>NC_143391.1:20578383-21208383 GCF_980474605.1 Leiobunum rupestre
CGCGTTACAGTAGGCTGAATGTTGGAAATTAAATTTTTGCTTCTTGAAGGACGTCGAAAACGTTTATTTTCGTACGAAGGTTGCTTTATGTTCTTATATTAGTTGTTTTTTTATTTCGATGTGTATTTACATATTTGAATGTCACGCGCGATATTTTAAATATAAATATTTTCTTAAAAGAATAACGTATTTTTGGCAACCCCATATAGTTCCATATTAAAACGAATCTCATAAATATACGAGAAACAAAAGAGGAAAAACAAAGGAAAAAAAGGAGTTTTTCGATTCCCAATTACTCGAAGAAAACTTCGGCCGATCTATATACGTTATTTTTCTTCCACGATGAGCCGTCGACACCTTCGTAAATGAGGTTTTGAATTAAAGATATAATTAGGGGGCTAAAATTAACAAGATCGAGAAAAGAATTATTTATATAAAAATTTATATATTCAGAAACCCGATTTCTAATATTAACGGGGCAATAAAATAATATCGGATTAATTAGAATATATTAGATTTTTCCTCAAAATGAATAATTGATGGATATAATGGTAAACGCGAAATATGTTAATCGGTTTTTGACCCTTCAATCCTTGGTTTTTTCTAAAAATTTAGATCATTATGCAAATATAACGTAAACAGAGATGATGTTCAGCACTTTTCTGGCTACGTAATTGTTTTCGGCCAGACAAATCGATCTGAAATCGACGTTAGAGCTTGGCAAAACGTTAAGCGTAAATAACTTTGTATTTCTATTTTACCATTAAGATTTTGGTATTTTATCATTAAGATTTTCAATTAAATTAAATTAATTATGATTACTTTTATTAAAGGGAAACAAGAAAGTTAATTAAATGACGGTATTTATTTAATAGTACTGTGAATTAAAATAGAGTATATATATATATATATATATATATATATATATATATATATATATTGTCATTAATGTTGACAAAGTTCATTAAATGATGATATTAATAAATATATGTAAAAATTAAAATATAATTTATTATAATTAATTAATATAACTTACATAATATAATTCAGTGTAGCACGTTCTAATTATAATTAATGTGACATGATAAAATATAGTGTTATCATTCGGCCATTGAAATAAATATAGTTGAAGTGGGGTCAACTCAAATCGCTCATGAACCGAAGGGAAATCTGGTGTAGCCGATTTTAGTTCACAAGAAATCGTGTAAAAAGGCCACAAAATCGATTGAATTTCGCTATTTTCCCACACTATAGGCTTCGGGAGAAAAAGCTGGAAAATACCATATTATACTCCTGCTATCAAGAGGTTAGTAAGGGGAAGAGCTACCTAAAATTAAGGCAAAATTTTTCAAAATGATTCTGTGGTCACCAATATTTAAATTATGTAGTTTAGTATAGCTTCTAGAACAAGCCTCATATACAAATATTTATAATACAAGGAAGCAAACTTAGCCTTTTAAATACTGAAATATTGTGTTACATTTCAGGATGAAATTTTACAACTGATATTACGCATCAGAAACTCAGAAATTAAACAATTTTATTATACATCAAAAACCCAGAAATTATACAATTTTCATTAAACATCAAAACCCAGAAATTATAAAATTTTTATTATACATCAAAACCCAGAAATTATACAATTTTTATTTTGCATCAAAATCCCAGAAATTATACAATTTTTATTTTGCATCAGAAACTCAGAAATTAAACAATTTTTATTATACATAAAAAACCAGAAATTATACAATTTTTATTTTGCTTTAGAAACCCAGCAATTATTCAATTTTTATTTTGCATCAGAAACTCAGAAATTAAACAATATTTTTATATAAAAAAAACTAGAATATGCATCAAAAACCCAGAAATTAAACAATATTTTTATAAAAAAAAAACTAGAATATGCATCAAAAACCCAGAAATTAAACAATATTTTTATAAAAAAAAACTAGAACTAATTTAAAGCACATTACAATCTATTACGAATAAAATCGTTTCTAAAGGTCTATGAATCTATCCAAAAAAATCGAGAAAAAAAGTTAATTGACTATATACTATATAACAAAATTAAAAGTGCATTTCAGCTAATAAACAGGTTGCAAAAGAGGCGTTCCGTGTGTCATTTCGTCAAATTTTATTCTCGGCAAATGATTTTCAATTCGAGGAAGCAATTTTCGAAAGCATTTCTTTTCACGATTTTCGCATTCGATTTGATTCTCAAAGGCCCTTTTTTTTAACTTTTCAGACTATATGATTAAATTATATCGATAGATATCGGCGAAAGAACGTCTTCCCAATTCGCTATCTTTCATCCGTTTAACCCGGAATGAACCCTTTTTAGCATTACGTCTATTTTACGGCCCCAAAAAGGAAGTGCATCCGAAAAAAATCACGCTTTTCAGAGATAGATGGTCAGTCAGAATAAAATGTACGAAAGAAAAACACTTTCGTTCTATTAATATTTCTCAAATGTAGTCAGTGGGTGCTATTAGCCTTTCGCTTATAAAACAAAAATTCACGCTTTTAGAGATAGATGGTGGTCAGACGCAATAAAATATACGAAACATAAACACCTCAGTGCTATTAATATTTTCTTCAAAATGGGCCTTATTAGCCGTTGAGGATAAAACAATAAAGCCTTTTATATTTGGAATAAATAATTCATTCCAAAATCACGTGGCTTTATTTAACAATGTATTAAATAGATTTATTTCACGTACGGATATTAAGGTTAGGCCCTACAAGTCCGCGTTTTTGAACAACTTTGAAAATAAATAAGAGAAGAATATACCGAAATATTTATGCAAATTTTGATGGATTTGGAAACGCGCCTATAAGAAATGACTAAACGTCAAAAATGATGTTTATATTTATAAATATCGTACTTTTTTTTAGTGGTATAATGAACGAACTGGTTTTTGGATGCCGAAGCTGAAGTTTAAATCTAAAGGTCAAATATTTGTGAATATTGAAAATAATATTTAAAAACAAAGTCTTAAGTTTGACAGGGAATAATTGTTAGTGACATAGAAATTTAAATTATCCGATAGTGCGCTGTAGGTTTAGTCTAAACATCAACGTATTTTAAACCAAATTAAAAACTCTTGTAACTCATCTTTAAATTACTTTTGAAATATTTCGCCAAAAATTACACAAACTTAACATAATCGTGATGGTAACTTTCGCGAAACAATTACATATTTCCTTTCACGTGTAAAAACCTAGAGCTAATTTAGAAACCTAAATACCTCACGAAATAATTAGGACGAAGGTTATTCTTTCCGAATAGGATGCAATTTTAATTTCAAAACAACAACCGGAAATATCGACATTCAAGTAAAATAATTTCCCCACTACAAAAAATAAAGTTAGTTTTTTTTTGCTATGAAATAATGGTAAAATACATTATTTAGGTGACCCCAAAAATCGAGGCAATTCTCATATAGGTCTAAAAGCGTTTACTCTAAAACGCAACTTTTCTCGGAAACTTAAAAAAATTAACTTGAAATGCGAAAAACGAGAGTTTTCGATGACGCTATTGAAAAACAATAATAAAAAAGATAAATAAATTTTCCCTTTTATTTTATACGAAAATTACGGTATTTAGATAAATATAAGGATTACTTCGGTGCTATAGTACTTACTTAATAAAAAAAATTACTTACCGTTTAAAGTTTATTAAAAAAATATATACGAGTCGCCCATCTTCCCGCCTTTGGCCATACGAGACCTTTTCACCTGATTTCTTCACACCCATTTATTAGTCGGAGATCAACAGGAAAACAGCTCTTTAAAAAGTTCGGTTTCCAAAGAATTCGAATAGAATTGATTCCCAATAGAAATTCCCAATATACCCCGTCTCGAGTGATATAAGTATAGGCTTTTAATCGCGGAAATTGGGAAGACTTCGGTTATTTATGTGGAAAGGAAACAAATCGTATAATAATAGTTTAGACTGAATAGAGAAAGGACCGAAATACTGGTTTTTGCCGCGTACACTGTATTATTATATATAATATTCAATTACCCATATTGATCAATTTCAAGTCGAGTGGATCTTTATGGCTACTGCGAGATTTACTGGTCTTAGTTTCGCGTGTAGGGGAAAATATTTGGTTGTACAATTTTCGTGTCGTTATGAGAAATAGGCCTAGCGGGTTTTTTTTTTTAATTTTTCCGGGGTCCTAGCCGGCTACTTCGTGATTTATTAAATGCAAAAGCAGAAGTGAGAGCAGACGATTTAGAGAAGAAGATACGAGTATGGGTGAGAGGCCCTATTGATCTCACGCTGAGGTTCGAGATCGCTAAATATCATTGTAAATGGGGACTGTTACAGCACCCGTCCGGCAGAGCAATCGCGAGGAAGAAAAATGTTTTAGTACTTTTGATTATTTTTTCGCTTCCCGCTACTCTCCGCGGTTGAGTTTAGGCTAAAACATTGTCGACATTCTTCGCTGTCTACGCGAGTGTACGAGGCTCGTATATAAGTTACCTTTCATCCCTACTGGCAACGGGACTTGTCTTTCGGGATTTTAAAAGACTTAGATCGTGGCTCGAAGATTTATTTAGTTTTGAAGCAGGTGGATTCTAACCTACATTACATATTAAATTTACCATTTTCACAATTGCAATGAAATAACAAAAGTTATACGGTTGTAAAACGAACGAAGACCTCGTTTTTCGCGTAAGAAGCTGAAGATTTTCACATTTTTATAAGAAGACAAATTTAGTTTTCCGTTCGCTTACAAAAGAGACATTTGGCTATTAAAAAAATTACAAACAGAATAATTACAAACACTATACAGCGGAGCGTCATTAAAATTTTAAATTTTAGAACATGTTTATAGACCCAATTTCCAGCATTTATATAAACTAAAACCTACCATAAAAACATTATACTAGCACGAATTAAGGGATGAATTTCGAATACGCTAATTTTTCTGTACAGAAATAATAATAAACGCAACGCAATTCCTTCGTGATCTAACAATTTCGTAAGACACTAAACAGTACTTTTTGACCCCTCCTTATTACATATCTCCTCCCAACGGAATAAATTATCTTTTAATGAGAGGTTGCAGCCATTACGATTATTGTTAATTTCTCCGGGGAATATGAAACCAAAGTAGGCTTCGCTTTCGTCGGGGTGAAAACATTTAGAGAAAGACGTGCCCATTAAAAACGCGGCATTTTCATTAGATTCGACTCTTCAAAGAGGGTTTGTAATCGAGCGTATAGCTAAAGCCATTATCGTAATAATATTCACGACAAAACGCCATTGTTCAAAGTATAACTTTAAAGTGGACTTATGGAAGACAAAATGTGGCACATCTTCGCGACAAAACAAAAGTTCTCACGTTAAATTATTTTATACGTTATTACGATTCCGGCGTTGGCTTAAAACACTTCCTGGCTTTTCGGTGTATGTATCAAACGTGTCCAGAAAGACTAATTGCGATACATTGTTCTCTTCGGTTTTACTGTGACCCGCAAGATACAATCCCCCTTTCCCCGCCAGCCCTCTATAAAAAGGAACGAATTAATCTACTCAAATATAATGCCCAAGCTTTATATAAACACACCACATCGCGAAATACCAGGAAAAATATTTTTATTTCCAATCATTTTTTAATTGACCAAGTTGACTTATGGTATTAATAATATAAAGAAACTTTATATATACACTTGACTTTGCCCAAACCACGATTATCTCACTAGTTATATATTGAACGTATATAAAATTAATCTATTTTAAGGGTAGCCAAAATTACCCTTTGTTTCCAGATTAGAAAAAAAATGAGATAATGTTTGGATCCGTATCGATTGAATATATCGCGAATTAAAATGTATCACTTTTTTATTATTATCGTATAATAATTTAGAGCGTGGTATATACGGGTATGGGAGCATAATGAAATATTTTTATTAAAAGGCTATATTGGTTATATTATCGATAAAATTTATGATTATAAAAGGGACATTTTCTTCCCAATTTTCTCCGCTTAAACAATTCTTACGGAGCGTCCCGTTGCGTTTTATTGTACACCTCCTACAGTGTTGGGTTTGATTTACGACGCTCTGGCGTAGTGAAGCGTGTACGACTTCCAAAATATTTAGGGCCCCACTTTTATAATCTCACTCACGAAGAATTGAATTCTTTAGGAGTAAATATTTTCCAGATTAAATTTTACGTCTTTAGAAATTAGAAGTTTCAATACGAATTTGTTATATTAATGATTCCTAATTTTATTAAATCCCGCATTGCGGGTAAAGTAAATTTGAAATTTAAATTAAGGAAATATAATTTAAAGCTAGAAAAAAAAGTGAAGATTCTACCATAACCACTTAACGCAAATAGTATTTATTATTGTTTTTTAAAAAATTGGCAGAGAGTAACGTAACGGAAACGTAGGGGTTCGACAAACCATTTTTCATTTTAATATTAACACAGATGGATGATTTTGGATAAAAATTCGCTTTGATTGGGAAGACGGCCGTATACTTTGAAGTTAAAGATCAGGTATCGCTTCAACAGACGTCTTTTGTTCTATCTCCATTTGGACGCGTCGCGCTTAAAATATTTCAAGCACGTTGTAGACGAATTCGACGGTCCGTTGATGATGAGTCGGAACCATTTAAAACTGTATGAAATAGAGAAAAGGGTATCGCGCAATTTTATTGTTTTAAAAGTTTAATACAAAACCGAAGGCTACTGGCGGGGAATGGCAAAATTAATGTGACGGAAAAACTATCCTTGGTAGACTCATTATTTTTGGTAGATGAAGAGTTAAATATCCGGGAAAATGTTTTTTTTTCAAGTCGATGATTTCTTACTACGTATACAGGAGCATGAGGTACGTTAAAAGTACGTCGACTTCGCTCTCATCGTTAAAACGAATCATGTCTTCTAAACTCCGTGGCGAAAAATTGGAAGACAGATACGATTGTAGAAAAATTCGAATCAGTCGAGCCTATAATCAAGGGAGGAGATTTAAGGAGGATTTGGTGGAAATACCTAAGATGGATTATTATTTAGTATATGGGAAAGTCCTTGAACGTAGATTCGACGCGGCTGCGATGTTAGAAGCCTTGAAAGAAAAGTCCACGAAATATTAATAAATGGGAAAACATAGGGCACGTTTTCCATTTCTCTCTGTTTGGCTTTTCGTATATAGTTTACGGAGAATCTCGCTTGCGATATTTCAATATAAACTAATATTGTACCAACCCCAAAAATCTTTTGGGGGGATATTCTGGCGGTATGTAGGTCGCGACAAAAACACATTGTTTCGTCTATGCCTCCTCTTCCCTTCCCAACTTCTCGTTTACAATACGATTAGTGTTTTAATACCGCTTGTATACGAAAGATATACGTTACGTAACATTCTTCCCGGAATTAACTCTGTCGTTGTTTTGATAAAAAAATAATAAATCCGGCGGATTTAACCATACCCGAAAAGATTACGAAAGGTTGATGGGTCAGAGTAGGTCACGACGCGATGTTTTCGCGTAAGCGATAGCTACGCCTATGGGTGCGAGTAAAACCCATTTAATTGTCATAACGAACAAGCTCGTTGAATCGGAGCTATGGCCAACCTCATCCCAACACGTCAGTGGCCTATAGCTACTGTATACATTTTAGCGGGGCACGCACGCATCGTAGAAATCGGGCTCGATGATCGCTCCTCTATGCGGGAAGCGGCTCTTGGGAAGGTAGTTTGTTTACTGGTTAAAACATCACGTAGCGCTGTGGCGGTAATTGCCAAAACAGTTCAGCTAGCCAAGCCGATATTAAGAATACCGGTAAAAATATGAAGCGCCGCGGGCTGGAAGATGAACGTGGACGATTACTTATTGCTTTTTGCATAGACACTTTACGCTCATATCAGGCGAACCGTCTTTGCTAGGGCCCCCACCAGGAAGCGCTCAATTATTATCAGCTACGGGCTTATACACTCACTCATATTACGTTTTTTAAGTCGTATCTACGAGAAAACCATGACACGAATGCACGTCCGCGGATGAGGTCAGGGGTTAAAAAAGACAGTCAATTTGGAGGCCCGTCCGTGAATACTAGGGACTATAGCGCTTACCTACATCCCACAAAGACCGCGTTCTCTATTCCAAGAAATGTATCTGTTCATTTGAAAATAACTAGTGTTGCGGTATATCAAATTGACAAGAAATGTAAGATTTTTAGTCATTTGTAAACCATAGGTAAAAACGATTTGCAAGATGTAGTTTATAGGCAAAATATCATTTTAAAAATTCGTATTAAAAATTACGGATTAAAACTTTAAAATTGGTGCTATTAAATGTTTTAGGGTAAAATTAACATAATTTATATTAAATAATTTAAATGTGTGCGCTTAATTCTTTTTTTAAAGTTAGACGTACTTTTATCAAATGAAGTAGTGTAAAAGTTTGCCTTTTCAGATAATAAACGGGTTTGTTATTTGCTTAAAGAAATTTTCTTGAAATAAGGAAACTTTATTGTTAACTTTGTGCACTCCAGAATCAGTGTGTGCAGTTTAATTATCTTACTCGCGTCGGCGCTTTTTTCATTAAACTTGGCTCCGACCTTAATTTGCTTCTGACAAAAACGAAAGGTCAAAATTTTGAAGCAAATCTTTGCTTTTTGCTCAATCAAATTTATGCAATGAAATATCAAATGGGAGCCCCGTTTCATTTCAATTGATGCCTTTATTGTTACCGCTAAAAATTATCAGAAATTTTAATTAGTGGGCCCCCAAATTCTTAATTGAAAACTTTCTCCATTAGGGCTAACGACGAAAAGATCGTTTTTCTGGAGAATAGTTAGATTTTCATGTTGAAATTAGCAACGGATATCAACTTTGATATAAGTTACGGCTAAATCTACCGATCAATTCCAATTTTTAAAAATAATAGAGGTATTAAAATCCTTTAACCCCTTACCAAAGATCCTTGGAGATCCGTCTAATTAAAATTGGCTTACAGTGTGGTCTGTCTAATTAATTAGAATGTTTATGTTAATTATGTTTACTCAAAGTAAAAAGTTCGTTACGATAACCGGTTGCATCTTTAATTAATCCTATTAAGAAGCGGTGTCCGCATACGCGTTGTTCTTTAAGCGTCAAACCGCGAGTGAAAATGAGCTCGTTATGCCCAAATTACCTCGTTCTAAAAAGTGACAATCGAGAGCCCATTAAAAAAACAAAAACTCTTCGTTTCGATATCGACCCATTCCGGAATACGGTCTTCCAATTGACTCCGCGGGCGAGTTCGAAGGGTCGACGGCGAGATTGAGTTTAAACAATATTTCTTAAAACCTCGATTAATAACGAAAAATGAATTACGAAATTCAAGAGTTAACCTCTACGTATGAGAATGTTGGAAGACATTCTATTGTTTGAAAAAAAAAATAGATTACAATTAATTACAATGATTAAAAAACGCGTTTTTGCTTTATAAAGTTAGATTAAAATGTAATTTATTTTTGTTTTCGGATTGTTAACTTTCGATAATATTGTAAAATGAACGGTCACTGATACGACAACACTTAACACGTATTGTTCGAAATTTTCCTAATACTCGGGTCACCAATTTTCACACACAAATCACGCTGGAAAATGGAGTTGTTTGATGAGTAGTAATTCAAAGCAAAATAAAAGCGTTTTAGAACGTAAGTTTGTTTTATTTTCAACCTACGTGTGGGAAATAAGTAATGTATTGATTAGCCTAGTTTCGATAATAAGTCGAAGTGTTTTGAACATCTGTTATTACGTTTGTGATTACGTAATTAGGGGTAATAATCGAAATCACGGAGGTATAAATCTATCGGCCATTTAACTCGAAAATAAATGGTCCTCATCTCGTCCCACTGTAGCCCGAGAATCACGAACAAATCAGTCGGCATCTCCATTATAAAATATAATGCCGGCATCGGCGGAAAATTCGAATTGAGATTGGAAAGCGAAATTAGATTCTCGAGACGCCGGGGTTGCTATACCGTTACAAACAACGAGATGATTGTGTTTTTTGATTTTCTCTCGCGGGTGCCCGGAAATAAACAAAGATGATGGGCGGTCTCTCACGAGTTGGCTAAGACTGATCTTTATCGTAGCCACAAAAGGATATTACGCGCCTCTTTGTTTTCGCTTTGTATGATAAAATGTCATTCCTTGACACACAATCATCTTCGTCTGGCTCTTCCAATTTATTCAGTTCGAAATTATATTCGTTTCGGGGTAAAAATTTCCTTATCATTCCATTCGATAGATCCGAGGATAACGATGATAGGATTAGGGATATAACCGTAAGTAACATAATACCCCTAAGTATGACACTTGAAGCCTTGCTCGTGAATTTTTCTTATTACATCCTTTCTTCACCAAGGATAACTCTCTGTGTGATTCGAATTTTTCTATTGGTCATCCAAAAGGAGTCAGAGTTCAAATTCAGACAATCGTACAGTTCTCCAAACAAAATTTCGTCGGTTGCGTAACCACAGTGTTGCCTACGAGTTAGTGCGGCTAGATATAAATTAAGCCTAAAAATGGGGGTAATCAAAATCGCGTTACCGGAAGTTGGGTTAGATTAGTACATGGCGCTATTTCGAATTTTTATTTTAAAGTCACTGTGAAGAAAGGATGTAGTAAACATTTTTCCCAGTGTCATACTTAGGGGTATTATGTTACTTATGATCTAAACATATATGAAACTATTTTATTTTTTTTAAAAATCCCATTAAACTGATGAAGACATCAGCGCGTGACGCGATTAAGAGAAATCCCTAAAATGTAAGGATTTACGACACCGAATACAATAGGTTTCGTCCCTTCTTTGATCCCACGCTCAATATCCCTCGAGTAGCGGCTTCTTTATCTTTGTATCACGCCATTAAAAGGGAAGAACAAGAAAAAAACGCGCGGGAGAAGACGCCCAAAAAGGAATTCTAGTCATTTGTTTGTTTGTATTGAAACAGAAGCCGCTGTTTTGTAAATTTTACCGTCGCGCATTGTTCTCGTTACTTCCGCCAAGCGGCATTTTATTTGTAAGATCCCCTTCTTGCCATCATCGCGAGCATCTTTAAAACAGCGCTCCGTGACTAGTTAAAATTGGGAGGGACACGACGTAGACGAATAATTCAGAGCTGCCTCCGCCAATTCAGACTTTACCCGACCTCGAAAGGTTGGAGAAAGTGCAAACGCAACGTCGACGATAATGGAAATTTATCATCGCTCTCTGGCTTTGACGCCGCCGCGGGGAAAAGGGTTAATGGGCGTCACGCGATCGCTCTCGACGATAATCATCGCAACGCGTCTCGGCCCCGCTAAGCCTCGGCCAATATCCCGCGTGAAGCGGCGATTAACGCGTCCTACGGAAAACGAAATCAACGATTAAAAAGAGGCTCGCCGCCGACTATTATTATTAAAATTCCTTATTAGTGTTTGTCTCGAAACCCGCATCGCGACCGGAAACGATGAACCGTTATCTTAAGCCTCCCACCCGAGGTTTATTATTACGCAAAAAGGGGTGATCGTGCCAAACGGACATCACGCGGACGGCGATGATGCCATCAAAGACTCGATGGATATGGGTCTCCTATCTTCGCGGGAATTACAGAGCGGCGGCCAGTGTCCAAATAAGGCTAATAAGTTCGCCGTACCCCTTATTTAGGGGCAGAGAAGTATAGGCACGGAGACGTTCTTTCGCGATTGCGGTGTGATTAAACCATCCCCAATCATTTCGGCTCTCGGGACCTACTAACCCGTCTAAATGAAGAAATTTATCCGCCAATTTAAATCGCGCTAAAATAAATTTGACGAAATGTTTCGGTATAAATGCGGCTCACGTACGGAAATATATCGGCCTAATGAGTTCGTTTCCCGCAGTGATCAACTCCTCCATCCCGGCACGGAGGGTATACATTCGCGCGTTATAGAAGGGCGTTTTAATGATAATTACCCTCGAATCCGCGCGTAAATGTCTCACGGGGTAAGGGATAAACCCTTTGGAATTTCTTTTAAAAAAGGGTGTTAAGTATCGTACGGATCCCTTCGTCGCCGTAAAAAAGGCGACCCAAAACGAGGTGAATCGTGGTCCCTCTTCTTTTTGGCAATGTCCTTGTCAACCGAGGCGATCTACGAATTCCAACAGACATTTCTTTCCAGTCCGATAATGGTGTCTCTATTAACTTCGACCCGAAACAATGGCCATTTTTAGTCACGATCAACACGATGCCGCTCTCGGTTGTCCGCGACCCCTCGGCCAGAGGGTCACCCATTGTGAACCGCCTATTCCAGTTCATCGGAAATAACAAACATTCACTTTCGCGCGCGTCGCTGATTGTCCTCCGTATTCGAGATTTAAAAAATTGGACTAGGTCAGATTGCAACATCCACGCCGTGTCAACAAAGGTTTCGCCACTTTGAAACACTCCCAAATGAAGACGCTGTATCAAATGTGATTTATGTAACGGATAGAATCAAACTACGTAAAAATAAATAATACGTTGACCGGAAACTGACCTACTAAAGTATATTATCCGAAAGTGTATAATGAGCCAATTTGATTAACGGGCAAGGCGAACATTTCGAGCGAAGCGGATTCAAAACGGGACGACCCATATACCGCCAGAAATCAAATAATTTCACTTTCAACCTCCGCCGCGAAGAGCGTCAAAAAACAAAAGGAGATAGGATTGGCACCTATAAAAGCGAAACGGACATAAATCAACCGTATAAGACTGTCGAGAGGAATTAAACAAGATGCTACAGACATTTGAATACACACAACTTTATCTATCTTTCATGTCCAACAATAATAAAAGCTACAAGTTTCCTCTATACGTTTTCTATTTTCAGTTGGCAAACTGATTGACTTTTAAATGGTTTCAAATTAGTTAAATTATAAATAAATAAATAATAGAATAAAATATACACTTATCATATAAATACTTTCTGGAATTTCATATTAAATTAAATTGTGATTACAAACTTTATAGTTCATAATTTGGTTTCGTATTTCTAGCCCAATCAATGTTATTACAAAGGTTTCTGAGGATAAACAATATTTCCTTAGTTCATATACGAATTAAACGCCAATAGTAGTGAAATGTCCTAAGATATGAAATAGAGTTTCACGGAGCCAATAAACTAAAGGCCTTTTCACACGAGCCAACTTTTTGAACCAACTAGATGAGTCAACTTGAGTTGAGTTAACTAGTTGGTTCGTGTGAATAAAAGTTCGATGAGTTGATCCACCAAAAAAGTAAGCGAGAAAAAAATGGATCACTGATCCATTTTTGCTGACTCAGCATTTTGATTTGAAAAGTTGGCTCGTGTGAAAAGGTCTTTAGAGGTTAAGATACAGGGTGCAAATAAATTACTAAAAACGTTATCTAAATTTAAATTTAATAAATTTATTTATAAAAATAGCTCAGAATGATAAGTTCTAACCAAAAATATAATTTTCAATGAAATAAACTTTATTTAAAAAAAATTTAGATTTCTTGGCGAAAATCGATATACAACCAAATGGGCCAACCCGAAGATTGGAAACCCTAAAATATTGGGGTTTAGAAATAATTTCACGGTGGTTTTCTTCAAACGATTTAAAAATCATTGATTTAAATCACTTATTACACTTCTATGTGGTAACAGATATTGATTTATGAAAAACGAAACTTCCGAGCAAAGTAATTTAAAGTATTAATTAAATTTAATTCGACTTAAATTAATTTAGTTTTAAGCTACCAATGAATGCAAATTTTCATTAAATTTTCAAAGGAAAATGTGGCATAAAACATTTAAGAATCAATTAAAATTAAATAAAAATAAAACCCAATTGAAATCAAATAATTTATTTTGGTATACTTGGGCTAACCCAATGCAAATCAAATAAATCGATTTTGTTTAAATCAACAACAATAGAGAGCTTTTACTTATCCTATCGATTGTTGTATTATTCACTTTTCGAACCCTTACAATTGAAACGTTATGTATGGCGGCGGCGGCGGCGTACTACGCGGTACGCGAAACTAATACACGCAAATCCCTAATTGCGAGGGTGTGTGAAATCGAATAAAAAGCCGATCCCCGTTGTTATAAAAATTAGGAAAATTTGTCTCCTCAAAATAATAATAACGGGAGTGCGATGAGTCTCGCGTAATCAGGCAATAAAGATAAGAAGATATATCTCAAATTTGGGCCCAACAAGAAACTTCTTTGTCCGTCTTTCGGCGATCACAAGCGGAGGATCGCCTCTAATTCCTCGCCTCGTTTCGCCGTTTTCATACTAATAAAAAATAAATACGTATTCCGTCCCGAATCGGCTATCGCCGTTAACACCCACGGATATGATCGTCCCAAAAATGAGTCAACCGCAATTCTATCGTGGAAAGGTAATACCCAAAGGTACCCACCCCCTCACTTCAAATTACACACCGAATTCGCTTCAAGGAGAGCGTTAGGTGTATGGCGAAAATCCCTTTCTCCTATCAGTCATAAGAACTAGAACGTGGGACAGCGTGCCGGATGAGATCAGATGGTGGCCATTGAGGGGGAAGAGAAATACTCGAGAAAAAAGTAAAAGTTCGGGGTTTCTGATCTAATTCGTATGAGAAAGTGCGAGTGCTTTCGTACGTTATTACCTGGAAGCGAAACTCGACCTTACTTTTAAAGGTAAGGCGAGAGGTAAAGTTACTTTAATAAGATTGTGGGAGGAAGACATTTTTTTCTTCATACGTACGAGGGGGTTTTTAGGATGAAAAAAAAAACAACAGAAACTTGTCGGCATTCGTACAGCGTGAAGGTTAAGCGTGATATCTATCACGAAGAACTATAATACTAAACTTGTTCCCATTTTACGGTTAAGATGATCACCATCTAAGTATCATCTTGGAACATTTTACGAAAAAAAAACTAACCATTTTACTTATAAATAACAAGGTTCCGAAAAGTTTAAAGATGCGAAGACAATTTACTTTCCTTTTTTTTCATTATACAAGAATAAAGGCCTCTTAAATAACGGTTAAATTGCTTTTCCAATTGCCAAATGGACGTTTGTATTCTTAAGAATACTGTAAATTATTCGGAAGAACTAGATTATTTGTTTTAAATTTTACGTTGAAAACGAGTAAAAATCACAAAGGGCATTCACTATTCATTCGCGTAAATTAGGGCATTTGGAAATGGACGATAGTTTTCTCTACGTATTTAAACAATCATTATATTTATAAATCCAACGTATTTTAAATAAATTAAAATTAAGCTGACAATCATATTTGGGACAAATCTACAAATCGTCCAACACAAAGACGCTAAACCCATTAATAACAAAGACATTTAGTCATTAGTTAATACGCCTGAAAATAAACCATATATTCGTAAACACCAGTTAAAAACATACCACGGAAGCAATTAGTACAATCTTTGACGCCTCCGTTTCTTCCCTTTAAGGAAAACCTCGAGAAAAGGAAAAATGCGCGCGAACAAAAATGAGAATAAAAATGGTGGCGAAGAGACAATTAAAATCTGTTAATACCCTTCATTTAATCGTCGTCGACCCCGTATTTAAAGCGAAGGATAAGTTCTATCCATACGTAATTAAACCTTTGCTTAATTATAATATCAAATGATGCGAAAGGTACACTAAAGCACCTCTGTAATGGCGTTAAATTTAATTAAAAAATTAATACCTACGGTGACTCTTATCTGGACTTTTTACCCCCGGCGTGTCATCTTCGTATTTCCGAATCAACAATAGTTCGCGTACCAAATTACAGGATTACCAAATAGTAAGTGGGGGTTAGTAAGGTATATAGATAGTTATTAACCTAGATTTCCGTAATACTAGCCATACGTTATTACTCATATTCTTAATTTTATTTTCCACAGATATCTATCCAATTCTTTTCGGAACTAACTATTACTATTTACTATTGACATAAATTTAAAGAGTGGGCTAAAAATAAGAAGTATTCAAATTGGGAAAATGGGTTAAAAATTATTTAAGTTGGAAAAAAAATATTACATTCCGACTCTGAAACAAAAAAACGTTTTTCTTAAAGGTATTCCCATTTTAGAATATATACGCGGGAATTTTTTTTATTATTATTATTAACGGTGGAAGAAATAATTGTTATTTACGATTTATGCCTCGGGGAAAAATAAAAGGAAAAAAAAAGACGCTGAACTCATCATTATTAGCGAAACGGACGAGGGATGGGTTACAATAGGGCTTGGCTTACTTTATCTCACTCTTTCTAAGAAAGATTGAAATTCCCATCCGGATGTACGAATTAAAATCTTCCGCTCCACATTTCTTGTTTAGAATTAATTTCAAGTGATAAAATTTGCATACAACGTACTAACAAAAAATTAAGCTTGGACGCTGATGGCTATTGAGTTATTTTAAACCCTTGTTGGAACTCTACAAGGATACAGTCGAAATGCGCGTAATTAGAGTTTACAAATTGAGAGAAGGGGGCAACAATGGATTATAGCGTTCATTTTATAAATAGACATTTTCTTACGGGAGTATGGGAAAATAACGACGCTCTGGGTATAATTGGATAAGGTCACCAAATTGTCGCGGACATCGTAATGAAATTATGAGAACGCCGTTCTTAAATTATGAAGAATTACAACACGCGGTTGATTATTTTTGGGGTTCCTTGTCTAATTTATAAGTAATAATTCTGCAGAAAATAGTAGCGGATAATAAGCCCCATTGGTCTATAATTTAACGAAATTATCCTAACGTCATTCGCTAAAAGCGAAATCGAGTAGCCTAAAATGAACGCGTAAATCATTATATTTTAAATAAATCGCTAATGTACCTTTAGAGGGTACGCGAATAAAATACGAAATGAGTCATGTCAAATATTTTTGGTGTCGAAATAAATAAGCTCGTTAACGAAATTCTCATTTTTTAAAAAATGACTTAATTAATCAGAGGAAATTGGGCGTTGAAAAAGAGTTTTTCCGTTAAACAAGCTTTAATTTCGCTCTCGGTACTTTATATGGGGCTTAATATATTTCGGAGAAAGTTGAAAAAAGAAAAAATTAAAGGGTAGATTTCGTAATTACGCCCGCGGTATGGAATGCAAAATCGCGGACGCTCGGCCAAAAATCTAAAATTAGCACCCACGTTAAGAATGACCCCACTATTAACATTTCGTTATGTTAATAAAATATACGGAGGTAGTGTTTGTCTCGTTCGTTTCCAGTCGTTCATCGCAACTACGAAACATTTCCCGAGAACATTAATATCGCTGAATACGTATAGTAGCGGTATTAAACCGCGAACAAATTTGGCGAAGATAAAAAACAAAGACATCTTTATAATCATCGCTCCCACTTTTGTTTAAAATAACGTTTCCTGGTCCTTGATGGAGGAAATTTATTTTTAAGAGAGCATTTCATTTCTTTTTTTAAAGTCGAAGCCGCGCGCGATAAACTTAAGAAACCTTAGAGAGAAATACGCGGAGGAGGCGTCATTAAGAAGCGCTTATGCAAATTTCGACAGTCTCGAATAATAACAATTTGAAGAACCTCCGATTTAAAGCGAACCATTTTTTCTTCCCGAAGAATGACCATATCGCGGAGCTCTATTTTTAACCAGCCAAATCTTCCTCACTCTCGTATCGGAGTTTACAACCATTATTATAAACGTGTATTGAAAGAACGCATGTTGTTTATAGATAGAAATAATGACGCGATGAATACCCTGTTATTTATCTAATACTTAAAGTCATCAAAATACGCTAAGGTAACGAAGGAAAATAAAATCATAATTTGTAGAATTGGGAAAATGTTAGGTCAATTTATTTTTAATGATTACTCGAGACATAATCAAGATAAAATTATTACCGAACGGAATTATTGGCAAACAAGGTTCATTTCATTTAAATACAACCAAACGATATATACTACTACCATGGACAGGAATCCATACTTTTACTTGGAATGCTTATCGCGGCAGATTTTCGTCTCGATGTGGCTGACGGTTTTTTGACGTCACTATAGCCGTGTTCACACTAGACACTTTGGAACCGTTTTAAAACGGTTTCGAAAGATAAAATTGAACACTTTCGGTGTCAACTGTATTAATAGCCATACAATAAATACATTCGATAGCAAAATTTTACAATTTGATCTTTCGAAACCGTTTCAAAACGGTTCCAAAGTGGCTAGTGTGAACGCGGCTCATGTTAACTTAGCAAACAACAACGTGAGAGTGGAGCGCGCGCCAAGGGAATTTTCTCTCTCGTAGGCGGGGCCAAAGCCGTCAGAGGGATCTTACCATACGCGATACGGCAGGATAAGCATTCCAAGTATGGATTCCTGCCATGGGTGATAATTTATAACCCAATTAAGTTGCGTGTCCAGAACAAAGAAGGCCTAACGAAGATTTTTAGCGTCGGTGTTCGCCCTGGTGAAAACCAGCTTTTAGGCGTCATAGACCAAACTAAGCGTAAGGCCTACAACGACCATCACTTAGTTTTAACCTTCAACCCCACCTTTGAATCAAGTTACACTGATGGTGACAATAACGTGGACTAGGAGTCGGTCAAAGTTCATTTGCATTAGCTGGCAATCTAAATAAGGCCAATTACTTCCAATAATAAATAACGAGGCAAATTCCAAACAGGTTTCATCATTTTTATCCCCGATGAGCTGAAACTTTTCCTATTTTAGCGCTCATCCCCGTCTCTTTCGGTATCTTTAAAACAATGTAAATCCTAGATTTTATTTCCCCGACGACCACGGTATTCAAATCGAGCGCGTCCAAGATACCGACGTTAGATAGGCATGTTTCCCAGCGTCACCCCTTTCTCTTTTATTTTGAGGACAATTTTGTCTAAATTTAGGGTTGTCTTTTTCCCAGCAGAGGTAAAATACAATGTCTAGCCCAAGCGTTAATATCACTTCGTACCAGGTGGTTAAACGTGGTAAACGACATTCGTCAAGTTCCTTCAAATCACTTATTCTAGACATATTCTATTGGACGTTATTATTTTTTATTATAGTTTTTATCCGGGGAAGAAAAATAAGGAGAAAACGCTTTTATATTGTTTCTATTTAAATTGATGTGAGAAAAGTTGTGGATTTATTTAAAGGTCATGGTCCACGAATATTACGGTGGAAATAAGTGTCTCAAATAAATATTATTAAAGTACGATTCCGTGAATAATTACATAATTTTTTGTTCATTGCTCCTTATATTCTTCGCCACGAAAAATATTTCTACGTTTTTCGATGATAAAAAGGGTTTTTTACACATCCAAGTATATGTTTAAAATTCACCCCATTTTTTATACAAATTATATAAATTACCAGTCACTTATGGTCAAGGAAGAATACGCGGATAATTTGCAATTAAAGGAGGCGAAGAGCTTAATAGGCTTGTCAAGTTGTCACCATTTTTAGTGTAACGTATAATAGCGGTAACCTTTAAACGCTATTGACAACTCGCTGTTTGGTTAATAGCTCGTAATAGGCGCTTTAGAAATCTGACATCAAAAAGGGCTAAAATTTAAATACGGACTGGACAATCGACTTATAACGTTTACGTATGATGTTAACATAGTTGAATCGAAGGAACTATAAACCATAGATAAATCCGATTAAGCGGGTTCACGAGCCCAAAAACTCACCGAAGCGAAGCCATAGCTTTCAACGTTACGTCGAGAAAATTTATGGCTATTTCCTATACTAGAAATTAGCTCGCTATCAGCACCAAAGGCAAGAGACTCCTCGAATTTCATCGCTGTTAGTCTCGAGTACGCGAGTACAATCGTAATTGCGAACCAGAATCATTGTCACGATAGTCGAAACAGTTGTTTACGAATTCCTGGTCCAAAGATTTCTTAAACAATGCGCTATAAGCCTTCGTAACATTTCCCTACGCGCATAACGTATTATTTAAATCGGAGCTATTTTGGGTAATTTCGTTTTTCACGGGAGCATCGTGAAAAAATACGAACCATTTGTTCCTCTTGAATGGCCAATAATGACCGGAGACGTATTCAAATTTAGGCTCCCTTTACGCGGCGAAGTCGTAACTTCGCCTTTGCAGTCGCGTTATTTTCCATTGATTAAAACTCGTTCTACAAAATATTCCAAAATCGGTTCTTTTCAGCGTATACCTTTTTATATATAAAAACCCTTCATTTAGCCTTTCCGTTTTTGGTTGTTGACTTAGAGTAAAACGTACCCGGTCGCTAATATGTAAATCGTGAGAAATCTGGCTTGAAAGGTAGCGTTTAAAAGCATTCACCCATTATAAAAAAAATATATAAAAATTTCTAAGTCGGGTCTAAAAATAACGGAATAAGAGCATCTCCTGCCTTCCGAATCCATTTTGGGGGCATAAATACGTGAACTGAGGAACAACATTTTAAAAGGAATATACGAGGAAATTTAAATAAATACCGGTGTTAGCACCGAGGCGCTATTACTCGTAAGTCAGAAGCTAATTTAATTTGACTTGAATGTTTTCACTTTCTGCGAGTGTAGAAAATTTAAATTATTTTTATGTTCTCGGAAGTTCTAGCAAATACGAGGGTACTATTTAGGTTTTGTAGAAAAAAAAAGAAAATTAAATTAAATACTAACAGAAGTATTCATTTACCTCCAACTAAGACTTGTTTAACATAACTAACTCTAATCATTCCTAACTTATGTACAATATTTTTTTTAAAGATTAACTGCGTTTCCGCAGATGGTACTACTGAAGTGGTGTATTATTAAAAGAAATAGACAGGTAAAACCAGCGTTAAAAAATACACGCTGTGGAAACGTGTACTAGTATAGACGTGGCTTTATGGCGCGCAGACTGTTTATCCTATACATTCCATCTACACGATTCCTAGCGCGTGCTTAACCCGTCAAATTTGCGAGTATTTACGCGAAAACTATTACAAAGAAATGGAAAAAAATTCTAAAAAGTTGGTTTTGAAATATATTTTCAGCACCGTGGCCTTTATCTAATGCCGCTTCTACAATAAAAGGCCGAATCTTTCCACGAAGATTCTAAAACAATTCCTCCTTTTTTCCGATCCGTCAAAAATAAGCCGTTCTAATTCGTGATCTTCGGAAAACATTACCGACGAAATCCGCCAGATAACCTCAAATTTAACCGATGACTCTTCACTTTCAACTTTCCCATTTTTTTCAAGAAGCGATTAATCAAGAAATATTATCCTCCCCGCCCTCCCCCCTTTCGTATAATATCTTCCGAGATTATATCCCTCGCCTAACTAAGTCATTATCATCAAAGATGTGGGTTTTTCTTTTACTTTCTCGCCAGTTTTAATTACTTTCGAAAGAGGAAAACGAAAGGGAGAGGGGGAAAGGTAAGGAGGAATTAAACTAGTTCTAGGTCACTTGCATTTTTGAGACTCCAATTTAAATATTAAATGAGAAAATATCAAGAAAGATTCACCTATCCTTTTTTTATTATTAAACCATATAATTATTTGACTTTCGTAATTGGATATTATTTGGAAGAGAGTTTATTTTTATCATTTATAAACGAAAAAGATGCGCATTAGCCAAATTAGCAATATACGAAATCAGCGAATGTAAACAGCTGAAACTAAAATTAGGGTTTAATCGCGTGGCTTAATATACACTCCGGCGACGGGAATATAACCTACAAAGCGTTCGTTACGCAAGATCTCAACAATGTTTGAGTTAATTTCTGCAACAAACCACTATGCAACGCCGAAGATGGTAAAAGCCATAAGAGGGAGCGGTCAATATTGGAACCCTAGGCTTTGGTGGCGACAGAAACGCTAGACGTAATATTCTGGCGCCCAAGAAGTATGAGGACGTATTTTGGGAAACTTAAATTTGAAATTGATCAGTTTTATAAATTATGGGAACGCCCATGAAATTCTGCACCCACGAGAAAATCTTCGTAACCCGACCTCGATATGTGGAACATATGACCTTTCTTTAGTATTAACGGATTAAGGAATATGCAATAACCACCACTTTAAAAATAATGTTTACCAGTTTGATGTTATGGTCGATACCTTTACATGTTTGATGTTATTAGTATCGCTTCTTGTACATGCTTGATGTTATTGTTGCTACCTGTTCAAGTTAAATGTTATTGTTGCTACCTGTTCAAGTTAAATGTTATTGTTGCTACCTGTTCAAGTTAAATGTTATTGTTGCTACCTGTTCAAGTTAAATGTTATTGTTGCTACCTGTTCAAGTTTGATGTTTTTGTTGCTACCTGTTCAAGTTTGATGTTTTTGTTGCTACCTGTTCAAGTTAAATGTTTTTGTTGCTACCTGTTCAAGTTAAATGTTATTGTTGCTACCTGTTCAAGTTTGATGTTATTGTTGCTACCTGTTCAAGTTTGATGTTTTTGTTGCTACCGGGACATGTTGGATGTTATTGTTTCTACATCCACATCTTTGATGTTATTGTTTCTACATCCACATCTTTGATGTTATGGTTGATACCTGTACATGTTTGATGTTATGGTTGATACCTGTACATGTTTGATGTTATTATCGCTTCTTGTACAAGTTTGATGTTATTGTTGCTACCGGTACATGTTTGATGTTATTGTTGCTGCATGCACATGTTTGATGTTATGGTTGGTTTAAGCAGACTTATTGATAGGCATTTTAAATCGTAACATGTAGACTACTGTAGTGGTATTTTGATTTTAGAAATCGCTCCAATAAGATAATTAAAAATGGTTACGTCTTAGATATAACGTGTAATTCATATTTCAAAAGTTAAGAAATTTCTATGAATAATTTTGATGGAACATGGCCTGACAAACTGTCAAAATGGTTTTGCTCTGAATACAATTTTAATTGGTTGTATCTCCGAAACCTTTTTAGGCCATTTTTGGAGAGAAGATTAAAAGTCACGCTGTAATTGACAGGATAATGGGGAAAGGGCTTTTAGGAAACAATAAAGGGAAGGAAAGGTCAGGTAGCAGCTTGCTGGGAAAGTCCCAATCTCTTAACAAGACACGACTCCCAGCCCAAGAAAGAGTAAAAGTGACCTTTCAAAAAGGGCGAGTTGATATTGTCCAGAAAAATAATTTGTAGTCGGTATCTTTGAGTTGAAAGGGGAGGGGGGCACGAAAGAAAAATGAATTAATCATAGGTCATCGTGGACGAAGTATTCGAGATTATACTTCCTATATATTTTATTCTTATTAAATTTACAAAATAAATTATTGACATCATCATATACAATAGTTTTTGTACACGCGATTTTGTTTCGGTGCGATTCACTTTATTTTACTGGATATATATCTTTGGTACAAATGTAAGGATTGTATCGAAGGTGGGCTAGCGCCGACTTGACCTCTTTGAATATAGCCTCGATAGATGTCTTTGTCCGTTCGAAGGACATTCGGAGGAGCCATATGTCTCGAACTATCCAACGGGAACGCGCTGTGTTGAATTCTACGTTAAAATTAAACGTTTTACATTAATTTATGAGACATGTTAGGCACGAACATCGGCCCGGATGGTAACAAAGCATCTATAAAATACTTTAAAGTGAAATATATGGAGTTGCTTAAAAGTGTAAATAAAGTCACTACCCTATTAAGGAAAATATACTGGGATAAAACGCTAATGGGAAACTTCGTATACAGAAATTCTCAAAGCTATTTAAGATGTAGCATTTCGAAATAAAACAATAGGTAAAAACAGCAAAGCATAAGTTAAAAAATAGCATTAACACTTACAGCAGGAATGATCTCGTTGGGGTCTTGACTTTATCTCCCGGGTGTTCTTCCTGTGGCATCGTAGATGAGAGCATGCCAATACCAACGAACCTTTTGTACATTTTTAGATCATGTTCATCTGGCTGCTTTACTTCTTTGCCATAAACTTGCTTCATTGTAGGTAGAATTGACTGCAATGAAAACACCATTATATGATTAACTTTAGAACACTTCAAGTCACTATACCTGTAAAAGTGCATTCTAACAGGTAACTAGGGTAGGCTATAACACAATGGCGTAAGTAAATGACAGTACCGCAGTGTCTGCGTCGCGGGTGGACCCCCGATCAATAAGAGCCTCACAAAAGATTCTTAATAAAAACGTTCCCGCATTATAATGAAGGGGCCCAAAACCTAGTTTCATTTGTGGGCCCAAGCAATTTTAGTTTCGCCACTGGTAAGTAAGTTGTCTTGGTACTGGCCATGAAACAAAGCCAGCTCCAGGGAGTAGGCCATATTGGCTACCTACCTTGAAATTTTTATGGGGCTTCCAAATTTTACCAAAGTTTAAAATTAGCCAAAGCGATTGGGAGTTAAATTTAAATTCTATTAAAATTAATTACAGGGAGAGAATAAATTTAAATTTTAAGGATGAATTGCCATATTTTTCTAGCTTTAGGAAATAAAATAGGTCTCAAGAAAATAGGGGGCACTACTTACTTAGCCTACTTGAACCAAATTCTAGCGCTGCCACAGCAGTCAAACTTCTAATCTCGGGGACATTTTTTCTAAAAATCTTTGGATTGGGGGCGATAATGACGCGTAATTATTGAAAACCCACCTCAAATGTCACTAATTTCGGTGAAGTTTCCGAGGCCGTAGATGAGGCGTCACTATCAACCATAAACTTTGGATCATCATCGCTAATGTCGTCACTGTCGGTGTCACTAGTGCTACTAGACGTGGATGTGGTCGATGACATTCCAGAAACTGAAGGGTTGGGTGGTTTGTCAGTTCCCATCGACTCCCTTCGCTTGCCAGGACGAACTCTCACGGAAAATGGGGAATACTCAGTTGCAAAATGTGGCATGAAGTCCCTACAAACATTCAAATTACACATTGTGAATATCAACGTAGGATCATCTTAAACAAAAGAAAACTGAAATATACCTGATTGAGTGACTCATGTTAAACAGAAACAATTCTGTGAAAACTGTAATTTCGTACGGCCTATAATGTTCAAAATAGCCATCGATACGTTCATCGATCATGTAATTCTTTGACAACTGGAGAACAGATCCTTGCAAGCCTTTCGTAACTTCATCATAGGCTAATGGTAAAGTGGCAGATACTTCGGAATCCCACCATTGAGTATAGCTACGATAATTAACCAAGATTGAAACCACCAAAGAATTATCCC
Organism: Leiobunum rupestre; assembly: GCF_980474605.1. Classification (NCBI taxonomy): domain Eukaryota; kingdom Metazoa; phylum Arthropoda; class Arachnida; order Opiliones; family Sclerosomatidae; genus Leiobunum; species Leiobunum rupestre. The sequence continues at coordinate 20,603,503 of NC_143391.1, forward strand.
CATTGGCCAGTCAGCACTCGCGCTGTCCGAGGACTGTTTTTAAAAAAAAATTAAGACGCACATGTTTCGCCTTTGAACAATCTCTCCAACCGCTGGTGGATTATGAAGGTAATAGTCGGTGGACAGTTCCCACAAAGGCGTAGAGCCGCTGGAAGGCTTATACACTCCCAAGAAAAGGTTAATCGCGTTCTGTTTATCGGCATCTACGAACAATAATTCCCGGTAAAATGCGCTCTATCCTCATAGCTACGCCTCTAAAATGAACAAAAAGTACCTGAAAATGTGTTACTATAGTAACGGGATAGGGTTTGCATAATATCTCTGGAATGCGAAGAGATGGGAGAGATTTTCCTATACGTTTTAATTCTGTGGACCAGCTGCGAGCCGCCATACTGGAGGGCCAAAGTATCTCCGTGGTCCTCGTAAAGCTCCTCGAGCATCCTAAAAAGGTGACGTTAGTCCATTCCGACCAAATCTAAGTAAACGACTGTGAGATAATTCAGACCTGACACTATCAGTATCAAACTCCAGCGATGGTTTATCTAGAGCCCCAAGGGCATACATCTTTCGAAAAAGAGAAAATGAAGCGTTTAATTTCGGGGTATTCTAGGACGCTATTTACTCCCAATAAAAGGTCACCTGGAACGCGAGCGCGCATTTTCCCAGGGCGAACTGAGCCGTGTTTGTCCTGTCTAGGCAATCAACGCAATTAACCCTGACCACCCCGGTTTGCAGAATCATCCCATTGTTTGTTTTAATTCCACCTAAACGGCTGTACAGTGGATTCGGAACTAGACGGTGGCAATTAAAAGGGGGCCAGCTCTGGAAAATGCCCACTCTACGTAAAACGTAGTAAGCTATGTCAGATAGGCGACCCATGACATTGGACTCTTTTCTGGCAGGAAAAAAAAGATCATGAAAAGAGACGGTTAAAAATTCAGGTCTATTGTTTTAACACTCTAATATGACCTATTTCGTGTAATGAGGTTGCTCTTTACAGGATAAATTAACCCCGTAAAGAGGCTTAATTAAGCGACCAAGACAAAAAAGATCATTTGATAAAAAAAAATGAAAGAACGATCTAGTGAAACGAAACTTAACAGTTTGTTAATTCTGGCCATATCCAAGCCTATGTGTTCTATCTGGTGTGCCGGAGATAGGAACTGGTTCAAATAATTTATGGCATTAATGAACTCGTCACTAAGCATGCTTTCGTGTCGTTTCTGTTCCCGTTTCTTCACCAGATTCAACACGAGAATTGGCGAGCCATAACGTTTCAAAAGTTGGTTAAAATGTCGACCACTCGTGTAGCAATAAGGGTCCGCGAGATCCACTGAAAAACATAACGTTGATATATTGAGGAAATGGAAACTATATCGTTATACCAAGAATTTACATATTTCTATTCAGGGAGAATGACTATATTGAAGCGATTCTTTAAATTGCTCCCAAAACACCTCTATCATGCTGCAAGTGTAAGCTTCTCATCCCTACAAAAATCCAATCAGTCCACTATACCTCATTGATTTCCTAAAATTGACGTCGACATAGTCATTCTCCAAAAGTATAAATAAATATATACTTGGTAATGCGATAGAGCCAATTAATAGAGAGATTTACATCCAATCGCTGGCTTTGGAACCATTTTAGATATATCTTGGGACCAATGAGAAGGAATGGAACCTCTCATTTGAACGAAAGCCGTAAAGTGTCCATTCAATAACGAAGAAACGGAAGAATCGTGAACAATTTGTTCAGTTTCAACTTCATTAGCTACATCCCCCTATTTAAGAACATAGTGTTTTTAGATATAAATAACCAACAGCGGCAAGCAAGAGCAGCTATTGGTATACTTCGCAGTTGGCTCCTCTTTTTAGAAACCTTGTGCCAGCAAAGCGATTTGACCTTCTAGCAATCAACGTCATAAATATGGCTTTACCATATACACTGACGTCTAACCATATAGTTAAGGATTTAAGTTGGGCAATTTTATTTTAACACGGTGGTAATAAAGGATACTCGATTGCCCTACAAAACCGTGTGTTATGAATAGTAACCAATCGGCGTGCAAATCAACATCTTTGATTAAATTAGAATTCCAAACAAATTTCCATTGTGGATTCGTTCGAACACCGTAGCAATACCCTAAAAAGGTCGAAACAGTTCGCTATCAGCAACAAAGTAAATTAACTTACCGCAATTTCGGGTAGATAGGCCGCACCCGCAAAAAATAGATGTCAAATTTAAAAAAGTCACAACGGGCCTATCGTCCAACTGTTGCGGTCCCAAAAAGAGACACGAGATAAGCCGCGGCGTATCTACCTCAAATATGTAAAAACATATGAACCTTCAGATTGATTTCCATAATGATGAGTATTATTTGCTTGAAGTTCAGACCAGGTTTCAGGTCCCATACTATCAGATGAATAGGTATCATCAATACCGGAGAATTCGTGGAATCTCGATTGAACCCTTACGAAATCTTCTCCCTTAGGCTAGGTTCCAGATTTTAACGTTATTAACTAAACGTTGGATCATTTTATTTCCTAAAAAAATTCCTACTTGCAAACTAGCCAAAAAGTTGTCCGCAATTTCGATTGAACCCTCTTCGGTGTTTGTTTGAGGATGCCAATACGACGCTGACCTGCCTTGTTCTACATCAATACTATTATCTGACAAAGGGTCACTTAATTGGGCCAAATTGTACTGTAGGGTATGAGTCAGATCATAACTATAGCTAATACGTAAAAGAAACCGCGTGAATACCATGAAAGGACCTATTTAACCGAATGGTCAGAATTTTCTAACCTGTAGTAAAAATTGCTTGATAGGTCAACATTTTGAAATGTTTTAACATATCTAAAAAAGAAGGAGACAATATTAAAATTAAAAGAGACAAACGTTAACTAAACAAGCTCAAATATATTCCCACCGATATTCATCGGGATGAAAATGCTTGTCTCCACTTTGGGGAATGTAAATCATACTTGTATCCTCAATTTTATAAATTGTATGATGCCCTATTACAGCAACACGACGCCTCTTGGTTATGAGAATTATATAATAACCTTCCAGAAACCTTACAAAACCTGTTATATTAAATATAACCCTTCTGCATTATTAATATTTGATAGTGGAATAAACCATACAAACAAACGTATTCCAAAAACGATAAAAAGTTATTTTTACCAACTATCCCAAAGGCTGATACAGTACGAATTAGGCCAGTTCCAAATTTTTGCCCAGTTTTGGACCGGCCACTCACATTTTGAATATCAATAGATGTAAGTATATCTCTGATTTTCTTTTGGTTATATTCCACCTTGATCAGTAATAAATGGTTTGGTTTGTACATAATCATAGGGTAATTTCTCAATGTCAATTCCCACAATATTTAAATAACTGCAACCAAGAGGTTATCAAGTTACCTAATAATGTGTTAGAATAGAATTAAACACTGGTATTATGGTTTTAACTTTTTTGATTTGTTTTTAACAAAAATTATTAAATTATTCATTAAATTTTTTTTAATATTTAAGTCTAAATGATCAATACTTTGCTTTGATAGGTTATATAATTTGAAATTAAAAGAAATCCTTATTACTTTTAATTACTATTTATTATTTTAGTTTGGCCAGATAGGTTGTTAAACAATTAAAATACAAAACCAATTTTTTGTCAATTTTGTTTCCTCAACAAATAACATTGCGTGATTTACAAAATCAATGATTTTTTTAAATAACTTAATTTTAGATACCTGAATACAATCTTACTACAACATGTTAATTTAATTATAATAATAACTAACCTTATCATCAGTTATAGTGAGCTCTTTAGACTGTCCTCTGTCAATTTGCAGTATTCGAAATGTAGTTTGGGTGTTGTTTGACCCAACTACATATAATTTCTGGAAATTATTGATGAAAAATAAGTAAACAAAACTATTTAAAATTTTTAAGGTTATCACATTGAAAGGCATTCATGCCAACAAGCCAATTAGAAAACTCATACAACACCAGCTAAATAAGATCATATTCAGAGCTATTCAAGGTCACATGGATAGCCTTATCTAAGATTACTAACTTTAAAAGGGTAAATTCAAAAACTTAATCCGCACTTCCCGGTTGTGTACCTTTATGTAACAAATTAAAATTGAATTTATTATAAAATCCTCATATAAGATTCCTTTGACTAATAATCATCGCTAAATAGTTTGCAGCCTTTGTAGGTAGGAAATAATGCAAGGAAAACTTATTTTGGATGGAGATAGCTCAAAAGGATCACACAAGCGTTTGCAAAATCTGAATGAAAATCAAATATCTCCTCTTCCATATTTATTGATATCAGATACACCCAATCACATTCTTGGATGTTTCCAACACTTTTTCAGGCGCTGATTTGGAAACTAGAAAAATACTAATGCCTGTGTTGCCCTTTATGATTTGCCATGGTAAATATAATGGGAAAAGTGCTACACATCAAAAATTTGCACAGGAAAAAAACAGTCACTATCAATACTCCTTGCATTATTTCGAGTATTTGTAGAAGCAATCTCTTACATTCTTTATTCACGCAGTAAACTAGTAAAATATGTACCTAGTTGCTAAATGAATATGCTATCATTAAGTATCGCACACCAGATAAGTTACTTGTAATTATTGCCATTACAGAGTGATTACATGAGTGACGTATATTTCATTTAATTTATTAGTGGAAGGAGGTTCAAATTTACTAGCACAGGTATTACCGTTACTTGTTATTGACATAGATGAATGAATTTTGGTTCATTTTAAGTGAAGAATTTATACAGTTATTGTTACAAATTACAGTTCAAAAACGAACTTGGGGATGCATTTTCACTACTCTTAGGTTAACAAAATCCAGTTTAGCTGTTTAATATGCCTAGTCTGTAGAGGGTATTTGGCTACTTTATGAATAGAGATTTCAAAGTCATGACGTTTTACAAATCGTGCAACGTAAGAGCCGTAACATAATTTTTTAATAGTATTTCTATTTGAAAATACTGATAAAAGGATGATTTTTTAAGAGCAAAACCAAAATTAAAACTAATTATCCAAACCAAGGCTTGGGGAAAACGAAAGCATAATTAATCAACTTACGGTTTTCGTTTCATAAAGGGCGATTTTTTGAAAAGTATTGATGAATGGCAAAACTCGACTACCGGGAGTCGTTTGTGATGGCTGGGTGACCATAGCTGACTTATATTTCGAAAATTATAATAAAAATAACTTTTCATTTCATCGTTCGCAGAAAAAAAAACAAATTTGAAAACTTGACAAAGATCGCGAGCAGATATTGAAGCAGACAACTCTACAGCTCACCTCAATAAGATCTGAACTGAACTGAGGTTTTCAACCATGGATATCGAACTATAAGCGTTTTCAATTTGACTGCTCCAGATCACTCCGATAAGCTTTTCATCTTCGTTTGCATGCTCGGATCTGCTCCGATTAATTTTTACGTGTGCCATTTATTACTCTCAAGCACTCTAAAATCGTTTGAAATCAAACTACCGATTTCGACCGATGAGCGGATCGAGATAGCTCTCGGAGCAAGTCGTTTGCGTGTTCCAATGCGCTATTGTTTTCGAGGGTTCCATTTAGCTCGAGAATAAAATCGGTCGAGTTTTCAATTTTTCTCCAAGGGCCCCGCCAGCAATAGGCACAAGTAGGAATACTTGGGGGCATCCAATTTTGAAAAAGGTACTCAAATACTACCTCGATCAGTATCTGCTACATATACTCCGAAACCTATGGCCTTGATTTTATCACAGTGAAATGTGTTCTACCACACGCAACAGTTACTCTCGTCTTTTATCTGATATACCGCTCCCCTTCTTTGACAATCACACTGAACTATTAAAGGTCATTGATACAATACAAGGGGCACAGATTCTTTTTGGGGACTTCAACTACCGGAACATCAATTAGACTCTGGGCCACACACTTCCGTCAGCTAATGATGCCACAAAATCCTTCCTTGATACTATAAATAACAAGCACTTCATACAACATGTTCATGAACATACACTATTAGGCTACCTTTTTCAGCGACCCAGTATATTTCTTGGATCTCATCTTTACTACAGAAGAGCATCAGTTCTGGTATTCAATATTGAACAACTCCCTCCGTTGGGTAAAAGTGACAATAATCTAATTTGTTTTTCGGTGTCTTGTCCTTCGCCTAATACCTATCAACGTCCGACCCGATTATGCCGCGACTTTTGTCATGGAAACTACGAAACCTTCAATTAATATTATTGTGAACCATGGTATTGAACTGTTTGCCCCTCTTCGGGTCCCACGTGACCCCACGTCTAGCCAAACCTATACACTTATCCGGTCGTTTCGGAAAATGTATCTAGTGCCGGCCCGAGGTAAATTTTATGATGGAGCGAGATCCGATTCCCCCTTGCTAGCCCCTAATATAATTTTTTTTCTTTATTTTTCTTTACGCCTGAAGAGGTCACTCCGTTCACCCGATGGTACGGCCGGCCCTGAATGTATCCAATTTAAAATATAGTCAAATGGTGCCGTTATGTGCGTTCCAAAACTCGATGCTCCGCTCCAGACCAAATAGAATAGAATAGAATAGAATAGAATATAATTTATTGAACTGGAATATATATAAGCGTGGACGCTTATTGGGCCAGCATCAGCGACAAAGAAATACATTTAAAGCAATGGTTACAATGAGGTACAATGAAAGAAGTACACCGTTTAAGTTCAATCCCAGCCCATATATGTTTGTCTAATTTGTTTTTGAAAGCACCGACGGAGGGAGTTCCAGTGGTTAACTATCCGCTGAGTGAAGAAATTTCGCCAAATTTTGGAATCACATCGAGTCTTGAAAATTTTCGGAGCATTTCGGCCACTCCAAATTATACGAAAAAAATTGTCCGGGTTGATAGAGTAAAGTCCATGTACAAGTTTGAATGTCTCCACTAGATCCGCCCGTAGACGGCGCGATTACAGTGACTGCATGCCTAGGCACTTCAAGTGGTCTTCATATGAAAACCCGCGAAGACGTGGAACCATAGAAATCTCATAGGTTACTAGAATGCTGCCGTGTAACTGGCAAATGGGCCAAACGCCGTGGCAGACGATAGCCAGATCTCAGCCAATCAGAGCTCAAAGAGTGGTTCTGCCAAGAATTTAATATCACCAGAGAGAATGACGTCACCTATCTCCCGCTATAGTAGCGGATCCAAGGAGGATTATTATCCTCCTTGGCGGAACCACTCTACGGCCTCTCATTGGCTGAAGGTTCAAGGCGAACTGGCGTCAAGCTCGGCCGTAGGCGGCAGCATTCTAGTTACCTATGAGATTTCTATGCGTGGAACCATTTTAGTGGCTTTCCGTTGAACTCGTTCTATAGCATCAGAGTCTTTTAATAGACGCGGCCTATTTAATCTATAAAAAATCACGCAATGCAGCCACAAATGCAGCTCGGAAGTTTAAGCGAAAATTTGAACGAGACCTCACGGAACTGATTGTTAAAAATCCCAAATTCTTCTACAGCCATGTAAATACACTGAAAGGCCCTGATGAACAGACGTTTGATGATCCTCATATTATTTCCAACATCTTGAATGATTATTTTAATTAGGTTTCTTCAAATGTTTCTTTACCTCTGTCCCTGCTCTGTCTAGTGTCTCCATGGTGGCCCTTGCTTTAGCTAATTTTAGCTGTACTACCACTCAAGAACTAAAACAAGTGAAAGCCCTGAACCAGTATCAAGCTCCAGGCCCTGATGGCCTACACCTCCACTTGCTGAAGCTACTGGCTCATACTATCGCTGCCCCTCTTTCAGTTATCATCAATACTAGTTTCGCAACAGGCATAGTCCCCACCGATTAATAAGGCCGGTCTTCAGTGTTGCGGGTTGAATAAAGAAAGTGGTTATGATAAAATCGTCGAGTTTATTCTGTTCTACCGAGTTTATACATTCACTTATATATCATACAAAAGGACCGTAAGGTTAGATAAACATGAGATAAGATGGTCTGACACCATGTTGCGGGTTGAATAAAGAAAGTGGTTAAATAATGATAAAATCGTCGAGTTTATTCTGTTCTACCGAGTTTATGCATTCCCTTATATATCATACAAAAGGACCGTAAGTTTAGATAAACATGAGATAAGATTAGATGAGATAATTAATCTACATATTTACATTTACTAAATTAACGCCATCTACATAATACTACAACATTCAGTACCAGCCCAAACAACTACGTGGCCACTGCAGGATTAGTGAGAGGATTGCGGATGGAACTTTGAGAAGCACCTTACAGATACTCACTTTTTACACGAATCCCAACACGGTTTTCGGTCTAAGCGTTCATGTACTTCAAACCTCCTATCCACCAAAAATGATTGTACCCGTTGGCTTGACGAAGGAAAATCAATGGATGTCATATATTTGGATTTTCGTAAAGCGTTGGATACCGTATCTCATCACGGACTAATCAATGCTCTGGAGAAGGCAGCTGTTGAAGGTCTGGGCCCTGGCTTTGGTCGGGCTCGCAGACTTCATTCGTGACAGGAAACACTCGGTAGTCCTACAGGGTCAGACTTCCTCCCCTTGCACCCCCCCCCCTTAGTGGGGTCCCGAAGGGAAGTGCGCTTGGGCCTATACTAAACAATATTTATAAATTCTATGCCTGCTGTCGTCCTCCATATTCGCATATATCTTTTTGCTGATGACTCAAGAAAGACTCCATTTTTAGAAAGATCTAAACGCTGTTTCCCTTTGGGGTGATGAGCAGGGCATGGCGTTCAATGTCTCCAAGTGTTGTGTAAAACATTTCGGTTACTCTAATCCTTGCAACGTATACCACATCAAAGATTTTGGTATTCCTAACTTTGACTCCCCAGCGAGGGATCTTGGGGTCTGAATTGATACATCTCTTACCTTTGACTTTCACAATACTACAGTCGCAAAGAGTATCAACTCCCTCACTGGCCTAACCCGTAGATCTTTTTTCTTCCTTACATCCCACCTAATTCCCACCCTCTACAACTCCCTTGTTCTACCCCTTATTAATTACGCCTCCGAGATACTGGATTCCCCCTTTGCTGGGTGATCAGATGGTGCTAGCTAAAGCCCACAAACGGTTCACAAAGTGGACGATTGGATTTGACCAGAAAGCCCCAGATGTTCGGAATCGATTACTTAATGTTGATGATCCCATCCTACGGTATATGCCATCAACGATATTGTTCAAGTTTGTAATATGTGGTCTAAGCGCCAAGCAACTGATCCCCCCAAATATTTTAAATTTCACCAGTTTCTTAAAACTTGGGGTCATAGAGCCAAGATCACTAAACCACGGGCTAATACCACCAATCATCAGTGGCATTTTACTGTTAGAACTATTAACAATTGGAACTCACTACCATCTGATACCATTTCCTTTGAAACTCGGTGGGCTTTCCGAAGGAAGGCTGGTAACTTTCTACGACAAACACTTCATAATTCACACTATTTACCTCATTATTATTTCGTTCATTTTTGTTCATTTGCGCTTGTGTTTCCCCATGTTGATTTCATTGTATATGATCAAAAGTAAATACAGACTTACTTTTGATATGATCAAATCCAAGTCGCAATATTGTATTCCTTTTACATTTTGATTCCTATTTCTGCCCTATATAACTTTTACCATTTACTATGTCATTTTTGCGTCCTAACGGCTACATAAAAGCCTATTTAGGCCTCGTAACCTATTACATATGTAGGATAATAAATAAATAATATGAACTCAATAAGACAAAAACTGTCAGTTTTTTTTGTGGAAAATTATTAGGGGAAGTAGAAATCAAGAGGCGCGTTTAAAACGTCACCTAGCTTATGGAGGTTGAATGATCGATAAATGTTTTCGATAATCGAAAGAAAAAGTAAATACCACATGCTTGGAAATGGTCAGTGTTGATAATCCGCAGTACCCCAGCCAGTTGCTAAAAATATTTTGTTCTGTAGGTTAGTTGTAAAATTTCTCAGAATTCGAGCAACATCCATGAATGGAGAAACGAGTAGTATAGTACCAGTGGCGTAGCGAGGATATTTGGTACCCGGGGATAAACACCCAAATTGCCCCCCTCTCCCCCTCGCTACGCCTCTTGGCGATTAGTCTCTTTACACGTGAGGGTCGTTTAGATTGTGTATCCCTATGGCCACAACAATGAAACGACCTTCACTCTTCTCTTTTCGTTTCTTTGAATGGTGAATCACCGAAACGAAGGAGTCCAGGGTTCAAGTTGTACAACTTCAAAGAGAAGGCAGATTGTTTATTTTGTGTATTTTTGGAATTTTCCGTTATGTCACGTGAGTGACCACAGTGGCATCCAAGAGTCTCATAACATGATCTCCCTTAATAGGTTTCTTTCCATTTCCATTTCGTTTTGTTTTCCAGAACGAGATCTAGTTCCCTATAGAGTAGTATCGCTCTGTAGCTTTGGGCTATGGCCGCCAATTTGAGGGCAGTTTTTTATCTATAGGAAAAAGCGTGGGTGACGTCGACATACGTCACGCCGATATTACTCTATTTCGAGTCTTTCTCTACTTGGTTTGCATAATTTTGGAAAAGTGGACTTCGACCTCCTACAGTTTTAAAAAGTTTGTTTAAAATATAAACACAGCTAAATAACTATTTAGATCTTTAAACAGTAATTTAGTAGTTACTTTTTCAAACAGCTTTGAAGAAGCTTCAAATTTGGCTAGATCCGCTTTTATCGCTTACGGTTCCCTAGGGGGGGGGGAGTCAATCCGTGAGGGCACCACTGTTACGTCGAATGATACTATCGACTAAGGTTTCCCACCAAAAGTAATTTTTGAAAAGCCCTTCCTAGAAATATAACTATATTATTAAAATACCTTCAAAATTTAAGGTTATATTAATCTCAGAGTTTCGATTAGAGCAATGCAACGTTTTCTATTTCATTCTAAGTAGTTAAAAATACTGACGAAACATGTACTTTACGTATAAAAAATCTTAACCTTTTTTCAAACATTGTAAATAAAAACGTTATCAGTTCTTAAAAAATTTTTCTTTATATACCTTTAATGTGCGACTCATTGAACTGCCTATTAAACTTTAGAACACATTGCTTTCACCAGGGCTTGTGGCTTAATTAACCAGTCTCAAACATGACACACGGGCGACGCCACTGTCGTAATGACAGGAGACCACACGGCCGTGCAGTATTCGAGAACCTCCTGGCATGACGCGAGGGGCTTATCACTAACCGTAATCGGTGTACAAGCCTGTAGCTTTAACTGTACTAAAGCGATTACGCAATCGATTACAGATTTAGCACTATATTATAATAATTGTACTTGTTCTAACACTTAATTTGTAAAAGTAAAACAATGATTTAGCTCAAAACATTTTCATTTTTCACAGACCATCATTACAATAACATGAGGCTTAAAAACATTTGGGTAGTACCAACTTGTTAATTTTCATGACCTATTATATCAGTGACAAAATGTACGATTTTGACCATATCTACTCCATTAAAGGTTTTCGAGTATGCTCTACAACTTACTCATTGAAACTTTTCGCCTAGCACCTAGCGTTCAAAAACTACAAATTCTAAAACCGTGAAATATTTCACGATTTTTCTGAAATTCACAAATAACAACGATCACCACACTGAAAATTTCACATTTCTAGAAGGTAGAGTTTTTGAGAAAAATGCCTGGGCCGATCAAATGAAGACACCCTGTATATAGTTTCCTGGTGCTACTCATACTGTGGAGATTTTCTAGTTATGGATCAAAGGGGTGCGGGTGTCTACATGGATTATGGTATTGTAGCGACATATAAGGCCAAAACTATTCGCTCGCTTTGTGACACTCTCGGAGCTAAAGAGTGTCTGCGGGAAAGCGATCACCTCTTCGTGGACTCGCACCTGGCGGTCTCTCGCAGCCCAGTGGCCTCTCCGGGCTGCGAAGCCTAACCCTGACTCTCGAGCCGTTCTGGCCGTTCAACTTCCTAGACTGGAGGACACTCTTCTCGCGCGGCTTGGTTGTGGCAGACTTCCCACAAAGGCGGTTCTTCATCGTATCGGGCTTCGGAACTCGGACTCCTGCCCTCGGTGTGCGGTACGAGAGGACGCCGAACACGTTCTGTTCGCATGTGCCTCCTTCGCGACCCCTCGGCGGAATCTCTACCTTTCGCTCCAGGCGCGGGGTCTCCCGGACTCCGTGGTGGGTGTTCTCACCGCCGTTCACGCGGGTTGGCAAGATGTGATTTTGGACACTTGTAAACTTCTTCGTAAAGCTTTTCCGCGATGATTGTGATTATCTTTCTTTTTGTTTTTATTTTTCTGATGTGTATCCCTTTCAGCGCGTTTGTTCTTTCTCAATAACGTCTGTTCGCGGACTTTTCTCCCTGTGCGCCTGGTGTGAAGGCCTTGTTGCTATATACACCAATCCCCGCTACTATTGTTCTTCTGCCCCCCCCCCCCCGGTACTCAAACTAGGTAAAAGCAGGAATAAAGAGAGTAATTGGATTTGGTTCCCTGTAAAGTCATAACCAGTGGAGTTTGAAGCCGCTTTATTCTCAGACCATTTATATCCAACGGAACTCGTACCATAAAAAATTTTCCTCGTAGAAACGCGGGTAGCGTTTTAAAAAGTATAGTGATGCGACATCTGTTGTTAGTTTCTAGAAGCTTTGAAGGTGATTCGTAAATTAGTATTTTTTTAAATATTATATAATTTTTGAATTATTATAATTATATCTAAAATCCACCTTTAAGCCATCAAAATTTACCATCTCGAAAGGAAATGAATAGTTTTCAGTGGCGTTAAGAGATATGTGGTCTTCTTGAGACTCGAAAAATTATTTCAACAAAAATAATATTATAAAGATAATATTTTCTCAAAAATGTTTTGATCATCTGAGAAACAAATTATAAATATAGAGTAGAGTATAATATAAATATCATTAGACAGCTAAAAGTTTTATTTTATATTAGTTCATTTTACAATAACTATAGAGGCACTATAAAACTCAACATGCATGTTTACGCGAAGAAAAATACAGACCTTATTTCCCTCATAATTCGAACATTTGCCAAATTACCCTATAAGTTGAAATCAAAAGATTACGCCAGCAATCTGTAGATTTCATTAAATGCGATACTTTTTCAATATTATTGCAAATCCTTGAACTGTTGATACAGTAACATTTGTTTTTATCAATAATATATGACTATACTAAGTACAATCATTAATATACCTATTTTCCTAACATTATCATAGGCCCATTAAGTACATATACCATTCTTAGGTATTACACACTCATTTAGCCTAAGAAGGCCACTTCATATAACTTTACAATATTACATTTACGGTGATTTCCGAAAATAGTTGAAATGCAAAAATGCCACGTTCTTAAATATTTGTGCTGATTTATATACTGACTCCCTAAGTGTATAGTGTAACGGTTAATTTTAGGTCTATTTGTAGATATTGAAAAACGAAAATATAGAACTTCATCTCTGCATACAAATATGATAGACAGTATACAGTTCTCGCAGCACCAATAAAATTCGTTTTTACTTTTGGAAGACCTTTCTTTAAACTTATTAAACATGCTGCTACAAACTATTTACAAAGTTGTTGTTATGATGACACGCTTGGAATGTCTTAAAACATTTACTGTAGTGTGGCTGGATGGCGTTACAACACGATATAACATCGGAACGTTTTAACACAACGCTAAAATGTACTTCAGAAAATGCGATACTCTTTAACTGCCAATAATAAGTTCAGAGGTGTAAGGAATGACTCCTCCTGGACCGGCTAAAGACGAGTCACCCATCAATGTTTCATCAATCTCTCTGGCAGCTAAACGACCTTCATTAATGGCGTGAACAACCAAAGACTGCCCTTTTCGACAATCTATAATAGAACAAAAAAACCACTGTTAATATTAAAAATATTGCAAAAACAAAAGTAAAAACGCACCTCCAGCTGCAAAAACTTTAGTCACAGAAGTGCTGTATTTCCCTGGCTTGGATTTGATATTGGACCTAGGATCCTGGTCTAGCCCAAGATCTTCCACCACATACCTTTCTGGACCCAAGAACCCCATAGCAAGGAGAACTATATCTGCCTGAAATTTAAGTCAGAAAACCATTTCTACAAATGCTTTTACGTTGGTTAAATAAACTAGAAAGACAAAAACAATACCTTGAAATCACGAGTAGTTTCTGGGAGCTCTTCCATATTAAACCTTCCAGTAGCATCTTTAACCCATTTCACTTTTACTGTCCTGATACCAGAAACATGTCCATGTCCATCATCCAAAAACTCCTAAATATTTAAAAGGGCATATTAGTTCTTAATTTTAATTAAAATCAGCTCTAAATCACATACCTTGCTGACGATTGAAAAATGACGGGGATCTTGTCCATACTTTTCCTTAACTTCATCATGTCCATAATCAACTTTAAACACTTTGGGCCATTGCGGCCAAGGGTTTGTAGTATCTCGATTGCTTGGAGGTTCAGGAAGGATTTCGAAACTAACAATACTCCTTGCTCCCTGAAAACGATTTATAAGTAACAAAAAATAATAGGTTACTTTTGAGATATCAATTAACAACCTGTCTCAATGAAGTAGCGATACAATCACAACCAGTATCACCACCGCCAATGATAATAACATCTTTATTTTTGGCAGAAAGTGGTAAATGATCAATTTCATTTCCGTGTTGTTTCTTTTGCCATGTTTCCAAGAAATTCATGGCAAAGTGAATTCCCTCCAAATAACGTCCTATTAACAGTGAGTAAATTAAACTTGGTAATGTTAATATACCAATATTTAGTATTTACCCGGAATAGGTAGATCACGTGGCCAAGTAGCTCCAACTGTTAGCAAAATGGCGTCACTGAGATCAAGTAGCTGTTTGGCGGAGACATCTTTTCCAACATCGGTACTTGGCTTGAAGACAACTCCTTCAGAGGCCATTAAGTCAACCCGCCTTTTTACAACCTGAAAAATTCAATTAGATTCAGGGTACTTTTGTTTGTAGCATGAGAAAGATAGTACATCATACTTCTTTGCTAAGCTTCATAGTTGGAATGCCATATTGCAGTAAGCCACCTATACGATCATTTCTAATGAAAGTTACAAGGTCAGTAATGTACACCAGACTACGTAAATTTAACGCAAAGAGTTACCTTTCATAAACAGTGACTGTATGGCCAGCCTATAGAAATAAAAAAAAATAGATCAGTTTTGATCAAAACCTATTAAATTAAAAAATTACCCACTTTATTCAGTTGGGCAGCAGCCGCCAGTCCAGCTGGCCCACTACCAACTATGGCTACTTTTTTGCCAGTTCGTGTTTTAGGTGGTTGAGCCTTCATCCAACCCTTTTCAAACGCTTTATCAATTATAGAACACTCAATGTTTTTGATGGTGACAGGAGGTTCATTAATACCCAAAACACAGGCACCCTGGATATAATTTTTTATCATTAATAAGATGTCATTTAGGAAAAATAAAATGTAATTTACACATACCTCACATGGTGCTGGACAAACACGACCAGTAAACTCGGGAAAGTTATTTGTTTGCAACAATTGCTCCAAGGCCTCTTTCCAGTTGTCCTTTAATAGAAATGCTACAATTACTAATTGCTTACAAGTTTTTTCAAAGTTCTTCACAAAACACTAACTTGAAAAACAAGATCATTCCATTTGGGAATGATATTACCAAGTGGACATCCATAGCTTGATTGGCAAAATGGCACACCGCATTCCATACATCTGGCTGCTTGCTTCTTCAACCCTTTTCTAACACCAACAAAGTTGTAGATTTCATTCCAGTCTTCTAATCTCTGACTTGGTGGGCGATAGAAAACTGTTTCCCTCTTATACAACTTAAATCCTCTGAAAAGATTCAATGGTATGAAAACACAATAAGAATTATAAACTGAAAAAAAAAACAAAGACACCTCAGTTTATCAAGATTTTTGTTATTATCTTGGACAACATCTTCTATATCTTTAACCACTTTCTTTTCAACTGGACCATTGGAAAGAGGTTTCTTCGCTTCCTCAACAGCTTTATCCTCTTCCATTTGTTTGAGTACTTGCTGGAATTCTTTAGGGAAAACCTGGAAAATTATTCAATTTTTTAAAATTTTTAAGCTTTAACACATTGGAATTTTTAGCAATATAATTATGAGGTTTCCACCTTGACAAAAAACTTTTTGTTTTCAGACCACTGTGATAGTAATGATCCAGCAACAGTAGAACCCGTTTTTTCTTTAAACTCTTTGATAAGTTTTTCAACCAAAGTGCAATCTTCAGGCTTGTCCAATTTATGCAAATCAACTGTTAACTGGTTACACCGGCTTGCAAACATTCCATCCCTAAAAGATTCAATGATCGAAATGAAAAACTTTCTTAAATTCAACAAAGGAGACCTGAAAATTACCTGTCAAAGATATAGGCAATTCCTCCTGACATTCCAGCAGCAAAATTCCTACCAGTTGCGCCGAGAATTATAACAAGGCCTCCGGTCATATATTCACAACCATGGTCCCCAACACCCTAGAAGGTATATTCAATGGACTTACAGGAGGAAAGATAAATATTTCCAAATGTGGCTGAAACAAATTTACCTCCACGACTGCTGTAGCACCAGAATTTCTAACACAGAAACGCTCCGCTGCTACTCCTCTAAAGAAAGCCTTTCCAGATGTGGCTCCATAGAGACAAACGTTTCCTACCAATATGTTTTCTTCGGATTTGAAATCCTTTGGCAAAGATTTTGGCGGATAAACTACAACTTCACCACCAGATAAGCCCTACAAATACACAAGCGGCATTAAATTATTGGTCTTGTCTTATTTAACAGCTTAATTGCGAGTGATTACCTTTCCCACATAGTCATTACAATCACCTTCTAACTCTACTGATATGCCTTTAGCCAAGAAAGCGCAAAAACTTTGACCAGCAGAGCCTTCTAGCTTCACTCTAATACTATTATCTGGGAGTCCATCATCTCCGTATTTCCTGTCAGTTTAACACATGGGAGTTAAATCTGGATCTCTCAATTACGCAATAGCAAGGATCGAACAAGGGTCCAAAAACTCCCTAGGACCAAGGCCGAGGGTCTTCTAAATAGACCAAGGCTCGGATCAATTCTGAGCCCTAAAAATATCAAACAAGGGTCTAAAAACACCCTCAAGCAGAGTCTGAGGCCAAGGGTTTAAAAATGTTCAGCTCGGCATGGAAGCTGAGGGTCTTTTAAATGGCAGTGGCTCCAAGGCCAAGGCTTGATTCGATCCTTGCGCAATAGGAAAACTTACAAAGAAATATAGTAACTTAATGTTGAACCAAAGCTTGGATCTGTGTTACTAATGTCCATGTGTATAGTAACATCTTTTGCTTTTCCAGCTATCACATTCTCTGCTTGACGAATGAGGAGATTGTCCTAGATTAAAATAAATACTTTTCAGTATAGTATCGTTAAGAGAAAAGCATTTCTGAAAACTCGAAACTAACCAGCCTCTTTTGAAGACCAAAATCCTGCTTGAGGGTTCCGCCAACTATGTTTACACCGGGTCTCATCTCAAGGGCATTTGTTAGAATGGCTTTGAAGTCCAGAAGGCCAGCCTTTGGATTTTGAGGAGTATCTCTCACTTTCAAGAACTCTGTCCTTCCAATTAGGTCCTGGAATTTGCGGATGCCTAGTTTTGCCATATACCCTCTTATCTGAAAGCAATAATTCATTAGAAAAGAGGATACTTAAATTAAGTTGGTTAGCTAACTTCTTCTGCTAAGAGGAACATGTAGTTGACCATGTGCTCTGGTTTTCCCTCAAACTTTTTCCTAAGATCTGGATCTTGGGTAGCAACACCGACTGGACACTAAATCAGAGAAAAAAAACAAGTTGCTTCTATTCAAAATTATACCATTATATCATTATGTCATTTTACCGTATTTAAATGACACTTTCGCATCATGGTACATCCCAAGACAATTAATGGAGCAGTAGAAAAGCCAAATTCATCTGCTCCCAGTAAGGCTGCAACAATCACATCAAAACCAGTTCGAATTTGACCATCAGCTTGCAAAACTACTCTTGATCGTAAATCATTTTGAACAAGTGTTTGATGAGTTTCAGCAATTCCCAACTCCCAAGGACCACCGGCTCCTTTTATACCAGTCCAGCTACTAGCACCAGTGCCACCATCGTGGCCAGATATAGTAATGTGCTCCGCTTTCCCCTTCAAATATACATTTAAAGTTCAATCTCAAAATAATTTACATTCAGAGCATTTTGAAATATTACTTTAGCAACTCCAGAAGCAACCACTCCAACTCCAACTTCAGCCACTAGTTTTACAGAGATTCTCGCATTGGGATTTGCGCATTTCAAATCATAGATTAGCTGAGGCAAATAACAATATTTTATCTTCAAAGTCTTTAGATATTATGCAGATAATAGTACTAAAGTTTCTATAATTACAAATGCAAGGTCCTCAATGGAATAAATGTCGTGATGAGGGGGAGGGCTAATTAGACCAACTCCGGGAATAGAATGTCTGGTTTTAGCAATGTCTTTTGAAACTTTGTATCCTGGCAGCTCTCCACCTTCTCCTGGTTTGGCTCCTTGGGCCATTTTAATTTGAAGTTCATCAGCATTGGCCAAATAGGCGCTTGTCACACCAAATCTTCCAGAAGCCACCTTTAGTATTGCATGAACACAGTTATTCTTGTATATTCTCTCAGTTCCAGATTATAAAATTTACTTGTTTGATAGCTGATCTTGCATTATTGTTCTTGTCTGTTATGTTCCATCGGTTTGCATTTTCTCCTCCTTCTCCAGTGTTAGATTTCCCACCTACTCGATTCATGGCTATAGCCAAGGTGGTGTGAGCTTCAATGGAAATACTACCAAAACTCATGGCACCAGTGCAGAAACGTTTAACGATATTTTTAGCTTCTTCCACTTCAGAGATATCAATTGCCTTTCCTGGATATTTCAAATCGAGCTGCCCTCTGATAGTGCACGCTCGAATACTCTCCATACAGCTTTCTACAAATTTCTCGTAAGAGTCATGGTTGTTTCTTCGGGTTGCATCCTGCAAAATGTTAAAAAAAAACAACAATATTTAAAAAATACTTTAAAACATTGTTAGTCAGTATTAACCTGTAGATTGGCGACACTGTTTGGGTCGTTTATATGTTTTTCTCCACCTACTCGCCAGTGAAAATATCCCGGATTTCTTAACGTTAGATTATCACATTCTCGGTCGTGATAAGCAATTGTATGTCTTTCAATACTGTCTTTTGCCAATACTGCGAAAGTTGCACCGCAGAGACGTGAAGCTGTGTTCTGAAATAAATTTATTAACTTTAAATTTAAGCATCAAATGAAAAATGTCAACAGCAATATTACTTTGAAACATTTATCCACCACTTCGACACTTAAGCCAATGGCTTCAAATATTTGAGCTCCTTTGTAACTCTGCAGAGTAGAAATTCCCATTTTGGCCATTACCTAGTTTTAAGAAGACAAAAATAGTTTACCAAGCCTAAGAAAATTTTCATCAAATATATTGTTTTGAAAGAAAAATGAATTTCTACCACTACATACGTAGTTTGTTTAACCAATGCGGTATTGGTTAAACACTACCACTAAATTCGGCCCAACCTTAGCAATTCCTCTTTCCATGGCATCGCAGTAATTCTTGTAGATAACTTCGTCTGATAGAGAAGATTCAAAGACTCCTTCATTTCGTAGTCTAGACATTGTTTCAAACATAAGATATGGGCATATAGCATCTGCCCCATAACCAAGTAATACGCAGATGTGGTGTACTTCTCTAAAAATATAATCAACATAAATTTAAGTCACAAAGTCATTTTGTAGAAATATACCTAGCTTCTCCGGATTCAACAATTAAACCAACTTTCATTCTTTGCCTTTCATTAATCAAATGATGATGCACAGCTCCAAGTGCTAGTAATGAGCTGAAATGATAAACATGATTTATTATGTCTAGTTTGAGAATCAAAGTTAAGACTGACCTAACAGGTACAAATTTACATCCAGCTTTTCTGTCAGAAAGGACGATAAGAGTAAAACCATCTATAGCTGCTTGGCAAGCTTCTTTGCAAATACGATCAATAGCCGGCAGTAAACCGGACGAGCCTTCGCTTACTGGGAAAACAGTATCAATTGTACGAGTCTGTAGCGAGTAAAAAACAGATATAGAGAAGAAAAGAAGTATTTTAGAAATCACAAAGTAGTAAGGTATCAGTATCATGAAAAGTGTCTTACTGCAACACATTATTGCAGTTTTGAAGCTGATCACACAGCTGGCAGTAGACCCTGCAGATTGAAAACGGACATCAAGGTCCATAATGTTAAGGGAAGGATGGGTTTTGTACATAATTAGGAGACAGGGAATGCGTTTTGTTGTTGTTTAAAGTTTGGAGAGGAAAGGAAACCTACAAGCTACAAGGCAGCACCGATTGAGGGACACCACATCGCGACAAATTTGTTAATTGAATCTCTTCACACGTACGAATATATGACAACACAGAAGATATATATATACATAATGACAATAATAAAACCAAAAACCTTTACCTTTCAACCATTTGTATAAAAATGGTATTTCAAAATTTTACATAAAATATCTTAACATATATATATTAACCCATCCATAACCATTTGTAACAAACCTTGCATGAAAACTTAATAATCCCACAGCCAATGAAAGTATTAGAGAACACTTCAAGGAAGGTAAAAATAAACTTTTCCGAAACTGAATATTACCTTCCAGCCTTTAAACGTTGTTCTTTTAATGACTTCAACATCTTTTATCGATAAAATGGGGTTCTCCAAATATAATCGACGACACTGAGTTAGACTTGGTTCAAGCAAATTACTTTCTGGGCCAATTGGACAGGCCTATAAATAGTGATTAACATAAAGAAAATTTTCTAATAATTAAATCTTTGCACACATACCAATGACATAACAATTCTCTCTCGAAATGGATCTATGGGAGGATTGGTAACTTGAGCAAAAAGCTGTTTGAAATAATCGTAAATCAGGGGCTGATACATAGACAAGCAAGCTAAAGGAGCATCATTTCCCATAGAGCCCAATGCTTCTTTTCTGAAAATTGGAATAACTAAATATTAGTATTAAAAATAATAACAGTATTACTTTAAATTTGTAAAAGAAAAATGATAAACTTACTGAGTTTGAACCATTGGCAAAAGTAGCAGATTAATGGTTTCAATAGTGTAACCAAATAAGGCTAGCCTTCTGTCACGAACTTCATCTCTATCCATTGAAAATTCTTTGGTTAAGCTTACGCTCTGTCCACCGGTGGGTGGTTTATCAGCAGTGTGCAAGTCATTGATAGTGAACTAAGCAACAATCAAATAAGTTATCAAATCAATTAATTTTTTTCTCAAGCCAAATTTACCATTTCTTTCAAATACTTAGCCAGAGGTCTTTGCCTGGCTATTTGCAATTTTAATTCTTCATCTTTAGTCATAACTTTCTCCTTAGTGTCAACTAAGAGCATTCTTCCAGGTCGGAGTCTTCCCTTTAGGGAGTGAAGAAAAATAACATCTTAAGACTGCAAAAAATAAAGCAAAAGTCAAAGCTATAGAGTGAAGGAAATTACTTTATGAACAACTTCTTCACTGGGGATATCGAGAACCCCGACTTCACTAGCCATTATTACGTGATTATCTTTAGTCAGATAATATCTAGAAGGCCGAAGACCATTTCTATCCAAAATTGCACCAATATAACGACCATCAGTGAACGTAAACAAGGCTTGGGAGAAAATTCAAATTATAGCTCTATTAAATCATGTATGGGCAATTTAAATAAAATGGTCTACCAGGGCCATCCCAAGGTTCCATAACACAGCCACTCCATTGGTAAAATTGTTTTTTCTCCTCCAGCATCATAGGGTCATTTTGAAATGCTTCGGGAACCATCGTCATTGCAGCCTTTAAAATTTAACAGTTTTAATGAGGTTAGCCACCAAAAGTCCCCAAATAAAAAAAGTCTTGTACCTCTGGTAGACTGCGTTGTCCAGCAAGTACAAGAAACTCAAGAGCATTATCTACAGCACCAGAGTCTGACAAATTGGGCTCCACTACTGGATACAGTTTCTTTAGATCCTTGCCAAACACAGAACTGCTCATAACTCCTTCTCTTGCTCTCATCAAGTTTATGTTCCCCCTCAAGGTGTTTATCTCTCCATTATGTGCAAGCATTCTAAGTGGTTGAGCTCTTTCCCAGCTTGGGAATGTATTAGTCGAGTATCGTGCGTGAACAAGGGCTAAATAGCATTCAAACTGTGGTTCTTGCAGGTCACAAAAATACTGCCAAATTTGATTTGTGGTAAATTGTCCCTAAAAATTTGATTAATTAATACACAAGATAAAAGTTACAGTTTGCAAGTACTTACCTTGTATACAATAATCTCTGTTGAAAAGCTACAAATGTAGAAATATGTCTTTTCATTTGGAATGGAATGGGTAGAAACTTTTCTTAGTATATAGACCTGTAATTTAAGGAATTTAACTTTAGTAAGGCTTCAAAAAGAGCTGCTATATTTAAATTATTACTTGTCGTTTGAAAGTCTCTTCATCAAGCCCGGGTCCTACAACAAAGACCTGCTTCATTTTAGGTTCAGTTGTCTTAGCAATTGTACCAATTCGAGAATTATCAACTGGTAGATCACGCCAACCAAGAACCTATAAGAACACAAAATTTAATTAAAAAACTAATTTTACAATGACTAATATTATTTACCTTTAGCCGACATTCTTCAGCAAGCTTGGTGAACTGTTTGACGCAAGCCGCGATTGTCGCTTCTTCAAAAAATATTATTCCAGTGGCATATGTACCTTTGGGTGGTAGCTCAATTCCAAGAGCCCTATTAGAAAAAAGAATGTTTATAGACATTAAAATGGGTCACTTATTTCCAAAAGGTATATACTTTAATATATAAGGTTGGATTTCCTAGGTTTTAATAACAATAGGGTTGGACACACGCATCGGTATCGGCCATATTAACAAAAGCCGTTACAAGTTTTACAAAAAATATTATAACTAAAAGATTATTCAAGGTAAACACTCACTTAAGTTTAGTTCGGTAAAATTTATCGGGGATTGATGCCATGAGCCCAGCGCCATCACCTAAATTTAAAAATTCAATTATTTCTATTTTTACAATTGAAATAAATTTATCAAAACCATTAAATTTATTCTCACCGGTGCTGTTGTCACACGAGCAAACACCGCGGTGCTCCATACGACGTGCCATGGTGGCAGCATTTTCAACAAGCTGAGATAGAAAAAAATATATAAACCATTATGAAAGTATAAAAATAGCAGTGACAAATATTGATCCATTAAAAAACTTTTTCTGCGCTCCTAAATAGCAAAGTATATACAAGGTTTTTGGATAGAAAAACATTTTCAGAAAATGGGGCTTGAAAAAAGGCAGATAAAGTTAACCTTTCTGCTGGCAACCCCATCAATACTAGCGATGAACCCAACTCCACAAGCGTCTTTTTCTAAAGCCGGATCATAGAGCCCTTGGGCAGGTGGAAAGCCTCTCAACAACCTGGACCCATCTTCGGCAGCCATCGGCTGGAAATGCGAAGAATGGTCAACAATATTGATTCAAATAATCTTCAGGAGCTTCCAAAACCTAAAAATATACAAAATAAATTATACAAGGATGGATATTTTATCCATTTGCTTCAAATACACGTAACTTTTTAAGATTTGTGTATAAAGTTACGTGGATTTTGATTTTGGGCGACGATAAACAAATTGTCTATTTATTTTGGAATAATAGGCTAAGCCGCCTGTAGAAGTGTTCCACCACGCGTACACCGCTGTTAAGGGTAAACGCCACTACCAGGGGCAAGGGGCAATCATTCCTTCCTATGCATATGGAATAAGTTCGGATTTTGCGCTAACATAATGTGAGACGATTATGGCATACCGACAAAACAAATTATTTCCGCCATCTATAGCTACGAGGAATACATTTATGTTTTATAGGGTAAAGTAGAAAAAAAGGGTGAAAATTTGGTTCGGACACACTCAACGTGGAAAAACAGGGATACGCCCAAAAATAAAGAAAGGGGAAAACATAAATCGTATTGGCTTTCCAATAAAAAGGAGAAATACATGTAGACCGGCGACTGAGAGGTACCTTGGCTTGCCTTATGGGTGGTCTTATTGATTAGAAGTCGCCGAGCGTCGTAGCGTTTAGAGAAATGAGAAAACAGCGTAGAAAAGAGTTTGAGAGGAGGAACTAAGAGAAATCTTCGAATCTAGGAAATTGCTTTCATTCACTCGTGATTGAATTCACCGTGTTTTCTGATTAGGTTGCGCGACGCGTTTGAAGTTGAAGAGATGACACCACCAATAGAGAGAAATTTGGCTTCCAAAAAGAAAAAAAATCCACCAGCATAAAATGGGAAATTGGGGGCATAAATAAGAAGTCGCTGTCATCTCTCTATCTCGTAAAAAAAGCGCCGATGTTGCAGCAAAGTTTTAAAAATAGAAGATAAGCCGCTTTTACTCGGCACGTTGCTATAGCGAATCCGGTATTTAAATCTTTCGGCGATAAAATGGTAAAAAGAATGTAATTGGAGAAGGAACCGCGAGTTAAATACCTAAGGCTGTCTATGTCGTGTTTGTTATAAGATTAGAAAGAAAGCCAGCAAAAAAAAAGCAAACAGATTAACAGGTCAGTAGCGAGAAAGCTTCATTCAAAGACACAATACGGTTAAACAAAGAAAAGGTATAGGTAGCTTTGCGCCTACAAAAGAAATACACGTATGAAAGAGTCGAGGGGCGGGGCAAAACTTCTTCCGCCAGACGTTGATACGAATATAAGAAATCCGAACGCGATGGACTAAAAAGAGAAAAAGTTACGGAGGAAGAAGAGCGTGGAATGGAGGAATCGCTTCTAAGCCCCCGATGGAGAAATAATGGAAAATCGATCCAACTTTTGGCGAAAAGCCAGCAGCCAGCCTCAGGAACCCCCCTCACTGGCACCCACGCCTATACGCAGTCTGTCGAGAACCGAACATTCCAACAGCGGGTTCAACCGACGTACGTACAACGGATAGAAATGCCAAACGACGATTGCCGTTTCCATCTTACTGACACATTCGGGAACCCTTCTTTTGTAACAACGCGCGGACAGCGTCGGGAACTGAAAGACAAAAGACTGATTTGCCCCTCTCCGCTCCTCCTTGTTCTATAAAGAGTGATTACCTTTTTGTAATCTTCCCAAGTTAATCTACTCTTATTCAATTGAAAGCCAAAGCCACGTTTCCAAGCGTCGCTCGCTTGTATATTATTGAAGAGGGGAGGGGGGACTCAATCCGGCTCTTGGGATTAAGATAATTAAAAACAGGTCGTCGTTAATTTTAAAAGCCCGACATTTGGGAAAATATCTAAAATTAAAACCACATAAATACGTGGGTTTCGCTAATGAAAACGCGAGCGGTATAAAAGGCACGCTAAAGAAAGGGCTAATTGCCTGGATCCGCTTGTATCGCCGCCAAGAATTTTAATTATTTTAACACGGTTATTGTTATAACGGTTGAAAGTACACCGGCGAAAAGTAGAAAAACGCGCAAGCACTTAAAACCAATTATCCTACTAGATCGGATTACGGTTTAAACATTTACTAGCTACTCTCTCTCTCTCTCTCTCTGAACATGACTAACCCAGACGGGATATTCAGAGAACTTGAAAATATTTGTACGAGAAGAGTGTTGAAATTATTATAATTATAGATATACTAAAATTTAGTAGTAGCAGAAGTTCGTAATAAACCCCTATTATGAACTTCTGGTAGTAGCTATTTTTATCTATATATAGGTCTACAATGTCGTATGTTATATCTTGCCAAATACAAAATTGCAGCGGTAATATGGGGAAGGGGAAGAAAAATATAAAAATTTCCTACATATAAATAGGATCTACATAAACGATGACAGACTTTACTCTCACGAAACACCCACGCGTGAGATTGGCTGATTTTTAGGAAAAGCCAAAGTCGTAGCAAATTCCCGAATCCTTATCATCCCTAGTCAAGTAGTCTCAGAAGCTAGCTGCAGCGTCTCTCTCTATCTAGAAACCAAATCATACGCGACTCTTTTTATCCGGAGACTTTAACGTTTGGACTCTTCCCTTTGCGCGACCACCGGGGGAGAGATAATACCAAATTTTTTAGCTTTTTCGACCACGACGGCTCCCACTCTAGCGATTCGCTATCGTAACAAGATTCTCTACTTCGCTGATCCTGGGGAGAAGGGTTTAGAGAATTATTAGGATCTAGCGAGCTTGCGCTAATATCGTCGTACGTGATCCCTCCCAGGACCTAGCCCACCATCCGAATAACTTTTCCGGGGCCTTATTTTCCAAAATTAGAATGGACGGCCGGGTAGAGGGCTTTCATGGAGGGGAGGAGGCTAGATAATTCTCACTTGCCATTCCGCTAGAGAGGGTGAACCTTAAACCGTCTCAAAAATAGCCTAACCAACAAAAGCCCACGTCGCCGGCGTCGCTGCCGTGAAACGAAATGATATTAGCGCCACTACATACCCGAATTGGCGTAAAAGGAGCTGCGTTGGGAATTTAGTTTACTCTTAATCGATCCGTTTTCGCAAATTTATACGCCTTTTGATTCACGCATTCGACTATTTTTGTGGTAAACAATGCTCTATACCGTACCCCTACAATGCACTGGCGCAGTTCACGATATGGATTTATTTTACCGCGCCCCGAGTACGTAGAACGAAAGCTTCACTGCGAAGCTTTTCTAGGTTAGCTCGTTCGCTCGTTGCATCGACCAGACGTAACTTTCGCGTTATTTTGTTAAAGGGAAACTGGATACGTTACGGAGTCTAAGCCGGCGATATTAGCGATACCAATGCTCGCGTGCGCTAAGAAAGTAAAAGTCGATTTTCCGAGGGGAAATGGAGAACGTTTTTTATGTCACTTTATGGAGGAAACTAGTTAAGGAAGCCGGTTACGAAAATAATATTGCGACATTACGTTTTAACGAGAAATTATGTCGGTAGCCGACAGCGAATTTTTTCCACCGTTTTTATCGTAAAAATAAATTAAAATTAAAAGCCTGTCAGTTGGGTTCAGAGAATGGGGAAATATTTTATCATACTAGGTACCTAGTTCGATTTCTTGGAATGTTTCAAAGCAAAAGTGGGGATGATAAATTTGTAGATTTTTTGGCTTGATTCAAAGTAAATATGGGGATAATAAAATTTTGGAAAAGTTGGGCAAAAATTTATCGAAAGATAAAAATTGACACTTTATTCTAATATATCTTTATCAAGCGATAGAAACCCTTTACAAGTTCACCCTAATCTTTGGAATATAAAATCTTACATGACCTTCTACGTTAAAAATTGAAAATAAAACTTTGTAAAATAGCAGAATGATACATAAAATGGTGTTTCGCAAGTAGAGCGATACTTCAGTAGCAGTATGAAAAGTAGATAAATCTACATCTGCCATACATAGGCTATTGCAGATGCCTCGTTGTCTTTCACATATTTTTAAAACAAAACAAACTTTATGGAATTTGCAAAACTATAATACAATAGTCTGATAGTATAGTAAATGAGGGGCTTAAAAGTTTAAACAAGTCCACTTACATTCAATTTAAAATGAACCTGCCCATTCCCCCAATTTATAGAGGACTCTTTTTAGAGGGGTAATTTTTGAAAACAAGTTTTCTACCATCTTTTCAGAGTACATTCGAATTTTAAAGTCTCCCTTTCTGCCAATAACTAAATACAAAAAAATTCATTAAATTTCCTGTTACTGTTTCCTTTGGCTATTTTCTGGCATAATAAATTCTTTGATCACGAGAGTTGTTGTGTAACTTATAAAGTTATAATTAATACTTTCACAAAAATTTTAATATTTATACCGTTTTTTTTAAGATCATGGGGAAAACAACCATCATAAATAGCTTGTCTCATTTAAAAACTGTTTCGTGCCAAATATGAAAATGTAATTAATTAGTAATGGTAATATTTAAAGGATAATTAGTAGCTACTAATATTTTTGGGTTGGATAATCCAAAAAAATAAATACTGATAAGTGGGTACTACTAAGAGATGCAGAAATGAAAATGTTTCCTTATTTTTAAAAGAATCCCTCTTCCCTCCAAATGTACTAGTTAGTTTTACTTATTTATGGAAATATAATTGTTTTTGTAGCTCTATCTTTCATTCAAAGATAAGATTGCTCAATATTGTTTACATTCGTTTTTTATATCTATAAATAAAGAAGGGTTCTTTAATTCTAAAACTCGGTTATTAGGCGCATTATGGTACCTAAAGGTCAAAATGTCATGTCACTGTCCACAGGCGATATAGAACAAAGTTCGCTTGCCCTCGGCCTTGGCTGGCACCGAAATAAATAATACAAAAATGTTATTACTTACGTGCAACAAAATGTTTTTATCTTGTGATAGAAGTACGAAGGTGATCAAATATATAACAGTAGCGGTGAAATGATATTCAATATGGTACTTCGAAGCGCAAAAATTGCAAGTTACCGCACAACGTAAACACACCGACTGCTTCCCGTGGAATGCTTCGGTGGAATGCCAAGAAACGCAAGGAGTCGCTTCCTACAGTTAGCGCTCAAAACCGAAGCCCCTCTATTTATTATTATGATTGTCCCAACCCAATATCCAACGCTGTGGCCCTATTTAGATTTACGAGCTTTGTGTCTCTTTACCGTGTGCTAAGATAGAATAATTAAAAATATCCGGAAAACTGCTAATCGGTGAGAGTTTGCTTTTGTAGGTTTTATCGGACTCAACGCAGATGCGTTCTTCTAATCTTGATAGATTTAGGTTTCAACGAAGATATTGTTTGAGTATTAATAATTTTAAGTATCTGAAGTGTCTTATCACAGTATTAAAACATTAAATGCCGGGATATTAACGCTTTTTACGACAATAAATCAAAAGTGAGCGTGTCTTTATACGTAGGCCACTTTTTCCATTCCAATTTTCCAAAATTAAAATAGTTGCGATATTGTGGAAGGTCTTATATTTTCTTTCTGGCGTTAGATAACAAAATCTACCAGAAAAATTCATATATCGTAAATGATAAATTCTTAACACCAGAAAAACTAAAAAGCTACGGAGAAGCTTTAAATCATATGAACACGTGTTTGGAAAATGAGGGGAGAAAATCTGCAAATAGGATTTAGTTATTCACGTGATCACCTATCTACCGGCGCCTGTTCCAAAGAAAATAAAGAGAGGAAAAGAAATCGCGTCTAGGAATATGTAAAGACTACTCACTTCCGGTATTGTTAAGATGCAAGCTTCGTATGTTGAAATAATATTAACCGAACACGTATATCACGCGAAAGTAATAGCTTTTAAACGACGAGATAGTTTTAATACCTATACCAAGTAAGTTTCTATTCCTCTATATAATAATAATCAGCTAGGCTAATACCCAAGGCACCACCCTAGGCCTAAGTCATCAAGCGACTTTTGAAGCCTTTTAATTCAGGTGGCCGGGTTAGACTGCGTAGGAGGGTAGTGGCAAGCCCTGCATGCCACGTGATCGAGCCAACAGCTCCCTACACTAACTATTACCGTTAACCTCAACAAGTTTGTGCCTGTTCGTGTATGAAGTTCGAATTTAACGCCTAATGTTGGAATATTACTTAGGTTTATTACGATAAAAAGTTTTCAAGATAATAGGCCTTTCTATAAAATAAGCTACGCTTGCTGAACTGGTTTTATGTAGCTCATTCGTCACGAAATACATAGCTCAGTTCAGTTTATGCTTAAAATCAGGGTACCTCGTCGAATTTACTCTTATGTCGAGGGCTTTTCGTAGTATATCGTCATCGACACGTCACCCGTGACGCAGCAGCAACATCAAACAATAAAGCCAATGTTACTTATAAAAAGGCCTATTTTAACACCTCCAAAAAGCTTGGTTACGTTCAATAACAGCAGAAGTAAATGAACCAAGTTATCGAAATAGCGCTCAGAATCGGAGGGCGTTTTCCTTATGAAAATGATGAGAAAATAGAGTCCAATAAAAGCTAATTTCCATCTCAGTCTTTTGACGTGATAAATTGCACTTGGGAATTTTCGGTATAGCTATTTCTATGTATAAAAAATAGTTTCATAAGAACAAAAATATTTTTTTTCAGCCTAGGAACGCGCAAAATTTCAAATTCGAGGTCCAAATGTAACTACATAAGGAAAGCGCCCCAAAATGAGGAGTATAGCAGTGTGATAACTTTGGTTCATTTACTTTTGGTAACAGTCAACGAAAAAAAAAACCTGATGGTTTTATATTTTCAACCAATGAGCTTTTTCGTCATAATGACGTCGTAAGTTGTTGAACGCTTTTATTCTGTCATCGGTGTTTTTTTAGAATGGTATTGAATTTATAGTAGTTTTAAGTCAGTCATCGGAAAAACACAGATGATGACCATCGTGACGTCAAAACCGGAAACACGAAAAAGCGTACAATAGGAAACAGACCTCAGCGATTACTAATCGGTGTGTCCGATGAGCATTGCTGAACGTACCCGTAGTTTCTTTGCCTGTTCATGTCCGAAGTTCGAAATAAGCGCCTAATTTCCGTAATCTACTTCCCCACCAAGGACGAACACATCAGTTTAAGCACAATTACATAATTTGAAATGTTCCCTAAAATTATCTCCCTCCCCCTTTCTAGGGATATAAGTCACTTTCAAATAACGTAACCTTAGTTACTATATAACAAAAATAAAGAATAACATGATTAGAGTAACATAGATAACCAAAATTTAATAGCAACAGAAGTATCAGTGATATGACGCTGTTTTATTCATTTTTGGTCTTATCAGTGACGATTTTTGCAACAACACCATGGGGAATTTTAATGACCAGAAGTATACAGCATTTAGCTAAATGGCTAATAGAGCACGAAGTTAAGCTACTATGTAACAACAGTATTGCTTCTCTCATTTTGAGAGGTTGATATTTTAAAACAATAACACCAGATTTGAAAAAAATTATAATAGTACATTTTAAAGACAATGTCGTTGTGTATACGAAGAGTCAGTATAGTAGCCAGCAAGGTTAAAAAAAATTACTGAAATTTAAGCATGAATTTGTGGAATGTGCAAAAACGCCAACCACTAAGGTGGTGCTACCTCCACTTTTTTTCCTCAAATAAGTAACAATAATTACAGTACGGTATAACGTGGAGAAAAAATTACACTTTCTGTACATTATTCAACTAGCGCAAAATACATTTTTTACCGTTTAGTTTTCTTATTTTTACAAATCAACAGGTGCACGCATAAATATGATTTCATTCAGACAACTCTGTTAGAGTTTAATTTTTTTTTGGAAGGAGAGAAAAAGAGAATATGTCAACTCTGAAACACATTAGCATAGTTTGTGACTTTTACAATTATTTCGGATAGGCCTGATAATGTTTTTTTATAACTCTAAAAACCCATTGGTACATCCTTGAGGTTAACAATAACGACATAAAGAATACTGTACATATCGATGAAAATAGTCTCTTTTGACCCAATAAACTCGAAGAGAAACAAAAACCTAGTTAAAAAAATACAAAACCGAGGAAATCTTCAAGGGTTGAAACTTGATAAAGAGATTTCTATTTTTTTTTGGCAACTGGATTTCACTTAGTTTCGTACCTCATTAATTTACCTACATTCTTAAACTTTTCTTTTTCAAAATAAAACTTCATTATCTGACTAAAGCTACTTTTAAGTCAAAGAAGTTTGCCAGTTGATTTCAATGACCAAAAGAGCTTTTCAATCTTTAGTTTATATTTGACCAATCTCGAAAAACACTACTCACAAGGCAGATTACAGAGACGAAAGCACTTCCCTTTTATATAATATATTTTCAGATTCTCCGAGACATCAAAAACGTTTTTTTCTATTTATATTAATCAGTCTCCTTCGAAGATTTATCAGATCACTGCTATAGTTGCTTTGCTAACCGTGGGTTCCTTTTTTTGTCTAATACGGGTTAGTAGTGTACAGAATGAATAATGGGCCTGACGCAAAAATTTAAACTAGAGCTATAAGAACCATCAAAATAAATAAGTAAACTCGTGTAACTCAATATCACTTGAATAATTACCTTCATAGTGCTCCAAATGGATCATTGATATTTCCTCCAGCAGGAGCAACTGGTTGTATCGCTGTGCCCATTCCCGGTCCAGCCATAGGAGCAGTTGTTCCAAACATATTAATCGGTGTACCCGTTGCGGGTTGGGCCATTTGAGGCGCACCCATACCCATCATGCCCATCCCCATGCCAGCTGGGGCCATTGGTCTCATTTTTGCCATCTTAAAGAAGAGGAAAACATTACTATTATGAAACTTTAATAATTGGAATAACACTTACACCAAAAGCTTGATTAGGCATCATTCCAGATGTAGGTTGCGTTGGAAACGGTCCAGCCATCATCCCTCCTGCATTTCCCCATTGCCCTCCACTTGGCTGAAAAAAATATTGAACTTTTAAATACCATACTATAAATAAATTATTTTTGAGAGAAACTCACAGCTGCGGCAAATTGCTGGTTTGCCCCCCAATTCGCCCCGGGTGCGATAGCTTGCGCTGGTGGTGTAACACCTGGAACTGCCGCCGCACTTGGAACTCCTCCTGGTCCCCCCCAACTCGAACCCCCAGTTTTTGTACTGACTTTGGGTGAGCCCCACTGATGGCCACCAGGTCCTCTGTTAAGATTATTTCAAGATTACGAAAAATTTAAAGATAAATTAAATACTGTACGCTAACTTTTTTAAGGACTGTTTTGGTCCATTAATATCTAGATTCTGGGCTAAACTGGCTAGGCTCGAATCCAAGTCCCCTTTTATAAGACCAGTGGCACCTTTAGCTTTCGCATCAGTGCCATTAACGGCTTTTGTCGTATTCATTGATGATGTTGGTTGGAGAACATCACCAAAGGCGTCAAAGGCTCCTAAAAGAAAAGTGGCAAAGCCTTAATATTGCAAAAATGAATTTTGTTTAAAATAATAAATTACAGTGGACAATGAATGGATGACTGGGGAAGCGAGGGAAAAAACTAGAAACAAAATAGAAGAACCAAAAGAAATGATTAATCAAAGTACCAAAATCAAAATGTCCAAAACTGAAACTGATAAAATGAAAACTAAATCTTTCAAAGTGCACAATGGGCTTTTCAGCTAAAGGAGTCAAAAAGGAACCATCCAATCAATTCACCTGCGCCAACTCCAGAAGAGACAGATTTTGCAGGAGAACTCAGGCCAGAGGGAGGAGTCCCAAAGCTGGTGGTGGGAGATGCGCGGGCCATTGGGATTCCACTAACTCCGTCCAATCTAGGGGCTACGCCAGTAGCGGGAGTGGTAGTCATACTCATACTAGGAGACTGAGTAGCCTGAAACAAGGCAGGCTGATTGGGTAGGCCTAAACCAGGCCCCGAAGAACTTAGAGACTGGGTCGAAGATGCCTGGGATAATGACATTTTTGGCTGAGGAATGTTCATGGCTTTTTGAATAGCAAAATTCAAATCATCAAAAGCTGATTTTGGTTGCTGAGGTTGCGGGGGTTGAGTGGTAGCTTGAGCCCCAATGTTCACCATTCCTGCCACTGGCATTTGTTGATTAGGAGATGCTGATCTTATATCAATATTTGCTCCACTCGAATCAACTATGCCAAAAGGAGAAGGTGGTGGAGCGGAAAGACCGGAGGCTGGCAACTTTTGGCCAAACCCTGAAAAATCACCAATGGTACCATCTAATCCACCAAAAAGATCAGTAGTTGGAGCAACATTGACATTATGCGCACCAGCGCCAGTTGATGGTTCAAATGGAGCTCCGAAAGGACTAAATCCCGTATTTTCCTGATTGACGCTGGAGCCCCAAACCGACTCTGCAGTTGGTTGAATAGCTCCCTGGTGACTTTCTTCAGTTGGTTCATTTGTTTCAGAGAAACCAACTTCGGGACCATGAGTAAGAATTGGAGTGGTTCCCGCTCCACGCATCAATTCAGCTGTTGGAGATGGAGATGTTGACCTGGCAGCAAATGGGTCACTAACTGGAAGTGTTAAACTGTCATGCACCGCCACTTCCGGAGTCGCTGCTAGGAGAGACAATTTCTATTTGGACCTAACAAATTATAGTTCGGCTCTCAACTTTTGTTCATGCAGCTATGGTATCTACGATCCATGCTCTTATTCTTCAATATTATCAAATGTTATGGACATTTTTGGTCACCCTTCTGTAAATCTTGTACATATCTCCAATATTTTTTTTGCAGATTTGTGAAAATAGTTGTACCAGACAAAATATTTAATCATGAAAAAAATCTTGGTCATGCAATAAAAACTTATTAAAATTATGGAGTACATAGTTTTAAAAACTAAGGGAAATTTTGGATTGACTAAATGGCTAACAGATGTGTATGGAGGAAAGTGGGAGAGAGAAAGAGAGACAGACAGACAAGTAGCATGCAAGACTTTTGAGGTGTTGCATTTACAGACCTGGCTTAGGTGCTGATGTTGCAAATCCTTGAGCTGCTTGCAAAGGTGTAGAATAGACTGTAGATAGTTTTATAGATTGACATGCCAAAGAAAGTAAAACGTCAACGATGATATTAGGACTTAAGATAGAATTACAATGTCAAGAAATTGAAATGTTGAGAGCACAAATTTGGACAATACATGTAATTTGAAAATATCATGTCTAAAACTATAGCCCTAATTAAACTAAGTGAGTAGCACATCTAAATTGCAGAAAATGCATTACAGAGCAATTCAACCATTCATTGTCTAATTGAGTTGAACAAGCATTCCAATTAATGAACAAATACTCACTCGGGGAAGTATCATTGCTGCTTCCAAAAACTGCAGCAAAAGAAGCGTCAGAGGCGAAAGTTCCAGCTGTTGGCGCTGATGTTGCTGTTTAAAGTGAGGATTTAATTAGTTATAGACTGAGGTTTTAAGCAATGCAAATAAAAAATCAGTTTACTCTCACCATTGGATCCAAATGGCATAAACTGATTTGATTGCGTAGTTTGCTGGGGTGGAGATGTTGGAGCACTGCCAAATAAACTATCGGCAAATGGATTTCCACTCAAACATAACAAATCATCACTGGCTTTGGTGGAAGCGCCAGTAGTCGCGGGTGACGCGAATAAATCAACCAATCCATCAGCTTGTGAAGCTGGTGGTTGCGAATCAGGGGTTGGCGATGCCAAAAATGGGTTTGTTTTGGTAACAGGTTCTGAACCTTGAACTTCACGCATACGACGCTCCTGAGAGGACAGAAAATTGTAATTAATATAATGTGACCAAAAATTATCTTCCCACATAAATGTATTTTGGCTGCTAAAGAACCATTGAAACCATTGCAAAGTCTTTTCAAAACAATCAATGGAATTTGAAGTCGTTAATATTAAAATTAAGGTTCTTAAGTTACATTAAATAGATAACTCATAATGTGGGCTGCTTTTAAGACTCTCAGGCCAACAACTTTAAACAAATGTATGATACAAATGATGAAGCTGTAAAAGAAGAATTCTTTCCTTAAACAATCACCTTATTGAAGCTCAAGCTAAAGTCTTTGGAGAAACTAAGCAAGAAGACTAAGGAATCCTATATGAGAATGGTTAATATAGGAACTAACAGAAAAGTGAAATATGGTAATCGAAAGCCATACTAACCACATCATCCCAACACGGTTGCTCCCATTTAATTTGAGAGGATTCATCCTCGAACTACAGTAGAAACAGATGCAGTCGAGAGACAAGGCAGCATACAAAAAACATTCCCCAGACAGAATTCGGTTAAAAATTCAACATTAGTCGGACAGTAGTTTTATTTTAGGAAAGACCATTTGAAAAAAAAAAGCGAGAATTAAGAGAAATAAGGCACAAATGGTATCCTGATCTTAGTTTGTATTCCATAAACAAAACTTACTTTAATTCATAAAATATTAAAAGAATAGGAAATCAGGATACCATTTGAGTAGAAACAAAATGCATGCTTAAAAACTATTTACTACCAAATTATTAAAATAATATCCCATACCCTACAGTAATGTAAGAAATAAATGCAACTAGCAAATGAAAGATAAATATAGACCCAAGTGCATCCTACAGTATGCAAAAGCGAAAATTTCCTGGAAAAAAAGTAGAGTGCAACCCGATAGAAAACAAATTACACAAGGTTTACAACACTAAGTTCAACTTTGGACAAATTATTAGGGCAAACAAATGGTAAAATGCAAAAGCTTTTGCTTATTAAAAAAGCAGCAAAAGAAAATAAATAACAAAAAAATGGGTAAACTTTTACTGGGGAATGTTTCCTGAGGGTTCTTTGTAGAAGGGTTTATGGGGTGATCTGGCCTGAGAGGGAAAGGTTTTTTTTTAACCCTATAGGGCAATTGGGGCATGGCAGGTAATTAGGGAATAATACCTAGAACTAATACAGCAGCAACAATGGAAATAATGAGGGTACCAAATTTCCAAAAATTAAATTCTAATATAACCACTGTAAAGATGAATAATACATACCATTAAAACTTAAAACATGCCATCCCATCACTTATACAAATAAAACACCCCAAAGGTTTCAGACCTTTGCGGTCATTTTATGGGAATACCCAAGAGTTAAAAAAATGTACAAATAGGCTTACACTATAGTAACTCATGCTGGAATGTAAATACAGAAATGGTCAATTCTCCTTGAAACTTGCCTAGGCATGTTAAAATATATACTTCTATACAAATTAACTTTTGTAGACAAGTCATGTGCAAGGTAATAGGAGTTTCGAAAAATGTATAAAATGTGGTACAAATAAGGGGTACATTTGCTATTGTCACTTATAATACCTCCTTAAAAAAGTGACTTCACCTTTAACTGATTCATGATGGCAGCTTCCTCTTCCAAAGCTTTCCTAGCAGCGGCATCGTCTAACCGTATTCCATTGACTTCGCTGGTATTACTGGCGCCATTTGCTGCAGCCGCATTTCCAAAAGCGCTGCTTGTGGAGGACAGAGCGGATACGGCGTTTTTCAGGTTTGTAGACCTGATCATTTTTAATCCCCAAAAACCCCACAAATAAAAGGGAACAAACAGAGCAGACACATTCCAAATAAAAATTGGACAAAAAGAAGATACCAGACAAAAAGTGTTAGAAGGAAAAGTGAAGATTAAAAGTCAGACATTAACAAAAGAAAAAATAAAACAATATTAGACTTTGTAATTCAAATAATAGTGCCTTTGAACTGTGCTGGTAAAAAATAGTTTATACAGGTTCTAAAAACAACCACCATTCAGATTTAACCTAACCACGATTTGGGTATTCCATGGGTAAAATAAATCTTACCTTGTTGCCACTGATGTGGTGGTGGCTCCCTTTTTCCCTTCCAAAGCATTTAAATGCTGTTCTAGGGCGTCCAATAAACTACTTGGTGCCTATGAATGAACAACTCTGAACATAAATAACCAAGATCCCCTCGCAAATATTAGAAGAATTTCAAAACTAGACTGATGTAACGATTAAAGAACCTTCAATAATTTTTGTAAAATAAATGCTACGGATTGAGTCCAACGCCTGAAGCAAGAAACTCAGCCTGTACGCCCGATTTGACATCCAAGATACAAATAAACATTTTGAAATGCTTCAAAATTAGATTAAAATTGATTGATTTGAAGAGATTTGTCTTCACTATACATACATTAATTTAAAATCACTAGTTTGGGAAGTGGAATGTTATGACTGGGGGATGAGGTTAAAAGAGCAAATGGTAATTAACCAAACAGAACGGAAATAAAAAGGGGCTAACTCACTCTGCTATTGCCAAACAAATCGAGTGATGCGCAAATCTGGGTAAGCTGGGAGAGAACGCCATAGTTAAAAATAAAATAAAGAAAAACTATCAGGAGGATGTTTATTTTTGAAGCTAGTTGTCTACTGAAGGTCAGACTGAAAAATAGCTTCTACTTACACAAGCAGAAAATGATAATTCGGATATTAGTTTGAAATAGTTGGGCAAGCAAAAAATGTCCATTTTTAACAAGTTAATTGAAATTAATAGCAGGGAATTATTTTAAACCTGTCCATATCCCGCGGCATGAAGCCAAATGTTAAGTTGGGAATAAATTGGCATTTAGTAAAAGAAAAATTTAGTCTGGAAAACTTAAACTCTCCAGTCAAATAAATAATGATAAATACTCAAAAAGAGCTTACTTTTGTTAGATCGGGGATATCTCCTTTGTCAATACCGACATTCTAAAATTTTAGTTAAACAATTAGTTTTACTTCTAACTAAAAATAGAGATTATTGCCCACGTTAAATTTGCATTTAGTCTAAGGACAACACAATACATGTCAAAATATCTCGTTCCAACATTTAACTGCGTGTCAGTGTGCTGCCAGGTAACATTTATCATTGAAATGTTCAAAAATCACAATAACAATACCTTCATATTAACACCATGGGCAACAATCCCTTGATGAATGATAAAAGGCTAAAAAGCAAACTTGCCTCAGCAACTTTTAGAAACTCTGCAACCCTATCCATTCTGATCAGGAACTTTTTGTAAATATCCAAAGCTTCTCTACAATTTTTCTTATTCATATCGAAATATTTTTCTATAAATAGTAAAATAACTTATTTTTACCACATGTCTGTATGAAAGGCAATTATGGGGTATGAAAGTTCTCACCGAGAAGATTTATTATTCCATCATTATAACAGGCAAATAGCCTAATTAAGTCCCTAAATAGCAGCATGAAGCTAGAATTGATTACTCCATTTGTTAAATCATTTGATGTGCACTAAAATAACAATTTATACTGTTAAGTTTAGAAGAGTGAACCCAAATCTCAATGATAATTACATCAAATTCTAACAAGGCATCCAACTGGCCTTGTAGAGCTGGTAAAGTTTTTAGAAGCTTATCTGTGTTCATCGTTCGCAGCATACCATCATCTTTGCTATTGGTTTTAATTTAGACATTAAATTCCAAATAAACTGATGTCTCGAGTTAAGTATTTCTCAACAGCATTGCAGTTTCATTATTTACTTAATAAACGTCTTTACACACAAGGCAATTATTTGAGAAACAGTTTAGAATGAACTTCCTTACCCTCGTTTAACTTTGCAAAAATCAAAAGCCACCGTTCTGTAGGAGAGGGCTTTCTCATTAAGATATTTCGCATATCTTCTAATGAATGTTGACATATCATAAGCAGCTAAAAATATTGCCCCATTTATAGACTTCACTTTAAAAGTTTCATTTGATACTAAAAAAATTTAACTCACATTGAACAGAACTTTTGTCCAAAAAATTACTAAGTTGGAAAGTACAATTGCTTGAGGCCAAGTATTGAGTAAACCTCTAAAAGTGGAGTTTTTAAAATCAGGAGGTTTTAATTATTGCGCAAGATAAAAAGTGAAAAAGAATATGTACCTCATTTCCATAGCACATTAAATGGTGAACTGTTATAAGTGCTTTAAAAACGACAACCCAACTTGCGTGTTGAGTCCTTTCAATTAATAAATTGGCTAATTGAGGGATGGAAACATTTGGTTCATTTGTGCAGTGAAGGAGATCTAAAAACATGGTTAAAAAATAGCTTATTATTCTGAATTAAGTTATTACAACTGGAAAAATTACAAAGTTTAATAGTTTTAATAAAGATATTAAAATAATTTTTATCTCATGTACCCTTTATATATAAACCATAAACAAAACTAATGGCTTTGAGACCGCAACTGTCAATTGATCTTTAACACTATTCGTCAGCATATAAATTGATAATGATTAGATTAAGGAAAATGTTGACAAGTTCAAATATATTTACAAGTCCTTTACCCTTAATGTCACTCAATACTACACACACTCAATTGTAAAGAACAGTTTAAATACCTTCAAACATGCTAATTTAAAAAAAAAATTCAGGGCTTAAGACAAATAATCTTCCCAAAAAAAGTCATACAACTAACTGTACAACTAAGCCCTTATATATTACATCTATTACATTTTAATTAATGGAATAATGCTACACCCACTAATTATTCTAGCCAATGTGCATTGAGACAATTTGCTAAGTTATTTCTAAAACCAGCTATTTGGTTTTGAGCAATTTTTGAAGACTCATTTCAATCTTCATTTACCAAACATTTTTAATAGTTCCTACATATATATGGGCACTATTTTTAATATATATATATATATATATATATATATATATATATAGAGAGAGAGAGAGAGAGAGAGAGAGATAATATGTTATTTAATTTTTAATAAGCATTATATGTTTCTTTCATTTTTAAAAGTATTTAAATAATTATCTTCTAAAATTAAATTTATTTTTAATTAGGTTTTGGAACTAAGGTAGCAATGTATTTTAAAATAATTTGTACCAAAAATATGAAAACTTATTTTACTAGTAATAGATAGTTAAAACCCACAAAAATTTGTCAAACTGAATCACAAGTTAAACTAGTAATACTCCCTATTTTTGAGAAACCGGCCCCCAATCCCCAATAAATCTTCCTGCTTATTGTAAGGCTTATCTAATTGAAATATGCTTGAAATCAAAATTTTGCATTATCAACTTTGTACATTTCTACACTAGAAAGGGCAGCAATTTACATTTAAGATGAAATGGCCCACTAATCCACTACACTAGCATTATTGCTGTTGAATGCCCTAGTTTCATATAGGCTTAGCCGAAACAAATACCGGCTTCAAAATAACATGAAAATACGTTAATATATTATACCATTAACACCTCCCAAAATACATTAATTTCCCATTAATATCGTACTTTCAAATGGGGCGATTTCAAAATTTTCGAAAGGCCCAAATTCTATTAAATTTAAGCCTAGGTCAACTAAACTTACAATCTAAATGCTTCTTCTTAGGGCCGATAACTTCTTCGGTCGTTGCCTTGCACACCACTCTGGCGAGTCCTTGACCAGCTAGCGTATGTCTCGCCGCTGTTAATCTGTCGTTTAAAGTTTGTCCAGACATTTTTGCTGGTCGAAATTAACAGTTCACAATACGACAAATACGAAGATTATCAATTGGAAAAATAACTTATTCGAGGAAACAATTCCCCCTCCCCGCCGGTGAATTGTTTCTCTCACCGGCGTTGGCTTCCTAAACTCTTTCCCGAAGTCTGAAATCAAAATGGCGAAACGCCGATTGACTACGCAGGCGTCGAAAACGCCCCCTTCCGAGATATTCCTGCCCTTTCCGCGAAAAATATAAAAATATTATATAGACTAGTACATTTTTAAATTAGACAGTTTATTATAGACTACTTATTTTTTTACGCTAAAATAAAAAGCGGAGAATATTCTTCTAAAATAATTCCGAATTAAAAGGAATCTGCTGTTACATTAAACAAAATACTCCCCACTACTGTTGGGTTTTGTTCCGAGAAAATTTTTTTAAATCGACCTTTAATTCTGTTCCTTATAATATCGTGTTTCACGTTCAAAAAATCTAGTTGATTTGGTGGGCGTATACGCGAAAAGCCCATTGCATTATTTTAGTGGAATATATATCGGAAAATTATTGTAGGTCAATCTGTCAAAATACGTTATAGCGAACGATTTATTGAACTATTATAATAGCAAGCAAAAAATAAACGATAATTAAACATTCAAAACTTTATCTCAAGATAAGGTGATAAATTGGAGCTATCCAAATTAAATAGTGAAAATGATGAGCAAGAACACTAATAAATTCTTTGGATTATAAAATTATCTAAAAAACGGAATTCGAGCAGAAAATTATCTTAAAAAAGCTTTCTTGTTCAAGGAAGTTGGAGTTA
Source organism: Leiobunum rupestre (assembly GCF_980474605.1). Lineage (NCBI taxonomy): Eukaryota > Metazoa > Arthropoda > Arachnida > Opiliones > Sclerosomatidae > Leiobunum > Leiobunum rupestre. Next base: position 20,645,463 of record NC_143391.1, read on the forward strand.
AGAAATTAATCTGGTATAATGTATATTAAACCGGAAGAGAGAGAGGGAACGCGAATTAAAAACCAGAAGTAATAACAATGCAAGTCCGAAAATAATAAACCTATGAGATAATCGGCAATTACGTACTTCTACGATTTTCTCTTTTGTTGAAGAATCACCGTAGTGAAACGCGTGTAAACGAAAAGGAAAAAAATAGAGGCAATTTTCCCATACAACTCTCAAAATCTACCGAATCAGCAGGTGGACTTCCACAAACAAAAAAAGAAGATAAAAAATGCCCTTGCAGAAAGAAAATTACACTTTCTCCTTCGAATTTCATACGCAATTTTTCAACTTCACCTAATAGGAAAGTTTAAAGGAAGGCCTCTCAAGCGGATGATTTTCCGTGGCCTAAATCGGCTTGGTTTGGGACGAGAAAAACACGATTTCTTTAAGCCCATACCAGAATTACATCACATCAGTAAAACCGAGCGGAATACTTGAATGGTCGATTTCAAACAGTCGCGTTTGTGTTTTCAGCCGGAGTAAGTCTCTACGGTATAGTAGGCCTAAAACGCGTGACTCATAACATTTAACGACGACTATAGATTGCATTCTAGCAGATAAAATTGGGTGCAGAATCAAGATAAAACCGAGATTTATTATAAATAACGATTTCAAGTATCTTAGCGATATTAGAACAAAAGCTTGAGAACATTTTTATTTTGTCATAAAAAAAACATAAAAATCTACATTTGATCAAGAGGTTTTAGGCCGAGAATTTTCATTCCTTGATTCAAAACTAATCTTGAGACGTGAAACAAATAGTATCTAGCCTAAAAAGAATAATAAGTGAGGCGCATTAAAAACCGTTAAACAATAGCATTTATGGTTTTACGGTATTTTCACCTCAGCAACTCGTCTTTCATTTCCTTTAAGCTTAAGAACGACATTGGCTTTTCCAATTAAATTGCTGTAAAGAGAAATCGGGGGTGGGGGTAAAAAAAGAGACATTTAGAATTATTTTTCTTAGCACCGCCTCCTTAGGTTATATTATATGTGGAGTATTCACCATAATTTGAATAAATATTTCACCAAAACGCAAGGCTCTAGGGAGGAATTCGCCTCGAAAATAGCCTCGTCGAATCTGTCAAACAGAGATGAGTTTATTTACTTTCAGGGGAGAGAGAGCAACGCCAAAGTCTTTTTTTTTCAAACGTACTTGGCTATATGCAACACCAAATTCAAGGCTTCTGGTTGATACAATACAGATGTATCGAATTCCGAAGTCAATAGTTTACCAAACGTTCGGTCTATTCTATTTTAAAAATTAGACCTTCAGTTATCAAACCTTTCTTGACTTCCCCACTATGCGCCCATGCAAAATGTACCGACGGCAGTTATCTTTCCAGTGGCGTAGCCAGGATTTTGATTCGGGGGTAGGGGGAAGACAATAGAAGAGTACATAAAAGCCATACGTGCCCCTGGAAACGCCACTGACTCGTAACCATAAAATATTTACAGCAATATATTATCTTCTGGGCCGTGCAAAGGGGTGGGGTGGGGGCTCGGAAAAATTCCGGGAAGCAAGCTTTTTAGGTGCCATGAAGGATAGGGTCCCATCGCCTTGACCTTGAATTTCAGTTAGAAGAGCCCGTGACGACGTAATTTGCCCCGGGGCCCCGAAATATCTCTGCACGGCCCTGATTATCTCTAAATGAAATTTTAACGAAGCTGTCTTCAAATAGGAATAAAAATCCTCTGTGGGTATATCTCGCCGCGACTACTTGTTTATGTCTGTCTATTTTAAAATATGCTTTTTGGTTTATTAATAGGCTAACGCGTTTCTTTTAAATTATAATAGCCCTATTACTTATCAAAGACTATATTTGAATGAAGCAACCAAGTAATTTGACGCAATACCATAGGGCTAAGGAAAGGCTGAATATTTCTTTACAATAGGAATAGTTTTCCCCTTTAAAGCTTCAAAACAAATTAGTGCCATAGACAAGGGAATTACCACCCCCGCTTTGACTATAATAAATTTTCATCCCTTCTTGACCCATTATAAAATTTAAATTTTACATAATCTGAAATACTTTAAAACTTACGACGAAAGGAAGGCATGATTATACTGTAACTCAATGCCAGAATCTCCCTTTTGATGTAAAAGCTTATTCCAATCCATGGAGTAATCATTTTGCCTCTTGACTTTCAGATCATTTATAATTACAGCTGATACGCCTAACACTTCAGCAACAGCTTCCTCCTCATTTTCATCAACCTTTGTGTCTATACAAACAAATTTTTTCTGTACTAAAGACTTAAATTATGATAACGAAAAGTCGTTTTCAAATTAGGCAGCAATATCGAGGGGTCGGACACTTGCCATTATTTTGTACGGGATTTCAAGATTTCGTAGAGATTTTGCGATTTTATCATTACTTTTTGAAGTGATTTTGGGATTTCAATGTTAATTTACCATAGAGAGAGTTAAAAGATTTTGCGATTTTAGACAAAGTGTACGGGATTTTGGTAAATGTCCGACCCCTCGAGCAATATCTTACTTGGAGAAGCTTCCATGTTTTTTAAAGCTAGCATTTTAGCTTTGTCTAGAACTTCATTTAAATATACCACTTGTCCTTTACGAGTACTTAATCCACGTATTCTACCAAATTTTACATGATGTAAGGAGCTATTTAAATAAAAATATATTAACACTATTAGATCTTTTTATTCGCCCTTAAATTAGTGGCGGAATTTTTACACGTAGACTACAAATTTTGTGGCTTTCCATATGGGAAATTTTTATTGATTTTTATGTAAAAATAATTTTTTACCCAAATAGATAAACATCAACCTTGAATATTGAGTTTGTACAATACTTCCATTGAGTTTTGCAATTTTAATAATTATTTCTGAAGTACTAGCATAAATTTCAAATAAATTTAGCTATCATTTTAGCAAATCTGTGGCCCCTTTAGAAATTTCAGGTAGGCTTACTCTTAGCGCGACTACTGCACCCATAATCTCAAGTTAGTTTGAGAATCTTACTTGAACCAATCAATGCCTAATTTATCTAGAATTTGTTTTAAATTGCAAAAATGCAGATATTGGCCATTTTCTACCACATAGAAAATGTTGTCAAAATTATAAGTAGATTTTCTTTCTATAACTGCAGCTATGTCTCTGGTTAGGTATAATGTTGACCCATCTTTCTTTAGTAAAAGAACCTCCACATTTTCATTTGAAGTTGAAAGAGTGTTTATTCGCACCGAACCATCACTGAAAAAAAAACCCAACTTTTGTTAAATGTTCGGTTGTTAATAATATTATTCTTACTCTGAAACAACAGCCAAATTTTTATTTTTTATCAAATCTATGACATCAAATGCTTTTTGGCTGTACATTGATTCCCCGTGAGTTTCATCAAATGTTACTCCTAATCGCTTTTAAGACAATTAAGAATAATCAGAAAAATTACATTCTTGAAATACAAAAATATCTTACTTTATAAGCTTTATTAAATTCCAAAATTGATAAATTTCTCAACTTATTCCATCTATCTAGTAATTCTTCATCGCCATTTTCCATTCGAGAAAACACATCTTTAGCATAATCCTTGAATAAATCATCATTTTCAGCTTCAATATTAGCTGCTACATATATCTATGACAAAATTCAACGATTTAGTTTTTATATCAAACTTACACTAGTTCTTTAAAGTAAATACTAACGTTAACAAGTTCATTTAAAGAAATATTCTCCAAGTCTTTAGTAGAGGCAAACTTCTCAACTCCGGCAGTAAGAATACCTAAAATATTTAAAATAATGGTATAAGCTCACTTAGTAAGATATTTTAAATACGTACCATATTGCGTTCCCCAATCACCGAGATAATTTATCCTTGTAACTTTATTTTCGAGATAAATTTGTAAATTAGAAATAACATTTCCAATAATTGTAGACCTAACATGACCAACATGGAATGGTTTTGCAATATTTGGGGAACTGAAATAGTCTAAAATAAGTATAACATTATAACTTTATATATTTCACCATAAGCACCTATATTCAATAATGTTTCTCTGCTTGGGAATGGTTTGCAAAAGTGGACTAGTTTCCTTTAAGCATGAAACATATTTATACATTTCACAAAGGGTTTCCTAAATTTTTAAACAGTTGTTCAAGCAATTGTTTATATCATAAAATTATTATTGATGACTCATCTGTACCTTGATAAATAAATTTGTGTTTATTGTGAAAATGAGAGATTCAGGCTCCTCATTGCTCAAGTTTACATCTATAACTCCGTCTGGATATATTAATCCCTAAAAACTACAGTTTAGAATTTTTTCACTACGCATTTAACAAAATCTTCTTTCACACACCTACATTTCCTTTTATTTCATTAATATGTTCCACAGTTATGGATAAATTTTCATTATTACAAAGATTAGTTACATTCTTCCAGGGTATAAAAAGTTGTGGTTTTCTGAAAGCAACAAATTTAGAAAGATATTTAATTTCAAAAGGATTAAAATGTAATTTCTTACTCAGATAAGTGTTTGTTTACTCGAACTGAACTAGCTATTTTTGTAATTAAATGGTCATTTAGTTCTGTATTTACATGAGAACCCAGACTTTGAATTATCTGAAAATGTAATCATTGATCATGTTTTGTTTTAAAACGTTAGTTATGCCATTCATTCTTATTGTCACAATATAAAACCAAAACAAACGGACAAAACAAAATCACCCTTTTCGCAATTGAATATCTCAACTGTGATGCCATATCGTTTAATAAAATAATTTTAATTAAAAAAATTAGTAGAAAACAAAGTAGTCTGTTTTACAGGATTCTTTCTTGACGCCGCAATTACTAAGCAGACGACGTTTGAAATTTTCAGTAGAAACATCGTACGGAGATAACGTTCGTGGTATTTTTCGTGTTCAATGTTTTTCTTTTTATTTGCGTGAAATAACCCGAGTTTAAAGTAATATTTTTGAAAATTTCGGTGTTTAAAAACTTTGTAAATTGAAAATATGGCCGATGATGAATTTGAACCGGATGAGTAAGTGAAAAATGTTCAATTAGCTAAGATGTTTCATAAGCCTTGGCGTATTTGAGAACTCTGACTCAGAGATTACTGGTGGTTGGCTCTTCTATGGTGTATTGTCTCCTCTCTTTCGTGAACCTCCTTTTTCAATCAACTTTTGTGTTAAGAGAATAAACGTTATGACCATAAAGACCGTGTTACTACCCATAGCCTGTGCCGTAGTTTTAACACTAATGGCTTTTTTATTAGTATGGGTGGTGATGATTTTGAGGATGTTGATGAAGAAGAAAACCTAGATGAAATTGACCAAAATGAGGTAAATAAATTAGTTCAACATATAATTTATTATATAATTTAAATTGAAAATTATCAATAGGAGGAAAACATTGATGTTTTACCAAGCTCTGAACAACAGCCCAAAGAAAATCAGAAAAAAATTACAACCCCATATATGACTAAATATGAGAGGGCGAGAGTCCTTGGTACAAGGGCTCTCCAAATTGCGTATGTTTAAAATAGTGTGGGAAGCAACTTTCTTTAGACTAAATCATATTTTACATTTGATAGCATGTGTGCCCCAGTGATGGTGGAATTAGAAGGTGAAACTGATCCTCTTCAAATTTCCATGAAAGAGTTGAAGTAAAACCACATTGAATTAATTAAAAATTAGTATTTATAAATGTCACAATTTTAATTTGTAGAGCCCGGAAAATTCCCATCATTATTCGAAGGTATCTTCCTGATGGAAGTTACGAAGATTGGGGAATCAATGAACTAATCATTATTGATTAAGCACTATACTTAAACTTTTTTTTAACAATAAAATTGTAAAATAAAATCATCCATTAAAGCCATCTATTTATTTTTTATTTATTTTTATTATTGAATGGGGTGGTTGAACCAAGCACTTCGACCTAAAGTCCATTGTGCATCCCCAGAGCCCTGACTCTAGAAGAGTCCTAGTGCCGAGACAAAATCAATGATTTGCTTGGCTGAAATATTGGAGACATCCTGTGTCTCCAACCGATGCATACCCAGATGCTCGAATCTCTGCGCGGTGTAATAGTCGCAGCTGCAGAGTACATGAGAGGCGGTTTCCTCCTCTGTAGAGCATGCCCTACAGATTGGGTTATCGTTAACCCTTATGAGACTTAAGTGTCTGTTGAGTTGGCAATGGCCTGTAAGTAGGCCAGTGACCATCCTAATGTTGGTCTTAGAGAGAGTTAGCAACTCTCTCGACCTCTTCCGAGAAGGGCCTAGAGTGAGCTCTTTGGTCTGCCTTTGACCACTCATCTCAAGCCAAAGCTTGAGTTGGCGACCTGCCATATGCTTGGAAACCAAGTCACGCGTCAAACCCGGGGAAATGGGGATTGCAGGTTCCGATCCAATTAGCCCAGACCTTGCACCCTCCCTAGCCAAGGCGTCAGCATTCTCATTGCCCTGATACCCCTCTGTTGTATGTCCCAAGAGCATGTAGGAGATCTAGGCAGCTAAGAACCAGTTTTGAAGAAATGCTGCACTGATTGAGAGCATTAAGGGCGGCTTGACTATCCGTATAAATCTGGCTAGCCTTACCGCGAAAGCCCTGTTTAAGACAATAGTCAACACAGAAACAAATAGCACAAATTTCAGCCTGGAATACACTTGCGTATATCCCAAGGCTTTCATAAAAGCCGAAGTTATTTGTAAGGCAATACATCCCCGCGCCTGCACCTGAGCGAGTCTTGGACCCATCGGTAAACCAGACAACCTCCCCTCTGGAACCAAGGGTACTATAGGACCACTCCGTGCGGCTAGGGAAGCTAACCTCAAAGGGTTTACTAAAGTGTAAATTAGCAACCATCATGTCAGAACCCATTGTAAGAATCGGTATTTGACTGGAGATGTCTCTGTAGAGTTTGGTGTGGCTATTTTCCCAATTATTAGCCTTCCACCATCCATTTTGGTTAAGCCTATAAGCACCCTAAACTGCCGCTTCCTCTATATATAAGTGCAGGGGAAGAATATTCAGGAGGATTTCAAGAGAAGCGCTTGGGGCTGTTCTCATAGCTCCTGTGATGCCAACGCAAGCCAGCCTTTGTAAAGTGCGCAGTTCAGACTGCACGGTCTTAAGTTTGACCCTTGGCCACCAGACCACAGCTGCATAAGACAGGATGGGTCTGATTACCATAGTATACAACCAGTATACAACCCTAGGACTAAGACCCCAAGATTTACTGACTGTACTTCTTATACGCCAAAAAAGCATTCTGCCCTTCTTGACAATGTGGTCAAGGTGCGGCTTCCATGTTAATTTGCTATCTAGAATAACATGAGGTACTTCACCTCAGTGCTTTCCACATGATTAATTCCAAATAAGGAAATATCATTGAAGGACCCCAGAATCCTTTTACGAGTAAAGGGAACGAGGACCGTATTATTAGGATTGACCGTGAGGTTGACCTCATTGCACCAGCTCTCGACTGATGCTAGGGCCCTCCTCATTACATCCTTAACAGTCTTGGGAAATTTCCCGGTTATGATGATGGCAATATCATCTGCATAGCCGAAACAACGGCAGCCTCCCCGGTTCAACCTCCGAATGAGTTCATCCACCACCAGGCACCACAGCAGGGGAGAAAGAACTCCCCTTGTGGGCAGCCACGGCTTGTGGTGACCTCAAGGGTGTCGCCCAGCAAGAAGGACTTCACTTTCCGGTTAGTTAACATAGATTTGATCCAAAGGCACAACGTGTCATTTATACCAAATCGCTTAGCAGCCTTCATTATGACAGCACTTGAGACTTTATCAAAGGCCCCCTCAATATTAAGAAATACCGCTAACGCTATTTCCTTGAATTCGATTGCCTTTTCCAGACAGCTGCTAATACCATGAAGGGCAGTCTCAGTAGACCTACCCTTCTGATAAGCATATGGAGCGACAGACAGGGGATTGCTACTAATAACCTCTCCCCTGATATAGCTGTCCACCAACTTTTCCAGAATCTTTAGGAAAAATGAGGTAAGACTAATTGGCCTAAATGCCTTAGCCTCAAGGTAATTTGACTTACCAGGCTTAGGTATGAATATGGCCCGCGAGAGTTTCTAAGTGCTAGGTATATGCCCGAGGGCGATACAAGCCCTATAAATTCTCAATAATAAGGGACAGAGAATATCAATACCCTCCTGTAGGAGGATGGGCATTACCCCATCCGGACCCGGGGACTTATAGGGTTTAAAGGACTTATAGCCCATATAAGTCTAGAGTGCGTGACGACCTTATTCGCCACCGCCCAATCCTCCCTTTTAGTACGCTTGATTCTTAAAGGGAGGGGGTCAGTATCACAGCTGTTCGTGATACTTGAATCCGGAAAGTGTACATCTGGCATGTGTGTTAGAGTGTCCTTTCCGGATATGGAAAAACTGCCATCTTTCAACTTAATGGTGTCTAGATGTTTGGTATTTTCATGTGCCATAATTTTCATTAGCTTGGCCGTGCTGGGAACATCAGATATGTTCTCACAGAAGTTCCTCCACGAAGCTTGTTTAGCATCGCGGATGGCCTTATGGTAGGAAGTGAGGCTGCTATTTATAAGCATTCCAGTCACCTCCCCTCTTTGCTCTGTTAAACAGCCGACGAGTTTCTTTGCGCAGACCGCCAATCTCGTTAGACCACCAAGGAACTAACCTTGGCCGGTTGACAGTCTTCGCGGGACAATTGCGGTGATAGGAGTCGATAATGGCATGTTGCATGCGATCAACAGCCAAATCGAAATCCAACACTGATGAGAGCCTCGGTTTGTCATCCATTAGGAACATACCTAGGTCATCCTTGTAACCGGACCAGTTTGTGTTCCTGGGGTTACGAATGGTGGTACTAGCCCGAATGGGTTTGACCGATATGTTAAAGCAAATGTGTCTGTGATCCGAGAGAGACGGTTCGTTAGACACATGCCAGTTCATAATTTTGTCTGCGACATTCTCTGTACACAGAGTAAGATCAATTACCTCACTTCTGTTTGCTGTAACAAAAGTTGGTTCATTGTTCCTGTTTAAAACCTGTAGTTTTGTACCAACCAAGTACTCCACTAAGTCATTACCACGTTGGTTGCAGTCTGAGATACACCAAATATCGTAGTGAGCATTGGCATCACACCCTTTGACCAGCCTATCCCCCAAACCCTCACAATGGCTAACTGACGTGTCGACGTCTTTATCTTTTCATTTTTGCAACCCTAAAGCACTTCTGGCGATGTAATCTAAATGAATAGTTCTTCCTTTTTGTAAATAAATATGTTTTAATCGTAACTTTCGCGCAGTCTTAATTTTCTCTACAACTTCGAATTGCACGATACAACAATGGCGACAGGGATGGGATTGAACCAATAGATTAGATTTTGCTGTTCCTGCTGACATCTGCTACAACTGCTAGTTCTTACTGAAGATCCCTACAATTACCAACATCTTCAGCATACTCAAGTCATCATGCCTTCTACCGGAACATTTCAACAGTTTGATGGATCTAGTGAAACATGGACCTTATATGCAGAGAGAATGGAGCTGTATCTGAAAGCGAACAAAATTACTGATGAAAACTTAAAAGTTGCGACATTCCTGACATTACTTGGACCGAAGACATACGACTGCCTGAGAAGTTTGGTAAGCCCTGCGAAACCTGCAGATAAACAGTACGACGATTTAGTCACCATACTCAACAATCACTTTGATCCTGCACCATCTGAAATCACCGAACGCATCAATTTCGGTAACCGGAAGTGAGCTAACGGCGAATCAGTTGCGTCGTTTATTGCAGAATTACGTCGGCTAGCCAGATTCTGCAACTTCGGGACTAATCTCGATACGATGCTCCGAGACCGATTAGTAGCTGGAATCGAAAACGAAGATATACAGGGACGATTTCTTCTAGTACCAGCAGCAGATTTAACGCTACAGAAAGCCATAGAAATTGCCATAAGTATGGAGTCCACTGCTAAAAACCTTTCAATTCTGAAAGACAAGCCAACTAAAGCTGAACCAGAACAGATCAATGCACTTTCCTCCAAAGCTACTGCACGACGTGGTAATAAATTCCAAAGTAGAAACTCTAAACCCGTTTATCGTTCTAGAAATCAGTGCTACAGATGTGGAAAGCCTGACCACCGAGCCGACAAATGTGAGCACATGAATGCCCATTGTTCCTACTGCCAAAAGAAGGGTCATTTGGCTCGCGTATGCTTATCTGCGGAACGAGACAAGAGAAATAAGAATGACAACAAATTCGAAAAACCAAAGTACCACAAACTACACTCCTTAGAACAAGCGTCAAACCAGTCCGGAAGCTCGACTCACCAGGATAGTAAGAAGAATGACTCTAATGAATACTCATTATTTCAACTTACCACACTAGACCCAGCGCCGAAACCATACCTATACGAGTTTCAAATCAATGGCGAGAAAGTTACCATGGAGCACGATTCCGGAGCTGCCTACACAGTAATGTCCGTCGAGACATATCAGAAGCTTGGAGAGAAAACCAATTTACCAGATTTGCTACCAGCGCCCACGACACTTCGATCTTATACGGGATTTCTTGTTGAAATCAAAGGATATGCCATAGTCAATTCTACTTACCAGAACGTAAGCAAGTCTCTTCCCCTTTTAATTGTCTCTCATTCTGGTTCAAGCTTGTGTGGCCGAAACTGGATCGAAGCCTTCAACCTAGCTCCACGACAAAATCGTATACACTGGACCACTTCCGACTCTACCGATGTCCGTATTAATGAAATACTAACGAGGGTTCAAGTTCACCTGCATAGACAAGGCGACGTCAAACCTCGCTTTTACAAACCGAACCCGGTAACGTTTGCGTATCGAGAAAAAGTTAATAGCGAATTAGACCGACTTCAATCCGATGGAATCATAGAATCAGTTGCAACGTCAGAATGGGCTGCACCGATTGTCGTCGCGCTCAAGCCAAACAACGCAGTCAGAATATGCGGAAGTTTCAATCTTACGGCCAACATAGCTACATCTACCGAGCAATATCCTCTGCCAAAAATCAACGAACTCTTTTCTAACCTCAACGGCGGTCAACGTTTCACGAAACTTGATCTCAAGGATGCCTACAATCAAATAGAGCTTGATGAAGAGTCAAGAAATCTAGTGGTAATAAACACTCAAAAGGGACTTTTCAGATATACTAGATTGCCGTTCGGAGTCTCATCAGCTGCTGCTGTATTCCAAAGACACATGGAACAAGTTCTTGCCGGTATTGAAAGAATAGCAATTTTTCAAGACGACTTGCTTTTGACTGGTAGAAGCGACGAAGAACATATCAGTACCTTAGAGAAAGTTCTCTTTCGTCTGGAAAATTCTGGAGCAAAGTTGCGAAAAGAAAAGTGTGAGTTCATGGTCGAGTCAGTCGAGTACCTGGGACACGTACTTGATGCTCAAGGTCTACACCCATCGCAGAAACACCTGAAGCCTATTACTGAAGCGCCGATTCCGAAGAACGTTCCTGAACTTCGCTCATTTCTGGGACTTGTAACGTATTACGCTAAATTTGTCCCAAATATGTCTACATTATTGGCACCGCCCTACAAACTTACACGCAAGGGTGAAGAATGGATATGGGACTCTAGTGCTGCAGATTCCTTCCGTCGAGCCAAGGGAGTTTTAACTTCGCATTCTGTTCTAGTGCACTACGATCCAACTAAGCAAATTACTCTTGCTTGTGACGCCTCACCCAGTGGAGTTGGAGCTGTTCTTTCACACGTTGAACCTGATGGCCATGACAGACCTATTGCCTTTACCTCACGAACTCTAAGCAAAGCCGAGCAGAACTATAGCCAAATTGAAAAAGAGGCTCTCGCTCTAATCTTTGGGGTTACCAAATTCCGTGAGTACATTCTTGGAAGAAAATTTACATTACTTACAGACCACAGTCCACTTGCTACTCTACTGAATCCTGCAAAACAAATACCTACCACAACTGCTGCGAGAATTCAAAGATGGGCAATCACATTAGCTGCCTATGACTACGTTATAAAATATCGACCTGGTTCCAAGAACGGAAACGCAGACGCTATGAGTCGACTACCATTACCGACACCAGATATCATACCACCGCAACCATCTGAGTATATTATGCTACTTGACGCCTTGCGCCAGTATCCAATCTCATTCAAAGACATTGGACAAGCTACTCTATCCGATAACACTCTATCTCAAGTTCTGAAGTTCATCGAAGACGGTTGGCCACGGAAATCCCCGACTGAAGACATGAAAGCCTTTTTCAGTCGTCGAACAGAATTGACTTCAGACTCTCATATTATTATTTGGAATAATCGAATTTTTATTCCGAAGCAGTTTCGATCTACTATCTTAGAAGAGTTGCACGTTGGACACTTTGGCATGACCAAGACAAAACGACTAGCCAGAACTACAGTCTGGTGGTCAAACCTCGACGCTGACATCGAGAAATTAGTTTCTTGTTGCCATGAGTGTCAGCAACGAGCAGCGATGCCTCCGCAAACAACTACTCATTGGCCTAAAACTTACTTTCCTATGGAGCGAGTACATGTTGATTATCTAGGACCTATTGGCACCAACATGATCCTGGTATTTCAAGACACATATTCTAACTGGTTAGAAGCTATTGCAGTCAAATCATGTTCATCGCAAGTTACCATTGACGTTCTCCGAGACATATTTTCACGTAACTGATAACGGTACGAACTTTACCAGTAACGAATTTGTCACTTTCACGAATCGAAATGGCATCAAACATTTGACAATAGCACCCTACCATCTGCCATCAAATGGACACGCGGAAAAAGCTGTCTCAACCATCAAGAAAGGACTTGCAAAAATTAAAGAAGGTACTATAAAATCACGCCTAGCTAAAATATTGTTTTCTCACAGACGTCTGCCAAACGAGGAAGGATATACACCCGCCTCGCTGTTTCTCAATAGAGAACTCCGTAGCCGATTGGACTGTTTACGACCTCCACTGAAAAGTAACGAGCGAGAAAAACAAGAAAACATCAACAGTTCGTTTAAACAAGGTGATACCGTCTGGACTCGAAACTACGGTAAAGGTCCAAAATGGTACGAAGGTACAATCTTAGCGCCGATTGGAAATGCGATGCTCTCGATTCAAACACCTGCCGGAAACCTGAGACGACATGTCAATCAGACAAGACTTCGTTCAATTCCTTGTTCAACGACGGCGAGTAACAACTCTGGTCAGACAGTCATGAATACCAGCGTTCAAATTTCAAATCAGCCACAACCAGACAACCCACCTGATCCAGTACCCAGAGCAACGCATCAGCCTCCACTTCCAAATTCTAGCCATCACCGCGCCGTAGCAGACATAAAGACCGCCTCGGTTCCACAAACACCTAGACGGTCATCCAGACAACAAAGGAAACCGGAAAGACTTCAGTATGACTAAAATTTTCTTGGGGAGGAAATGTGATGTGTCGACGTCTTTATCTTTTCATTTTTTTTATCAATGTATAAAGTTCGTTTTTATTCCCCAAATGAATGGTATATAAAGAAAAGTACAGCAACCCTAAAGCACTTCTGGCGATGTAATCTAAATGCATAGTTCTTCCTTTTTGTAAATAAATATGTTTTAATCGTAACTTTCGCACAGTCTTAATTTTCTCTACAACTTCGAATTGCCCGATACAACACTAACCAGACTGCTTAGCCTCTGCGGGGGAGGCGGAAGAGCATCATCATAAGGAAGGTATGCCGAGGCTACTGCAAATTCACCGCTTCCATCCGTAGATGAAACAATGAGAGGTGTATGCCGAGAGTGGAAGGGCATGAATGCCCTTGCGTATCAGCACACAGGCTCTTGGTTTTGCAGAGTTATAATCAAAGAATATATTACCTGCACTATGGAGACCAAGTATCTTGCCATTGGCTGTCCACGGTTCCTGAATGAGCGCTACATCGAAGCCCTCCTTTGCAAACCTCCTACAGAGAACTGCAGTGGCTGCCTTGCAGTGATGCAAATTAATTTGCAGCACCTTTACACTCATCTTTGGGTAAGGTGAACTTGGTTGCTGGTCAGAGATGACTATTCAGACACAGTGGTGGTTGTGGAGACCCCAACACTCCCACCGGTCCGACTCGCATCCCTAGCTTGCCCCCCTGTTGCACCCTCCAGTGGTACAACCTCTTTGTTCTCGTCGGTGTCCGACAAGCCAAAGGCCTTTAGGTCCTGCGCGAGAGTATCTTCCAAAGGAATGTCCTCTCCTGAGTTCCCGCCAGCCAGAGTCTCATCTTCCATCCTTGAGATCTCCGAAGCAGAGGGCTCGACTGAACCTACCTCCTTGGCAGGAGCCACCGGAGTTGTCGGGTCAGGTTCATGAAGTATCTTTAAGATACCACTGTCCTGACCCGTTAAGGCTCGGTGCCCTGTCTCCTTAATAGCCTTAACCGAATCTCCATCCACCTGGAAGATGCAGCGGATGGCAGTGGCTCATCGGTTTTGTTTACAACCTTCCAACACTGCGTATTTAGCGCGTTGTTGTAGGTCCTGAGTCTACGAAGGAGGACAGTGCCATCCTTTGTGTAGACGTCCCTGGTGCGGAAGGCTACCTTGAAGGACTTCGGTAGGTCGGCGCCCTTCATTACTAAAAGCCGCGACCCCCCGGAGACCAATTCCTTCTGGTCAAATCCTCCCACCAACCAATCCGCTGTAAACCCATCCTTACAGAGGTAGTGAACGGTGCCTCCAATCAGCTGAAAGCTCCCAAAACGAGGTAGAGGGTCGCCCGAGGGTAACCCATCTATGCGCTGAATGGTGCCCATCTCTTCTGCGGAGATGGTCTTCGCAGGATAGCCTTCTTTAATGATGGCCATCTTTGTGGAGCTTAAGGTTTCACTACAGGTTTGGTCGTTAGACCTCGCCTTTTTGGAAACCTGAGACTGGGAATCTGGGGAGTCATTTTCCCTAGATCGCCTCAATTTTTCCCTGCGGCGTCGATTCCGACTTTGGGTTTTGTTTAGGGGCTTATCCCCCTCGAACCCTTGCTTCACCGACTGGTTCTTGCCAGAGGCAGACCCTTGAAGGCTAGGCCGGGTTCCTGTAGGGGTAAGTCCCCCCCAAGGTTAAGAACAGGGGGGTAACATCCGAAGATGAACCCGCCCCCTTTTTAAGGCCGGTTTCTTTCGAATCCTTGCCCGATGTGTTTTTGTTTTGTTTTTTTTTTCTTTGTTTTATCCATAAGAGATCCCACGAGAAAAGAGGAAAATAAAAATGTCACCACCCCTTATCCTCTGTCCAGGGCAGAAGGCCTCAGATACAACGGGGTTCGACCTGGTGCCCCGAAGGGATCGTTAGCAATACCGCAATTACGCTTCCCCGTACCACCTAGCCCTCAGCAAGATACCTTACACCTTGGCTTAAGGAAGAAGTAGAGCCCTGATTGGCCAGCATGGAGTTACCCCCACCTGTTACTCCCTTCCACCACGAAGAGGTTTAGGGTTGCAGTTTATGGAAGGGAAGCCATCTATTTAAAAGTATGTAAGGGGTAAATCCATGTCAAATCACCCGATTTCAAGAAAAGTTCCCACCACGGCACCAGTTTCGATTTCGTTTAAACTTTAACCACTTATTGTATAGACCTTTTGAGCACGAAAGCCAAATTTTAAGCTCTGAAATCAAAGTATTTTTGAAGATACGATTTTTTTAAATAACCTTGCAAGTAGTAGAGTGTTTTGACAAGTACAATTTTGTCATTTTTGAGCATTGATATCTAAAGATCGGTTAATATCACGTAGGTGCAATTTTTTATAACGATTTTACTGGAGGTAAAGATAACTAAGTAATCATTATGAGGTTCGAAAATAGGGTCGTTAATTTTATAAAAATCAGCGAATGTGCTATAAAAAATCGCAAAACAGGTAAACAGACCAACTTCGTCGGTCTTTAAGACATCGAAATACATTTTTTTAAATTAATTAATCGACCTATATAGGATGAAATCAGGCCGGGGAATACAAAAAAGGAACCATAATTACTCGCGGAACTATACTTTTGGAGTTATAGGGGTTCAAATTTAACGTTTTTATCAAAATCGGGAAATCATGGTAGTGAATAGTCGCGGTTTTGGCAATGTCGGATACTGAAACACAAAATAATTTTGATACCATCTGAAAGTACAGATTTCATTATATAACACATGAAATTTTCATCTTGTGTTTCCAAGTCGTTCAAGGTCAAACGTTAAGGGCAAAACAAACAATGACTTAGCCCTACATCACATTTGTATTTAAATAGAAAAATTCAATAAACTTGAACTTGAACTTGAACTTGAACTTGAACCCGATTTTTAAAACTTAAAACTGAGCACTCCACGTCAAATCAACCAGGCCCATACCACTCAAGTCACCGAATTTGATTAAATTTTTTGGGCAGGTGTAGTTATTGGTAAAACTAACCCCTGTACAGCAAAAGTGCCGAAATAAGTTTATTTGGAAGTTATATGATAAAATAACTGTTTTGCGATTTTCCGTAAATCCGTAAATCCGTTGCACCCAAAGAATTAATAGCTATAACTTCAGTTCTAAGAGAGATAAAAATGTGATCGATGACTTATTTTATAGGTAATGAAATCCGTAACACACCATATTATATATTTTTTTAAATAAAAGTTTAAATATTTGGGAATTTGAAACTTGGAGGTAAGTTATTCGCGGATCCCCAAAATAGCTAAATTTAGGAAAATTAATTTTTGCCCTCTATCGACTAATTTCGACATAATACATTCTCTGTTAAAACATTTTCTTGGGGAATTAACGTTTAAGGAAGCTACAACTAAATAACCGTATTCCCCCCCCCCCCCTCCAACCAATTTTAGATTTTACAAGTTTTCATACTTTAATTTATTTTTCCTTCGGGTTTTATTTTTATTTACTTCATGAGATAAAAAAATTGAAATGTTATTATTTTATTACTTTTGGAATTACTATCAAAGTGTTACTGCACGGTTAGTACGGGCCTATGTAACATAATTACTCGGAAGTATGCCTAACATCTCTGTATTAAAAATTTCAATGAGACCTTGGTTCACAGCCACCAAAGAAATCACGAACGAGCTACGTGCCAAAACCGGTTTAACTTCCTTCCCTCCCCGCCAGACCTGGTTTTGATGACGTAAAAGCCGTCATCAATTGGAAAGTGACGTCAATCACGTCATATCCTGTGAACAAGGTCTCATTGACGTTCTTTTTGGCACACTTATGAGTAATTATGTTACATATGATAAAATGGTAAAAGAGGGTAGCTCAACATCAAAATTGGTACCAACTAGCAATATGGCCTAAAAATTCCATTTTTGGTGTCTAATAGTCCTTTAAATAACAGGTCATTAAAGCTGATTATAGAGTTTGTGCTGCTGCGACTGGACATATAACTGGTCTATGGTTTCCCTTCATACTGCCAAAGCTGATAATTTTCTATTCATAAATCTGGCGGCATTTTTCAACAGGGGGCAAGACAGTCAGAGAGGGGTTTATTTATAAGCGCCTTTTTGAGGATCTGATAAGTCCGGTATAGACAACATAATTTGAGAGGGGACAAAGGTGGCAAGTGGGGCAGTTTCCCCCAAAATTTGCGACCAACGAATTGGACCGTGTTTGGTGTCGTACTGGATGGTAGTTTTCACGTTGAGTCGAGTGCTACTAACCGTTTCTGAGTTAATAACGAATTTGCACTGAACTACTAATGTGGTATCGTTTCAGTAGTTTGTTTTAACCGCGGGTCGCTATAGGACTAATAGTTTCGGACAAAAAGTACATCCAAAATGTGTGTTTTTTTTTTTGGAAATTTCAATAACAATTGGAAGGTTATATCAAGATTTTGGCCAGGGTCAACGTATTGTTTAGTGCCGAATCGAATGGGACCAGCCGCAAGTCCTTAGGATGAATCGTTTCCGAGTTATAACGAAATATTTCGTAAAATTGGCATTTAAACCTCAAAAATGTACTCTTCCTGCGTACCGTAATGTGGTTGTAACTTTGTCAAACGTTACTCCCTCGATGAAAATGATTTAACAGAGAATGTATTATGATGAAGTAAGTCGATAGAGGCCAAAAAATATTTTTTTTTGTCTAAATATAGCTATTTTGTAGATCAAATTGAAATTTTTTCAAAGTTTTTAAATTTTAATTATATTAATATTACATATTATAATATTAAATAATATAATGTGTAAAAGGATTCATTACCTTTAAAATAAGTCATTGATCACGTTTTTATCTCTTTAAGAACCGAAGTTCAGGGGAGGGCAGGGGTGGGGGGCATCCATCCCGGGCGACACTCATTAAGGGGCGCCAGAAATTGATTGGCGACCTTTTGATCAAGGAACAAAGTTACATTTTAGGTATTTTTAAAGCAAAAAGGGCGCCATTTTAGAGATTTTCCCAGGGCAACACAAACCCTCGCTACGGCACTGCCGAAGTTATAGCTATTAATTCTTTGGGTGCAACGGATTTTCGGAAAATCGCAAAACAGTTATTTTATCATATAACTTCTAAATAAACTTATTTCGGCACTTTTGCTGTACAGGGGTTAGTTTTACCCATAACTACACCTGCCCAAAAAATTTAATCAAATTCGGTGACTTGAGTGGTATGGGCCTGGTTGATTTGACGTGGAGTGCTCAGTTTTAAGTTTTAAAAATCGGGTTCAAGTTCAAGTTCAAGTTCAAGTTTATTGAATTTTTCTATTTAAATACAAATGTGATGTAGGCTAAGTCATTGTTTGTTTTGCCCTTAACGTTTGACCTTGAACGACTTGGAAACACAAGATGAAAATTTCATATGTTATATAATGAAATCTGTACTTTCAGATGGTATCAAAATTATTTTGTGTTTCAGTATCCGACATTGCCAAAACCGCGACTATTCACTACCATGATTTCCCGATTTTGATAAAAACGTTAAATTTGAACCCCTATAACTCCAAAAGTATAGTTCCGCGAGTAATTATGGTTCCTTTTTTGTATTCCCCGGCTTAATTTCATCCTATATAGGTCGATTAATTAATTTAAAAAAATGTATTTCGATGTCTTAAAGACCGACGAAGTTGGTCTGTTTACCTGTTTTGCGATTTTTTATAGCACATTCGCTGATTTTTATAAAATTAACGACCCTATTTTCGAACCTCATAATGATTACTTAGTTATCTTTACCTCCAGTAAAATCGTTATAAAAAATTGCACCTACGTGATATTAACCGATCTTTAGATATCAATGCTCAAAAATGACAAAATTGTACTTGTCAAAACACTCTACTACTTGCAAGGTTATTTAAAAAAATCGTATCTTCAAAAATACTTTGATTTCAGAGCTTAAAATTTGGCTTTCCTGCTCAAAAGGTCTATAATATAAGTTGTTAAAGTTTAAACGAAATCGAAAATGGTGCCGTGGGAGCCATCGGGTGATTTGACATGGATTTACCCTAAGGTGTATTTTCCATCTTTGTAATTTTATAAAGGCACTTTCCCTGGAATATTTTTTAAAGGTGCTACCTTTCAAAATTGTAAATGGGAGTTGGCCATAACCTCCAGTTATAAACTGTAAACTCTAAATAATTGTTGTTTTTAATATGTGCAGTTGTGATCCCCTAAGTGGAGTCGCCCTGTTCTAAAAGGGCGCGTAATGTAGGCTAACCAAATAAACCAGTAATCATTCATATTATTCATATTGACTGCTTGCTCCCATGGCTTTGACATTTTTGGGGCTGCTTATTTGTTTGTTGCTTAGGTACTCTCTAAAATTGTTGTCTTCCATAAATAACATGTTGGAGGTTATATTAACTTTAAGAATTTTTAGTCGATAATTTTTGAGTAAATTAAAAATTTACCTAGTGTTAAGTATTATTGGCGTATCTGCCGGCGGGTGGGGGAGGGGAAGGGAAATGGTAGTAACTGGATAGCATTTTCTTCCATGTGGACAGATAGTTAATCATTTGACATATTTCTAAGTTACATTTATCTTTTATGCAAATTATTATTTTTGTAAAAAGACCTTGTTTTAATGTGGCTCTTACGTCACACTCTTATAGCATTTTCCATTTGATTGCTCGAGATTCTCTCCGAATCTGTCTCTGACGTCATAGATCCCGTCCAAATCGACTAGTGTAAAACCGCAAACGGAACATACCATTAGCATATTCCCGCGCTTTGTGGTTTTGTGTCTGCTAGTAATTTCAATTTTCGCGTCTTGGTTTGCCATTTCGCCAAAAAATCTAAAAGGAACAAGCAAAAATTTGCTCCGATTTCGATCTCGATCCGTTGATCTGTAGGGGTGTGCAAATACCTTTTTTTGGGGACCAAATCAAATATCAAATATTTTTTTTAAGATCATCAAATACCAAATCAAATATTTGAAAAGTAAAATAATTTGGTCAAATAGTATTTGGTTAAAAATATTTGATCAAGTACCAAATAGTATTCAAATATCAAATACTAGATCAAATATCAAATAATTTGGTTTTCAAATAGTGTCAAATAGTTGTCTACAACCAGTTTCAATTTAAATAAGTAAAATAACTTAACCTCCATTTCATTTATATTTAACAGTAAGTCAATTACTCAATGAAACTATCTTAATTATCATTAATCAATTAATCATCAAACTATTCACTTTAACTATTTATAATTATAGATATTAAAATTACGATCCATGGTTTTAAAATTTAAGTAATAGAAATTAAAAAGACAGATACTTTATTAGCAAGTCATAAAAAAGGTAGCTTTCGGCCCAAATGTTAACAATACTAGCACTTACAATATTTACAATTACATCGCTGACAATGAAAAATAATATCATACCTTTTTTTATATATTTTTTTTATACAACCTATTTATAGTTTGTTAATTATAAAGTGATTCCATTGTAATATCCAATAACTACTTTTATAGGTTTAATTTCCTCCAACCAAATATGTGAACCGTGCCTTTATCTAGATTTATAAGTATTAAGTGACAATTAAGTCTAATAGAAATGGAATTTTAAATTGTTTCTTACCATTAGTGTAAGTTGTTCAAGTCCTAATCTGGAACTTTTCTAATTAACTTAAGTCTCAAACTATTTAAATAAAAGCATTTATTAATGCCGGTTTAACATAAATAAATTTAAATAATAATAAATCTAACTAAAACAATAGACTAACTAGTAGTAAAGAACCAAGTTTCTTTTACACTGGTCCAGCTTATAATGCTTCTTGCTTTGTGTTTTAGTTTCGCTTTCATATTTCCATTGTTCAGCCAATGGCCAAAGCGCACGAGCTTTAAAATTTTTGGCGGGAAAACCCAGACAACTTCTAGCGGTTAATTGATTATTTGACTAATTTATCTAATATTTGAAATCAACAAATTCTATTTGAAGAGGTACCACTATGTATAGTTAAAATTAAACGTTTGGAGGTAACTGGGGCAGAGCCATTGGGCAATCTCCAGTTGGCGAGAAGTACCGTAATGTTATTGAAGAAATAGTGAGGTCGAAAAACAAGGAAATTAACCCTAATTTCATTTTTAAGTGAAACAAAAGCGAGCGTGAAAAAAGCAAAAAAATTATCGCTTGAGACCATGGCGTTTTTGGCTTCACCCTAAATATTAGCGTCGAAAGGTCTTAGTAATGTGCTCTTCTAGTTAATGGAAGCTAGCAACTGTACAGCACCCCATGCAAGGAGAATGCCACCCGTCAAAAATCACGCATTAGCGCTTGCTGTCCTCGGAAGGGGAAAGGAAATTCGGAAAAGTCTTTCCCCCTTTCCGTAAAACGTTCAGCGTAAAGGCTCGTCCAATGAAATTTGTACACAACACTGCGTTAGCGTGTTTAAAGGCTAGCTGCGTTCTCTTTGTGTTTGTTGCTCCTAAATGGAAGGATAATGTTTTAGACTTCAGCACAGCTTATCCAAAGAAGTTTTATAGGCGATCACATTGCCCCAAGAATGAAGACTTGGCTGATTTATTGGAGATACGAGAAAACGAGAATTGATACGTAGAGGAAAGTTTTATTTGCCTTAGAAAATATTTAATAATTATACTGAACATTTGAAGTTAAAGATACTTTCAAGGGAGGTGTGAGGGGTCGGAAGTCCATGCAAAAAACGTCACTGAAACGTCATCAGAGTGTAACTTTGTAAATGCGACGAACGGCGACCGAATGACGTATTTTAAATGGACTTCAACCGCCCCACAGCTCTCCCTTGAAGTCCCTTTAATTGAAAGAAGTTAGCCATGTTTCATTTGACGATGTGCATAGGTAAGCATAGCCTGTAATAAAGTTTGTAATAAGTTCTTATTTCTATCTAAACAATGTTGATTACATATAATCATACTAATTTAAGGCTTTGTTAACTTAAATTACTTTGTCATTAATTCTTAACTGTTATAATAATAATAATAAATATTAAATAATAATAATAATATTAAATTGATTATATTAAAGGTAAAATTAATTAATTACTAATTATTAATTATTAGCTTCTTTTACGCTAGCTTTTGTTTCATTTCGGTTCTTTAGAAACAAAACGGCTGCCAGAGAAAACGGCCAGAAACCTTTGATCAGGACGGGAGTTGTTGAACACACTTGTCAAGGAGTTTATAAATATTGAGAAGGGAATCGATCCAAGAAAACTCCCCCAAGGGACACCCAACTTGAGGGACAGTGGCACAACAGCCAGTCTTCTTTCGGTAATGAAGTTAATAAGTCACTTCAAGGTATTAGCATTTACACTAGTGATCACCAATGCATCAAAAAGACCCTGGTGGGGCAGTGGTGCCGATCGCTTTTTTCCCAATGGGGGCCGAATCTCAGTAATAAACTTGGAATGCGGCTGCTGGCAACACTTTCTTGCTACGGATGCTTAAAAGAAAACGGCCTTTAACATCGGCGGTTTTACCAATGTCCAATGGGGGCTTCGGCCCCGCCGGCCCCATGGGATCGGCGCCACTATAGTGGGGATAAAAACTTGAAAGGGTTAATGGTAATAGTAATTTTAACGAGAAGAATCCATCAACGGTTATTGGAATGAAGTAAAACAATGGTAATTGAACCGTTAATTTAAAAAAAACGTGGTACCAGTGGCTACACCATGAGGTAGGCCGGATCGGCTATAGCCTACCTTGAAATTTGGAGGGGACCCCAAAATTTTTCTAAGGGGGCCCAAAACGTTTTTTTGGGGGGCCCAAATAGTTTTCTAAGGGGGCCTAAAAATGTTTTAATTCAAAATGCGCTACGTTGCAAGCTAGTTAATTTTTTTGGTACTAGAAACAAAAGTCGACTTCATGCTTACTATTTCGCCTTTGTACCCTAATTAGTAAAGACAGCTCATCTACTCTCAATATAAAACAATTGAGATTCCAATTAAAAATGCATATTAGGCGTCGTCCGCTACCATGCCTTCAACATTTTCTACAAAGAGTAACAATTATTTTTTTTTAGTATTTATATAGAGTAATATCGACGTGACGTATGCCGACGTCACCCATGGTTTTTCCTATAGATAAAAAACTGCCCTCAAAATGGCGGCCATAGCCCAAAGCTACAGAGCGATACTACTCTATATGTTGGATCATAAGACTATCAACGGCCCCCTAAGTATGAATTGGGCATGTATAGAGTGTTGTCGTCTGATACGATTTTGAAAACTTGTAACGTCACAGCTGTAGTGTTAATAGTGGCCGCCATGACAGTTACCGTTTTTTATCAATAGGCAAATTACAATGGTGACGTCGCAGTTTTTCAGACGTCAACACTCTATTCAGCACTAGACAGACGTGGGAGATAAAATAATAGAATCTACGAAAACTGGCGGAGGAAAAGAGCAACCTTACCCCTTCCACCTATACTACCTCTTGCCCAAGGTGCCGGGGGGGGGGGGCAGAATAACATAGTGTGGGGAATTTCAAGCGCGCCAAGGAAATAAAAAATATATATATATACACAAAAAACAATGAAAACTCGAGAAGAAGAAAAAAATAAAATAAAAATGCACAATATAACTATAAAACCCAACCGAGTAAAATGCACAATGAATGTCAGAAACGAGTTCTCATATCCGAATAGCACGTCGAAGTATGACGCAGGTGGCAGCGACCACCTCGGCGAAGCCCGCGTGAACCTCTTGCCATGCAACGGGGGATTTGTGCATAAGTTTCAGTTCAGACGTTCGCTTTTACGCCTGTTTTACGAGTTTCTGAAACTGTCTATTAGTATTACAAGTTTCAGCTCTTAGTTCTTATAAATAAAGAGTGCTAGAAAAGAGTAGAAATTAATGTTCAAAGCAGTTTATTTTCTTATAAAATAAACTAGCCGAGCCCTCAGCTAGTTGTGTGTTTCGAGGCACTCCACCCCAGTACGCCCCCAACCCATTTTTCCCATGGGATAATTTTCGTGGCACCCTTTTCCCCATAGTCGAACCACCGCAGTAAGGCACCCTCCCCCTTTTACCCATGCGAGAATTTCCGTGGCACCCTTAACCCCATAGTCGACCTCCCCCCGTAAGGCTCCTTCCCCCTTTTCCCATGTGATAATTTCTATGGTACCTAGCTTTTCCCCAAAGTAGAACCACCCCAGTAAGGCCCTTCCTCCCCATTTTTCCCCATGTGATAATTACCGGGGTACCCCCCCCCCATTTTGCCCATGTGATAATTAGCGTGGTACCCACCTTCCCCTTTTCCCCATGTGATAATTACCGTGGAACCCACCTCCCCCTTTTCCCCATGTGATAATTAACGTGGTACCCTTTTCCCCATAGTCGAACCACCGCAGTAAGGCCCACTCCCTTTTTTCCCCATTCGATAATTTCCATAGTACCCTTTTCCCCAAAGTAGAACCACCCCAGTAAGGCCCTACCTCCCCTTTTTCCCCATGTGATAATTACCGGGGTACCCCCTCCCCATTTTCCCCATGTGATAATTAGCGTGGTACCCACCTTCCCCTTTTTCCCATGTGATAATTAGCGTGGTACCCACCTTCCCCTTTTCCCCATGTGATAATTACCGTGGAACCCACCTCCCCCTTTTCCCCATGTGATAATTAACGTGGTACCCTTTTCCCCATAGTCGAACCACCACAGTAAGGTCCACTCCCTTTTTTCCCATGCGATAATTCCCATGGTACCCTTTTCCCCAAAGTAGAACCACCCTAGTAAGGCCCTACCTCACCTTTCCCCATGTGATAATTACCGGGGTACCCCCAGTAAGGCCCTTCCTCCCCCTTTTCCCCATGTGATAATAACCGGGGTACTCTCCATTTTAGCTATGTGATAATTACCGTTCCTCCCCTTTTTTATCATGTTATAATTACCATGGTACCCACCTCCCCCTTTTCTCCATGTGATAATTACCGTGGTACCCACCTCCCCCTTTTTCCCATGTGATAATTACCGTGGTACCCCTCTCCGCTTTTCCCATGTGATAATTACCGTGGTACCCTCTCCCCCTTTTCTCCATGCGATAATTTTCGTAGTACTCCCCTCCCCCTTTCCAATGCGAGAATTTCCGTGGTACCCTTTACCCCGCAAAAATAACTCAAACTCGCAGTCGTACCAAACCCCCCTGTACCCCTTTAAACCCCCTGTATCCAATGGCTGATGCATAAAGGCCACGGGAGTAATGCACGCCGAGAGAACGCAAAAATAACTCAACCTCGCAGTCGTACCAAACCCCCTGTACACGGTACTTTCAAATCGGAACGACCCCGAAACCCCCCGCCCCTCCCCGTTTCCGAAACTCCCAGGCCTTCTGAAACTACCCCATACGATCCCCCCAACAAAATTCGCAGCGGAAAGAGAGAAAATTTCGGGTGTATTGCGGATTGGGACAAACACGGCCCAACTCTCAGGGGCGACGGATTTTGAGAAAATAGATAGTCGAACCACCCCAGTAACGAAGCGAAAGACAGTCGCGGTTTCCCTCTGTTCCGCGGGTTGCTTTTTCCTCGCCGGCCCGCCTTCGCCTTCCTTACTGACTAACCAAAAGCTCGAACGACGACGACCAGTGGCGGACTGGCCATAGACTGAACCTGTCCGATGGCAGGTGGGCCCCTCAAACATGATAGCGTTATAGTTGTTAAAACTGGGGCCCTTTGTCTTCTGGAAGCCCAAAATATTAGACCGAGTCCGCCACTGACGACGACGACGACCAAGTGGTTTTTAGTTCCACATCGATATATGTATATCGAAGTGGGACTATTCATGGATTAAATAACCTAAGGTTATTTAATTGCTATGGACGGAATGTCGTTAAGTGTTGTAGTTTGTTTGTATGTTTGTCGTGGAAAGCGACGACATGGTAGATGGAGCTGCGAAAAGTAATTTATATACTAATTTATATTATTGGTGACGCCGGGATTCGAACCCAGATGTATGGTCAGAAGTAGAGCATAGCGCCGAACCAATTTTCAACACGGGCGGCGGGAACGATAATTAGTTCGGCGGCGGCGTGGCGCGCCGATTTGCAGAAAATAATCGGCGGCGTTGAAAAAACTCGGCGGCGGCGGCGCCTAAGGGGAAAAACTGTCCCCCCCTCAGAAATAGCGACAGCCTTTTAATAGACCGCTAGAACTTAAACTGTTAAAACACATTTAAAAAAATACATGTTTAATAGAATGTATTTTATTAAAATAAGAACCACTTGTTTCCAAAACGAGAAAGAGGTAACTTTGGTTACATACTATCATATGTAACTTATTTAATCCAAAGTGTGCCAGAAATAACTTTTTCTCAATGAGACCTTGTTGCAAGGATATGACGTAATTGACGTCACTTCCCAGTCGATGACGGTTTTATCGCCATCAAAAGTAGTTCTGGCGGGGAGGGAAGGAAGTTAAAACCAGTTTTACGCGACGTTAGTGCTGTATTTTATTTGGTGGTTGTGAAACAAGGTCTCATTTAAAATTTTAATACAGAGATGTTAAACAGAGGCACACTTATGAGTAACTATGTTACATATGATACTATTAAACTAACACATTTACGCTAGTAATAACAATACTGTACTTATTTACTACCTTTTCACTAGTATTATTATCTATACACCCTTTTTAGAAATGTTTACTGGGCGCCGCCATTATCGTACAGACAACCAATGAGTAAGCCCTCTACTGCAGAAATTTCATCCCTCCAAAACCGGTTTTTTCATCACCCTCCGGGGGGCTGTTAATTTTCCGGAAAAATAAAAAATTTAAACATAAATTACTTTTCAAGGGTTTTTAATGTTTTAAACTTTTTATCGATTTAAAATGACTAATATCAGTAAACATACTACAAAACATTAATAGTGTTACATTTCAACCAGTTTAAACTAGTCTATAGGTTTAGTTTTACTTTTAGATTAGAAAAAATGAGGTGAAAATGCCGCTTTATTTAAATTTGCAAACAATATATTAGACAAATCATGGAATGAAAACGTTTTTAATATTTTTCGGAAAAATACGGAAAATTTTCCGGAAAAAAAGGCCTCGGTAATTTTCCGGAAAATTTTCCGACTTACAACACTAACCCTCCCCCTAGACTGTAAGGTCATGGCGGTCGATTGGGAAGGCGCGTTTAAGTCTATTATCACAAATTATTTTATCTTTGTATCAAAGGAATTTTTAAATTATAATAGACTAGTTATTGCTGAATGCAGCTGATACGGTTCTGTACTTATTACAAAATCCGAGGCGAGGCAACTCCAAAGCCGTTTTCGTTTCTCTCTCTCCGATCCCAGCTGTCTGCTGTAGAAAATGTTGGTGTGCGCGGTGCAGTGGTGCCAGATCTTTTGGAAATCGTAGCACTACCAATAGAAAAATCTATGTAGAACTCAAAATGTTTCGGCGGCGCAGCCGCCGCCGCCGAAATTACATTTATCGGCGGCGGCGTTTCGGCGTTATCGAAATAATCGGCGGCGGCTGCGTTCGATCGGCGGCGCTATCCTCTAGTCAGAACAAAGACTATATAAGCTATCGCTACATAGACTGGCGTCTCTGTATTATAGAAAGGTTGACAATTTAACACCTAGCGCCACGTAGTATTGGCGGAATGAACTAAAAAAGGTGCACATCCCTGCCATCTATCTTCGTTTTGGGAATTGCAAAAGCACCAAAAATAAAGCATATGTTATTTTGAAAAAAAAAAGGGCGACGAAATTTGAATTTATTGGATGTTTCTACTGATTTTTATTTATGTCTCAAGCATTATAGCAATTTTTATGGTTATGAATCAAATAAGTTTAAGTGTTAAAAGATTTTTAGTTTCAGTACAATATCAGTCTTTTAAATCCATGAAATTTCTGCCTTTTTTCAAATATTCACTACAATATATCTAATATCAACTCTTTAAATTCTAGTTTTATTTTAGGGCAATATAATGTAATAAAATAGCAGACAAACTTTTTAAGTTGAACCAGATGATGTATTTCCAAAATAATTGGATAATAGCAATACACTGGTCATTTATTTTGTTATTATTGTAAGACATTCAAATTCATATAAGTGTTACTGAGACAAACACGATTACTACTAGCCTGGGTTTAAAATATGTTTGAAACTATTTGCCTTGCACATAGTGTATATTATAGAGAATGAAATTATATCAGTCGGAACATCGTTAACACTATTAAAATTAATTCAATACTATTAAAAGTTCATACGAGTTGTATGAATGTCTCAAGATTTTTGGGTGTTTTCATAGTGGGGTCACCTATTTGTTCCACTTGATAGGGATTTATCACAGCTTCAAGGCAAATTATTAATAATCAAGATAGGATTATATCCGAACAATGTAAGACCGAAAACATCTGAATGATCAGTATATCCTTGAAATGATTGATAGAAATCAGCGTGAAAAGGAATGTTTAGTGAAAGTTCCCTCTGGCCAAAATTTTCGATGTGTTACACAGTCACTTTTTAATTTAGAGTTTTATCTAAATAAGAGTCAGGTTGAAATGAAAAATAATATTTAAGTTTCTTTATTATTATTCTTTATGTAGCTTTTAAAAATACCAGTTAAATTGACAATAGATGAAACGTGATCTAAGATTGGAATGTCATCTTGAATTATTGGCCCTTTAAATAGGTAAATAAAGCATTTAAATAATACATATATATATACAGATAAAAATTAATTTTATAATTTACTGTTTAAAGACAATTCCTCAGTTTTCAAGGTTGGAGTTGCATTCCAAACTAACTTATTTGGTTTACATTTATTCATGAAGCACTCAGCTTCAAAATGTGCCGCACAAACAGTGTAGGACTTGTAGAGTAAATCCGAAGATTTTGTTTCTAAGTCCCTGCGACCTGAATTGGAAACCCAAAGTTTACTCCTAAAAATTTGCAAGATAAATATTAGTTTGAATCATACCCCAACAAAGATATATTATACTAAAGAGGTAACAGGCCTACCTTTGTTCATCTTTAGGAAATCTAAAAAAAGATATTTCTTTCGTTATCTTCCTTTCGTTATAACAATTAACAAAAGAACAGAATGAGCTGCTTTTGGCTTTTAATTTTATTTTTTTATCCATTGGAAATAAAAATTATTTAAACAAATGATAAAAAAACATGATTGAAAAAAATATAAACACGTGGCTCCCACGGTGCGGTTTTTATCAGAAAATAATGACCGCCAGATCCAACGACGCGAGTTCTTTATGAAAAGTTACTCCCGCCGACACTCGATGGCGCTGATGTTCGGAAAAAAATCGTCAACCAAAGCTCCGAAGCACAAACCAGTCTATGTAAGAATTTATATAGTCTTTGAGTCAGAAGTAAAAATAAGTGTGGCACTTTCTTATCGAAACCGTGTGTGGTCAGAAGTAAAAAATAAGTGTGGCACTTTCTTATCGAAACCGTGTGTGGTCAGAAGTAAAAAATAAGTGTGGCACTTTCTTATCGAAACCGTGTGTGGTCAGAAGTAAAAAATAAGGGTGGCACTTTCTTATCGAAACCGTGTGTGGTCAGAAGTAATAAATAAGTGTGGCACTTTCTTATCGAAACCGGGTATGGTCAGAAGTATTAAATAAGTGTCGCACTTTCTTTTCAAAACCGTATGTGGTCAGAAGTAATAAATAAGTGTGGCACTTTCTTATCGAACCGTATGTGGTCAGAAGTAATAAATAAGTGTGGCACTTTCTTATCGAACCGTATGTGGTCAGAAGTAATAAATAAGTGTGGCACTTTCTTATCGAAACCGTATGTGGTCAGAAGTAATAAATAAGTGTGACACTTTCTTATCGAAACCGTGTGTGGTCAGAAGTAAAAAATAAGTGTGGCACTTTCTTATCGAAACCGTATGTGGTCAGAAGTAATAAATAAGTGTGACACTTTCTTATCGAAACCGTGTGTGGTCAGAAGTAAAAATAAGTGTGGCACTTTCTTATCGAAACCGTGTATGGTCAGAAGTAATAAATAAGTGTGGCACTTTCTTATTAAAAGGAGACTGACCGAATAAACAAGTTGGTCTCATTCGATAGAGCTCTTTGACGCGCACGCAGTGCCGTTAATTTCCGCTCCCTCCGACCAACCCCCTTAAAGGGAGAGTGACCGAAAAAAGTTGGTTTCATTCGATAGAATAATAAAAGTAAAAGATTGGAATCGTCTACGCTCGCGTTAACGTGAAAGAGTGAGACCAAAAAAATCCAAAGCAGTCAAACTTAAGGCCTGTTGCAAAAGTCTGCTTTGCTAGAATTTCACATGTTAAATTCAATGGGCTAGCACTTTGGCTTTTGCAACAGGCCCTTAAGCTGCAAAGTATGCGACTATGGGGACAGAGTCTCCGTCTTGCCATATTCTTAGTCCATAAATACATTCTTGCAATAATATGATTCATGCAGTTTTTAATAATCCATGTTAAATATCAGCTCTAAGAAAATACCAATTTAGTCACCGAGATAATATGAAATTCGAGAATGACATATTTTATTAATTTCTGTTCTGCAAAATTACATTAATGGGTATTTTATTTTATGAATTTCCGAATTTACATGACTTTTGCTGCCTAAACTACCCAAATGTTTGATATAAATTTCCTAAAATAAACCCATTTTAATCCCAGTTTAAGAATTTCTTTAAATCATATTTCCACTAATTTTAATAATTTAAAAGAATTATGTTTGTCGTTTTTTGCTTACCTATTTCATCTTTGATACTTTCCGTCTATCTAACGACAGGAAATAACATGGCCTCAACAGCTTTTGTATTGGTTTGCCCACCGGGGTATCCTGAGGGTGGGCGGTGGCCACTCTTTAACATAGGATGGTAAATTGTATATCTAACTATAGGAAATCACATGGGCTCAACAGCTTTTATATTAGTTTGCCCACCCGGGTCTCCTGATGGTGGGCGGCATCCACTCTTTAACTTAGGGTGGCAATTTATATATCAAACCAGGAACTCATACCTCGAACTTGGAATGGTTATCCGGCCGTATTCCCTATGGTAAGATCTCTTGGACCGTTTTCAGTGACGTTTATGAGAAAAAAAATCGCCCCCTCGCACGCGTCTCCCCTCTATAGGAGTTTTTACCCCGCGCAACCTCCCGTTTTTACAACTGTAGTTTTTTGTTGTTCGACTCCCCGGCCATTTCGAAATTTAGGGTTTGAAACCCCACCATTGATAGCGACGGGTCAGCTCGCTCTCCCGACCTCTCCATGTGGAAGGATTAAGTCCGGCATTGTTATAGCGCTGTCAAATTGTCAGCAGTAACAATGCTCTTGAGAACCGCGAAGTCCGAATGACGATGTGACCGTCGCTATCAATAGAGCGATAGCGAAGGGAAAAGCAAAAAGATGTTTGAACCCTTTTTCGACACAGGGGGATGAAATTATCTGAAACTAGGATGTAATACCATTGAAAATCGTATGAGAAAACACGTATGCTCTGACGTCAAAATGATGGGAAAAAAACGGTCCCCTAGATAGAGACGGAAATCGGGCGAGATAACCATTCCAATTTCGATGTATGAATTCCTGATCAAACCAAAAGAAATCACGTAGCCTCAACAGCTTTTGTATTAGTTTGCCTACCTGTGTCTTCTAAGGGTGTATAGATTTGTCCACTCTAATACACTGATGTGGAACTAAGATTACGGCCTGGGCCGACTGGTTATAATATAGATAGATAGATATAGCTAGATAATACAGTAAACAAAAACTTAAGATCAATTGCCTATGAGAAAGTTGTAGAGCGTCGTTAGTTCGATGAAAAAAGACGTGGGCAAGCCAAAATACACTTTCGATTCTTTTCGATTACACACTTTTTCTAAGAATGACTGAATCATTCTTTCAAACTCCATTTTCGGAAGCCACTTAGCTATTTATTTTACAAAAAAATATTTGTATTTTTATTGGTTTTGTGATTTTATTTTTCTTGAAACAACGCTTCTTTAAAAATAGGGGTTGAAAAGTAAGTTCATGAATCAATTAAAGAAAAATTTAATTTGATCATCGTTTATTTTAAATTTTTACAGCATGTTACAACAATGGTTCAAATATTCCCCCATCGGCTGCCACACAGGCTTGAGCTCGAACGATCATGTTATTAAACGCACTTTTGACCATTTCAGGGGTTAATTCACGGCAAGCATTGATAATTCGCTGACGAAGTTCCTCTTGTCTTTGAACCGGGGTTGCGCAAACCCTTTCTTCATATGTAACATAATTACTCATAAGTATGCCACTAGCTCTATTTCTTCACTAACGGTTTGTTTCACAGATATTGCGTCATCCGATAATGAACAACCAAGGCTTAGGAGCTAAAATGAACTACAATATAGTGTAAAGTTCTGTTAATGTAATTAATTTGCAAATTAATGAAGTTCTCGGAGATTCACGTTCTAAAATAAATTTGCATTGTCAAATAAAAGAAGCAGGTTTATTGAAAAAAAAATAGAAATTCAGGTGAGCTTCTCTGGCGCATCTACAAGGTCGGAGTCTGTGCAGATTTATTTGAGCCTAGGCCCAAAGAATATAAAGCTTTATATTCTTTGTTAGGCCTAACTCTTCTAGGCTTGATATGGGTTTTAATAATGAGGCGGGGCACTATCTTGTTGAAACCGAAGTCTTCGCCGTTGAGCTAAAGGTAGGTCGTCGATTTCTTCTGCAAGTTCGTTCTGTAAGAAAAGCAAGTAGTTCTGACCGTTGAGGTTTCGAGGTAAAAACACTAGACCAATGTGGCGATTTAACGCGAGTCCAACTAAAACATTTAAGCGTTCAAACTGTACTTGGTGATGGTGTGGAAATCTCCAGTGAGGGTCTTCGTAATGCCATAGGTGATTATTTTGATGATTGAAAGGTCCATCTCTTGAAAATGAACATTCATCTGTGAACAAAACGTTGTGGATAAATTGGGGATCGTTGTCAACAGCATTGAGTAATCAGTTGCAGAAGTCGAATCTTCTTTCGAGATCTCCGTCTCCTAAGCCTTGGTGCGTAATGTTTTACAAATACGAGATTTACTACCACCCAAATTATCACTTGCGGAACAGCTACTGCGAGGGTATGCAGCAAAATATGCCAGTACAGTGTTCTCAATGTCAAAATCACGTTGTCCCAAACCACGAAGATAGTCTGCACATTACCATAGAGCTCAAAGTCAGTGATTACCGATGGTTTCCTATTTGGAGGTCGTTCTGCAAAAATCTAGCCCATCCTGGTTAGATTTCTTCCGCCCTCTGCATAATACAGAGCAACTATCAATTTACGTGTTTTTTTACTAACCTTTAGATATTGTTTTTCTAATTAGATATCGTTTACAAACTTTGATGTCTTTTGGTCAATTTGGATCTCGAATAAACATTATTACAATTCATAAACTTATCATTCAACAGCTATTTTCATAAGAAAACGTTGCATTAAAAAATTAAAAAAACACTTATTTTAAGACTCCCTAAAAATGGCCATTTAACAGAGTTGAGGAAAAACAAGCTTTAAATAAAACAAAACTTTTGCAATAAACCAACGTTTAAACTATAGGTTATGCCGCACTACCCTGCTAAATTCTTAGTAAAAGTATGCAATTATTGAAAGGAAATATCATGCCCTCGGTAGCCCGTTATGAATTTTGGAGATCGGTCCCCCACAAATTGGTCATTTGCCCATTTTAGTGCTTTTAGCGATATTCGACTTTAAATCTACATACTTTTTTTAAATTAAGACGGACTTGGTTGAAAATTATATTGTTTAGTTAGTACTGATCATTTCGGAACTTTGTTTTTGGTTGCATTAAGACATTTTAATTTTAAGTGAGATTTTTGGCTAATTTGTGGGACCTCCATAACCCGCGTACGCACTATTGTGATATTTGAATTTCGTACCAATTGATACAAGCGTCATCTAACTCCAAAAACATTGGCGTTTCACTACTTTAATTCCAAAACCAGGTAACTCGAACAATTCGTTTTATTTTCTCAAAATTAATTTAAATAGGCCTTTCTATAAAATAAGTTACGCTTGCTGCTCTGGATTTTTAGGTAGCCATTCGTCACGAAATACGTAGAAGTTCAGTTTCTGCATAAAGAAGTCGGCGGTAATCACCTTCACCGCAAAGAGTGTCATGAAGAGACTCCCAATCTATAATATGGGAGTGGTCAACATTGCAAATGTTGACAAGTTGAAAGTGGTCGGTGTCACCATCGACAACAAGCTTACCTTTCTTCCTCACCTCGAGGAAGTTAGTGTCCGGGTGACAAAGCTGATGCAAAACATTGCTTGTTTTGAAAGGGTTGAGTGGGGCCTCGACCATAAAGCGTTAAGGACTATCTATAATGGGTGCATTGTGAGAGTTGTTGCTTACGCTTGCGGTGCATGGAGGAAGAGCACGCAGAACAGTGTTATGGTGAGGAACCTGAGCTCAATACAGAGAATTGCTGCCCTACGTATAACTTGTGCCTACCGTACTGTCTCGAGCGATGCGCTAAGGGTCCTTGCTGGTATACAACCGTTAGACCTGGTGGTGAGTCAGGAAGCTGCTGTGTTCAGGTCCTTCTCTTTCAGAGAAGACAGCAAGCACTGGGAGGTGAAGTTACAAGGTGGTAACTACCTCTACCCAGGTGACCCGTGGGAGGACCACCCAGCGGTCAGGGGCATTATAAACATCAAAGAGCAACTACCCAATGGTAATGGGGTAGAGGTGTTTACTGACGGTTCGTTGTCCAGTAGGGGTGCCGGAGTGGCATTCGTTGTGTATAGGAACGGTGCAGAAGTGTATAACGTGGTCAGTCGCATTAATGGAAAGGTGGATGCGTTTTATCTGGAGCTCTTAGCAATACATGAGAGTATTTGCTGGTGATGGTGCAACGGTTTTTACGGATTGTCTTTTTGCTATTAACGCAATAAGCAATCATAAAAACAATCATGGTTTATGCCATAAAATCCGTAAGGTTGTTGAAACGGATGGTGACGCAGGTCACGTTTATTTTTATAAATTCAGCAACCGATCTTCCAGAGGAGAAAGAAATGAAGCCAACAAAGTTGGTGATTAAAAGGTGGCTAAATGAAGTGACGACTCAAAGGTGGCAGGAGTCGTGGGAGGTAAGTGAGAAAGGTAAAGTAACTAAGAAGTATTAATAAAGTTTTTAGTGACTTGCACAGATATACTTATTTTTAAAAAGAGAACAATAAATTCGTTATTCTCTTTTTAAAAATACGAACTACACACAGAAAAACATTATTGTAGGTTTTACAGTAAGCTGCGGTCAGCATAGATGCCAGCAGAATGCTGTTAATTTCACACCCAACTCTGACTGGTTTTTTTATTGTCATGCTTCATGTTAAATTTACTGGACACTCTGCTGTTTAAAAATACAGCAAGATAAAGTTATATTTACAGAGTATTGCTGTTTATTTAACCTTCATTCCAGACGTATTTAATACGGTAAATGCATGCAGTTTTTACAATAAAATCCAATGTTTGTAAAATTCCAGTGTTTGCCGTAGTTTTAGTTATCAAACGTATTAAATACAGAACCTATTCACAACCTTAAATTCATCAACATTTTTACG
This sequence comes from Leiobunum rupestre, assembly GCF_980474605.1. Classification (NCBI taxonomy): domain Eukaryota; kingdom Metazoa; phylum Arthropoda; class Arachnida; order Opiliones; family Sclerosomatidae; genus Leiobunum; species Leiobunum rupestre. Next base: position 20,681,499 of record NC_143391.1, read on the forward strand.
GATCAAACCATTGTCACATTGGTTAAATTAAAAATTTGCACATATTTTATTAATCAATTCATGATAGAAATATTTAAAAATTTTCATCAATTTTTAAAATTATTATAACAAAAACTTTGTCATAATTTTCATAATGCAGTAGAAAAATTTATCGAAAATATTATCAAATTGACAACAACTCTAATTGCTCATGTCAAGCTCGAGCCTTTGTAGTTTAGAGTTATAGGGAAAACAAAAGGAAAGTAAACTATTAACTTGGTTTCAAATTATTAAGCACACGATGAACAAGGGTTGTAATTAATAAAGCATTTTGCGCGGGGTGCTACTTATACAAAAGAGTTTATAAAAATATTTTTATCGGATATTATTATATTTAAAACTAAAATGAAACTTGTGCGATTTAAAAAATGTTTTGACAACTAAATAATAATTAGTTGTTTTATATACTAGCGCTTGCCGTTTATAACAGAAAAACAGCAACGTGTGGTAAATTTTTGAAGTAAAACGTCAACCACGGTTTCATATTGTCATTTTAAAAACAGTACGAATATGAATTTTTACAGTCGCTACTGTTTTCTTCAAAAAACAGCAGAAAGCTGTAAATTTTACGACAAACTGCTGTTAATCCACTTCAACTGCACCTTGCTGTAAATTATAAGCCGTATTTGCGGTTTTTTTAACAGTAAGTTTTGAGTGTGTAAGAAGTAGTTTGCTAAGGTTAAAAGTAGTTTTAATACGAACTATACTATTTGACACAAATCCTAAGTGGACACGGTAAATTCAATCTTTACCAGTACAACTTATAGTGGAAGCAGACTCAGAGCACTATGTTCGTAATTGTCCCAAAACGAACCATTTGATAAGAAGACCACTCCAAGCGGATGGGCTTCAAAATCTGGATATCGAAACGATCAACTATTTCGAACGTGTAATGCGTTACATCGTTGTGAGCTTTGAGTAGGTGTTACAAGTATACGGCTGTATACTTGATTGTGTACGTCTCTTAGGAAGTGATTCCTAACTTTGTATACCGGTCGGTGGCTCGGCTGGGACAAATGATGAAAAAACCCCTGTAATGCTTAGGCGGTGCACAGGGTATATAAATACAATAGTCTGATGTCCAAAAATTAATTTAAATTAACATATTCGAGTTTCGCTACCTTATTTTCAAAACTAGGTAACTCTAAAAATTCGGTTGGTATAAAAATTATTTTAAATTAACGTGTTCGCCTAACTCGAAAAATTAATTTTCGATAAAATTCCTCTCGGGTTTATTAAGTTAATGTACAAGATTATTGAAAAAATTTCAAATTTAAATTTAATATATAATTATATTTAATATACATCGGGGGTATTGTGTGTACTTAAATGTCCGTGATATCTTGTTTATTATAATTCCCTTTTGGGTCATTTATTTTGTGTTTTAATGTCTCGTTTTTTTTAGCGTGTGTAAAAACCTTTTTTCATTCTTCAATTTAATAATCTTAACGGCCTCGAAGGCACATTCTGCAGAAGTACTGCGTTTTTACCTCTCCGAGGGGACAAAGTCCCCTAGGAGGGGTTATACAACGACCGTGTCTGTCTGTGGGTGGGTCTGTGGGTGGGTCTGTGGGTGTGTCTGTCTGTCAGGACTGCGAACGCGTTCGCATTTTCGGTGCAAAGTGTAATCACTGCGTACGCAGTTTCTCAAAGGGTTGGCAAAACCACCGTGTGACGGTGAGCGTTAACGGATGCATTTGCGGTTTGGTTTGGATGGTGTTTTTTCGCTCACCGTCGTGACGGTTTGGTGTATTACGGTTTTTGTAATGTTTATGCGTAGGTTGTGAGTGTTGAATTTGTTGTGTTTGTGTTCTGATGGATGTGCATGTTGAGTCTGTTGTGTTTATATGGGCGTTTTCTCTCCAACTTCTTCTTAATGACTTTGGGACGGACCGAGTGCTGAGTGTAATGCTACCTCTCAACGTCCAATGGCAGGGTTTCCACCAGTTGTACACGGTATTCGTCTTAGTATCAATTTGCGATCGCATCGGGCGGGATTTGAACCCGAGACCTCCTGATTGACAGGCGGACGTTCTACCACAGAACCACCGACACTTGTTACGCCTTATTGAAAATTAGACCTTCAGCTTTATCGGAAGCGTATTTAATAGAGTAGGAAATTTTGGTTTAATTGAAATAGAATTGAAATTGAAATTATTGCATCGAAGAAATTCTAATTTAGCGTTTCTCTATTGATTAAAAACAAATGCGCCACCCAGGTTTCGAACCCAGACCATTCGGCTTGGCAGTCGAGCGCTCTACCACAGAACCACCGATAGCTGCTTAGATTCACTGAAATTAAGACAGGCATCGTAAGCATAATAGGTAATAAAGTCTTTTTTTATTAATGAATTTATGAAGGCCTAATCTGGTATTTTTTAAAGGTTAAATCTTGTTTTAGCGCAGTCAGCCGAGATTAGAGGGTTAAAGGGTAGACCCTGTGGGTGGTCCACTTTCTTAACGACCTATATATAGTTCTGTTAATTCAAAGGAGATAATTTAACGTTAATTGCTTTAAGAGCTGGCGGTTTGTCAAGTGGCTCTCTGTGCTTTGTTGATGGTAAGGTTTTTGCTTCTTGTAAATATATTTGGTGTGGATATTTGGATATCTACGATTTCTAACGCAGTCAATGATTTCTTGGGTGTGCGAGTCATTATATGATATTGGAAATTGGACGGCATTGGTCTTTTTCATGTGGTATGCGTCACAACGTCAACAGGAAGTGAACGAGTCGTCCACTACCAGATATCTACGGTATCTTCATCAAGGGCGAGTGTTGAAATAAAATGAGCGTTAAAGATGCGGCAAGTATTTCGTAAGCGAGTAATTCCAAAAAGCCTCTGTAGATATTTCTTTCATTAAAATTTGCTTCGTATTATATTTAACTGATAAACTTGTTCTGTAAAAGGGTTTAATTCAATTGTGCATTGTTATAGTACGTCTAACTTACTGTTGTAACTACTTAACTTATGATATTCTGAATAAATTAAAATTGGTCGTTTCGTCTCAATTATTTTAATTATAATTAAAATTTTATACCGGGCGGGATAGAAATGGGTTAATATTTTTAACAAATAACTCTAAATTGCGGAGATATATCTTTAAGGGTTATCTCGAGAAATTAATACCACTAGGGACAATTCTTCCGAGGAGAGGTATATTTTGGCTTGCCAACTTGTTTCTTATTAAAAGGCCACACCGGCGTTACAATTTGACAGTGTTAGTTTTGCTACCACGTGCTAAATGCAGGCCGAATTTTTCAAACGCCATTGTGTTGTGGCCCTTTAAAATAGGTGTTTCTATAAAATAAGGGAGGTAAATTGTAAAAGTTTTTCTACGTCACTATAGCTATAGTTATTGAAGATAGAGAGCGTGCGCTCGAGTCGATAAAGATTTTGGAATGTGTTGTCCCATTTATTCCCATTCGACCGAAATCCCATTCGACCGAATCCCATTCGACCGAATCCCATTCGACCGAAAGAATTTTAAAATGTAGCCCAATTGGCGGGGTGATTTGGTATTTTATTTATAAGGTATGTACTATCGAAGATCCATGTTTAGGTTAGGTTAGGTTAGGTTAGAGTTGGTTAAGTTTACTATTTCAGTTTTGGTTCAGTTACTTTTCTTGACTAGGTGAAGATAAAAATATAATTCATGCTCATTCCATTTTATTTTCCGCTCCATTGCAAACGACTTCAGTAACTAAATTGAAAACATAGCAAAAGCCAATTTATATAGCAACGTTCGGTCGAATGGGACACATAAAAACCGCACGTTTCGGCGGCATTCGGTCGAATGGGTCACCTCAAAAACCGCCTTCGGTCGAATGGGATTTCGGTCGAATGGGACTAAAGCGTGTTGTCCACGTGCGAAACGCTCGTGCCAATAAAGTACTATAAATCTTAAGCTCGTGACGCAGAAAAAAACATAAAGGTCATAAAATAGCAATAGTATTTTCTTATTATCAAAGTTAACTTGAAATTTAAAATAATCCAAATTTAACGTTACAAAGTTTCAAGTTAACAAGCCAGTTAACTTTGTAAAGTTGGTATCACATTACAATTCTATTACAGCTAGGCTAATACCTAAGTCATCAGGCTGCTTTTTAAGCCATTAATTTAGGTGGGCGGGTTACAATACGTACACAGTTAGAAAAAAGAGTTTGATTATAAACCCCGAAGGTTCTTAAAGAAAATTCCACAAATTCAAACCCTCCAAAACCCTTTAACGGAAATTTTCAAACCCACAAGGCTTAAAAATTAGCACTTTTATGATCATAAATTGAACTTCCTAGGGTTTGCAACAAAACACCCCCCGTGTATTTATAGATTACATTAAAATTAATTAATTTAATTTACGGCTTGATAACAAACTTTGGCGATTGCATCGGGCGTGTTTCGAACCCAAGCCCTCTAGCACTACAGGCGGGCGTTTTACCACAGAACCACCGAAAGATGTATGATTGCAACGATGTTTAGAGAAACCATTTTGGGGGAAGTCCGTCTTCCTTTACGTTTTATGTTATTATTATACGGCTTGATATAAAATTTTGGCGTAGATGGCGTGAGATAGTTTAAAACGTGCAGGGTTTGAAAAGGGTTTTAAAAGTGATAAATTTTTTTTTGCCATAGGTTCTTAAATTGGAATCCTAAGGGTTTTCCATTGACCTATAGGGGTTTCCTTTAAACATTTAAACCCTTTTCAAACCATGCAAGTTGCCAAAACGAACACAAACCTTAAGGGTTTATAATTTTTTCCTAAACCTTTTTTAAACCCAAAGCAAATCCTAATAAAATCCACGGAAACCCTTTTTTCTAACTGTGCAGAGTCATCCCCAAATTGTTTTAGAAGACTAGTGCGCATAGTCTCTATTCCCCGACCCCGTCTTTGTCCTTGGTCCGATAGGCTTACCCCAAGGTTCGTAAAAATGCTTACCGCACTATATGGGCTTACCCCTCGCTCTCCCCCTTTTTCTTCTGGCACTTTGTCATAAGCCGCCCGTTCCCAAATGTTAGTCCCATAAAGTTCCCTAGCTTCTTTATTCATTTTTACTCTTATTCCAAGAATAGTTCTTTTTATAAAATATCCTTGCCCATCTTGTTGAAATGTTGCCTCCCCGCTTCAGCTGTGGATCCGTTTTCTCTAACACTAAATAGTTTATGAACTCATTCTTAGGCATTGGCTGAACTATTCCAGGGCAACATTTCAACAAGTTGGGCAAGCGCAAAGACATTTTATAAAATCAACAATTGAGAATTACCATAAAACCAGTAATGTGTAAAATAAAGCATCGGTATTTGCATTTCAATTTCAATTTTATTTAGTAAACCTTTTGAAAAGAAAACAAAAACATTATACACACAACGGGCTAAGTCACAGTGTGCCCTGTAAGCCCGGGCTATTAAATTAACAAAATTTTAGATAAAATGCAAGTAACTAAAATACAGTCCAAAAGTAGAAAAAAAAATTAAAATACCCGCGTAATACAAAAAAACCCCACAAAAAACAAATAAAAAATCAGAAAACACAAAGAAAAAAAAACCCCACGATCAAATCATTTTCTGTAAAATTAAATTTTTAACACACTTTTAAAATATGGAAGATTGTTAAATAAGCTATTTACGCTCTCAGGTAGCAAGTTAAAGTTATTTATGCCTGTGTAAAAAAGGGACGTAATTTGCTTTTCTGTTCTACAAAATGGAGCTGAAATAAGATCTGTGGATCTGGTGATTCTATTTTTAATTTTTAGGGAGAATAGATTCGTGCCACTTTTTAAATGGGAAAATATGAAGGTCAGACAATGAAATTTATAGTTTACTTTAATATTTAGTAATTTTGCCCTAGCAAAAAACTCGCTTGTGTGATGCCTGTATGGTAAACTATAAATACTACGCACGATACGTTTTTGCAGGATCTCTATACGCGTTAAATTCATGTTCGAGGTGTTACCCCAGAACTGTATACCATATGAAAAGACAGAGTTAAATAATGCGAAGCATAATTCAAAGAGAACTTTACGGGGTATCAAGTTTTTACAATAATAGACCATACCGCATACCCGGGCGAGTGTTTTGCTAATTTCATTGACATGAACATCCCAAGTTAGGTGACTATCAAAGTAGACACCTAGATATTTGTAACTTTGAACTTTGGTAATAGGAGTATTATTAATTTTTACAATTTTAGTAGTGTCACCTAATTTTTTTCCACGATTACAAAAAACAATAAATTCAGTTTTATTAATATTAAGCCTCAGTCCATTATCTAAAAGCCACAGATATATTTTATCTAGGTAAAAATTAGCCGCTTCAATGGCGGGGTCTAATAAATGAGATTTACATAGGAACAAGGCGTCATCTGCATACATATTGATGCTTTCATGTTAGAAAGTATTTTGGTTATATTGCTTTTTAATATTGAATGTGTCAAAGTTAAAGTTGTTAATTATGGTCTCTGACCTTGGATCTTGCGCGTGGTGTGCGGGACTTAACAACTTGCAGTGAAAGTGTCCTGACCTCTGACCCTTGGTCAATAAAACTTGGTACATCCCATCTCGGTCTATTGATAAATTTAAATATGGACGCCAAAAGGTTATTGGTTCCAAGTGCCACCATATCCGACCCGGATTAAATAGCTCAGTGGTTTTTGAGAGATCTTCTCCCAGAGTTCTCAGCCCTAGTGAGACTGATCTTACAGCTCGGGTGCTAAAATCTAAGAAGTCAACGGTTCTTTCGTTAAAGGTTTCTCGTTAGCAGTGTTGCTGAACGCTTTTATTCAGTCATCGGTGTTTTGTTAAATTGGCGTTGAATTTACGGTAGTTTTACGTCAGTCATCGGAAAAACCGGCTCTTCCAGCCGATGACTTCGGTGAGTAACCGATGACCATCGTGACGTCAAACGAGAAAAAGCGTACAGTAGGAAACCGATGTTAGCGATTACTAATCGGTGAGTCCGATGAGCGTTGCTGAACGTACCCAAGAAATTAATTATATCGCGATAAGACAGTAGGGTCATTTTCGTTTTTAATTTTTTCCCCTAAAAGTATAGGTTTTCGTGGAATTATATTGGAAATTAGACAAAGTGATAGGATCCCCGACTTTGGTAACCCGACCCTGACCATTTTTCGGGGTTAAGGTTTTTGTAATTTTAAACGATTTCACCCCACTTTAAAATAAAAAATAGGTTCCTTCTCTCCCTTTTTCGTGGGCGATAATGGGAGTCGAATGACCTACGAAATGTGTCGCTCACGGTCGCTGACTTGGTTCTCGGTTTTTACACACAATCCACATGACTCTTCAACAATTAGGTCTAGAAGGGTCAATGATATGTCAATTTATTGGGCAGAACATCTTGATAGCCCATTTATGTGATTTTGGCATTCTTCTACTGAAATCTTCGACTGATGGAGTTATAAGAGCAACTGATGTATCAATCGACAGAAAATGCCCCTACCTTTTTGGAATGTATATAAATTTATGCACGTCTGAGCCAATTTATCAATGTCGCTGTCAATTCCAGGCCACCAAAGCAGTGATCTGGCCAATTATTTCATCTTGACGGGGCCTTGGTGTGTGTCATGTAGCTGCTTTAGCATTGTCACACGTAACGATTTTGGAAGATTCTGTGCGTGATCATCAGAAGACCTTTGAAAGTTGAGAGTTCGAAACGCCTTCTGTAGAAGTTGATGACGTCATGCAGTTTACTTTTCTTAGTTGGCCATCCATTGGTGACTAACAAGGAGACGACCCGAGGTGATAATCACCGATTTTGTTTAAACTCGGGTATAATGTACACCTTCATGTACCTTAAAAAACCTGCAAGGGAAAAGTTGCGACGGGCTTTCGTTTTGCCATGGCAACCGAAAACGTTTTTGACAACATGATTTGGAATTTTTCCATTAAAACCTTTTATAAAATTAAAAATTTTGAAAATTTCTCAAACGTTAAAAATACATTTAAATTGATTTTAAAAATTAAATTTAATCAAGTTTAAATGAAATTTGGTCAATTGGGGGACCTTTAAAATCCTTCAGATTCCCATGTTATTTTCAATGGAAATAATTCCAAATCATGTTAACAAAAAGGTTTTCGGTTGCCATGGCAAAACGAAAGCCCGTCGCAACTTTTCACTTGCAGGTTTTTCAAGTTACATGGAGGTGTACATTATACCCGAGTTTGAACAAAATCGGTGATTACACCCTTAAAAATAAAGGCGTTATAAAGGTGTTTTAGGGTGTTATAATGGTTTGAAAAGGTTGTGAAAATGGTGTATAGCCTCTTGTTAAGGAATGAAAAATCTCCAAAGGGTGTTATAAAGGAGTGAGATAGGTTTAAACACCATTATTACACCTTTTGTGGGAGTTACACTACACCCTTTAGGGCAAAAGTAAGGTGTTTAAAGAGAATATAATAGATATTTTTTATCTTACAAAAAAGGTGTTTAGGAACACCTTTAAAAGCGCCCTTGTAAAGGATTACCTCTACACCCTATACTACAATTATTGAAACATAAATGGTATTAAAAGCACCTTTTAGGAAGGTGTAGTTACTCTTTTTATGCTGTTAAAACCACCCTTTTGAAGATCGAAGTAACACCCATAAATGATTAGATTACACCGTTTATGTTCTAATTAACACCTTTTAAGATCTGAATTAACACCTCTCGATATCCAAATTTACACCGATTTGCCAAAGTGTTAATACGCCTTTTTAAGAGTTAAATCACACCTTTAAGAGTGTAAATAAGCCCTTTTGTTAGAGTAAAATCACACGTTTAAAAGTGTTAATACGCCTTTTTTAAGAGTTAAATAGCACCTTTTAAGGTGTTTATAGGCCCTTTTGTTAGAGTTAAATAACACCTTTGAAAGTGTTAATACGCCCCTTTCAAGAGTTAAACAGCATCTTTAATGGTGTTAAAAGGCCCTTTTGTTAGAGTTAAATAACACCTTTGAAAGTGTTAATACGCCTTTTTAAGAGTTAAAACACATCTTTAAAAGTGTTAATAAGCCCTTTTTAAGAATTAAATCACACCTTTAAACGTGTTAAAACGCCCATTTGTAGAGTTAAATCACACATTTAATACTACACGTTTAAGCAGATCGTTAACTAGTGATTTTTCATATTTCTTTATTAACTAAAACATGGTGTAATTGTTTACCATTTTACACGATTAGGTGTAGTTAATCTCAATAAGGGTTTTCCTAGAAAGGTAACGTTTCTGTCAAAAATGGATTAATTAAAATATATGTATTTTATTTAAATATATATATTTTGTAAATATTTGTGAATAATTATCGGTTTTTAAATATTATTGGAATTTCGATTTATCTTATTGTTTAATTTGCTTATTGGTTTAAGCAAGAAGTGTTAAAATTTCTATAAAATGCGTATTAAAGAAGATATAATGACCAATAAATATCATGTTTTTGATTGATAGTGACACCTATTATCACGTTAAGTCGAAAGTTTCAGTCCAACCTGGGCTTTAGTGTCAATTTTTGAGTTCTTATTTTGAAAATCTACAACGCCTGGGCCAATGAAATGATTCACAACCCCAAATTTCCCCATTGCGCAAAGCGTATCAACATCCGTGAATTCTATATAACAGAGCTGGTCCGAGATGATCAGCCATTACGCCTCAAGTAATATCTTCATCGAGGGTGATTAGTTAAATAAAATACGATAAAGATATTTTTTCGTGCTTAAGCTATCAATAAGTTTTTTATGCATTCGGTTTTTTAACAGATAAGAACACTTTTTTTACACGTTTGGTTTTCGGTATAAAACACCCTGACATTATTTCTAAGTCGCAGTTTTATTTACGTCTTAGGTGTAGCCGGTTCGTCGTTGTGTTGCTTTAGTAATACTGAAATTTTTAAAATAGTCTCGATCACGGCAAGTGCGGTAAACTTTAACACTTTCTTCATTGAAAAACAACTTCTTCGAATTAGTTTAATTGATACCATGTGAAATGAAAAAATAAATATTAATTTAAAAATAAATATCTATTTGTATTCAACTACACTAGTTTTTTGTGTTTTCACTGTTTCTATTGGTAAAATAGTATTTATTAGAAACACAATTCCTTTAATAATCTTTCAAGGGTTTTTTTCAAACCAACAAATTGTATTTAAACAGATTTAAAGGTTAATTTGTTTATTAAAGGTGTGATTTTACTCTTTAAAGGGGCGTATTTACACCTTTAAAACTAATTTTACTCCTTAAATGGGGATATTTATACATCTAAAGGTGTGATTAAAGTCTTACCAGGTGCAACTAAACTGTTTTTAAAGTGAGCATTTACACCTTTAAAAGTGTGCGTACATTTAAAGGTGTAGTTTCTGCCGCCAAGGGTATAATTGCATACATTTAAAGGTGTAGTTTCTTTTGCAAACAGGAGTATTTTCGTTTCAAAAGGTGTACTTTGTATCCCGAAAGGGTGTACATTAACCATCTGGAAGGTGTCATATTTGTGGCGAAGAAAAAGGTGTGATGAAGCACCCGTTTTTTTTAAGAGTGTATCACCTCGGGTCGTCTCCTTGTAAGTGTTGATCGGATCTGTGGTAGCTGCTTCTCGAAGATGTGCCGTTGTTAGGGAACCGTCATCTAAGTGATCCAAGAGCAGGACGTACTCTGATGGATCAGGAGTTTTGAATTCTTGATTCTGCAAGGGCAGACTGAAACGGCTCAAGGCATCGAAGTTGGAATGCGTCGTTCCCTTCTTTTACACGATGAGGTAGTGATACTCTAATAACGTAACGGCCCATCGATCCAATCTTGCGGCGGACATCTGTGGTATTGGTTTCTTGCCTGACAACAACGTAACCAGTGGTTGATGGTCCGTAATCAGAATGAAAGGACGACCAAGCAAATAGCCCCGAAATCTCGTCACGCCGAAAACCAGTGACAAGGCTTCGGTTAAAGGGGTTTTCCCCAGAGCTCTTCGGTTTCCCCTTCCATAAAAATTTGTAGAGGTTATCGGTAATAGTTAGTGTAGGGAGCTGTTGGCTCGCGTGGCACGAAGGGCTTGCCACCACCCTCCTATGGACTAAAACGATTTTGAGAAGTTGTTACAAGAGCGACAAAAGAGACACTTTAAAAAAGATAAATTGAAGACGGATGATAAGACACCACGGCTCCAACACACAACGCCATGATGATCAGCGCCACCAGGACTGACGTGATGCTTCTTACTTGTATGTAAATAAGTCAATAAGACTAATGCTGTCATTATTATTAAGTTCCCTTTAAAGCTGCGCAGCTACTGCTCAACCCCCACATGTGTGGGTATGATTTTATAACCGTTTCTAATTTAAGTTCATCTATTATTAAGTTTTTTTCTTTATCATAACTTAATTGTTTATTAAACATTATCATGGCAAACCTCAACCCGAGTCTTCACTATTCTCTATTAAGCTAATTTAATTGAAAATAAATCCCCTAGACTTTAAACTAACCATACGGGGGTCAAGGTCAGCTAATTACAACACTCCCCTGTAATTTAATAATTTGTTTGGTACAAAACTTGTTAAATTAATCTAATTCTTAAGCAGAAATCTATAACCATTTTCTGTGGTAAAAGTTTGGTGAATATATCGGCCAAGTTATTCTTGGTAGGGACGAACTCTAAATTAAATAAACCTTTCTCGAAATGATCCCTCACAAAATGGTGTTTTATATCTATGTGTTTAGTTCGGTTATTTTCTATTCGACTCTCGGAAAAATAAATAGCTGATTGATTATCACACAACAATAATGGTTTCCTAATAACACCTAACTTATTACACAAAGGATTGATTTCTATGAGAATACTATTTAACCAAATCAGTTCTCTTGCGGCTTCGGCGAGTGCCACGTATTCGGACTCCATACTGGCTAGAGCCACTGTATCCTGCTTGGTTGATCGCCAACTCACTGGATTCCCCTGGATGCAGACGAATAACCCACTGGTGGATTTTATGTCATCTTCATCTGAGGCGTATGATGCATCTGAATAGACCTCGAGTGCACAGTTATTAACGCGGCGATAGTTCAGTCCATATTCGCTGGTAGAGCAAATGTAGCTCAAAACGCGCAACGCGTAATTATGGTGTTTTCTACCGGGGTTGGACGAGAAACGTGCTAATTTTCCCACGATAAACGCGATATCAGGTCTCGTTCGCTGTGAAAGGTATGATAAAATTCCAACAATTCTTCTATACGATGTTTCCAAGTAGTCACTCTCTGGGCAATCTCTCTTAGTTAATGATACACCCGTGGGTAAAGGCATTTTCAATGTGGTGATGTTATATTCTTTTGCGATCTTTGATATATATCCGCTTTGATGTATTTTCATACGCCCTTTGGTGTGTTCAAACTCAATTCCGAGAAAATATTTAAGTTCTCCTAGGTCAGTTATGTCGAAACGTGCTTTCAGCATCTTGACAATGTCTTGCATGGTCTGTTCATCTCTTGCTAGGACAATGACCAATGTAAACAATAAGGATTCCGTTAGTACCCATCTTATATATACAGTTACAGCAACACAGTCTTTTGAAATCCATTTTCAACAGGGTCGCGTCCAGCTCATTGTACCACTGTCGACCACTTTGCTTGAGGCCATAAATGGCTTTCTGGAGATGCCAGACGAAGCCTTCCTTCCCGGCCTCTACGAAACCTTTGGGTTGTGAGATAAAGATGTCCTCTTCTAACGTGCCATATAAATATGCCCGTTTAACATCTAGGTGTCGGTTGAACCATCCCAGTGAAACGGAAAAATGAGCAGAAACAATCTGACCAAAGTGAAGTTGACCACCGGTGCGTAGGTGTGATAAAAATCAAGTCCAAATTTCTGGGTGAAGCCTTGAGCCACTAATCGAGCTTTAAACCTGGCCACCGCTCCATCAGCTGTGCGCTTTATATCGTACACCCATTTACTGCCAACAATTTTCCTATCTTGAGGTTTTGGTACTAATTTCCAAACTTCACGTTCTTTTATCGTGTCGTATTCAACCTGCATGGCATGCTTCCATTGATCAACTTCCTTGCTCTGTACCGCTTCATCGTATGACAGTGGTATTTCCAAACAATGAGCCTCTATGTTACTCCCGTTCTGCCCTTTGGGCTTAAAATCGAATAGCTGCGGATCATAGATCTCATTACTACCTTCATAATACCGGACAACATCATTGGGAGAACGTAATGTCACTTTATCCTTCTTGTAGTATACATCAATTCTGTTCCCAGTCTTTCGTTTCTTCTCCATCCGTGTCCAGGCTGCCATATCAACTGTGTGTGATGTTCTTGGTATTTGAAACGTAACTTCTTCATCCCCCTCATCCTCATAACTCGCATGTTCATCTTCATCATCATCCTCCTCAGACTCATCGGTCGCTATCTGTCGTCCCTGATCTGGGTTTTTCGTTTCCCCAGGGTGTCAATGGACCTCATCCTTAGGTTTGCTTTTAATGGCTTCTGCATGCGTTTGTTCCTGTATGCTTTCCTCTACCGGAGCAGCTTCCCATAAATCGTTGAAATGATTTTGGCAATTCACATCTTTAGTTTCATTTAGTGACTTTATCCCAAGCTTTGTTTCTTCAAACCTTACATGTTTGGTCTCAATGACACGCCTCTCGCTCGGATACCAAATACGGTAGCCCTTGGTCTTAATCGCGTAACCAACCATAATCCCTAGCTTGGCCCTCCTAGCAAATTTATTTCGGTATGGTTTCGGAACAAACGTGAATGCTAGACATCCATAACACTTTAAGTGACGAATCGAGGGTTTCCTATTCGACCATCGTTCTTCTGGGACAATGCTTTTGAGCTTTGAATGTGGCAGTCTATTGACTAAATAAGCTTGGTAAAACCGATGTAAAAAGGTTACAACTTATAACTTGGTATTTCTACCAGTCCTTTGGTTCAGCTTTGCAGTAATCGGTATATTTTTACATATCGTCTAATAAAAATATGTAAATTGTATACTAAAATCCAAAACCCATTAAAAACCCACTGGGTTGGGCGCTTTTTTTTTAAACCCGGGACTTTTCTAACCCTGCTATAATAATAATTAAATAATAACAATAATAATAATCAGTTAGGCTAATACCCAAGGCACCTCTTTTTTTGTAAAATCGATGTAAAAAAGCTACAAGCGTTTCAAAAAGAGATAGGATCTGATGCTTGAACTGACTGGGAAACGGTAGTTGAAAATGTAACTTTTTTGGAAAAAAGTTCAAAAGAACCATTTAATACCTTTAAAGGGAGTATGAAAGTTGGGGGTAGTAATTGCGATTTCTTTTCCAATCCTCATTTCACACTCCACCAAATCTGCATTCTGGTATAATATGTTAGGTTGATTTCTGAGTCTTCCCCGTGTGTACGGTGAACGAAACGTATTCCACTAAGCTAGGAATAGGGAGAGGCGCACGTGTCAGAATTTTACGTAAGGAGTAGGATTGAAGGCTTCTACAGATTTTTCATCCTAAACGAGAACAACACTTCTAGCGGCAAAACGTGAAAATCGTTTCATCCACCATCGAACGTCCTTCTTTACACTCCCTCTACAGTCGACAGGTGTCTTTATATCGTAACTCTTATTTCTGACGATAGTGTGTTCCTTGAAGTACAAGAAGAAACATCTAGGGTCCAGTGGCGTAGCTGATGGTCCGCAGGGCCCACGGTGCGGGGGGGGCTCGAGCTTCGGAGGGGGGCCCCGCTAACCATAAAAAAATTAAAAAGGGGGGCCTCATAGAGATTTTTGCGGGGGGGCCTCTGAGTTCTTAGCTACGCCACTGCTAGGGTCGGTGGTGCATCGCAGATGAACCTGAGATTAATGCGGAAAATAAAATATTGTTGGCAGACAAAAAAAGTTTTTAGTGTATCAGCAAAAACATACTATGCACTATGTTTCATAGTTTTTGGACAGAATCGTGAATGCTAAAAAGGGAGGTTTCCTGCCGGACATTTACCAAAATGGCCTTAAAAAACTCACGCTCAATAGGTAAGAACTTAGTAGAATTTAGAATATTTATTGTTCGGCTCAAAACTGCGTGTTTATTTAAAATTTAATTTTTATGGTCAAATGTTAGGGGTCAAACCCTTTTTCTCAATCTGTCCTGTACTACAAGGCAACTTCGCTCGCTCCATTCCAATACGTTTATTATACAGAAGCGACTTGTTTCTTTCCAGTGGTCAATGAAATCGAGAATGGACTGGTAAGCTTAGTTTTTCAATGGTTAAGATATATCTGTATATATAGCGTGAAAAGGAAAACTACAATACTAAAAAGTGTCTTTTGTATTTTGGTGTTTTAAACCTGATTATAACCTTTATTGCATTTTTGAAAAAAGACATTGGTTGTTACCATAAACAAATTCAGAATCTTTCGTGTTGGATTTTTTTTCTATAATATAATTTCTTTCAAAGATGGAAGAAGCACGAGCATTGGTATTTTCTTGTTTTACGCTTGCTTAGGAAAAAAAATCCCGAGCCAAATCCTTAGTAAGAATGAGTGAGCAAAGACGGCGTATAAAATGTGTAGGGCGAATGTTTAATTCATTTTAAAGAATACATTCATTAGATTTTGATGGTGTTCAGTGGTGTCATTTCCCTACAAAAAGTTGACACGCCACACCCCCTGTTTAACACTTTTAGCGAGAGAATATTATTGACAGCAAAAGCGAGATACAGAGAGATAGAGGTTAAGCACAGATAGATTATGAAAGATTTTTCTTAATAATAGTTTGAGATGAACGGCGATACACAGAACCTTTTTTGGTTTTTTTCTCTTTTAAATTTTTCGTTAAATATTAAGGCATAAACTGGCTAAACTTTTTAGTTCTAATGACTCATCTTCGACCAAGAAAAAAGTTTTCATCGCTTTTGACAGCTCTTTTCCCAGAAAATGTACAATTTGTTATTTTATATTTCGCTTTTTTGCGGTTTAAACTTCGAAGCCAGGCAGCCAATTTCTTTAACAAGTATGGTATAAAAAGAGAGAATGCCAATCCGTTTTCATGCTTATTACAATTATTTAGAGAATATGACGCTACGAGGAGGAAGAGGGGCGACAAAACGGCAATCGAACCGCCCTGTGGGTCTCTACATCTACGGGAACTATTTTCTCCTAATTCCGTAGAATTTATTGATAGTCCTACGTGTTAATTAATTATTTTCGCTTGTGACTAGAGCGACTGAAAATCAACGTTTCTACTAAATTTTTAACTAATTGTATTCCTCCGTTTCTCAATCTCAGACGTAGTAAAATACCCTCAAAAATTAAAAACGTGCTTTTTATTTGTTTCTCTATAATACATAATTTCGGATAGATCTACGTTGTTTTTATCGTATAACACTACCGAGGAACTTCGTTTAATGGAACTATTTATCTTCGAGAAAAACACACCCTCCCAAATATTATTATTGATACGGATGAGATTAAGAAACGGATGATCCTAAAACGTGAAATATTCCGGTTACCACGACGACGGCGATTTCGTTTGACACCCGAGAGCGAGCGCTCCGACCCTTCCTCCTCAAGAACAGGTACGTTTTTTTAGGAGAGGACAATCGATAATATTATTTCAGTCAAAGGATTTTTTTGTTTTAAGAAATTCGTTAAAATACATAAAGGTTTATTTGAATGATATTTTTGGTTTCTTTATTAATTTAGAGAATTTTTTTCTCGTGTAATCTCGGGGTGAGGGCTGACGTCGGGGATCATCCACGCTCTATTCCGAAGCGTGGTGGTTGTTGGGGGATGATCAATATCTCACCAATCTCGACAGGCGCTTGAATAAAATTGCTCCCCTGCTGTTGCGGCTGCAGTCTTTCTAAGTCACTATCGATTGATATATGTAATATTTGATTTCTCATCGGCGCGGAGAACCGAGGTCAACAGCCGACGGATTTTCATTCACAGTGTCATACGCGAGTTTTACATATTATATATTTTTATATTATTATTTTCGTTGAAAGGTTAATAAGTTATGGCCAGAGTCGCTGGTAGAAACGTATAGACGGTTGAAAACATAAAACTCTCTCGGTTAGCTCTATATAAAATCTATCCATTTTATCCCCTCTGTATATCTTTTCTCGAACGCTGATAACAATTTATAGGAAAAGATAACCAATGTTAGTAAGAAAGAGGCGCCGTTATTCGGTTGCGATGTTGTTGTTTGAGTTCTTCTGGCAAATTCGCGTTTCGTCTTCTTCTCTCCATCTGGTTTTCTTTTGGTTAAATCGAAAGAAAAAATGTTTATGTATATATTTTTTTTTGTATTTTTCCCGTTTTTGTATTTGAATTTATTTTCTGCGATTTATATATATATATTTTTGTCGAACGAGTAGTACACGAGATAATTATTGATTATAGAATAGCACCCTAGATATCGGAAACGTCGTCCTGGGCATAACGATAGTAACTAACTTCTTCGAGTTCGGCCAGTGGCTCGAGGGGAAGTCCGCTATCCTCGTGTCAAGAAAAGGTTTCCTTGGTGGAGGACGTGTTAAAGCCCGTCAGAGGCATGAACGGAAGTCCATTTTCGGGCTGGCCGTGAATGTGCGCGTTCATCACGCTCCCCATGACGGTCCCGTCAGACTTCTTGCGAATGGGCTTGGTAGATCCTCCGCAGATTACGGCGAATTTCAGCTCGCGACATAGCTCGACGCACAAGGGTTCCTAAACAGGCCACCACGAAACCGAAACGTATAGACAGATAGAAAATGGAATAGGCAAGACAGTGAAACAAAAAGTATTATTATCGTCCGTAAGAAATAGATAAGAAGGTGAGAGGACGGAAGGAATGTGGCTGGGGTGGTGTATGGGCAATGGGGTAGTGAGGCTTACTCTTTCTTCTTCGGCCTCTTTCCTGGCTTTCCAAATGAATTCCACAACGGCAGCGATGCACGCCAGAGCCAAACCGGCTAAGAGAACGACGAAGACGCCTCCAACATTGGCGAGGCCCAGCTCGTTGGCCGAGCCTGATGAGCGGCTGGTTTCTTCGCTTTTGCAAACTCGTCCGGGATTTTTCTGCTTCCACCAACGTTCTTTCAAGAGATGGAGGGTTCCGCTCTCTTGCAATTGCAGGATAGCACTCGACAAAGGTGTCCGATATGGCGAACCTTCGTACGAAATGGCGATTTTAATTCCCAATTAGGAGAGGGGGGGCGCATAATTATTCTAACCAGATGGAGTGGCGATGCCGTAGCCTTTGGAGTCAAGCATTCCCCCAACTTGAGTCAAATCGCAGTTTCTCTCAACGATGTACTCGATAGTAGTTGACTCCATCAGGAATGCGTAATTCCCTTTGCGTACCCGATCCACGCCTTTCATGTTGGAGTCCGTGAACACGTTGGGACGGGCTGATTCCATGAAAGCCCACATGCGCTTATACGTTGGGATCTTTGACTCCTGCGCGCGACAAAGACGTCAAGAGCGAATGCTTATATTAAGCTGACCTATAATCGGAGATATTGTTGAAGGGTCTTACCTTGAAGAAGACTTTGGTCGAGCCTGACCCGACACAACCGTAATGAATGGACGTCTGCTTCGCCAGATCTTCGGCACTTTCGATGGGCGATACCATCCGCTCGACGGTTAAAAAAGCGGCTAAATTCGCAGTGTATGACGAGACCATGATTAACGTGAAGAACCACCATATTCCGGCCACCACCCGAGTTGAGACGGCCCTACGTCGTACAAAATCAAAAATTTAATAAACCGATTTTCGTACTCGGCGCGGTGATAAATGGCTACCTGGGCGTCAACTCGCAGCCTTGCTGCATGAGACAGCCTATGGTGAACCAAAGTGTATTGAGAATAGTGAACTGATTTTCCAGTTCTTCGGGTTCCTGGTTGCAGGGGTGGGGGTTGGTCCACTCGTAAGGAGAGAACCGGGCCACAATAAAAAGGAAGAGGGTGACCCCCAAAAAAGCCGTTACCATGTAGAGCCAAACCTCAACGGATAACGGCGAAAGGAACGAAAATAGGTTTGGTATCTTCCTGTTTGGTTTCCTGAAGAGGATACTAATGCCCAAATTCATGAAAGGCATGGTGAAGTCGACAGCTTGTTCTCGCACGTACGTGATCGTGAGGTCACCAATGGCTAAGTCGGCTTTCTTATTTATACAAACAACAAAAATCACGCCAGCTATCAGAAACATGACCAATCTCCAAAAATATTGATTCTGCTCAAAGCCATAATATCGCCAAAGCCCCCAAAACATTTATAGGCCTACTCGCCGCCGACGTCTGGCAATGAAATAAAAACAGCAACGCCAGAAAAGATTTGTTACCCAAAAGATAGGAAATACGAGAAAGAGAGAGTGTTTATTTTCTTTGTGTTAATAATGGTTTTTCCGCGCCTATACGGGGAGGGGATGGACTTCCAGGGTGGAAACGAGGTCGGATAAGCCAGTGGCGTGGCTATAAATCGCGCTTCGACCGGCAATGACAATAACGTTTTATCGCGATATAAACGAAAAGGTCATCTTGGCCACTGCGGCGAAATGGTCGAATCATTACCCTTGTCTAATGACGAAAATGGTATTAGGGTCGTCCCGTCGAGACGGCGAATAAAACAAGGAAGAAATTGAGGGTAAGCGAAACCCCAGATGGCGGTATAATGTCGAAAGAGCTAGTGGTAAAAGAGAAAGAGCGCGTGCGTACCCCATCTATCAATTCCCTTATCATGCCGTTCCATTCGCCGTGTTCGTTTCGGCTGCCGTATCTTCCATCGTCGACCTCCTTAAAGATGTACTTGAATCCTAAATTCTTGGCGATGGCGTCGATCAGGTCGACGCAATAGCCCTCGTATCGGTCATTTCCTTCGAGCTTTTCGTGGGCTTGGGGAACTTTTCTGATGGTGTACGGGTGATTCTAGAGGCCAGACGGAAGCCCCGGCGTGCCACCGGAAAGAGAAAGTGGAGGAAAGGGAAGAAAAAGAAGTTACGATGAAAAAGAAGAGAGGGCGTAGTTAACTCTGTCCGGATCAAGACGGATCGCTTTAGTCGAATCACGACTAAAGACGCGCCTCGCTGGACGGTCGGTGAGGGATAAGGGACGAGCCCAAAAAGGAAATATCGAAAGAAAAAGAGAGAGCCTTACGATTATCGACGTGACGATCAAGGTTTTGTTTCGTAGGGACTGGACGACCTCTTCGTACGCTCTGGTGTAGTTGCTAGTCATGTTCAGACCGGACGAGTTCCACTCACCGGCCTTTACCCCGCGAAGAAAGGCAAAGAAAAGGAGAACGTCGTCATTCATCACGTATTACAGTCTCTGGCGAGTCATTCCCTTCTTTATCATCATCTCTCTTAAAGTAAGTAGACCTAAGCCGACAAAAATAAGCTCGAATCGCGGCGTCCACCCCCATTCGTCCTATCCCGAGGACGGCCAAATTGCGTCGCCGCCTCCAGCGTAAAAGAGAAGAACGACCCATTCTTTTGACAGAATTGCGGATTGTCCTCGACTCCGAGTATATAGGATTAGAAAAAAAGGCCTAGTTAATTATACCCGGACGGTGGCATATCGGGACCCTTTATCAACACGTCCTGTCAGTACCGAAAAATGAGGGACGCGTGTTTTTTTGGGGTGCCACCTAATGAATGGAGGCGGGACCCGTTGCTCGTGTGTTTAACAGCTCGTAATTGCTAACGTGTCACTGGCCACCGTAACGACCCGCTGACGGTTATTCCTTTTTGCTCCCGAGTGTCTATATTGACCTATTTACGTCTATTCGGAGCTGTCAGGGGGGTTGGTTCGGAAGACTTTATAGCTCCAATGCCTTCCGTTAAGTTACGGTGACTATTATCAGAGATGGCCTCAAATGCATTCGAGGAGATTTATCGTCCACCAAAAGCCATAGTGCTATCCAATAATTCTCGACAGTTGACGTTTTATTACTGTACATTGTAAGAATCCTCCCTTCACCCGCGCTATTTTGTCGAGCTTCACTGGCTCCCCGAAACCGCTTGCCCGCATTCCCCATCGTCGCCTCAAACTAAGCCACGCGTGAGATCTTTCCGAAGACATTTTCTACCACGTCAGCCCGTAACAATAAATATTAGTTGACTCGCACTCTCCCCCCGTTTCCTTCCCTTTCAATTTCGCGACTAAAAACAATAAAGCGGCGATAATTTGAAATGGAAAAGGTAGGTCCCCAGAGCGAATTTTGGCAAAGTTCGCTAGTTTATTTCATTAGCAATCTTGTACCGAAGGATTAAGTAGGATTAGGGACGCGAACGGATTAGGAAAGAGTGCGAGAAAACTACAGATTCGAGGTCACCAAGGAAAGAGAAAGATGGGGGAAAACAGAGAGCAAAACTTGAGGAAAACTGACCTCTTTTAATCCCTCGTGAGTCAACTCCAGAACTTTCAGAGTAAAGTCGGTCCGGAAACCTCGGTTGTCGAATTTGATGTTGCCCGTTAAACCTTTCAAATGAATCTATAATTGAAAATAAATCAAAGGATACTTGATTAGTTTTTTACAAACGCCTTTAATTCCAAGTACTTTTTTCTTATTCGACGATGGAATTACTTTTCAATCAAACTCCCGCGGGATAGTCCTTAGCTCGGTTTCCATTAGAGCGCAAAAAGTAACATTTTGCGTTACGCGCGTTAGCATTCTTAACCGTGGTTCTTACAAAGAATCTTACTCGCGTAACGAAAAACTCGTCATTTTTCGTACTTGTGGAAGGCAACTTTTAGTAAATATTATTATTCCATTGAATAATTCAAAATAACGGCCCGCAAAGTCGCCGAATAGCTTAGAATAAATTTTCGGCAGCTTAAACTGCATGCTTTATTCCTCCAAGGTAAAAACATCCGCCATTTTCGGTGTGACGAGCAGTGGTGTAGTCGGGCCAGGGCGGGGCAGGGCGTCACCCCGGTGCTTTTTTCAAAGGCAGGGCCCCGCCCCGCCTTGATTTTTCCATTTTGCCAGGGCGCGCCCTGCCTCTTTTTTTCAACATGCCAGGGCGCGCCTTGCTTCTATTTCGTAAATCATTTTTCTCGAATAAAAGGGTGTGTGAATTTATGATAAATTTTGCCCGCAGAAAAATACCATAACATACGGCCAACTTCGATCACGCTAAAAATCGAAGTTGGACCTACATTTATAGCAACCGGTACAGCCAACTTCGGTTACGCGCGAAATCGAAGTTGGCCGTACCCAGGTAGCGCCCCGGTTCTTTTCATTTTAGGACTACACCACTGGTGAAGAGACAACGGTGCCAGGTAAACGTACCTGAACAGCCGACTACAAAGTTATTCGGTTTACTCTGTATTTCATTGGAAGCTGGCTGCTTGCATAGCACATGTGTCTTGCAGCGAGCCAGCTTCCAGTGAAAGACAAAGTAAACCGAATAACTATGTAGTCGGCCTTTAAAACAGATAGCAATGTAGCCAGATTGTGATTATTTTGGTTTGAAATACATCGAAAATGGCAAACTTTCCTTTTCCCGCCAAATAGTTCAGTATCAACTGGGACTATTATTAGCAATTAAATCAAAACTACTTTACTCAACACTCCCGAAATATGTTAGTTAGCTTACTTTAAGAATAGGTTTCCAAAGGTGCTTGAAATACAAAAACTGGGCGGCCACTAACAGAAACTCAGCTTTTTTGCTAAGTTTTAAAGTTCATTTGGAAACTTAGCTTGGTGTAACGCGCGTGCTGAAGGTAAGCCCATAAAAGAAGTTCGGTAATATTTCGTACCATGCGCATATATTTGATAAGGGAATTCCCGTGTGGCCACGGGTCCTCTGTTTCGCAGGAAATGGAGCGAATGTGGATCTTTTGGCTCCGATCTAAGTCGTGAAGAGCCTTGCTGAATAACTTGACGGCATCGTACATCAGCGCCACTTCGGTCTGAAAAAAGTAGTCACGTTAAGGCAATTTCTAAAACTGAACTGGTTGACATTGTATAAAATTAATGCAAGAATTACACTTTGTAATAACCAAAATATATATTGGAAAAAAAATATGTAAACAAAATACTAATCTCGGTCAAAAACTTGACGAACATGAGATACATTAATGATTATTCAAGCATCATGGAAGCTAACGTTGAATTGCACAGTGGCAGGAAAGTGCAATAAGTCTGAAGCATTTTTGCATATGAGATAAAGATAGGTTTTCTAAACGAGTTGCTAATACGAAAACCCCATAGGAAAAGTTCCGCCGAGAGGCTGATCACTATCCGTAATCGGTGTACAAGCCTATATCTTTGACTGTATTGAAGTGACTGATTACGTAATCGATTACAGATTTAGCACCAGCAAAATCTGTACTCGCTGTAATCGGTGTACAGAATTTAAAGAGCCCTACTTTTTTTAAAGCATTAAAAAGTCGCTAGATGAATTTAGTCAGATAGCAGCTGTTAAACTTAGTATTTAGCCTTGTCTTAAAAATTCTTTGGCCATTTTCTATTAATTTTAATCATTTAAACTATCGCAAAAAGTTTGAATTTTGTTGTTTAGTTTTGTGGTACTTAGAACCATTAGCATTATCTTTAATACGTTTTATAAAAACCTCTACCAAGCAACAAACAACAATTTTGTAGATTAAAAAAAAACTGAGTTTAATTAATTTTTAATTAATTAATTAATTATCGAGCACAAATATGAACATTAAGATTATTTCTGATAATTTTAGCGTTAATCCGACAAAATTTAAATAGTTTCATCTGTCGACATTTCAATGTCTCTTTTGTTTTGACAGTTATTCTAGTGCATTCTAGATTGTTTTTGCTACACCCTTTTGATCGATTTTTACAGCCCTTGTAATTGCATTTTTGAAGCTGTAAAAGAGCTTCTGGTGCTAGAGGCCGGTTGCAATGTTTCGGCCTATATACGTGATGCAAATATTCCCATCTAAAGTCAGTTGCGAGTGGTTATCTCGGAAATGGTTGATTTGATTTCTTCAAAACCAAAGCGTGAAAATAGGCGCGATTGGCGGAAGTTGCCTAATTTCTCAATGAACCTGCACATTTATCTGCCCAATTCTTGTAAAGTAAACAAATGTATTTTTCCATTTGGTTACGAGTTAGTAGAAGGAAAGTAAGGGTATGGCATCGATCCCAGGTTCAGGTTTAGGTTCGGGATCGAGATCCGGGATTTAAGGTGAAATGGGGGTAATGTATTTCTGATATTTCTCGCGACAATTTGTTTTTTCGTATATCAACATATTGTGTCCAGGCCAGCTGGTTCATTGATCTCTGCTTATCGCGAAAGACACTTGAACGTATCAAGTTTTATCGTACGGAATAAGTTGAAATGATGTAAAAATTGATAACCTAGGCGGCGCGCGCGCGGATTACCCGGGGGACGCGGTTAATTTGAATTTAAGAGTTTTGACGTCATGGAATATTCGTTGTTAAAGTAGAATGGAAATATTTTTAAACTTCATTTTAATATCATTGTAGTACGCTTGGCACTTGAACCTATCTCACGAGTATTTCTTAAAACGAATATCTCGATCGCGTTTTATCGTACGAAATAAGTTGAAATTATGTAAGTTGTATGATACTTGATAACCTAGGCAGGAAGATAGCGCGCGCGTGCGCGGATTACCTGGGAGGCGCGGATTGCTCGGGGGCGCGGTTAATTTGAATTTAAAACATGGATTCCCTCTCCGAAATAATTCATGTAACCAAAATTGGACCGCAAGTTTTTTTCTTTACTAAGTTACGTTTAAAAGAACCTTTTGTAACAATTCCAATATGTAAATATAGGTATAAGGATTGAAAAAATACTTAAAGTAAGTGGTTTTACTGATAAACTCTAAAGGAATTTAACTTTAAAGGGTATCTTAGATTATTGTTTTTAATTTTATTCAAGTTGAACACGTATTAAGAGTCCTTCAAAGTACTATAAAAGGATTTTATTTACGAACTAAATTCATATTTTCTTCAAACTTTCAATTCGCTTTTTTTACTATTTAAATACGGTAAAATATAATTCTTATACACAAATATAGTCAGAAAGATACTATAAAACACTAAAATTAAAATTAAATTAAATTTGTGTGGATAAGATTTGCAAATATCATTTTGAAACTAATAACTTTCACGCTTTATTTAAGTCAAGCCAATAAAAACAATTACCTATATTTTAAATACGGTAAAATATAAATACATTTCCGATATGTAAATAGGTAGAATAACACTATGAAAAATTCCTTTTTCTACTTTTAATACGACAACACACAACTCTGATACGCAAATATATACAGAAAATATAAAAAAAATACTCTACGTTCGATACGTTAAAATACATTTCCGATACCCAAATATAGATAAAGAAATACTATAAAATATAAAAAGGTAGAAAAATACTACACATTAACCATTATGAATTTAAGCTTACAACATCCTTCACGTATAGAGCATAAAAAAATACTACAACAATCTCTATACTCTACATTCATCACGTTAAAATATATTTCCGAAATGCCAATATAGGTAGTAAAATACTACAAAATCTCTATACTCTACCTTCAATACGTTAAATTACATTCCAATATGTAAATATAGGAGGAAAAATACTACAAAAGCCTCTTTTCTTGGCGTTCAATATGTTAAAATAGATTTCTGAAATGCAAATATAGGTAGTAAATACTACAAAAGCCTCTTTTCTTGGCGTTCAATATGTTAAAATAGATTTCTGAAATGCAAATATAGGTAGTAATTACTACAAAAGCCTCTTACTCTACGTTCAATACGTTAAATTAATGATATGCCTCCGATCGAATCGTTCATTTTTTCCTATTTATTTAAATATACGTTTTTAAATTAGAATTGCTTCTAGTGTTCGGCAGTCGATTAACTTTTATCTATGAATAAAATAAGCTCGGCTATATTTAAATAACATTATTTAAATAACCAATAGTTAAATAAAAATTGTTAAATGTTTAAATAATCGAAAGTGAATAAGCCTATTTTTTAAATAAAACAAACAATTATTTAAATAAATACCACTTTTATTCAAATAAATGCTTGGTTGCGTAAAAACACAATTAAATAAGTTAAAATGATATTCTTTTTACCAACGTTTTTTAAATAAATCGGAAAATTTGTGGATAATGAATAAACAATTCCGAACACTAATTGCTTCATTAAATTATGCATTTGTTCTTTAAACAATAACTGAATTTGAAATTATATAACATAAAAAAAATAGTTTAAAAATAAAACTATATCAAGGTATTACACTCGGGTAAAAAAAATATAGTTGCATTATGTTTTTATATTTCTTTCTTAATTACAGTGATGCTTAAAAGCAAACCTCAAATCTATAAAACAAAGAGTTTTTTTAACAAGGGATAAATTTATTTTAATAGATGCTTTGGTGACATCTAACGGCGGCAATGGACAATAATAAACAAAATACTAAAAGTATCATGTGTTATTAAAATTTTAATTGCTATATTATATTTATGGTATGTACTTGAACCCATTATGGTATTTGAAATAGCTTAATATATGAAGAAAGTAAACATATTTCTTAACACATAGAAAGCGTTATTATTTTTATAATTTATTAATTAACTATTAATATGGTTACATTATTTGCATAGGGTACTGATAAACTCTAAAGGAATTTAACTTTTAAGGGTATCTTAGATTATTGTTTTTAATTTTATTCAAGTTCAAAACGTATAAAGAGTCCTTCAAAGTACTTTAAAAGAATTTTATTTACGAACTAAATCCATATTTTAGAAGTTAGTTTGTATGAAATACTTACTAATACCTGAAAAATGGACTTTAGAGTTGATAAGATTTGTAAATATCATTTGAAACTAATAATTTTCACGCTTTATTTAAGTCAAGCAATTACATTTTTAAAAATGAAAGAAGTTAAACAATATAAAAATTTGTAAATATTGTAAATATTTTTAGGTAATAAAGAAATTAAGAAATGTTTTAATTAAAATATCTTTCATTTTCTACTACATTTTTAAAATTGAAAGAAGTTTAACAATATAATTATTCTAATATAATTTCAAATTCAGGTATTATTTAGTGAAGCAATTCTTATTTAAATACTTTTATTTAATTAAAGCCCCCGTCGACGTCTGAAATGTGAAATGGGGCACCGACGGGGCTGGCGCGGACGCTGGGGCACGAGCGCCACCCGCGTCTCAACGTCTGACTATCATCTGGCAGTTCCATACTGGGCTATTTGACCATCAAAATGACCAAATACACGTATATTTGAACATTTCCCTGACTACATGACTGAAAAATTGTTTAAAGGTCCATCTACTTGGTTACAAAATTTGTTAAATACTTGGCTTTAAGGCCATCTAAATTAAAGTTAGAAGTAGCTAGACAAAGAGAAATTGTTCTGAAAAATAAAATTAAAGATATAAAACTAACCAATAGTATTTCGTATACCAAATAATTCGACGTATTTGTTTTTGAAATAACTAAATAGTTTGCATATTTGTCAAAAAAAACTAAAAAAGTAATTGAAATTACTGTTACTTTTACTTGCAATAGTAAAATGCTAAACCAAATGTATAATTTATATTTTATTTTATTTAATAAATTTAAACTATAATACTAAACTTTTTCAAAAAAAACTTTTACAAACAAAATTTAAAATACACATTTTTAAAATTTAACTACACCAGCTCCAAGTCAGCTAGCGACTTTTCTTTTTTTTAAGTAACTACTAACTACAATTAAAATCAAAGGATCTGCTATATTTTTCATGCTTTGAAAACAATTCATTAAAATCTCGAGTTTTTAAATATATGTAAAACACGAAGGAGCAGATCTTTTATCACAAAAATTATATTTAATTTAGTTTATAATAATATAGGGAACTCAAAAATTAAAAAACGAAAAATCAAAAAAGTTACTTCAACCTTTCTCCCAGTTATTAGTTTCGTTTTAAACTTGGTTTACGTTTTAGTTTTACTTTGCTATTCTAGAAAATTCCAAAATTCCTTTAGAGTTTATCAGTAAAACCACTTACTTTAAGTATTTTTTTTACTCCGTTCGGTCTAATAGTAGATTACGCACCTATAATCCATGATGTTTTCATTTAAATTCAAATTATAACGAATTGAAAGTTTGAAGAAAATATTAATTTAGTTTGTAATTGAAATCCTTTTATAGTACTCTGAAGGGCTCTTAATACGTTTTGAACTTCCAAAATAAATTAATGTACTAAGTTACGTTTAAAAGAACCTTTTGTAACAATTCCAATATGTAAATATAGGTAAAAGGATTGAAAAAATACTTAATTATCCACTCTAAAGTCCATTTTTCAGGTATTAGTAAGTATTTCATACAAACTAACTTCTAAGTTTGAAAAAAAAATGGATTATATAGTGAATAAAAAATCCTTTTAAAGTTCTTTGAAGGACTCTTTATACGTTTTGAACGTTTTGAACTTCTAAAATAAATTAATGTACTAAGTTACGTTTTAAAGAACCTTTTGTAACAATTCCAATATATATATATATATAAAAAGAACCGTGATAAATAGTAAAACCCACTTATTTTTCAATAAATACATTTCAGATACACAAATTAATTAAATAAAAGTATTTAAATAAGAATTGCTTCACTAAATTATGCATTTGTACTTTAAATAATACCTGAATTTGAAATTATATTAGAATAATTATATTGTTAAACTTCTTTCAATTTTAAAAATGTAGTAGAAAATGAAAGATATTTTAATTAAAACATTTCTTAATTTCTTTATTACCTAAAAATATTTACAATATTTACAAATTTTTATATTGTTTAACTTCTTTCATTTTTAAAAATGTAATTGCTTGACTTAAATAAAGCGTGAAAATTATTAGTTTCAAATGATATTTACAAATCTTATCAACTCTAAAGTCCATTTTTCAGGTATTAGTAAGTATTTCATACAAACTAACTTCTAAAATATGGATTTAGTTCGTAAATAAAATTCTTTTAAAGTACTTTGAAGGACTCTTTATACGTTTTGAACTTGAATAAAATTAAAAACAACAATCTAAGATACCCATAAAAGTTAAATTCCTTTAGAGTTTATCAGTACCCTATGCAAATAATGTAACCATATTAATAGTTAATTAATAAATTATAAAAATAATAACGCTTTCTATGTGTTAAGAAATATGTTTACTTTCTTCATATATTAAGCTATTTCAAATACCATAATGGGTTCAAGTACATACCATAAATATAATATAGTAATTAAAATTTTAATAACACATGATACTTTTAGTATTTTGTTTATTATTGTCCATTGCCGCCGTTAGATGTCACCAAAACATCTATTAAAATAAATTTATCCCTTGTTAAAAAAACTCTTTGTTTTATAGATTTGAGGTTTGCTTTTAAGCATCACTGTAATTAAGAAAGAAATATAAAAACATAATGCAACTATATTTTTTTTACCCGAGTGTAATACCTTGATATAGTTTTATTTTTAAACTATTTTTTTATGTTATATAATTTCAAATTCAGTTATTGTTTAAAGAACAAATGCATAATTTAATGAAGCAATTAGTGTTCGGAATTGTTTATTCATTATCCACAAATTTTCCGATTTATTTAAAAAACGTTGGTAAAAAGAATATCATTTTAACTTATTTAATTGTGTTTTTACGCAACCAAGCATTTATTTGAATAAAAGTGGTATTTATTTAAATAATTGTTTGTTTTATTTAAAAAATAGGCTTATTCACTTTCGATTATTTAAACATTTAACAATTTTTATTTAACTATTGGTTATTTAAATAATGTTATTTAAATATAGCCGAGCTTATTTTATTCATAGATAAAAGTTAATCGACTGCCGAACACTAGAAGCAATTCTAATTTAAAAACGTATATTTAAATAAATAGGAAAAAATGAACGATTCGATCGGAGGCATATCATTAATTTAACGTATTGAACGTAGAGTAAGAGGCTTTTGTAGTAATTACTACCTATATTTGCATTTCAGAAATCTATTTTAACATATTGAACGCCAAGAAAAGAGGCTTTTGTAGTATTTACTACCTATATTTGCATTTCAGAAATCTATTTTAACATATTGAACGCCAAGAAAAGAGGCTTTTGTAGTATTTTTCCTCCTATATTTACATATTGGAATGTAATTTAACGTATTGAAGGTAGAGTATAGAGATTTTGTAGTATTTTACTACCTATATTGGCATTTCGGAAATATATTTTAACGTGATGAATGTAGAGTATAGAGATTGTTGTAGTATTTTTTTATGCTCTATACGTGAAGGATGTTGTAAGCTTAAATTCATAATGGTTAATGTGTAGTATTTTTCTACCTTTTTATATTTTATAGTATTTCTTTATCTTTATTTGGGTATCGGAAATGTATTTTAACGTATCGAACGTAGAGTATTTTTTTTATATTTTCTGTATATATTTGCGTATCAGAGTTGTGTGTTGTCGTATTAAAAGTAGAAAAAGGAATTTTTCATAGTGTTATTCTACCTATTTACATATCGGAAATGTATTTATATTTTACCGTATTTAAAATATAGGTAATTGTTTTTATTGGCTTGACTTAAATAAAGCGTGAAAGTTATTAGTTTCAAAATGATATTTGCAAATCTTATCCACACAAATTTAATTTAATTTTAATTTTAGTGTTTTATAGTATCTTTCTGACTATATTTGTGTATAAGAATTATATTTTACCGTATTTAAATAGTAAAAAAAAGCGAATTGAAAGTTTGAAGAAAATATGAATTTAGTTCGTAAATAAAATCCTTTTATAGTACTTTGAAGGACTCTTAATACGTTTTCAACTTGAATAAAATTAAAAACAATAATCTAAGATACCCTTTAAAGTTAAATTCCTTTAGAGTTTATCAGTAAAACCACTTACTTTAAGTATTTTTTCAATCCTTATACCTATATTTACATATTGGAATTGTTACAAAAGGTTCTTTTAAACGTAACTTTGTAAAGAAAAAAACTTGCGGTCCAATTTTGGTTACATGAATTATTTCGGAGAGGGAATCCATGTTTTAAATTCAAATTAACCGCGCCCCCGAGCAATCCGCGCCTCCCAGGTAATCCGCGCACGCGCGCGCTATCTTCCTGCCTAGGTTATCAAGTATCATACAACTTACATAATTTCAACTTATTTCGTACGATAAAACGCGATCGAGATATTCGTTTTAAGAAATACTCGTGAGATAGGTTCAAGTGCCAAGAGTACTACAATGATATTAAAATGAAGTTTAAAAATATTTCCATTCTACTTTAACAACGAATATTCCATGACGTCAAAACTCTTAAATTCAAATTAACCGCGTCCCCCGGGTAATCCGCGCGCGCGCAGCCTAGGTTATCAATTTTTACATCATTTCAACTTATTCCGTACGATAAAACTTGATAAGATATACGTTCAAGTGTCTTTCGCGATAAGCAGAGATAAATGAACAAGCTGGCCTGGACACAATATGTTGATATACGAAAAAACAAATTGTCGCGAGAAATATCAGAAATACATTGACTTTTCGATGGTTTTACCCCCATTTCACCCTTAAATCCCGGATCTCGATCCCGAACCTAAACCTGAACCTGGGATCGATGCCATACCCTTACTTTCCTTCTACTAACTCGTAACCAAATGGAAAAATACATTTGTATTTCGGTCACTGGTGAGAAAAGTTTTAAAGTTTAATTTTAGACCCTTGGTCATGAAACACCCAGTGCTATCGCATCCTTTAAAGACGTACCAGCCAATTAACGCCTTCGACCGATTTGGTCATAGTCGAAAATAAATACTCTTTACTTTTATTTTATCTTTATTTCTTATCAGGGTTGTATTAGAGGGTAATTGTTCGTAAAAACCCGTTAATAAGACCAGCACATCTGTGTCCAAAGAACATACGTCCAAATTAACGCGATTGTTTTTTAGCGTCATCTAATTTCTAAAGCGAGTAGAAATATTTGATGGTCCGCTTCTTCTAAACAATGCCGACTTTGTTGTATTTGTTCAGTTTTTAGGGCTTCATGCAATGGGTGGTTGGACGAGATAATATTTTGAAAAGAATCTATATGTATCTCGATGCTTTCTTTATAATGATCGATTAGTTTTTGCGATAAATACGTTGGGAGTTCCGACTTCGTTTTGGGGTGTAAAAGGAAGTTTTTGACGTTGACTATTTTTGTAATATCATTGACATGGTAATGTACGGCAATGTTTTTACTGATTCTTTTAGTGCGCGTTGCATTTTTGAAAGAATTTTCGATATACTGCTCAATTTTCTTCAGAAATGTATCGGCAAATAGAAGTGCTGAAGTTATATTTTTCGAACCTGCACATATGGCCTTTACAATACATATGGCTTCAATTATAACCACAAAGCTCTCCGTACAAAGATCATTCGTCGATGTAGCTTGTAGCACCTTCGAAAATGGAAATTTTAGGACTTCCGATAAAAACTCGTGTTTGCTAGACTGCATGCATGTGCATACTTCTATCCGTGTTAAAGTGCAACTCGAAATTCATAATCACCTATTGCGTCTTTTTCCAACAAATTTGGGCTTGACTTTGGTACAACTATAACAGCCTCGATATCAAGTTGCGCTCTTGCTTCAGGTTAATTAGTTCACCTTTCACTTTTAAGCGAGTCTGAGCCCCAGATTCTTTGAAAAACTGAAAGTTATTTCTTTTAAGAACATCCCAAAATCCAATACTACCTTCCAAATATCGTTCTTTAATGAATTTTGCAAACGAATCTTTTCCAAGCTTATCTCGGTTAAGGGTATTGTGCCGTATTTTGGAGATGGTACAGCGAATGAAACTAAGTTATGTAGATCTTCATCAAGAAATAGATTGCCTTAAAATTCTGTTGCTTTTACTTCCGATTCCCGAAGGCTTCGTGGTGTAACGCTGAAGATTCATTAACGCCAATTCCGGCTTCTTCTTTGAATTCTTGAACCATAAAGCTTAAGAGCAACCATAAAATATCTGTCCATCGCTGAAAGATTTCCGGTTATTCCAACGACGCCTCAACGGATTTTAATTTTCTTATGTTCTTGCTCTATGGCTTGGTCGGGGTCGAGAGAAGTGAACGGGATGCTTCCATTGGTAATTACGAAGTTTCCTTCGGTGAAAAAATTCCACTATTCGGTGTCTTCATGTTTTAATTCCCGCATATCAGCCATGTAGAGCGGAACCCATCGTGCGGATTTTTGTTGGTCATGAGCGTGAAAGTATATACACATTTGCTCAAGACAAGCCAAATGTAGCTCTCAATTAGAAGTACGAGTTGTGTAAATAAAGTTCAAAAGGTTCAGAACTTGCTTCACATAGATTTCCAAAAATATTCCGTTTCCTTTGGCTTCAGTTTGGTTTTCCAAATTTTGGAATATATTTAGACGTCTTTGTGATTCTTGAACAGCAGATACTTTCGGTTTTAAAAGACCTTTGTTCCACTCCTTGGAAAAGATTACGAATTCCAGGAATTACCCTATTTGTTTGATCTTTTTCTTCATTAAAACGTTTATCTTCGACTAGTAAAATGTAAACCGCCATCAGTGTAATAATGTGCGCCTCCAGGCCCCTATATACGTGCCGACCTTCTAATATCCACCGAACATTTGCGGGTCCATAAATTCCAGTCGTCTTCCAAGCCACATCTAAACCGCTTCCTTCTATTATTTATTTAATGACGCGATTATTGTGTGTAAATATCCCAATTGAATAATCCAATGTTTCTAGTAGTCCTTGATTTTAATCGCACAATCATGGTTTTTTAATCTGCAAAATTATTGCTGGAGTTGTGTGCTCCGTAGTGTTGGATAAAAAACTTCAAAGATTACCCTATTGAGTCTAAATATCCCCAATCTCAGCTACAAATTTCAAAATTTTTACGATAGGTTAAATGGTTAAAACTAATTGAAAAAGTTAAAGAATTTATTAAGACTAGGCTAAATATTTAGTTTAGCATGTGTTTAATCTATTTCACTTGAAAAATCAAACTTAGCAAATTTTACAAAGTAGCTTAACTATTTTTACACCCACAACCGGACTACTTGGTCCTAGGGTATTAACCTAGCTTAGCTGATTAATACCATTGCTGGCAAACGAAAGTTGCGCTGTGTATTTGCAGAAAACATTTTTAAAACATTTTGGGCACACACGCTTTTGTTCGCCAAGTTTTTGAGAACAGTTTATAGAAAAAATAATGCCAGTACCAGAAAACGTGTATGGGTAATTTGCAGGCTGTACAGAATAAAGCTACATCTACACTCAGCTACGAGTTTAATCTCTCTATTTTTATGACCGAGATTTAACTTTAAAGAGTCAAGACATTTAAATCGTAAATATATCGTGAGCAAAAATTTCAAAGTGGTTCCAAGTCCCCACCGCACAATATACAACTAGGAATAAGAATAACGACTTCATAGTAGAAACCTGTAATTCTAGGTATCGGGATATCAGTACCAAATTCAACGGAATTGGCCTCTTGGATAATCTCAGAATTGATATTAAAGAAACGAGGACGTTAACTTCTTTTAAAAAGCTCATAATACAACACTTGACAGAACTTGGCCTATGACTTTCTAAACTCAATATTTGACACTATGTACCTTTTGCATCTTTAAGTATTTTATTTTAATTATTTAATGTGTGGACCCTTAATAGGTTATCCCTAATAAAGCATTTATTTATTTATTTATTTATTTATTTATTATTAATCTTGCCCACCTTTGTTAATGTAAACTGACCTATTTTGTTGCAGTAGAGGGATTTGTTTAAGAATAACTGCAATGTTCTTCGCCGGTTAAAGGGGCTCCAAAGTTCGGTGGCAAAATGTGTGTAAAGTCAGTAAAGTGCGAAATTTACGGTTAACTCTGCCCGCTTCTGCCAAGGCCGAGTGAGGGGTTGGGGGGAAGGAAAAGCATGCTCAATTTTCGTTTTTTTTGCTACCGAAATCTGGAGCCCCTTTAAAGAGAGCATTAACCAAATTAAAAAATCGTCAACTAAGACGCGCTACGACTGGTTTTTAACGGAAATGTTAAATTCATTGACCCATCATAAATATCGAAGTTCCTAGACTTTTTAACATTCAAAATCTCAAAAACCTTTCATGTAGCTGTGAACGAAAATGCATCGTGTTATACGAACGATACGAAAACTACGCGCTCCAACAAAGTTGCGAAACATGTTGGTACATGGGGATAAGTGTTTAAGCACCATTGGAAACTCGGAGTTTGTTAAACCGTTCCAGTAGGCTTAAAGCTGTTTGCATTCGTATAATGGACGTAGTTGGATGTAAATCCGTCTATCGGGTGCTCTAGCCACACACAAATCATTTTTTTATACGGAAAAGTACGATGTTCGCGATAGAATAGACCAAAAACCATGAATGTATTCATTTAAAACATGAATATCTAACTATATCATTACCCTTTCTACCATCTGGGGCTCAGATGGGCGGGGCCTTTCTGCGCTTTACGTCATCACTTGAGCCAATCAGGAGACAAACGTTTGTCGTTTACTCGATCCACAAAACGTTTCAGGGATTGCGCGATATAACCGGCTAAGAAAATGACTCGTGATTCTTAGAAAAATACCTGTACTTTAACAAAATTACTTGATAATCATCAAGATTATAAAAAAGATGCGTATTAAAACTTTATAAATTAAATTTCGCTCTAAGCCTTGGCACTGAAAGCTAGTCAAGTTTCTAAACGTTAAGCCCTTCAATACAATTTTTGAGAGGTGTCGCTTGACTAAACTAACGTCATAATCACTAAGCCCCTTCCACCTTAGCGACTGAGGCTAGATTACCTAATGCAGTTCACTATTCATGGTTGAAAGAATACATTAAAGGGGCAGGAAAGTGGTGTTTTGAAAAACGTCATCCGTGACGTCATTAACGAAATTTGGCGCGTAGAACTACTTTTTCTCAAGTTCGCGAAGACGTAAACAGGCACTGCTGTGTTGTGATTTTTGTATGACGAAATCCAGCGTGGTCTGGGTTAGTGTTAGCTGAGCTCGTAGGAAGTTTTAAAATTCCATTAATCTTTATTGTGCGATAAGGTCTTTTGGTAGTAGTGTGTTCGTAAATTTTTAAATTATTATTTGCGAGTTTCATCGAAAAAACGCTAGATAAATCGAAGCCAATTTCCTAGGGCCTTGGTTTCACTGGAGCATTTTGATAAACCTTGGTACTCAACCATAGTTCTTTTGTCTTTTCCCACTTATCAAATTCACCAACAAGAGATATTTTCCTATCGTAACGTTTCCGTTTTTTATTTAAATTAAACTCGTTCATACTAGAACCAAAACCACGTCCACGAAGGCCCGAATATGTTAGTTCGCGTATGAATCTCTCTCGTGTCGCTCCTCATTATTTTCAAAACATCTCCGTCCGAGCCAAATTCCTCAAGCGGGGAAAAAAGAAATTAAAGCAGGGTCCGGATTTTTTTGGAGATACCACGTCACTAGACGATTTCAAAACCCCACTTTCCAGCCCCTTTAATGCTAAGACGAATGAGGATGGTTTGTTGAAATACGCGTTAAAATCGCAAATATACTCGGTACACTTTTCTTAAATGTATTCGCGTAATAACATTTTCGATTGCCTACAGCATTCTATAGGTTTACTTTACGTGGTTTTACTGTAGAATCGAAAGTGTGCCAAAAATCTTCGATTGAGAGAAACCGATGGGGAAAGAAAAAAATTGGTTTTAAAATGGTGGTTATTTAAATATTAAATAATAGTAATAAAAAAATCTTCGGTTAAGTTTCGATTTCCAATAGCTTATCCACGGGCACTTACCCAGACCGAAAAGATGGAGAGTATGTATACATAGGCCCAAGAAAAATAACAGACTGGATCGTGCGTAAGAGACTTATATGTCATATTCCGATATAGATTGAATTTAACATACACGTATATAGCTCGACAGTGAGCGTTTTTGGAAGGCGAAGACGGGAATAGTTATAGTTTTGAAAGCCCAAAGGCAAACCGCACTGAAAGATGCATTGGTTATTTATTATTTTTTTCCCTTTACCTCCAAGATTCCTAACGTTAAGTTTTTCTTTGAAGCGGCGTAAGGGAAGAAATAAAAAAATATATCGTTGAAAGTTGAAATTTTTCGAGTAAATAAAAAATGAGGAGGCAAACTTTTCGATTTGAAGTATACCCTGTTTTCGAATTCGAGACCGCGGCCGAAAGGTTTTTTTTGACAAATTCACTCCCAAAAAAAAAACAAAAAACTTTAGTCAGTTTGATAAAAAAAATTTAAGTTTGTACTTCGTAAACGAAAATACTAATTTGCATGTTCTCCGGTGGAAAACTCGATGTAGGTCTTCTTACAGTTGAAGTGGAAATCAATTTAATATCATTCTACTTGACCGACAATATTTGGCGACGCTAACGAGTCAAACGAAAAATAATTAGAGAATTTCCTATATTGTAAGTGCAGACAGTGGCGGATTAAGGACTAGGCCTATTAGGCACTAGCCTATCGGCCCCCACAAACAGAAGGTCCCCACCACTGATGTAATCATGTATTTTTCAATGATTCGGTTTAAGAGAAGAACATATCAGGCTTGTTGCTTTATTATCTGAAAAATCATTACTCTAGGGACATAAGCTCAGCTTCGGGACACGCGAGTTTTGCGTTTTTACGCTTTCCTTACATGGGCCACCACCAAAATCTGCCTGGTGCCCCACCTTCAGTAAATCCGGTACTGAGTACAGAGTCTATTTGAAAATGGCAAAAGCGTTAAGTTACAGTGGAGTTGAGTTCCGTATTCGCTTCAAAGCATTGAAAAGGCGACTATTTGGAAAAGTTTTGATTAGGTAGAGAATCGAAATATAAGCCAGCGAACTCCAAACTTTTCGATTAAAAGACCAACGTAGCGAAGAGTATCTTATCTAAATTGCGAAGCCTCGTTGGAAGGTCGAAGACCGCTTTTGGATTTGGCCTCATTCCCAACAACGACGGAAAGTCGAGTTGAGCGGATATAATTGGGAAAACAGGGCTCACGCTATACGCCTAGTGACTTTAGAAAGAGGAGAGAGATAAAATTACCTTGAGAAAATCATCCTCGATGCTAAGGGTTTTGTGGTAGCGAAGAGGGCCGTTCTTCCAGTCTTTCAAGACCTCCGTGAAGTCGGCGGAATCCTGGTGCACCAAGCGGAAACCCGTTATGTTTGTGCCCCCGTACTGGAAGTCCTCCAGATCCACCGTGTGTAGATCCTACGTATTTCAAGTGCATACATGGAATGAATGAAGGAGAGTGCGCGACAGAATCTCGAGAAAGGAGCGAAATTTCTTACCAATGAGGTGATAAAATAGTTGTAGTATTCGGACATCATATCCACTTGCTGAGCCTGGAAAAAAAAGCACGTGTGCTTCAAAACTCTCCGAAAATCTTTACGAGTGTACTAGGCGCGAATAGCAACAAACACAGCACCCCATGCACACAAGGAGAACGCAACCCGTCAAAATTCGTTCATTTTTTGTGTACATTTTTCATTGGCTAGACGCTTTAGCTCCTGCTGCCGTCGGAAGGGGAAAATTCCTTTCCGCAAAACGTTCACCGTAAAGGCTCGTCCAATGAAATTTGTACACAACACTGCGTTAGCTTGTTTAAAGGCTAGCTGCGTTATCCTTGTGTTTGTTGCTCCTAGCTGGAGGGAAGCTCCTCTACCGCGTCTGTAAACGGTGGTCGGTATGAATCAAATAGATTTCAAAACAGTTGTCGTATCGTATTAAATTAACCAGTCCGGTTTTCTAATTAACTTAAAATATGTCCAAAGAAACTTACAAAGGACCGAATGCTAAACTTAACACTCCCGGTATTCGACCCGCATATTTCCGTCAAAGTGAGAACGCCGAAAGAGAAACTTCAACCAAAAGGGCATTAGAGACATCTCCAATTAATATACAGGCAACCAATACTTCGAAACACGAAAGGTTTGGCGAGATATTTCAAAGCGAACTTTAAATAAGAAACATTGTTTTCTATCAAATCAGAACGTGGAACTTGGAGCGAAATAAATCACGATGCGGATTCACTACGTTATTAATCGCGCAATTGGAAGCAAACTATGGATAATTAAGAGAAATGGCGGCCTGTAGAACAGCTTCGCTTTCCGAGTTTCTGTTTCGAGAATTACAGGTTGCCCACCACTATACTCGATACTTAGTAATATATTTAAGTTACTCTCTCTCTTGCACTCGGACCAATTCTTAACGAAGCTAACACGATTTTAAGAGAGAGGGAAAGGTTAAGCAGTTTAACAAATCGTTTTATTAGATTAGAGATTGATCCACTTTGCTTCTTGATGTTCTCCCCTAAAAATCCTCATCGCATTATAAAGAAAAAAAAACTGGGCAAACGCCAGACTGATCTCGTCGCTATTTACAGTTTTCGAGAGAAATCTTATAGAACGTATATAGAAGAGCGTTGATCCGGGTAATTGATAGAGAGAACAATTTGAAGAAGGTCGATGGATTATTCTCTATAGTCGGTTTCCGGATTCGTCATATCTTCTCGGTTAAAAGAGCGCGATAACCGTCGCTTTATCGTTTAGTGCTCCACTGACTATAGCTTAACAAAAATGGTTTGGCTTCAGCCTCCCAATTCTCTCCATTCGCCGGGGGAAAAAGGAAAACAAAGTTAAGAATGAAACTTCGGATGAAGCGAAATAGCGAGGAGGAAAATATTGAAGGACGTCTGCGAACGAAAAGAAGCCAAACCGACTCGATTAAATGGAAAGGAAATATTTCCAAAGAAATATTGGCTTATCTCGTCTCGAGAGATGAAAATCGGTCAACACAGAAAAAAAAAACTTTATTCCAGCTTTCCTACAACTCGCTTGGTGGCGTTCGCGTCGACACGGATGATCGGGAAAATGGGGATTTGGTGAATTTTTACCCGCTTCACTTTCTATCGCTACGCCCTCTTTCGACAGTGGCCGAAAGCACTGAGATATAACAAATTATTAGATGTTATTTTTAGGGTGGAAATTAAGTTTTTGGTTCTATATTGTAATTTAAATTTACACTGCTTTGCCATTTTTTGATTTAATAGAAGTTCGCGAAATCACCAAAGTCTTAAAACGAATTCCAAATTTTCTCGTTTTCTCTATTTACGCTATAACAGACGATACACCGAACAAGGAGCGTTGGAAAACCTTCGAACCCACAGCGCTACCTAGACTCGTTTTCAGTCGCGAATGGTTCCTAGGTTTAGATTTACGCGGAAATTGGAGAAATGCCGACTGAAATGATAAGATTGCGAAATACAATTTAACTTAGAATACGGCTTGGCTTACTGTATCAAGTAAATTTATATACTTAGTGCGGAGCACTTGAGGAAATATTTAGAGACTGACTATCGAAGGTGAGACTCGGAAGCTTAAAATGTTTGTATAAAAATTTGGCCAATTCTAAAGCGCCGGTGTATAAGTACTATCTAGAATGATGGTGGAAATATAGGGCAAAATTTTAACTGAAAGCTATTGTTTTACATCGCTCTGACGCGGAAGAAGGGAGTGGGGGTGGGGAAAGCGTTATTAAGGGTTGTTATCCGAGCGTAAGTCTAATCAGGATGCCTTTCGGTCGGCTGGAGCGACTTATAGGACCTCAAACGACCTTTCCGAATGGCCTATTCCGAAAGTGCGGGTGTAAGGGTGGACCCGATTGTTTAAAAGGACTAAATTGTTTGCGTAAACATTTCGACGGAGGGACGTGTATCGCCGCTTCAAAATGATCAAAAGAGGCAGCCATCGACGTAATTAAGGGAAGGCGCGCTGCTGGCAAGCTTCCGGAAATGGCCGAAATAAACGAGGCGAACTACATCAGCGAGAGCCGGGCCCATTCGAGTTACGCGCGACTCGATAAACGACAAACAAACAGAGATAGCGCGCGACGCTCCTTCGCCAATCCCGTCGTTTCCCTCACGCCATAGAACTACCCAAATGATAAAACATGATAACGCCGCTGAAGGAGGCTTTTAGATTGTTTTCCGAAGCGACGGAGAAGAGAGACAAAATGCGCGCGTGTGGCGAAATTGGAAATTACGTGTTTCAGGACGGTATGAATGTTCGACGTTGCGACGTCTAGGACGATGTTCTTGACTCCTCCCCTTCCGAGCTCTTTCAGCAACTTCCGGTACTCTTGGCCAGGCGGAAATTGCCGGACCACGACTCGTCGGTCTCGGACGAAAGGGTCCTTTAGAAGCTCTTGCATTCGGATCAGAGCTGCCAACGAATGAAAAGAGAAAGAGAAAATTAAATGAAATACTTGATGACAACGTGGCGCTCGAATTTAAAGTGAACGATAGCCTAAATGGCAAATTGCGCGCTACTAATTATACGTCTTTATTTATAAAAGACGTCAGTCCATTAAGAAGGAACTATTGTGTAAGAATTTGAATTTCCTCGAAAGAAAGTCGCCTTTTAAACGATCCGCTTTTCCCAATCATTAAAAAGACAATACCTTTTAGTTAATTTCATTCGGTAATGGTTAGGAAAGGCAGATGGTAGTCTTAACAAATGAACGACCTCTATTGTCCGATGAATCTAAACCTATAGCGCCATTGAAGACCCTCGAGAACTAGCGAAGCTTAGCGATTAAATAAGGAGAATGAATGTTTACGTATAGACAGCGTTATAAACTCGACGACCGTTTTATGCAAATGTTCCTCTCCGCTCTCGCATTGATCGAATAATCGTCGCTTGGTAATTACGTTAAATATAATTAACGAGATTTTCGGGAAAGAGCATTGTGTCCATACCGAGAGAACGAGAGTCGGGCGCGTCCGAAGACCCAGCCCCGGGGCCACGCCAGCTTGAAGCGCCGCTAATATCGCGCACCCATTTTTGTCGGCGCTAATCCTTGCCCAGGTTTTTCTCTTCAAGCTTCTATACGAGGCTTAGCGGCGAAACGGACGCGACGAAAGGCGTAAGACGGATGGGATACGTCGAGGCGGGCCAACGGCAAACCAAAGCGGTTCTTCCGGCAAATTACGCGATTGGGAGCGGCGGCGATGGCGAGTCTTCCGCGGAGAATAATTAGTCCGTCTCGAGTTCGCCTAATTGCATTCTTATTGGAGTTGCCATATAATTATCTTTGACGAAATAATGATTCGATCGTCGACAAAGCGAGAGGGATTTGTTCCCTCGCAAAAAGGAGGATCTTTTATTGATAAAGCTGGCGCCGTCATCCGTCGCAGCTGTCGTCTTCCGCGCCACATTACGATAATTATCTTAAAAGGCTTAATTCCCCGAAAACAATAGTCACGCGTGCCATCAACCCGACCAAACCCGTAAAACAATAGCTCCGATAGAGTTCCGGATCAATAAACGAAGGCGCGCTTCCGACGCGACTCAAAGAGCCGCGTTTTATATAGATAAGGCTCCCTTTACGGAGTGGTAATTGTTGGATGGCTTTTGCCGTGATTCCTCATAATTTTGGCAAAGGCTCTTCGCGTCAGTGATGGGCTTTCCTTTCATTCCTCCAATTCGGAGTCTCCAAAAATTATCTCCAACTCCAGCTCCTCAATTAATTTTGCTTATTAAACGTCTTTCACACTCCAATTAACTATCTCGAAAAATCATAACTCGCGCTCTTTTCTAAATTCAATTAATTTTAAAAACTAATTTCGATGCATATAAGCCAGGTTCACAGTGACACTTACCCCTAAAATCGCTTCGTTTTAGATAACTAGTTTTCTAAACCAGCCTAAGAAATCGCTTCGTGTTGGTTCACGAAGCGACTAGTCCAAGTCGGATCGCTTAGAATCGCTTTCAAAACGACAAGGCGGGGAAGTAAAATTGCTCGTATTTTCCAAAATAATGGAAATAAAATTTTAAATAATGTCCAATAATATTACTGTGTGTACAGTAAACGTGATAAATTAATTGTTTTGGGAAAATTTTTAGTATTTTCAAAATTCTGGCCATAATTTAAAATGGCTTTAAGCCTTGGCTATAAGCGAACCCGGGATTTCGCACGTGTGAACCAAGAATTATCGTCGGCGGTCAAAACTGGCATGCAAACCAGATACAGGGACGAGAAAGCGGGGGGGGGGGGGGGGAATTCGATTTTAAACGTCTTCATATTCACGGGGAGTTAGATGTAAACAAACCGCGGCCATTGTTAAGACGTGGTTCACCATGGACAGTATTATTGTAGTTAGTTTTTACCATTTTGATGTTAAATTAAAAATAAAACTACGAGCGTAAATAAAAAAATGCCCATTTGTTTTGAACACTTTTTTTTGTTTTCAACTAACTCTCCTCGCGTTTAGGTCGTTTTAGGTGATATATTCCAACAGAGGCCGCCAATAGGTGTTTTTACAAAAGATCGGTGGTCACGTGTTTTCAGTAAGTTTGCGTCACTACGGTCAAAATGAAATCTCGAAGTTGGCCGATAATTTAGTGTCGTCCGCTATTTAAGACCAGGCTTACCTGTCGTTTAGTTTAACAGTAAAGTGAAAGTTCTAACTGCTATAGAAGATTATTTATTTTTTCTGAGTATTTTATATCTTTCAAGGTTAGTAAATAAAACTAACTAAAACCAGACTACCTTATAATATACATAACAAATAAAAAGATATTTTTAATACAACCCTAGCCTTTATTTATCTATTTGTAACGCTGTTAATATTTAAAACTAAAATTGTCTATACGCGGGCCTTAGTATCAGCAGCCGGATCTTAGCAGACGATGCCTTGCTCAAACATACTGAATTCCCATGAGCCTCTATAGCGAAAATCTTTTGTAGAACCACCTATACACTTTCTCGTCCCTGTATCTACTGTCCTTGTGCAAACCAACCTAAACTAGGTTTTAAGCTCTAATATCTTTAGAGAAACACGTAACTCCTCATCTGTTTTTGTAGATTTTTCTCAACGGACCTTGCATCTCTCCTAGTTAACAAAAACTCAACCATATCTAATTTCGAAACATTTGGCTCCTCGTTTTCCTAGCTAATAATAATTCCTTTCTGATTTCACTTAAATAATAATCTAATCTCGTATCAATTGAAAATTATTATTTAAAATTTATTTTCCCAATATCTAATTAATTCATTTCAAATGAAATAATAGCTGAGAAAGCGGGACCTATTGTAAGTGCGCTTTCTCAACCTGCCTTTAACCTTTAAAAATTTCATTTGATTAAATGTAGAAATTTCGTGAAACGGACGTTTTAAATACACACCCGATGTGTTAAATATATTTTGAATATTAAATTTAAATTTGAACCAATAGGAATTTTATCGAAATTTCATTTTTAGGGTTACCTAATTTTGGAAATAAGGTAGCGAAACACGACCGGGTTAATATAAATTAATTTTTAGACAAACCGAATTTTTCGAGTTACCGGGTTTTGGAAATAAGGTAGCTATGTTTTTGGAGTTAGATGGCGCCGGTATCAAATGGTACGAAATTCAAATATCACAATAGATGAGGTCCCGCGAATTGGCCAAAAATCTCACTGAAAATTAAAATTTCATAATGAAACCGGAAACGAAGTTCAGAAATGAGCAGTACTAACTAAAAATATAATTTTCAATCAAGTCGGTCTTAATTTAAAAAAAATTATGTAGATTTAAAGTCGCGAAAAACCACTAAAATGGAAAAATTATTAACTTTTTGGGCTCCGATTTCAAAAATTTA
This sequence comes from Leiobunum rupestre, assembly GCF_980474605.1. NCBI lineage: Eukaryota > Metazoa > Arthropoda > Arachnida > Opiliones > Sclerosomatidae > Leiobunum > Leiobunum rupestre. The sequence continues at coordinate 20,726,163 of NC_143391.1, forward strand.
TAACGGGCTACCATGGGCATGATATTTCCTTCGATTAATATATCCCTGGCCCTTCTAAGCCTAACTCTTGGAGAGTTATGTGGAATACGGCGGCATCAACTACACACAAATCCCTGACGGATTGTGTGTAGAAAAAGACCCAACAGTAGTATCAAATTAAGAAATACTGAAAAATGTCTTAAAAATCCTATGTAATTGCAATCCTCCACCCGAGAAAGCGCGTCTCAGTCTCGGATCATTTAATCAAGAGCTAAGGGCAAAACGGTATCTCCTCTTAGGTTATTTCCCTAAAATTAAGCTCAACTTCTATTAATTTCCGTTACGGTTTGGTTAACTCTCTCCTCTTACTCATTTCCCTTGAAATTCACGTAAGGCATTCCCCCTCCCTCTCCTCGCAATTCTAAACGTATTATAATAAAATAACTTAACTCACTTTCTTCTAAATAATAGAGAAATTTTACAAAAACGTCTAATTTTGAAATTTCGTAAAAACGCTTCTCACTTTCCTTTCCCTGGGAATTTTTGTTAATCTCACCTGCTCTCATTTCTCTCACTAATCTCACAATGAGAGGAGGGTGCCCATCACCGCTTCACGCTTATGAATACGTATAATCCTTATTAATATCTTAATTGCGAGTGAAAACTAACTTATTCTCAGGTATAAAGATAATGAACTCCGGCTTAATCGCTTCACCCTTAGGACTTCAATATTCCTTAAAGAGAGTATAATATCCTGCTTAGATTATACAGCTACACACCCTTTAATTATTAACTATTTTCAGAGTGCATACGTTTCTCTTGTACGTAAGAACTTATTGCATAAATTAAAACGAGGCCAGCCAAAACTAAGAATTATTCTAAAGGTACCCTTTGCACTTATATTTATTCAAACCATTAATTTTGGATAAATAAGCTAATTATACTTACAAAACCAAATAGATACGCAAATAGCAAAAAGTAATATTTTTTTTACATAGAATCATTTCACGAAACAAGTAATCTTATTTGCGTTACTATAATTAGAGTAAAGAACCGGTTATTTTATTTGTCAAAAAATCTATTTTTATTCTTGATAAAATAACTAGGAATAATTTAAAATGCAAAGGCGATACATACAAGTTGATTTTTATTTACTTCGTTAGAAATTTATCGTTTTTATCCGAATTAATCACGAAAGTAATCTCGAAATCCAACATTTCGAAATAACTTCTAGCCACATTTAGCGACCCTAGAATTTGAAATAAGCGAGAATAACCCTCCCATTGGAATCAAATCAGCCGAAGAAAGCTCTTGGACGACTCGAGGCAGCAACTTCCAATAAACTAAAATGTAAAGTAAAGGAAAAAGAAAAAAAATCGTGGCTCCTGATATAGCTCAGACGTCTAGAAAAGCGATATTTCGGGCGACTCGTGACTTGAGTCTCACCAGACAGCTTAGAGAACGGTTGCAACTCGTTAAAGTCTTCGCCGTCCATCTAACGGGGTTAGACGAGGATATAGAAGCGAGGAGCTTATAGTTATAACTGCGGCGCGGTGTACGGTCCGACGAGAAAATTAGGTTGCACTCTCCGATAAGAATGAGAAACGGATATAATAGACCTAATCTACGGATTGCCACGATTGTTCCATAATGGCGCTACGCCGTTGGCCCGGTTATCGAAGCGAGGGGACGAGACCAACGGGAGGGCAGCCTCCGCACACGGACGGCGAGGGGAGGGGGTAAGACCAGAGGGGGGAGGGCAGGGGTGTACCGCATCGCGAGGTGGAGAAATCAGTCGATGGCTTTAATGGTTTTAACCTTAGCTTTCCGATCTGAATATCGAACTTTGAAAAGGGAGGGAAATGGCCACGGGAGGGGGTTTAAAAGGAAGGGAAAGAGATTTCCCGGTTCCGCCATTAAAGATAAAAAGAACCTCAGGAGGCTTAATGAGCGCCCGAAACGAGCAAAACTGTTCGAGTGAATAAGCCGCCAAACTTCCTAACCCGATCCATAAATTTTTCCATCAAGGGGTCCTCTATAGCGGCACCCCTGAGTTTGAAAAGGAGAGATCCAGTTTTGGAATCGCTCCGTTCCCCTCTTTCTCTGGACCACGGTATTTTGGGCCCATACTGAGCGTTATTTACCCATCCGTTAAGCAAACTATCGGAGAGTTTTGAAAATTTTCCCCCAAAAATACCGCGCTGTAATGAAATTATAAAACCTTTCAGAAGTTCATAGATTTATAGACGCTCTAACTTTATTTCCAATAATTTATTTTAAAAAAGAACTTATAATTATAAGTGCCTCCAATATCTGCCCCTTTCGCGTTCCACGTTCTTCGGCGTACAATTTAAAAATAGCTTCCTCGCTCGCGGTACACCAAAGTGCGCCGGTTTGAGCGCTTCTACAGGCGCTAGTAGGTGAAAAATAGGCCAGATCGTGGCGTGGCTTTAGTTTTCAGAGGTATAATTACCGGCACTTGATATTAATGAACCATGATTACGTAATTGTTTAAAGGTGAAAGAGCAAATATAGAAGCAACAATATGTTATATTCGGATGTAGCCCTTGACCATTTAATGAAGAGGTTTTGTAAACAACATTACTACACGCGCCAAGAGATTTGGGCCGTTCGTATCGAGAAACAGTTAATTTCCCGATGATCGTCGTATTGATGTCCAAATTATACGATAGCTTAACATTCTCGTCCTATGTTTACCAGCGAAAACAACCTAGGAGTCGACAACAACGAGTAGCTAGATTAATCGTGAATTACCCCTTCATAATATCCTTCGCTTCCCGTTCGTACTTCGCGGGTCCACTTTAGATATTTGCCCAAAACAGGATCGCCAGGAATTCCCAAACTAGATGCAATCTCCGCCTACAAAGACAAAAGGACTAGACGGCGTGCCCCAAGTCAACGGAAAGGGTAAAGTCGGCGTCTAAAGACTAAACGCGAATGGAACGGTAAGGTTCGGACCCACTCCGTATCGCGATTCCTGTCGCGTAAAGTTTACCCGTCGAAATGAGCGCGAGAAGAGAGAAAATTTTAAAATTAATTTTCCACCTTTATTTGAAGTTTTAAATTAAAGTTTCGGGAAAAGGTATTTCTTTATAAACGAAAGCTCGAGCGGTTTTCCTTCCAAAGAGAGTTTTCTGCCCGTTCTCCCCGCTAATGGCGCGTCATATTCACCCGTAATTAATTTGCCCGTAGAGCGCTAGAGGTCGCTTTCAGAAGGGAGAAAAGCCGCGCTTTTCAAAGTTTTTCTTAATGACAATTTTCCTAAATCACGTTGAATTCTAATCAGGAACCGAGCGGCCAGGAATGACTAGCGATTCAATTCATTTAAAAAGATCTTGTTTCCGCCGTACGGACGAAAAACAAAAATCGCAGATTAAAACTATTTAAAAGCGAGGCCCCAAAATTCTCCCTCTCAAAAATTCGAATTAATCGTCGAGAGGCGCTCGCGAAGGTAAGAACGAGAGCTCTAGAGAGGTATAATAGCAAAAATAATAAATGAAAAACGAGCGATATTCGTAAAGGAAAATAGTTTGCTTTCTGTCGGACATCGGGGTAATAAATGAAGGCCGGCCGAAATTCTCATTAGAAGAAAAAATACGCGTTTGGAAGGAAAAGATTTGGCGTACAAAGGACGCGGTAACAAGAAACCGGGGGAAGAAAATACCCCCCTTCCCTCTGGAAGAAAGAGAACGGAAGAACAATTACGAAAACGATTAGCAGAATGGTTTTGATAACGAATTAAAACGCCCCTAAAATTAGCGCCTCGAATTTATTGAAATAGTTCGCTTTAATCATCCTTTTTGCATAATGAGATTTGTGAAACCAACTGACTTAACGGTCGAGAGAGGGCGTGTCCGCGTCTTTAAATATTTACGGACCCTTTTATTGTATATTCCTTTGTAAATAGCCTTAAAATGTAAATCCATCTTTGTTCTAAACTTCCTAAAAATTCTATTTTTGAAGAAGAATTTGAATGAGGAGCGCATTGGCGGCGTATCGAGTACTAAGATCTATGCAAATTCGCTCGAAGTGCGGCTCAGAGAGGCTGAACACGGGCTCTCGGGGCATTTGCGCGAGGTCAATCTCAATTTTCGGGGGGCGGTAATTGATGCAGTAGCGCAGCGGGGGTTAATTACATTTTGTTTTGCTACCGTGTACCGTCGATTTAAAACGCTGATCGGAATTCGACGCAATCTGGCCCTGGAATCTGACGCGGACCTAACCCCGGCAGCGCCCCAGGAACCCTTCGCCCAAGTCCCGCCGCACACGCGCACGCACAAACAGAATGGTGTAGGGTATTAAAGGTGCCCTCGCCTCCCCCCTTCGTTCCCGTCCCCTCCGTCCTTTTCTCTTTCGCTCTGTCGCTCTTTTATGTAAGCTTAGGTGGTTTCCGCGAAGCTACAATCCAAGGCGGAGACGGAACGGGAACCGTAGATAGTTCCGAAAGAGACGCGATCACCCTCCCTTCGTACGTACAACGAAGTCAGGTTCGAACTACGGTAGAAGGACGAAGCCGACGTATTTATCGGGAAAGGGATAAAGGGAACTACTAAAGGGGAAAACTCCGGGAATGTTAAGATCTTAAAAATTCGATGTGACGGCCGGAGAAAGCGTAGGCGGGTCCAGTAGCTTTAGGGCCCGGACCGGGCCAAGCTTCGATTCGACCTACATCGAAAGAGGATTAGGGGCTCCGTGAGGAATTGCAGCGGTGCCGGAGATTAACGCCAATTGGCGATTTTCCCTAAAAGAGCCCCAAAAATCCTCTTGGAAAATTATCCTTGCAAATTCTAATCGCGGAAAGAATTATTTCCACCGGCTAAATTAACGTTGTTTATAGAGTAAATACGTGGGCCGTTCCCATTGTTTAGTCCCTTTCCGAAGAATACGGATTATTTTAACTTAAATCGAGGTCCAGGCCGCCGTTGGGATTAATGAGTTAATGAACGCGATATTCAACTAAATGTATTTTATTCCTAATCTCCGGCGAATCGCGTCGAATTCTAAAGAATTGACATATTGAATAAACACCTTTCATTTAAAACTTTTACAAACAAACTAAAGCGCCTCGTGTCTGAACGATCACGGGAAGGCTTTTCAAATTTTCAAAATGCTTTTCTGCCCAGAAAATCCTACGTTGCACGTACAAGCGCTTCAAACGCGTGTAATAAAGCGAATGTAAAGCTTCAGACGAGCAATATACTCGGCATTTTCACGATAGAGGCGGTCAAATATAAACGATGCTATTTGGAAAGCATTGTCGAAAAAATGTTTCAAACTTTCAATATCATAATAAAAAATAGACCTCTTATACGGGGCTCCGGACACGTTTTTCCCGAGAAATAAACACGAAGTAGGCTTTTCAAGTATCGTTGACTCAAAATATATATTCAACGAACAGGGGCGAAAATATTTAATAATATCATTTCCATAAAGCTGGCTCGGCAAAAAAGATAGCACCCGAAGACTTCTTCAAAAAATAATCTGTATATACTTTTCCTCAATCTTATAGCGCTCGAGCCCTATTACCCTCCCCCCCCCTCATCTTCTGGTTCACATTTCACTTTGGAGGAAGAGAGAGAAGAGAAAACACGATTTTTGCATAATTCAGTCGCTCGGAAAAGATCCGGCGAGAAGCGTCGTCTCGAATCCTCATTTTTGTAGAAAGAGGAAAATAATAGAGCACGTAGCCACCAAATTCGAATTGCGAACGCCAAGGCTTATTTTATAACGCGTGCGAAGTAGGGGATTGCCAAAACACCAGTCTTGATTAAAATGGCGAAACTCAGCCACTAAAAGAAAAAGCGCTTCGAGAAGTTTGTTACAATCCTCAATTCTAATAACATGCAAATAGGAATTAGCCGTTTCCCATATACACGATTCAAAGTGACAAAGACGACCAATGCTAAATACGCCAGCTTTGTGTTTCGCTGTAAAGTAGTCACCGCGTCTACTATAGACAAACTGCCGACCGTCGTCTACTCGTAAAAGACCAATTAGATTATACGTCGGAGCTATCGCGATTATAGCTTCTCGCGGCGTAACTAGGATAATTACGCGGGGAAGCCTTCGTAGCGTTGTTAGGGGCGATCCAATAGATAAACCCTTTAAGGACTGGCTAATTTCGCCTTAGCGCCATTTCGCGGGGGTCCGTTGGAATTTAGAACCGAGGAGCTGCCGCCGCTGTCAGACGCTTCCCCGCTGGAATTTATAGCTGTATGTCCTTACCGTAAAAAGGAGGATAAAAATAAAACCTTTATTCAAGATTTCGCCCATTTTTACCTCTCCGAGGCGAGGTGACAAAGTCCCCTAGGAGGGGTATTACAATCACCGTGTCTGTCGGTGTGTCTGTGTGTCTGTGGGTGTGTGTGTCTGTGGGTGTGTGCGTCTGTCTGTCCGGGCTGCGAACGCGTTCGCATTTTCGGAGCAAAGTGTAATCGCTGCGTACGCAGTTTCTTGGAATTAGGGAAAAGGTTTTTGAAAAAGCGCCCTCTTTTGTCACTGTGTGTGGACGTGAATAATCTTCGACGTTTGGGACGGACCGAATGCTGGGGGTTACGGTAAACGTCTCAACGTCCAAATGGCAGGGTTTCCACCAAATGTTCACGGTATACATCTCATTATTAATTTGCGATAGTATCGGGCGGCAATTGAACCCGAGCCCTCCTGCATGACAGGCGAGTGTTCTACCACAGAACCACCGATACATGTTACGCTTCATTGAAAATTATAAACTCAGCTTAGCGGAAGAGTATATTAATACTTTTTAAAGTCTAAATATTTTACGTATGAAATTTTAAAAGTCAAATCTTGTTTTAGCGCAGTCAGCAAAGATGAGATGGTTAAAGGGTAGAACCCGTGGGTGGTCCACTTAGTTAGTTTTTTGTAATTAATTTACGGGATTTATTATCGACTTCGGTATAGTTGTTGTATTAATGTGGTGGCGTCGATTTCACGTTTATTGATATACGAGCTGTCGTTTAGTCAAGTAGCTTTCTGTGCTTTGTTAATAGTAAGGTTTTTGCTTCTTGTTAATACATTTGGTGTGGATATTTGGATATCTACGATTCCTAATGCAGTCATTGATTTCCTGGGTGTGTGAGTCATTATATGTTATTGGAAATTGGACGGCGTTGGTCTTTTTCACGCGGTACGTGTCACAACGTCAACAGGAAGTCTACGAGTCGTCCACTACCAGATGTCGAATATAGCTATTCTACGGTATCTTCATCAACGGCGAGTGTTGAAATAACATGAGCGTTAAAGATGCGGCAAGTATTTCGTAAGCGAGAAAAATACAAATACCCTCTGTAGATATTTATTTCATTAAAATTTGCTTCGTTTTATATTTAACTGATAAACTTGTACTGTAAATAGGGTAAATTCAATTGTGCATTGTTTTAGTACGTCTAAATCACTGTTGTAACTACTTAATTTATAATATTCTGAATAAATTACAATCGGTTGTTTCGTCTCAATTATTTTAATTATAATTAGAATTTTATACCGGGCGGGATTGAACCGGGATTACGTTTTTAGTACATAACTCTGAATTGCGGAGATATATCTTTAAGGATCATCTCGAGAAATTAATTCCACTAGGGACGATTCTTCCGAGGAGTGGTATATTTTGGCTGGCCAACTTGTTTTTTCTTACCCGAGCAGCTCCAGCCTGCAAATTACGTCGAACAAATTTGATTTCAATTTTTTCGCCTATGGCTTCTTTTCTTTTAAGAGGCGGGGTAAAAGGGAGAGAGAAGCCGTGAATTAAAAGCGGATTAAACCGAAGGGTACGCCACCTGGAGGCGATTCCTCCGAAAAATTTCGGAAAATTTCCAAATTCCTATAAAGTGTTTAATACGGTTATCGAGCATCCCCCGAATTTAGGAGCTTGGAACGGGGATGCTTTTATTGGCCTCGAGAATTTCGGGAATTATTGGCCTTTTAGGAAAAGGTTTTCCAATAAATGGAAGTTTCCAAAACCGAAAATTTTCAAAGACGTTAAGGGGAAAAGGAAAATTATTGCGGGATTTAATTCTAAAGAATATCTCTTAAGAAATCTTTCCACTAAAAGACGTTTCAGTCCTATCTCCATTGGTATAATTCCGATATACGTGTAAAGTCGACGACTGGAATATATTAAAATTAATTACTCGTAAGTAATTAATTACAAAAAGTTTTGAGTGTAATTCGTCTTGGCAAAAATTGGGAGAAAAATTAATCAAAGAGCAGTTAATTTTTAAACATGGACCATTTTTTTCAATTTAATGGATTTAGAAGTTTTCAAAGAATTCGGCGAAAGATAATACCGCGAAAAAAAGGAGTAGCCTCAATTTTAGACGAAAAAAATGCGTAAAATTCTGACGGAATTTTCGTATAAAATTCTTTCAAGCGTGCAAGAATCGGAAAAGGGGAACTTAAACCGACCGTAAAAAATATTTGGACCAAAAAAAAGAGCATCGTGTTACCCAGGATGATACGGCGGTTGTTTTTAAATAATAATGAAAAATAAACAAAAAGAGTTAGGGAACCAAGGGCATTCCTTCGAAACCAAAAATACATATATTCCGGCATCTCGGGGGGAAAATGAAAGATTCTTGAGGCTAGAAAATTTCAAAGAATAGAAAATTCCTCGTCTTATTTGCTTTTCGGTTTCGCCAATGCCGATACAATATTTTATCTCTCGAATACGGATACAAAATCATTTTTACCCATACAAGGGAAACTAAAAAAAATATATATATAAAAGTTGAGGCTAACGGCTACCCCGTAGAAACTAGGAAAAAGGTTGGGCGAATGCCCAAACGTAGAATAATATACGCGACGAAGGGTAACCTGAAAGCGTGGTTAAAAATAGATCGGTCCCTTTCGTTCCTCGACACTTAGCGATCAGGTAAGGAAGGCGAGAGCTCGAAATCCGACTCTCCATTTTTTTGGCTCTTTCCCGATTGCCTTCTCCCAACGGAACGAAGGAGCTGCTCACTAGACGATACTGGCCTCATCATTCTCTCTTTATTGTTTCGGCCACCAAGAATGCCTCCTTCCCGCGCCTACGGGGGCTTCTTTCCTCATAAAGACGGTACTGGGGCATGCGGATTCTCCATTTTATATAAAGAATATCGGCGGGATGTTGGGGGTTCTTACGCCCCAGACACGGAGGGTTTTTATAACCATCGCGGCTTGAAATATGGCCGGCAAAAGCGGACGAAATTGCTAACGTTTCTTTTCGGTTTACGGCATCCCTAAAAAATAAATACAGGACATTTCTTGCCAATTCCCTTTAAGAATGTCAGCGAGTCTCAAAAACAAACTGTACCCTGCCTTGCCTTTAATATTTCATAGCTTTATAATAAAAGTACCTAAAATAAGTTGGAATTTGAAAACTTGAATATTTTAAAACAGGTTCCTTCAGGGTAGAAAATAAGAGAATTTGCCCGCTTTTGGGCTAACGTAAAGATACATTTTCTAAATTCGATAGAATGTTTTCGTATATAGATTAAGTGTCGAAATTCAGAAGGGTAAATGAAATATATAACATTACTCTGTGTTTTATTGTTTCAACTAGGCGTAAAAAATAAGTTTGAAAGCAGTTTATTCCGCAAATTGAGCTATCAAACTGAAAAAGCGCCTATAGATATAAAAAAAAGGTTAAATTACTTCAAATTTTCAATTCAGATTGAGAGTTATTATCTGAAAGCGTGAAAATACTTTAAAATATTGAAAGACATTTCACGATTTTAAACTGTATGGTATACTCTATGCAACGCGATATCGAATAAACGATCAAAAATGTATTTTAAAGACGAAGCTCTGTTCATTATCATTACCTTTTTTTATATTATTTCTATTACCTTTATCTTTTATTATTTTAATTACGCCCTTAAATCGTATATCTTATATCTTTAAGCTTTGTCTTTCAGAATCTCGGAGGAAAATGTGACCAGACGCTCAATTGAAACTAACTTCGGCGAGGCTTTTCAGATATAAATCTATTGTCCACTTTCGTTCGACCTCAAAAAAGGCAATTCAGCCATTGTGAAAACTTTTAAGCTATTATCCGAACCCTCGACTTAAAGACGCGCTTGAAGTGAAGTTCACACTATACGCGTGACTTTTTTCGGCTATCTAGTCCAGCAATTTTCCCGCTCTTCCAGCTAATTTCTTAATTGAATCGCAGCTATTTGCTAGTCGATTTTCATTTTAGCTTTTTATACTGCAAAAAGTAGGATAGAAAAAAATTGTTAGCCAAGTTGGTGGCGTAAAGTAGCGTAGCGCGAACTTAGCTCGAGTAACACTTTCCAAGTTTCGGAACCAACTTTGTATCAAGTCTTAACCCAACTCTATAGAAACCATCTTCCTCTAAAGAAAAGAAAAAAGGTGCGGTTACTCCACTGGCGAACCATATTGCGCCTTCAAAATCGATATAGATTCTAAATTTTGTCGGCTTCCTTTGAAAACCACTTTTTGGGCTCTTTCTCCAGCGAGTCAGGGCCACGAAGAATAAACGGGTAAAAATATCTGGAAACTTGTCAAAGCACGTGGCCCCCTTCGTTGCCTATATACGAGGTGGAAAAAGCCGAGTGTTCGGAGTCGACGTTTTTAAGTGTCAAAAAACAGAAATCTTAAAAAAGAGAGCGTCGCTCTAGGTTTTTGTCCTTTGACACGACGTCGATTTTCGCTTCGACAAACTTGAAGATCTCTTTCTTACATTTCGAAGAAGAGCCGCTCAAAATAGCTTCGTTTAAACGAAGGACCATACGGATAATCCGACAACAGAAGCGTCCTTTTCGGGAGTCGGCACTCCCAAAATTTCCAAAACATCGAAAGTGGGGATTAGGTAGGAGTTTTAAAATCGTGTTCGGCTTCCGTAGACTTATAACTTCCCAAAATATGGGAATAAAAATCCAAAAGGAGGCTCGCTATATTTTTAAGAGATCAGCGATAAATAAAAAGTACTTTTTTGGCCGCTATATAAGAATAAAGGCTTAATCCCGGTCGAAAAAAGGACGGGAAAGTGGTATTTTATCCGCGTCGAGGCTATTGAGAAATCGCGTTATGTCACGGTTTTATACGGCGCGTTGATCCGAGGAGAAAGGAACGATAAAAGAGGTTGATGGCAGAGAGCGCTAAATCGAATTTTCATTCCGTCAATAATTAATCCGTTAATCTTATCGCAACGAAACAGATAATCCTGTCAGTAGCGATTTCATCCTCCGTGGATCTCGGAAAAGCCAGCTTCGGACAGAAGCTTTATTAGGTTTCGGCAGGGCGCGGACCAAAGTGAGCCGGCCGAACGAGAGATGAATCGTATCGGATCGTATAACACGCTCGGTAGCGGTAGTCTATCTCGTCGAAGGCACGCTAACTTTACCGTATCGTATCCGCGATATAGCGCGGACTTCCGAGATATGGAGACAACGCGCTTCTAGAGGGGAAAAGCCATTAAGCCAATCGAATCGCCAAAAGGCTCTAATCTACAGATTAGAGCCGAATAAAGAAACCAGAACTATACTCGCTCTGACACTCGTGAATATTTTGTCTTTTCGCTTCGTAGCGCGATTGTTACTTTAAGCGCCGCCAGAGGTGCATTGAGAAGAGATCGAAAATCCGCGGGCTAAAAGAGATATAGTGAAGAAATAAAACCTAAATATCTAAAAGCTCAGAGTCCATACATTCCGAAAAGAATAGCACTTCGCTGTCGATTCGGGATAAAACGTATGGGGATGTTAAGCTCGCACTTAGCCGCGCCTATATATTCCCACTTCGCGGACCACCTAAAACTAAAAAAAAAGACTTTATTCTATACGGGATATTTCTCGGAGCATTAAGAAACGTCGAATTCAACCTTTAAACTAATTCTTCCCCTACCTAAGATAAAAAAAAACCTCCTGACGTATTTAGAAATAAAAGCGTAAAGTCCCTACAGCGACCGTTTTCTCTATTATTTTTAAATTTCCTAATATTACTGGCTCGCTCCATTTGAGTTATATTTAGGTCAGCGAAGATCCATTAGGGGTACAATTCATTATAGTATCTGCCATTCGAAATGCCGCTTCTGGAAATAGGTTAACATCATTCTTAGTCCTCCCACAACCTTTCCGACTGTCGGCTATCTCTTTTCCGTTCTTGCCAGTCCCATAAAAAAAGGTAGAAAGCGGAAAAAATAAAGAAGAAAAGGTATAGTATAGAAGATCATTGCGGGGTTTTATTTTTAGGGGTTCCGGCTGGTTTTTATGGCCATTTCTAGATCCCAGAACAGAAAGCTAAATAGGAAAGGGATATCTCTCGGAGGGGAAGCGACGGCGCGGGAGAAGGGAATTATTCTACATAAAGATGGGCTCATTCTTTTTCTCTCGGCGTCTTGGCCGAAGAAGAAAGGGACATAGCGAGGGAATATATTTAGACAGGCGCTCCAAATTTATAGCTTCAACTTAAGCTCTTTCCGAGATAATGCGCGCTATAAGATATTCAAACAAGCCCCGCTTCGAAATGAAAAACCACCCTCGTGAGCGGATAATATTACGGCGTCACATTTCACGGTGACTCCACTCAAAAGGTAAAACTCCTCTTCCAAGAATGTCCGAATTTCACCGTCCTGGTGCTAGAGGCCTGCGCCGATCTGATATGAGTCGGCGGGGGCGTTTGACCCAAAATATACCGGCGGCGGCGGCGGCGGCGGCGGCTTACGCCGGCGTTTAGGCCTACGGTGGTTGCGTCTTCGGCGTGGCCAAAATGACCAGCGGCGGCGGCGTTTGTATAAATTTTAGAGCTATTTTTTGTAGCGACAGTTTAAAAAACACGCGACCAGAAGGGCAAGGGCAAATACCAACTCGTACTAGTCCTTCCATGGACTAATTAATGTACACAGGGATGCCCCGTTTCCGAATGTTTGCGATTGTTAAATGTGCGCTTTGGTGGCGGAGTTAGGAACTAACGGAAAACTAGGGTCAACCGGGGGAAGAAGGAAAAAGGGGGGAAGGGGGACATATCGATAAACCAAGCAACATTTAAATTTAAAGGGAATTAAAATATGGATAAGCCTTGGTTATATTAGTGACTCTCTCTATAGCCAAGATAGCAATGCTGGAATCTATTGACGCTAAGTGAAAATGCTATTACTCTGCGTCGACCGAAATCCGAAAACCAAATTTGACGTTCGACGTCGTGTTCAAATGTCGTTATTTTCGCGCAAATGAAAACCAAGCTTAATATACCAAAAAAAAAAGTGTATGAAGAAAAAAAAGACAATCGGCGGCGGCGCAAGCCGCTACCTGGTGCCACCGATAATGACATCTATTATCGAAGGAAAACCAACAGAGGCGGGTTTTCCTATGATTGTAAAACCCATTTAAATGGCAATTAAACTAAGGATAGGGCTTAAGGGAGTGAAGCGTGTCTCCGGTAAAGGACGTTGTTTCCGTCTAATAGGGTTAGCGAAATCTCTCTTTCACGAACTCTTTCTACGAAGTTGTTGTGCTTTCCGTGGGAAACTCTACCCCGCAACGTGTGTCGCGTTAATTCTGGCGTAGCGGATTATTTATACTTTAAAGAAAGAGGCGCGTTCCTTTCTACGTTATCCTCTTCAGTTGCCTCGAAAGAAAGAGGTCATTCCGGCGGACAAGTGGATTAATTAGAGAACTTTGAGACAGCTCGAAGACTATAACGTATGAAATATACGCGGGGCCAAAATCCCAATGGTAGCATTCTCTCATTTCCAGAGAAATTTCTCAGCGTCATGAATCGTTACCGCATAGGGTCCCCTAAATATATAATCACGGTTCTGAGTCTAGACGCTGTCCTCTCCGCGAAAAAGAACAAAAGAAATAAATACACGGCGCTGGTTGGACAAATGACCGATGTCAGAAGGCGAAAGGGGGGTGGAATTTAACCCGGCGGCCTTCTTCTCCCATCGCCGTCAGTCCGGCCAATAAGAAAAGAATCCGCGCGGAGATGTTCGAAAAATATACTCGGCCCCGTTGTCATCGCAAAATTGTTGGCAGTAGCCCCGCGGCAGTCCGACTATAGCCGTCAAATAGCGCGTTCTTATTTATTGGTATTTTCTTTGATGTCAGATGCCCGTAATCGCTTTCGCTTGTTCTAGAAGAAGTTGAATACCGGTCAAAATGTCCTCGGAGTGAGAGCGAACGAGCAACGAGAACGTTAAAGACTCGAATAGCTCTTCTGGCGAGAAAAAGCGTAAAAGCTTGACGGCTAATTTCGGTAATATATCGAAAATAATGTCTATATAACAAAAATATATAATTCTTCAACGTAGCCTTGAGATACTCTCTCTCTCTCGTTTATTCAGGAGCCTTATTGAGTTTGGGAAGCTCATTTTGAAGTAAAGCGATATATTACCGGTTTCAAACATATATATTATATTATATATATATATATATATAGAAGAGCGAGCGAGTTATTCATTATTCTTCAACCTTCTATTTTGAGACTATCCAGTAAATGGGCCAAAGGCACGCCAACAAGAACCGGCAGGCACCCGTTGCGAAGGAGGTAATAATGCCAACACCTTTTTCCAAAGCTCAAACCATAAAATACATTAGATTTTTTAGTGAGAGAAAAAAGCGGCTAAGAAAGGCCCTACGGGTCTTCTTGGCCCCACTATGATCAAAACGCGGAGAGAAATTTTTTCTCTTCGGGGCGGCCAACAGCCGCCTGTAGATTCGAGCCTGTTACGTATCATTATAGTTGCGAGGAAACGACCGACGAAGAACAAGATATTTTTCCGTTCTTTCTTCGCTGGCGCTCCTTTCTCTTTCGATTTCGGGAAAGATGGAAAAAATAAACGAGAGCGTTCCTTTCTAGCTTACGGGGGGGTTTAAAGTGGGTCAAGGCCCCGAGCGCCACCACGGCCAGAAATATTTTGTCTCCGCCACTTTTCCCATCCCTCCTAAAATACTACTTTATTCCATACGCTAACGACAGCCGCTCAACGGGGTCCTCGCCTCGCGTTTTCCAGACGTTTTCATCAAGTTTGGGAGTCGCGGGGAACGTAGTGCGTGGCGCGGCCCGTCGCTTTTCTCTAAGGTAATATAAAAGGTGATGTTGATAAGGAAAAAAAAAGTGTAATACTAAAGGACGGGCTTGTAGACACGCTTCACTCTTGGTTCGAGTTAGCCTTCCTTCGCCTCTCTTTTCCTTTGGAGAAAATGGGCTTATTTCCCCCCTCACAGCCCAGAGGGACCGGGAATCCCCCCCCCCGTTGCGTGTCTAGCTAACTCTGTACGTCTCTTATCTCTCCCGCTCCTCTCTGTTATATTGGAAAAACACTAGCGTAAGACAAATTTCAAAAGTATCCGAGCGGGGAAGTCGTTAGGAGGGGGTTCCAGCTATTACGGAACGAGAGACGTCAAAGAACGATTGTCCAGCTTCTAGCGTTCCTCAAGTCACGAGCCCGGTAATTGCCTCAGCACCAATCCCAAAGATGGAAATTCAAAATTACAAGGTTGTATTGAAACTTTATAACGTATTCTTTCGGTTCCTTCATTCCTGAATAGACTATGATTTGTGTAAAATATCCAGCTTTAATATTTGTACATAGTGTAGCGCGGGTGTCGAATGTTGGAGATCTCAACCTAGGGACAATCGACTTAAGCGAACCCCTAAGGTACCCGTCTACAATTAATAATAATGACTGAATACGCCCGGGACTACTCGCGTAACGTGATATGGTGGGGTTAGCGAGGGTCCTCAGTATTAAATTGGTGTCTAGGAGAAATTTGTTATTAAACGTATCAAGCCAGTTGTTAGATTGCCAAACACTAATTGATTTAATTTAAACTCAATATCCTAACCAAACATTTAAGCTAACTTAAAACTACCTAAACACTAATTAAACTAAATGAAATATTATCAAACTAAGCAACTGGCCAGTGCTCGCGGCATTAACGAAATGTAAAATCTAGGTTGCAACCATTACTTAACAAAGTTCATTCCGAAATGTTCAGTTGAACTGCGGAAACTTTATCGAAGTGGCAGAGTCCGGTTGGAGCCGTGGAAGAATCTGAGCGACGTTGTTGACGTTTCGGAACAGCGGAACACAGAATTTATGTTGGTGGCGATGGTATCTCGTACAATATGTTGAATGTAACCGCTGGATGGTTGGGCATAACGAATTGGCCAATATAGATTGTTCCTGTCCTTATCTTGAAGTCAACACGTTTACAGCTCGAAGGTTAAACAAAACACGACTTTAACGTCCAAAATTAGTTGAAATATCAATTATTTTGCTCCGATCATAAAATGGAGTCCTTTTCAAATCAAAATCCGAACCGTTACTATTTCTTTTTTTTTAGCTCGCGTCCGAGCGCGCGTTATTAAAAAAACTCGCGTTATTTATCTCGCGTATTATTTTCCAACTCTTCAATTTTGAGAATAAATATAAACGTAAAAATATGTATAATACATGTAAGCATATTTTAACACAATAAATAATTTATAATATATATAATGTATAAGAAATATAAATGACTATCAAACAACTGGTCTTAGACACGTCGGCATATCAATAAGGGGTCAAAGGGGCGCTGTGATCTCCTCGCTATCCCACAAAAACAAAGATCTCCCGGTAAAAGGACGGGCCCTTCCCTTACCTGGGGTAAAACACCAACAACCGAATCACCCAATCACCAAAATATTCGACCAGCAATTATTTTGGGGGAAAGGGGATGGTATATTTCTTATTAATTTGATATTTCGCATTACAATTGATGACGACGAAGTGTAACGGAGTACCCGAGAACGTAGTTTCAATTTGATATCGTGTATACCTCGAGCTAGCACGACGCTTTTTCATAGTTAACAAAGTGGCAATAGCGCGACGAGAAAATCCTATTAGGATAAAGGTGGCGTTTCTGGTAACGGAGACGATGATTACGACAGACACGGAATGTCACTTGATCGCCGCCAAGAAATTAGGTACCGTTCCGAGGCAATAAAGCCCGACCAACTTCTAATGTATAAAGTGCTATTAAGACAACGAGGTCACTTGGTACTCTTCACTCTGTCAAAGGATGAGTTTCAGTTTGCTCGTTAAAGGTTTACACTCTGACATCTGGTGGATGCTCTCATTCTAGATGGATTTTAATTCTTGGCGAATAGTTATAATCTCTGGCATTAGCACCCAGCATCCACTTTCGTTTTCTTTTTTTTTCAACAGAGATGGGTTATATCGCGCAGCACGGTGTATATACCGAGACGCGTAAGGTCGTTAGTTAACCTAGACGAAAAATTTCATACTATCACCTAGGAGCAACAAACACAAGGAGAACGTAGCTAGCCTTTAAACATGCTAAAGGCTGGTTTTCACTTGGACAAAAACGCCACAGCGGTGAACGTCGACGCAAAAAATCCACGTTAGGCCTAATACAAATTTTACGCGTCGAAGCTCGCCGTCGTGCCATTTTGGTTCTAGTGAAAACCCGCCTTAACGCAGTGTTGTGTACGAATTTAATTGGACGAGCCTTTACGCTGAACATTTTACGGGCGAGGGGGAAGACAATTTCCAAATTTTCCCTTTCCGACGGCGGCAGGCGCTAAAGCGTCTAACAAATGTAAACTGTACGCAAGAAAATCCACTCCTTGTATGGGGTGCTGTGTTTGTTGCTCCTAGCTGCCAAGAAAGCTGACGGAACTACGATACGATCTCTCAAAATTAAATTCGAAAACAAAAACAAAAGGATCATATCAACCGCGTAAACGTAAAAATAGTGAGTAAACGACTGTAAAATTGAAGCCAGTGCTGGAATAATAGAAAATATCGCCCCGAAAAAACAACAAACTAAGAGGTACGCGGCATCCGATTCGTGACATCCTATTCAAATATTTTGTTATACGGAAAACTTCATTTTAGCAAGAAAACTATTTCAAAGGAAAAAAAGCTACCACTACAACCGCACGCCATTCCACAAAGCCCTTTGACGAAGAAACTTAGAATAATTCTGACTTTCGCTATCTATACGTACATTTTGGTTGCTAAGAACAATTAGCGTAAGACTATCAAAACACCTTAAACGGTGAGAGTAAAAATAAGAAGCCGCGAAAGATTTAATAGGCCTTTCTATAAAGTAACATTGGCCTTCTTGTTTAGATGTATCGGGCGCGTCACTCGTGACGTAGAAGTGACGTTTCACTATGATAGCCAATTTTTTTATAAAGATCTAACCTTCAAAACGGAACTGAACTCCTACGTATCTCGTGAACGAAAGCAATACATTAAAACAAGTTCGGCAAGCGCAATGACTTTATAGAAAGGCTTATTGAAAGACTAGAATATTTTCCCGGCTTTTTAGAGTGGACGCCTTCAATTGGGGAAGGCATAATATTACGTGGTCACTGGAATGCGGGGCGGATCGATGTCTGCAAAACCGATGAAAAACCAACATCCGGCGCGGACGTCACGGGAAGAGGGCGACACGGGGCGGACAACTCGTTAAGCCCCCCCCCCCCCCTAAGAAAAAGCGAGCCCGACATTTCCAACAGGAAAAGGGATGGCTCCTCCGGATAAAATTTCTCTAGAGAATTATTTCCAACGAGAATATTTCTTTCGCTCTTCTCCGATAATGGAGGAGAAAGCAAATGGCCCATTTATTCTAACTACATCGCTCCATGCGTGATATGCCTAAATATGGTTATTAGCCTAATATACTAAGGCACAAACTACATAATTAAAATAAATTGTGGCTAGAAAAAACTGAAATATTGCCTGCCTGGTGAGTGGCTTCACCCTGGGATTTGGTGTAAAGCGTGTGGAACACTTTTACAGGCGTTGCGATCTATTTTTGACCTGGAGTATAGTAAAATTAATTGACTAATAATACAATGATAAAACCTAGAAAAAATTCTTGGCTGGAATCACGTTTGGCGAAAGGTTACCCCCAGGGAAACTGACTAAGAAAATAGTTTTTTAGCGGGTTAATTTACGGATTTATATTCATGCAGGTCCAAATTGTTTTAATTAAACAACCGGTAACAAAAAGAGCCGTTGAAACAATTGCGTGAAAGTTATTTATATCCTGAATAAATAATCGGCTATAGCCATTCAAGCCTATTTACCCTCAAACAAAGGAAGCAGAGAAAGCGTAGCATTTTTTTTATCCTTTATCCATCGCTAGGTGGTATCCTCATTAATCACGAACGTTTTGAGCGAGGGACCCTCATCGCGTAAAGAGACGAAGGCCACAGAGCGGGGGATGGAAAATGTAATTGTTTTAGCAATAAACCGGGGGGAGGGGGACCTCTTTCACGCTAGAATCTAATAAAAACCTTCCGCCCGTCTACCTCGTACCCGAATAAAAAATATGCTCTGATAAAATTTGAGTAAGTTGATCTATAATTTATTAGCGTCTCTAGTTTAGGTCATCTGCCGTGCCCTCACAATTTCCGTTATTCCGTATTATATACAAGATGCTCTTTACCGAGAAGGGGAAAACACGGAAAAATTGATAGTTGCTACTCAGGTACGAGGAACGATAAAGCCAGCAGACTACACCTTACTCCGCTTTAAGATCATCGTTCGTTTCAATTATGAAGCGGAGATAAGGGATTAGAAACTTATTTTTAGAGTGCAAATAGCGAATCGATTTTTATGCAAATTTCCGCGCTCTGCCTTCCCATTTCTTTACGTGATTTTTTTAGAGCTTTCGTTAATCCTATTCCTGACCCCCACGTACGACGCCGAAACAGAAATTACGAGGACAACCCGGCTTATCCTTTGACAAGATCTAAGTCTTCCTTCGAGCATTGTTACCTTTTCAATACACTAGGGGACTTCGAAAAGGGTTATTTATTTTATCCAGTCACGGAAAACTCAAATCTAGATTCAAAGAGAAAAAAAAAACTAGTTTCGTCGTGTGTTTCTTAATAGATCTTTTCTTTCTCAAATACATAGGGGGAGCTGTCCAATAATTGTCAACACCTGACCTCTCCAGTATCAATAATAGCAAAATGTTCGAACCACCCTCGGTCGGGCCCATTGGAAGAATCAAAACAACAAAAATAACAAAATTAAATGAAGAAAAATGTGTTGAAAAATGCTCGGTTTATAGCGACAATCATTTCGAGTTACTACCTGGCCTATAAAAACTACCATCCGTCTAAAATTATCTCAGCATTACGTAACGGTAGCCTATTAAGACTTTGTAAGCTACCGATAACTCTTCTCAAGTTTTGCCAATAAAATTGGAGAAAAACTTGCGTTTGGTTAAAATTGCTGAATGTTTTTTCGTGAAAAAGAAAGTGTCACGTATACCCCGGAGGATTTCCTCGACCGTTTCCCCAACTCGAAAACCTTTTTCAAAAGATAAGCAAAAAAACCCGTGGAGAAGAGGAAAGTGAAAAGCTCCGTTACATGTGCTATTGATTCGTGGAGGCCGACTGGGGACTAACAAAATACACGTCGCGAGTTTGGTTTATTCCCTGTAAAAACAAGGTGAGACCGATGTAAAAAGAGAGACTCTTTGAACGCTCGCGAACAAAAAAGGAACATTGCTATCGAATCGTTCAACCGTGTCTGAGTTTTACAAAAATATACAATACTACGACTGGAGAATCACTCCACCTTTAACTATACCAAAAATTTTCCACGACTTCAAATCACACGTCATACGTTAAAGTGGATCCAAAATGACGTAAAATATGACGTAGACTTTTATCTCTTATACTCCCGTGTCAAAATGTAGCGGCGCGTTGTCAGACGTACCATAATTATGGTACAACTCAATAATTCTAGCTAGGAATTTGGAACGTACCATAATTTCACCAGTGTGCCGTATGATACGCCTTTTTGCAATAATTTTAACAAACCGTACCATATTTTCAATAATTCTGATAGCACTTATCATATTGTCAGTAATTTTTGAACCCGCTAATAGGTTATAAGTTGCCATTGTTAAATTAAATCTTTACGTTGACAACGGTTATTTCTGGTGGTTTGATCTTTAAAATTATCCTTAAATTTTTATTCTCGAAACAGGCCTACATAATGTTGTGAAATAATTTAGCCAAAAATTCAATAATTTTGGAGTTTGTATACCATAATTTCCTTTTTTGCATCTTGCAACACTGGTATTGTCCAACCATGATGGACCAACGAGACGAAGTGGTCAATCAGAACGGGAATTACCCACAAGCGTTTACGCTAATTGTAAATCATATTATATTTAGAACCACAACATTTCAAGACTCGCTTTGTGCGAAATATTGTTTGAAAACTTAAGTTTATATTTAGAAGTTGTAACACGTAAAATACATTAAATGTTTTCATATTTTTCATAAAGCAAATCAGATCAAAGATAATACAAGCCTTGTACCCTAGATTCGAAATCAGCGAGTAGTCAACAACGTGTACCCACTGTCCCACTTCCTGCCGGGACTCCGAAAACATTAGCTCGTTAGTTATTACGGTAACTAACAATACACTCTTTTATATCCTTATTTGTGAGAGCTGCAATTTTATTACAGGTCTGATTTCAAATAGTGCATGCAAGGCCGCTTCACGCGGTCAAGTGCACGCGACGTCTCGAGCTGATGAGCACGTGCAGGCGCCCTTGCCTGTACTATTTAAATTAGGCCTGTAATGAAATGGCCGACTTCGTAAAAGAGTGTATAGCTAGTGCAATACCTATGTAGTCTGATTTTTCGTAGGTCACGTGCCGGTTAGTGGGTAATCAAAGTCGTCAATCAGAAAGCTCTCTGAATTCGAATCTAGGTATATTTTCTTTGGTCAGACACGGCCAACTTTGATCACGCGCTGTTCGCGCTACTACGGGTAACACATTCGTCGAAATTCCGCGAGCAAGGATTTTCCCCCTATAAACTGTACTATAATGTGTAGGAGGTCAGCGCCACGCTCGGTGGTTATATTGTCTTCAATGTAAAAACTATACTAAAAATAATAATCATACACATCTTTTGCTCATAGGTTAACACAGAAACGTCAACGAATGAGATGGCCGCTGTAGCGCGAGAGATGCGCGAGAAATCAAAGTTGGCCGTGGGTCAGATAAGCCGGATGGCGGCCCTAAAAATGTCTATTTTTCGTAGTCCGTAATACAAACCTGGATTGTAAAAATATTTGATTGTTTTTATAAAATCGGTAACGAATGAAAAGAGTTTTATTTCTTTGAAGTACAAGGATATTTTTATCTATCTTTAGTCAAGGCAAAAGTGGGTTAATCGATTCAACATGGCTTGTTATATACGGATATGCTTGTATTAGGCGCAATCGTCTAAAAAAACCCAATTTTCTATATAGTTGTTTTTCTCGAATGGTTAGAGCGAAGAAACAGGGATGGCGCGGATGTAGATGACAAGTACGGGACGGTGAAGAATACCCTCGCAGACAAAAGCGCACAGTAGATTCTTTCTAATAATAGATATTAAACGCGACTCTTATCCAACGGAGCCAAAGCTTGCTGCCGCTTATTTGGCGAAAAAAGAGGATCAACTGGCTCGTGAGATCCAGGCCTACTGTTGCTCGCAACTGAGCGTTTTCCCACCATTCGACCACAAAAACGAGCTAATATCGACGTTTAACTTTGGGATAGACACGTCTACCACCACCCCCGTGTCGTCCCCCACACCAAGGAAGCTTAAAGGAGAATAGCCACGCTTTTCCAAATATCGGAATCACTGTATAAATCACCGCCATTTTATTTTAATAAAAAGGTCCTAGACGGAAGACGCAAAAACAAACTTAAATGGATTAATAATAAAGCTTGTTTTAAATAGGGAGTAAGCGCCGTGACGGTGAGCGTTGACGAAAATTTGTTTACTAGGCTTAAAGGGAACTCTTATTTCACGTAGCGGCCAAGTCATCATCCGTCAAAATTTGAGAAGACGACGCTAAACTTTAAAAATTAATTATAAATCAACCGCTTAATATCTTTCAACGCGGTTTTCGCCAAAAAATCTAGTTTTTCATCGTCTAAACGCTCATTTTAATAGTTCATACTTGGAGTTTCGTCTTTAAAGAGACACTAGACGAAACTATATAGGAAAAAAGACCAAAAGATGGTGGCACTTACCGTCGTTGTCTTCGTAAAGAATCGCGAAGTATTTCCAGTTTTTGCTCTTGACAAAATCCAGGTAGGCCTTCCCGAGAGCGCTGGGATGCGGATAAAGGTTGAGGGAGTGGTTGTCGTGCCGGGATCTGTAGTCCCATCGAGTCTCGATGTGCGGAACTTGGAGGACGTCGCAAGTGGACTGAACAGCCGAACTGGCCTCCACCGATTGCGGACCAAAGACAGCTGCCAGACCCTGGTCCAGAAGGTCACAAACTACGCGGAAATTAGAAGACGAACACCGTGTTATGATAAATCAAATTAAGCGAAATATTAAGTTAAATTAACTATAGGTCTACGCTTCTATAGCGACTACTTCTCAAACTTCCCGTCACTGGGAATAATTTCGAAGAAAATTAGATGATGTCCTGGCTTTGGAAATCCCGAATAAAAACGGCTCTTTCAAACTGATTCGGGAGGGGTGGAATAATTGAGCAAACCATCTATTTATGTCTGGTAAAAAATTAAAAGGAAATAAGGCGTGAAGAATTTCCAGGGTACCGATAAGAGCGGGTATCGAGAAGGATGCCGTCTAAAAAAGCCATTAACACGGAGTGCGTTTCTCACCACTGTTAATTAAAGACGAACCCAGTTTGTCAACCGCCCTTTCACGTAGAAAAAAAGAACAAGAACGCGCCTTTGATGGAAAGGAGCTTGTTCGAGTTAAGAAAAATGGGGCCTGAAAATGACAGAGTCACCACCCTCGGACCACCGCCAAACGCGTCGCGTTGGCTTCCCAAAGAGAGCCGAAGCGATTAGAAGACGGCTGTCAGTCTGGCGTAGGCCGCCGATAGATAGTCGAGGACGACGCTCGATTTCGATGGATCTTAAAACCATCAGGACCATTTTATTTTTTCCCCGTGCAAGGTGTACCCCGGATAGGTGGAGCGAGTCTTTGGCAGTCTCATAATAGAGGAAAATGGAACGGCGATGGAGGGAAAGTTTGGCCAAACTGACGTTCCGAATGATAGCGCTTCGAACCGAACATCGGATAGGTTAGGCCTGAATATTACGGGGGAGGATGGTAACCCGAGTCTAGGAAGAGAAACGGAGGAGGGGGCGCCTCGTTTCGGGGGTTCTTTTCCCCGCCTGACACGCCATTAATCACGCCCTCTTTCGGGGGAAGAGCTAAGGAAAAGCGCTTTAAAATTAACATGCCTTGCTCCGGACGTTTCCAGAATCTGGAGAGACCCGTCCGGGTTTCCTTTTCGGGGAAGGGGCTCGCGCAACGCTGGTCCTGTCACCCGTCTTGCCATTAATCTTGGGGGGAAATAAGCGAGAAGCGCCTTCGCTTTTACCCAAAAACTGTTTTACCCGAGAAACCCAAAAGGAGATTTGTATCCCTAAATTATCACCGCGCCACTCTCTCCCTTCAAACTAAAACCCATAGTTGTCCGGGGCAACTCCTTAACTTATCCGTCATACTCGACCCGAAGATAATATCGTAGAAACGCGCCGGGACACCGGCTTTTTCCAAAGTTACGAAGTCGCGTCGAGAGGCGAAGTTTACACCCGAGCTTCGAAACCGCTGACGCAATTTTCGTTACGCCGCGCGCGGGTATCACGTATCGTCGTCAGCTCTGTAGGCTGATTAGAGGCATTCAAAATCTCGGCTTCTGGGACACTTTGTGTCGCGAGCTGCGAATGAAGCTGATAAATTGACTTAGTTGCGGGAAATTTTAAACCATCGGCATACCTAGTTTGGCCAAGAGCCTTGGACGATACAAATTTCAATTTTTATATGGGCGTTATAAAAGAAGCTCTAAATTAATTATAGCGGCGCTGAATTATAAAGGGAAATTTATAATCGAGTCGTCGTTCCATGAACTACGTAAGCAATGTATTAATAGAAATCGCATTCGACATAAAGTAAAGGGAAAAGAGGCGAGTCCACGGCTTACAATAACACATCAAAGCGTTCAAAGATAATAGGGAATTAATAGCGAAAGCCTATTTTTGGACGATCCTCATCGGAGAAATCCTCTTACGCCAGAGCGAGGTTGAAGGGATCAAAATGCGTTTACTTTGGGAGAGCGAAAGAGGGCCGGAACGAAGATTATGGAACGATCGGCGAAGTCCTCCTATCTCTTCTCGGTTTAGCTTCGGGCATTTCTAAAGATATTATCATTTACGAATTAGGGTTGGGCAGAAAATTGGTTAAAAATAAAAAGGGTAACATAGTTTTCGATAACGGAGGCTCACTCGTTTTAACCGTATTCCACTAAAAACGTTTATTTCTGCGTTTGCCAATGTGGAACGAAAAATAATCGAAAAACTGTATAAACTTTACGGGTAACGTTATTATTGACGTATTCGTTAAAGTTTCTTATTATAGCATTTCATTCCCTTATAGTTGGCCATTACGCGAGAGAAGTGGCTATAATGGGACATAATTAAAAATAATCCCCGTAACAAAATTGAGTGAAGGTTTGGAGCGGGCGTGATTATCATAAATCTTAAGGGCAAACAACAACGTCGGGGTCCTTTCGAGCCTTTATACAGCTCGCTAGAATTAAAGCGAAAAGAGGGTTGAGCTATCCGTCTCGAGAACAGCGACCGAATTAAGCCTAAGCAAACTGGTCGACTTCTCTCGTAGCCAAGTGCCGTCCGCTGTCGTAATGAGGAACTAAAACCAGAAACTTGGCGAAACTCTCACCGCGCGCTTTCAGTCGAGTTCCCGATGGCGGTGGTCGACGCCTTGGCGATCGTATCCGCCTAAAGAGAGAGAGAGAGAGAGAGAGAGAAGGAGCTGGCGACCAGCGAGGTGTGTACGTAAGGGGTTTACGAAGTTTTGAAAGTATAATGAAGAAGGGGTCGCCAGCCTTCTTCTCGATCCGCGTACGCTCGATCGCTTACCCTTTCTGGCAGCTTGAAAACTGTCGTGTTGTTCGAGTCGTTCCACTTGGGCGGAAATCCTAGAGTTGGGCAAAAGCCGGCCATCGCTGTTGACTCTGTCCACCGCGTAGCGGAAGGTCAATTCCAAAACGTCATCGCCAGCTTCGAAGAGACCGCCTGCGAGATAAAACGACAAAAGTCGGTTAATATTTACGCGATACCTTTAGTCGAGAACGAACGAACTTTTCAAGGACAAATTGCCTAAATTAAAAAATACAAACAAAAAAGACCGTATTGGCGTTAAATCATTTCGAGTGACGTCAATCGCGAGGCCCCGGATCCACCTAATTAGAGATATTGAAGTTTATTAATAGCGAAAATGCGACTAACGAATATAATGACATTCCGGCGTACGAGGCAAACTAATCCCCAGATAATTAAATGACAGAAACGAAGCTAGCTGACCCCATTTCCCGTACAGCGGCGCAACAAGGACGCGGAAGATAAAAGAGAGGGACCAGCTTGAAACTAGCCTTGCCAGCGATAATTGAATGCGGTTGTCACGTCAGCCAGTAACACCGGACCGCGCGGGGGGGAGAGAAAAGGCCCTTCTCCGTACTTCTTCGACTGTCCGTTTGACGTATCAGTTCCGACGACGCGCTTATCTCGCTTTCAGAAGTAAAACGGATATCACCGAAAACCAGTACGTAACAAAGGGTCGGAGGCTTCGGATTTTAACGAGCAGTAGCTCGAGTGACAAACTACAAAACAACAAAAGATAGAAAATGAAATCTGTCTCAAACCCCCTTATCAATTTAGCGCGTTATTACTAAATCTATAAAGGCCTTCTATCCTGTTGCGAGAAAAGGGGATCACTTTCTAGTGACAATCTTTATCCCTGTCGCTTCGGGGAAAAGACGCGTCTGGCCAAACCATTACGGGCAACGGTGAAGGCGGCGATTACGGTAGCGTCGAGGTCAAAGAGAGTTGAAAAATTCGATTGGTTCCTGCATAAGGGTATAATATTGTTACATAAGTGTGACACTTCCTATTCTTCACATGCGAGAGTTTTACTGAGAGATATTCACAAGACAGACTGCATTACCGGTTTCGTCGCCGTTTTGCGTCCGCTTGCTAACGCGTCACACTTAGCCTTTGCCAGCGATTCGCTAGGGAAGATTTTCTTCTTGTGATGACGTCACTCCGTTACTAGCTCTCAGTAAAATATTCCTTAAAGTGACAAACTTATGGAACAATATTATAGACTTATGGTTCCTGGTATTAATTTAGAGAAGATAGCGGAATCCGCCTTCAGGATGGTTGAAGCTTCGGTTAACGTGTGAAAGATTTTTAAAAGGTAAAGAAAGAAGAAATTGGTCGTTTTCGGCCCAAGAGTGGCGCTTCCGAGGTTAACTCGACGGCTTTACATAAAGGAGAGGATATGAACCGCGACTAACTGGAATATATTAATCATCCAGGAAAACGGTGGACATTTCCGAGTAATTAGGTCAGAATTTTAGACAAAGACAAAGGATAAGAGGGGGTCAAACTTCCGCCTAAAACCACTTTCGTATCCGTTAGTTCGGTCGCCAAACTATACATTTATACGGATTTTGAAGTACGCCAGCGGGTCGCCTATACACTCAGCGCTCAGCGCGTTCAGAATAAAACCATCGCGCCAAGAATTTAATCAGATGGGTGGCTCGTTCTATAAGTTTCGGTTATCGGTAATTTCCTACCTATCTTTAAAGCATTACCGGGAAAACTCCATCTATTATCGGAACGGGTAATCAAAAAGAACCCATCGTCTATGGGGATATATGTCCCGTGTTTAAAGAGTCAATAGAATGTATAGAAGGGGCAGATATACCGTTACGGATGTTATTTAATGGATCTTCTCGGTTACTTGTAAAAGTCTTTCTGCCACTTCCCATTAACGAGTTCCTTAGAATTCACTCCGCAGCAGGCTCTCGGATTCATTATCCCGCGTATAATAAAACTAAACGAAATGATGAACCAGCAGCGCATGTTTAACTGCACTTTCCGAGTTTCTTCGCTCTAGCAAAACGATTTCGCTCATTCTTCCGTAAACCATTAAACTATATACGAAATCTCGAAGATAATAAAGCGAACAGCTCATCAAGGACCTCTACTCCCGAACGTCTAAAGCCGAACCGAGGGCTAAGCGTCGTTCGACGTTAAACGAACGCGATTTAAGTAGCGACGGACGACAGGGTGGCAGCTTTTCATTTCGAAAAATATACGGAAGACAGACTCGCGGCGGGCCGTTCTTAAACAGGGCGTGAAAGAGGAGTCGGTGGACTTCGCTTTCAGAAGGTTGCGCCATCCGTAAAAGGTCTTCGCCGTTAACTTGGACCCCCTCGCGGCCGCACTTCGAGAGCTTAGCAAATATTGTATGAAGGGATCCCTTTTGCTCGACAACCCGGAAGAGCCATATATTCTCGAAAAGGTTTCCTTCGATTTCGCAACGGGTTTCAAAGACAGTTTATATACTCAATCGATTTTGACCCCGCCAAGAATACGCAGTCTATACGACTTAGATTTTAAAATAGTCCGCCATACTTCACTTACTTTTTCTTCGAAAACTAAACGAGCCCGCATTTTGGTCTAACGTGTAGGAGTGTCACGTTGATATTCGAGACAAAATAAGTATTTGATCAACTCTAATGCCTGAAAGCCACGAGTCTCA
The DNA here is from genome assembly GCF_980474605.1 of Leiobunum rupestre. Classification (NCBI taxonomy): domain Eukaryota; kingdom Metazoa; phylum Arthropoda; class Arachnida; order Opiliones; family Sclerosomatidae; genus Leiobunum; species Leiobunum rupestre. Next base: position 20,754,783 of record NC_143391.1, read on the forward strand.
ATTCCGCGAAGTTTCAACTCGGCGGAAAAATCTAGAAGATACGCTAGTTGGCAATATTAAATAAAAAACAATGTACTTAAAACTGTACTTAGTTACCAAGGAATACTAGAAGAAAAATATAAACTTTTCGGAGTGGTATTAGCCATATTTTCGAGAAATAAGCAGGCTTCGGTACTAGACGCGTTAAAGTAGGCGTAAGGGCGAGTTTCTCTCTTAGCTAGCTAGTTATTAAAGGGAGTATAACCTTTTCAGGAATTTGGGGCAATACATAATTCCCTCCCCTCATTTTTCTAACCACGTGTTATACGTAGTGTGAAATTCAGTGGTTTTTGAGGAATTATTCCACTTAAAGTATCCCCGCTTTGGTAGTGCTTTAATTTGCTCATATCTACTAGAACGCCTTTCTTGAATCTAAAACCACGTACCTCATTATTAAGAAATTATATTTGAATATAAATCCAAACTATAATGAAAATAATTAATTTATAGCTCTGATATTGTTGTTTATATGTTAATTAAGGGTGCATTTAAAAAATAAACACTAAATATGAAACAAGAAAGGTATCAAGTTAGAAAAACGCTTCCTCTAATAGAAGAATTGGGGGTTTCTACTATCATTCTAGACTAGCACCATGAGCGAGAAAAGAGAGAAGCTATGGCGCACCCTACCAAACAAGGAGGGTCCTACTCCCTTTAAGAAGATCACGTGGTCGGTCAAAGCCGATTTAAATCCGTTTTCAAAGCTCAACTGATGGAGTGAGCGCCTATAGACGCGGTAGAGCCGAACGCATCCGCGCGAACGTAATGGCTTTATTAGCTCGCAATACCTAAATATTAGTTTGGGAGCATCTATAATTCAGTTTAATCAATTTGGCTGGGCCGAAGCCAGGAGAATTTTGAATAAATGTTAAATTACGAATGAGCGGCAACACGATTTCGGCCAATATCCATTGGACCAGAAGCGGATCCAAATACCATTACACCCGTTTAACGTATGCCGTTTAACTCCGTATCTTCGTTCCAATCGCGCTATCTCTTTCTGTTTCGCTCAATCCCATCAGCCGAAGAGAAAAGGAAAGCGCCATCTAGCGACCGAAGGAGAAAGCGCGGGGACTCTCTCGGGAGAAAACCTAGCTTCTTGTTCTAGCCATCTTCGAGCGCAGATAGCGTATTATTTATATATCGTTTCCGTCCACCAACGGGGTAGTTTACGCGAAAAGCGGGTTTTGGGTACAGTTTGAATAGGCGCTTAAGCGCATCGGGTATCATCTAACTTCGACGCGGGAATAAACACGGCGCGTTTGATTCCGTTATGTTGGGTGCCATGGCAAACTGATGGTTTCCGATAGGAGCGTCGCGACCGTAAACAAACCATCCCTATTCCCGGCTAGATGGCGTCCTTTAGTCCCTTTTTAAATGGCTTCGCTTCCAAACTAGGGAATATTTCCGAGTCGTCCGCGATCGAATCGTTTCTACATATTTAGAATATATTTTCCGTGATTTTTTTAAAGCGAAGCTCGCGTATTCCCCGGAGTCCACCAAACCTCGACTCTGAAACGGAGGAGGAGGGGGAGATAAGCACTTACAATGAGAATTCCTTCAACTTTGCCCTCCCCCTCTTCCATTAGTTTAAATTCAAGCGAGTAATTTGGGAAAGTTGACTTATACATCAATAAATTATCCAAAGAGCGTCAGCGTTTCTCTCGCGAGGACGACGAAGACGACGAGTCTTGGACCGAGATCATTTTCTCATAGCTAAAGTCGCTCGCGCTGCAGTATAGCCGGCCAGAATGCTTTGATTTAATTGCTAAAAACACTTTCCGAAATGAATATTTACGAATTTCCAGACAAGCAATATTTGTATGACTCGGAACACTCTCCTACCAAAAAGGCGAAACGTCGAGTCATTATAATATCTATCTCTTCTTTGAATAAAGTATGTCGTTTCCAGGGGTCGGGGTTAAAATTTTATTTCAATAAAGGGAAAACGTAATCAATTTCCTTGACGAAAATGGTGGATGAAATTTAATTCAAAAATTATATAAAACTTTTTTCAGATCCAAATTTGACTTTGATTAAAAATTACAATGCAAAAAGTGTTATATTTAACAAATTACAATGAAATTTAAATTTATTCCGATCTGATCCGAACAAACTTGGATGAAAACTGATGTAATTTTATTATAGTTTAAACTTTGAATCAAGTAATTTTCGAGTAAATATTTCTAGAGAACTGCTTTTTATTAGATTATTGCTTGGATATTTACCACCCATTTGTAAGAGATATATACGATTCGATAAATTGAAAAGTACCAGGATTTCGTATTTACTTTTCTAATATTTATTTTAGTATATCGAAAAGCTAACGGCGGGTAAAGGGGGAGATAATCAAGCGCGTGCGTAAATATGATAATATTTGTCGGTGGAACAGTTTAATGGAGACAAAGTAGGCAGGGTTTCGCACCTTTTAATAAAACGAGCGGCGCAATAGCCTTCATAAATCCACGTCAAATATTTGCCCTTTTCTTTCGAATCTCAGTGAGAGCGAGAGACGTGGAAAGAGAGTACGTGCGGTTTTATTAGATTTGAGTCGAGTCTTAACCGACAGCGCCCTTAACGGCTTACGGCCAGGGACCAACCTATTTCCAACAAACGATCTCGCCTTGAACCAAATAACGACACCTAGACACCTAGATAGAAGCCGTCGGAAGTTGAGGGCTATTCCGGACGTCAGCGCCGAAGATCCGAAGCGCGTAAAAACCGAGACGAAAAGGGGGGGGGGGAATAGGTGGACAAGAAGCAAATATTTAAAGTCCACTGTCGCGCGCGGAGAGCGAAGAGTGAAAAGAGAGTAATGAGGTTCGTTTTAATCCGACACACCGCTGTCCCGGCGCAGCTCTCCATCCCGCGACCGCGTAATCTAAACCGTTATTAATCTCTCGGACATCGAGAACCCCTTATATTAGATAATTTAAAGGCGGTTAAAACCCTTAAAACGTCGCGGGGGAAGAGATGGACACGCGAGCGCCGGTTTTCCAGGCGTAAACAAAGTCATTAAAAGCCCTAAGTGCGGTTTCCAGCGACGTGTCGAGCGAGACGCGCCATCCACAAACTAGCCCTCCCTCCCCCCCCCACACATTGCACGCGCGAGGTGGACAATTTGGGAAAGGGGTTACTCGATATCGAACTTAAGCTTCAATAAATCAAACGTCTAAAGGAATAGGGAGCGAACCGGTAGAACCAAAGCTACCATACCAGAGTGATTGAGAAAAATCATTTCACCTCGGGCAGGACTCGAACCTACGACCTTTAGGTTATCGTCCCAACGCCACTACCATTGGACTACCCAATTTATGAATGACTCGATCTGGTTCACATTATTGACGGGATACATTTAACCCCGTTGTTGACGGTACCGTAGCATTTTACGTCAACTAATTTATAACAGATCCTTGATAGCCTGTAGTCATAACAATGAGAATTTATTTTGGTTATTACGCGGGAATTTTTAATTAGAATTTTCATTCAAAATGGCACCACACGCAGAGGTATTCCTTGGTTTGAATGAAACTTCAAAATATATATTTGTTGGAGCTCCCAAAAACGTCCCTTTATATACGGGAAACTTGGACGCCGGAAGTTAAATCGTCTGGTCGACTTCGTTATATATTCAACGCTTCAACTCCGTTCTAAAACTTCCCGCAACCCCGCCAGATTTATCATTACACGGACAGATGGTACCCGTTACGAACTCTTCTATTAAATTTAAATATTGCGTACGATTTTTCCTCGTCAAACCGGAACCATCGACTTTGGGATTATTACAAAATTTAATAGAAAAGGCTTAAATCAACCGACTGCTCAAGACATAATCCCCTCAATGCGTATCTCCAAAGTAAAAATAAAAAGGGATTTGGCCCTCGGTACAAATAAATAAAAAAGTTGAATTTTTATGGACCATTCAACCAAATAAACGAGCGTGCATTAAATTTCGTTTCCGAGATACGTACTGATAAAAAAAATAAAAGATGAATATATGTAAAACGATGCGAATACTAATTTAACTTTTCCCTCCCGAGTAAGGAAAACCGCGTATCCAAAAATTCAACTAGGAATAATTTCTCGGATAAACAAGCTCGCGATCACCACCGCGAAAGAATTCTAGAATTTGAATTATCTTTTTCTTTGTATCCGTATCTATCCGCCGAATGTCGGGGAAAAAAACAGACAAAGAGAAAATAAAGAATTAGTCAACGATAAATTGTGGAATGGCTTAAAAGCCGACCGCCCGTATAACAACCCCGAAATTCGCGAATAGAAAACTAAAAAAACCCCAGCGGAAACTAGTATAAATTCCGATTAAGAATAGAACCTGGGTTGGGTATTTGGTGACTTTAACGAAATGTCCAGCCGACAGGAACTAATTACGAAAGGAATATACGATATAAAAAAGAGATTGAGAGAACAGAAGATAGCATTCCTCGAACTATCTGGAGCGAGTCAACTTCTTTTCCATGGATACGATTTTCCGGCATTTTCTTCGCAATTATTCGACCACCCCCGCCCATCCGTCCGTCCACCCAACCGGCTCACGCGCTTCTTCCGTCAGATTAAAGGTCAGCCCTCCTTTTTACCCCTAGTTGCTCCTAACTTCCGTTTTCCGGTTTAGCGCATCCCGTCTCTCTCTCCTCTCTCTCTAACTCTCGGTAAAGAATGCGGGACAAAACTTTGAACATTTAGGCCGGACTGGCGCAATTATACGCGGCTCCGGACTTTCATTCTTCTCCCTTTCACTCGCAAAGTTCTTTTTTTATATATCTCTTTCGGGCTCCAAGTAATACGGTATCTCCGACACACGACCGAGAAAAAAAGTAAAAGAAAAGAGTCCCATTTCCCGTTGCTATTATTACTAATATATCTTTCTTCTCGGTTTCTCTACGTTATTTCTTTCGATTTATTTAAGGTCGGAGTCGGGTAACTTCCACGCGTTCACGGTGATTCCGTAACGCCTAAGTGGGGACTCTGTAGCTAGCTCGGCGCGCGGCTCCAGGGCCGAAGGATGGGCGGAGTACTCGAGTTTCCTCGAAGCTTCTTTCGTCCGAGAGAAGATAGACACGAGCGTGAAGCGAGCCAGGAATCGGATTCTTTACTTCGGGTCAATTTAATAAAAGGAAGCGGAGAATCTCATTCCAGCGAGCGATCGCGAATAAACGAACGAAGAAAAAAAGAGAAAATGAAATCAAATATAAAGGGGGGTGTGGCCGCTAATTTTATTTACACCCGCTTATTTTAACCTAGTTGCTTCATTGGAGAAGTTAATTTCGCTACGGACATATTACCGGATCGATGCGTTAAGCTCAACAATGTTTCATTAAAATTGCTATAAATATCTTCAACTTGTGTAAACTATTTAAGGGCCACATATTTTCAACGTGGTTATAAAATCTAAAGTGTGGTAGTGATAAATTATCATTATCATTATTCCTCGTGAAACTATATATTTTATTCATTTTCACTTTAACTTTAAATACTTAATTCAAACTATTAAGTCTACTATAAATTCGAAAATAATGCGTGCTTAAATAAAATAACTTTGTATACCGAATTTAATACTTTATAATTTCCTTTGAAATTCTATTAGAATAATTGATAAAAAATTTCGTTATGTTTGCGCATTTTAATTAAAAGTAAATGATATTTACTATGATGAACGGAGCGGTTTCGAAATGCTTAGAGTTTCATCATCAATAAATAAAGTAACGCAATTTATAGGCTAACAAGCGTTTCAGTCGCTCCTAAATTAAATACGAACCAGATCCACACTATCCCTACAGCTTTCATAAATAAATAATAATAAAATTTATTATTGTGAGCTATAAATAACTTGTATAGCGTTTTCTCCATAGACTGTTATTTAAAAAAAAATATTTAAACAATACAAAATATTAATAGCTTAATACCGTGGAATTATTTTACCAAGGATGTTTTACACCATTTTTTAAAAGGTGTAAAAAATATGCTTAAGTAAATTCCAAGAAATGAATGACCTAGTAGGTAACTTCACCCAAATCTCCATCGAATTATTGCGTGCTCTTGCTGAGATATCTTCTATGGTATTTCGTAAACTCTTCAATTAAATTCTAGCCTCAAATTCAATCCCTATATGCTGACGATTGCTTGTCCTCCGTAATTTGTTCGATTTCTAAATCAAGTTGAAAAGATCCGGAAGAGCTTAACGCCCACTGACCAATTGAAATTTCGCGTGGCTTGTCCAAGACGTAGGCCTACCTAAATATTCTGAAGAACCGTCTCGATCGAGTAGTAGAGGAATATTGCGTTCTCGTTGAGCCTCAAAATGCCTTTCACAGAAGGGTCGGAGAATATTTTCGCACTTAGGAATTTCTTAGAAATAGATCTTATTGAAATGCGGTTCAAAAATCTAAGGAAAGCCTATTATAACGTCAATCGCGAAATTCTATGGAACACTCGTCTCCCACTTGGCATTTCGTCAAAATTTCTTAACCATCTTTTGCCATCTTTGCCTCAACGGCATATTGCAACCGGTTGGGTGCTTTTCAATGACATAGATTAGTCGTTTTCGTCCCGTACTTTCAGCCGCTGTGCTCTCTTCAGACCAAACCTCCGTATAAATCTTTGTTACCCGTGCGTACAATATAAAACAGGTAACTTTTTACCAACGATTTGACGCGATTACGGGAAGCTATTGATAACAGACTGTCTTCTAAATACCTAAAGCAACACATAAAAAAGTGTGTTTAGGTTTTGAACACATTTAAATGTTCTATACGTAAACACGATTAGAATTTGAACGCTTGATAATGTTACGAAGACTAAAATGTGTTCTATTGTAAACACATTGCCATTCTCCTAGTGTTATTCCCTTCGAAATAGATGAAAATTGATATCCTAAACACAAAACCTGAACACTTGTTCTGTGAACATGTTAATTCAAGGACATGATCTATGGTTTCGTGTTCTATAGCGATAAAAATCTACATTCGGCTTTACCGCGATTTCCGGCCTCTTATCTAGGAAGTTTCAGAATTCGTGGCAAAAAATTGCATAGGACAGATACGAACGAACACAGTTGACCACTACGAACTTTCTTTCGCGCCTTTCTCGTAAAGTTTGGTAGGTTTTAGTTTATTTACTGACTTGTTTAAACTTAAAAATAGTTTTAGAAACTATTGTACTAGTAATTTACAAATGCAGAATAAATGTTAAAATTATTACTTTTTCCCGCGAAGGCCTAAAGTTACACTTACAAGTGTTAGTGACTACTTTATCAAAGTGTAGAAAACCCTGATCTAATAATTTAAGCTATGTTAACTGAAAAATAAAATAGTTTTTAACAGTTTTTTAGACCATCCAAGAGCTTCGTTTTGTAATATTAATAAATATAAGATTTAAAGGGTTTTCACAACAGTATAAGGGTCCGAAGATTTTCAATATGTTCACAAGCGGAACATTTCCAGTAAATTCATGTACAAAACCGGAACTTAATACATTTAGAACACTTTTTAACCCTGAACACATAACATAATAAACACGTTCAAAACCCGAACATATTTCCACTGGAACACGTTCAAAACCTGGCCATATTTCTAATTGAACACGTTCTCGTTTTTGAACACGAGCAGAAAAGTGATGCATGATGGTGTTCATGTATTGTGTTCAATATCTGAACACATTTTTTTCTGTGAAGTTTTCAATGATCACTGGCTTGACTAGTAGTGAAAAATGCAGATCCCTCAACGGCGGTACTATTGCTAGCAGCATATGTAACATAATTACTCATAAGTATGCCACTGTACCTTTATTCCATTCAAAAATCTTCACTAACGGTTTGTTTCACCACGAACCAATAAAAAGGTGGACTACGTTAGATTTTAATTTAGTTTATTACTCGAAGATCTATTTGATCCGAGTTTCGCGTTGCTCGAAGACCTATCGGTACGAGTTATTAGTAAGTTTTTAAATTTCTTCAAATTTGTTTAGGATTTAGCTATATCCCTTTTAATTATGGACTTATCTACTTTTTCGCGTATTTTATCAATAAAAAGGTGGGCTACGTTAGATTTTAACCTTTTTATTAATCCTAGTAATTTTGGGAGTCACACTATTGGCTAGTATCATATTTATTTAAGCCAATGGAAAACCTCTAAATTGAGAAGGAATTTTTTGCATCGGAATTTTAGCCAGCCCAATGTAGCTTTATTGAAATTTATAAACTCGCTCGGTTTGTGCGGATGAAGTTAAATTAAGAGTAATTTAGAAAAATAAAAGGTTGGGGAAAATGACCAATAAGTGATCGCTTTCTGAAAATGGAACAAGTCGTCGAAGTGGGATATTCCACCAGCGTTATTAAAACCCATATCAAGCCTAGAAGAGTTAGGCCTAGGCTCAAAAGAATCAGCAAAGATTCCAACCTTGTAGATGCGCCAGAAAAGCTCAACCTGAATTTCAACTATTTTTCCCAATAAACCTGCTTCTTTTATTTGACAATGCAAATTTATTTTAGAACGTGAGTCTCCGAGAAATTCATTAATTTGCAAATTAATTACATTAACAGAACTTGACACTATATTGTAGTTCATTTTAGCTCCTAAGCCTAGGTTGTTCCAACCGGTTGGTTTACTAAAATAATGGCCGTCGGTTTATCGGAATTTGAGATTCGATGACGTCAAATATGACATCAAATATGACGCAATATCTGTGAAACAAACCTTTAGTGAAGAAATAGAGCTAGTGGCATACTTATGAGTAATTATGTTACACATGCTAGCAGCCTATATCAACCGTTAAGTGGCGATATAATCCGATGTGGTATAGTTTACCTTCCTCAAACTTCAGCCTCGAAATAAGATGGCCTACTTGGGTCAAAGGATTCTTTGGATCTGGTTAATGTCGCTCTCGAAAAGAGGTGCAAGATTGGGTCTCAATGGTCCAAAGTAAATAAATCGGTAAGAAAAAAACACTAAAGTGAAAAGAATTTGACAAGCGCAAACTTTGAGCCTTGTATAGCGAAATGGAAGTCTTACTATAATAACAATAGACCTGTATAAGATGCCTCAAGACCGCGGCATGCTTTGCCGACATCTTTGGGCAAAACTGGAATTTTCACCTCTTTGGTTCGCCATATTATAATTGAGGGTTCAAGTGTCGACAAAGTTCGAAAAAAGTACACATACGCAAGCAAACTGGACAGTATTTCATAATATTCTGCCCAACCCTATTGTAAAAATATTAGGTTAATAATATGTCACGTATGTTTTATGCACTCTTGGGTTCGTATAAATGGTTCCCTCCCTTAAGTAAGAACGATTTGTACTTTATACAAATAAATAAGTATTCATTAATTCATTCAAGCCAAGTGGAACACTTCTAAAGACTTTTTGACCTATTTCTGACCCACTTTCGCTACTCCCCTGAAAAGAGTAATTTTAAACGCTCAATTTATTTATAAAGATTAGTTTGTAGGTGAGCTTAAATCGATACGAAATAGAAGAGGTTTTTAGGTCGCCTCAGCAGGGGTAAGACTGAAGTTTTTCAAATCTCCCCGGCACTCCTCCTCCTCGAGGCTCCTCTATCGTTTAGTCAAAACCAAAAGAAATGAGGCACGAAGCAATATTCTGTTAAGATAACGATGTCGCGCCTCGCTGGCTTTTGATGGCTTAAATAAAAAAGGAAACCCCAAAGCGAGAGTCAGAGAAAGGAAGGAAGAGTGGATCGGTGGGCGGTGGCGACTGTTAATTTGGTTTGGCCGAGGCCAGTCAGGCCAAAGAATGAAAAAAGAAAAAAGAAAGGGGTTTCTGATATCGGATTCGAAAGTCATCCTTTTTTCTTCGTTTTGAGGGAATAAATGAAGGAAACGTAAGCCGTCGGATTGGTCGGGGAAACCCGTCATCCTTGCTCCTGACGCGAATAAACTTCTAATGGTAATTGAGGGAGTCCTTGAGCATCGTGCTTCATAATTGGATGTGCGGATTCGATCTATGAGCAATATCAAGACATAAAGCGAGACGAAATTGCTTTGGACATTTATAGTGGCATTTCGCAAAATTAGATAGCGATGGCCGTGAAGGAGCGTTTGCGAATTAATTCTAAGGCTTAGAAATTGCGTTCGCTATTAAATAAATTTAAGAGTAAACTAATTTGAAGATTTTACCGTTCAGACGTATATGGGAAATGCTCACATCTCATCTGGCTAGGATCACTAATGAGGAGTGTACCCGAGTTGGAAATCACCGATTTTGATGAAACTCGGGGGTATGTAGACCTTGGGGTAACATGAATTTTCACCATGGGAAAAGTTACGCTGGGCTTCCGTTTTGCTATGGCAACTGAAAATGTTTTTGACAACATAAAATGTAAAAATCTACATTTAAAAAAGCATGGGATACCCCCCGAGTTTCATCAAAATCGGTGATTTACACCTCGGGTACACTCCTCGTAAGTTGATTAAGACACAAAGTGATTTTTCGCATTTTAAATTTATTTTTATTATTATTATTCATATTATTTATTCTACAAAAGGAGAAGAATTTGAAAAACAGAGTGGCACTGAGCTAGCCAAGGCTATTGTAATTTATTGTACGCGATTATCATAAGCTATTTTGACCGGTTACAGCTGTTAATAAAAAATAGTGACTTTTGTTTTGTACTTGGCCCTTATAGTTGCATGTTTTTCATACGAGATTCATAAAAATCCTAGGTTAAACTAAGTTAAGTTAAAAGGAACCACCTATGGACTGCATTGCAAAGGATGATAAAATTAGCGAATAAGTAGATTAGTCCATTAGGAAAAGGGATAAAAAAGCTAAACCCTAAACAAATTTGAAGAAATTTAAAAACTTACAAATAGCTCGTACCGATCTAGATCTTCGAGCAAACAAAAAGACGCGAAACTCCTAATCTACTTATTCGCTAATTTTAAACTAAGTTAGACTAACGCTCGGAAAATGTAACTCGAGTACGGGAACAATGGCAGAAAGTGTGTTTCAAAGCGGGTAGCGTTACATTTAGAAAGCTTTAATGTGATGATATTTAAAGTTAATATCACAATTAAAGATCAAATATTGTAAATAATGTATATAGGCTAAAGCTGGTTTCACACTCGACGGAAAATATGCCGGAAAGACGATAATAAACGCCGAGCTGAAAATTGATTCCCATTCGATATACCGCTAACGTTCAACTTTACGCTGCTAATTTTCCGTCGAGTATGAAACCAGCTTTATTCTTATTTTGGAAACGTATTAGGAAAGGAGGGTTCTTTAAGAAGTGTCTAGTTTCCGACCGTGACCAGCGGGGTTTTTACTTGAATCCCCTTATCGAACGCAAAGGATTGTATATTTATTTGTACCACGGATATTGTTGTATTTTCAAAAACGTGCGACTCATGGAAAACTCTCAGTGGAAATTGGTTGGTAGTGACGTAGTGGAAAATGGGCAAATCCCCCAAACTCGTGTCGTCGTGTGGTGCAATATCATCGAACCTTTTAAAAAGGGGAAACTCGGACGTCAACGATCTCTTTGTAACCAGTCTCCAGAAACGAGAACGTATCCACCTTGGCCGAAGGACGTCTGGATCTAAACCACACTTTACAGTAAATTTGGTGTAAATGTCGTGCCGTGCCTGAACTACTCAATGTCGCCTATGTAGCCTTAGCGGCGTCGACTACGAAGAGTTTCGAGCATCAGTCGTCAGCCCTGCTCCTGTCATCGGAACCGATGAGGAAGCGAACTTATACCTTGTAGCCGGACCGTCCGCTCATATGAGCCACCACCTAAGATAAGTACATTCCACGGGCTCCCCGTACTACGTGCCGCGGTAATAGGCCATTCGTGGGCATCGTCAGAACCTCGCGTTCTATTAGGAGTTCGTCTGAATATTATTAGGAAGACTCGCAATACAATAGAGTGATTAACCCTGTGTTGACTATGATCATCGAAGCTATATGAAATTCCACTACCAACCCAATCAGTTATATTTCATCCGTTGTAATTACTGTTTAATTGTTAAGTGTTCATTATTTTAGTGTTTAACCGTAATAATAATTTGAAGTGTATTTAGTTTACCTAAAAAGTATTTTAGAATAGGGATTTTGGCCAATTAGCGTTCAGGCTTATATTTTAGCGTTTTGTAATTTTAATTTCCTTTTTAAATATTAAATATTTTTGATTATTTAAAATCATTTGCGTTCTAGTATTTCTCTAAGTTATAATTTTTAGTATTAATTAGTTAACTTAATGTCAACGTTATTGACTACGCTGGTCGCGATAGGTAATTAGTACCTCGACTATGAAAACGTTACAATGCGGGTAAAATAAATTAGTTCGCGTCACTATACCTAATATCACTGGCAAGGGCTTGCCACCACCCTCTATACGCAGTGTACCCCGGCCACCTGTTTAAAGGCAATAAAAGTCGCTAGATGACTTGGGTCTAAGGTGGTGCCTTGGGTATTAGCCTAGCCTAGCTGATTATATATATTATACTTGAAATATGTACCGAACGAGACCGTTAAATGCTAAGTAGGTGGATAAACCGCTTAAATGGGAATAGCTCATTGTTCTATTTCTTTCTTTGTAGGTCGGGTCTCCTAAACGGGAGGAAGATTGATTTTGTCCTCTCTTTCAAATCCGGGTTTCACACACGCACGAGCGATATCCGGTACGAGGCGTATCAGACGCGGGACGAGACTGCAGTTTCTATTTAGAAACTTCGCGTCGAATGGCAAAGCGGCTCAAAACTCGGCTCATTTCAATCATTCAGCCGCGATAATGGAGTCATTGCGGGGAACGGGCGCCGAGAGCTGCAAAGCGGGACATCGCGCGCCAGCTCAGTCTCCCCGCAGTCGACTCAAAGCCTAATTACCAAAATTTCAATTCCTTTGAATTTTGCTAATTCCTATAGGAAGATCATAATCATAGGCTCCTATAAACAGCGAGCTCCGAACACACGCCAGAGGAGAAGAGGAACGCCTACCTACGCCGATAGAAATGCTCATTAAGCGCTTGATCTGACGAGAGGCCACGCGAAGTCCGTTCGAAGGGGAACTCCGATAAGCTATTAAGCGAACGGGAACTGACTGGCTACGTTTGCGAGACAAGAAGATCTGTTTTTGACGCTAGTTTATAAACCGTACGCGTTATATCTTCCGCCCTCCAAACGAACAAATTCGAAACACTGACGAAGTACGTATTTCTACAAACCGAAATTAGTTTGGTCGAAATGTTTCGGAATTTGGAACATATATGTGCAGTAGTGTCGTGCCAAAAATTACGCAAACATCTCTGGTAGGCCTATATTCGTTATCAAGACTTCGGGTAAAAGGCTCCAGATGTTCGATCCAAAGGCGCGGGTCATCAAGTGAAAGTTTATGGGCTTTGGTTCAGCGGCGAGTCTTTGGCCAGGATTATCCCTGGACCCCCAAGGTCGAAGTTTGTGGGGCGACCACTGCTAGGAGATCCCTCTCTTCTTTTATGGAAATATTTTAGAAGTAATTGTAAGCCCGTTTAGCCATCCCCGTTTTACGACTGAGAGTGCCCAGCGAAAATCATTACCAGTTTTATTTTGTTATTTTTGTGTCCACTCTTCGGCGAGTGTTTGTGCTCCCCATCTGTGACGTTTGTGTGCGGCGTTGACGTTAGATCTTTGGACATCCAAGAGCGCACCATGGAGCCAACAGAGACCAAAGGTGCCGCTATACATATAGAAACTTTGCTATTAAGGACTCGTAAGCTTGGGTTGAGATACGGACTCGGTCCGTTATAATTTAAAAAAGATGCGTGGTCGAGTTGTGAGTGGCTAACTTGAGAATGGTCACATGACCATGGCGACTAGAAAAAGGACCAAAATTGGCGCAAAAGGAGAGAAGGTCGTTGCGCAACGAGAGAGTGAAGACGCTTGAACTCTGCATCTCTGAATGAGTACAAATGCGAGCGCCCTGAAAGAGAGACGCCGATTATAAAAAGACTCTAACCAGAGTCCCACAAACGTAACTGCGTGTACCGTTGTACGGTCGTAAGGTCAAGGGCAGGTGTGCATAAAATTCTACCCTTCCCTTAAAAGGACATTACATCCACATAGACGTGTCACTCGCATCAGCGCCCACCCATCAACCGGAAACTCAAGCCCAATTATCAAACTGGACAAAGGACTAATGTTGTAAATATAATGTGAAAAATCCCTAATGTCCCATTCCCCACATGTTAGAAATATTGCATGATTAATAGTGTATTTAAGTCACGAAGGGAAGTATACTCACTATTGTATACATGTACTTTTTAGACATAGTTTATTTTCATTCTTTTTTTTCTGCTATGTAATAACCTGATAAACCCTCAGTGTACATATAAGTCTAATGTATTGTTCAAATTGTGAAAGTTAAATTTATTATCTATAAAACATTGCCCTCCTAAATACAAGCTCAGCTTAGCTAGGAGGGAAATTGTGCATTACAATATGTTTTTTTTACAAACTGTACTATCGTTTTTCGCACAAATAAAAAACTAATAATACTAATAATAATTATGTTTGTTTTGGTAACGTTTAATTTTAATTCTACTTTTTATTTATATTATTAAATCTTTAGGTACTCTCAGATTTTCGTTTTCAGTTTAGTATAAGCCTAAAAATATTCATACCCCTAGACAACAGCTGACCCAATACCAGTGGTGGTCACGCGAATGGAAACCCTTGATGAAATCTAAACAGTGTGTAACCCTTTTTGTAGATGATATTTAGTGCCGGCTCGAAAGATATCCCTCGTATTATTGATTGGTTGGGACACTCGCAGTCTGTAAGTTAGGAGTCGGGATTAAAGTCGTCACAGTAGAGTTTGTTTTTAGCGCCAATTTTCAATATCTGTTCTATTTTGGGGTGAAATAGGCTTTGAGAAGCACAAATTTGAATAGAAACTAGATGTAAAAAAAATTATATTCACGTTTAAATGTAAATTTAAATTTAAATGAAGCTTCCTAAAATATATTCATTCCGAATCACGGAACTTACAGAAACGAGTAAGCTCTATCGACAATCGTAGCTTCATAACGTACGTTGTGAACAGAATGGAGTTTCAAAATGAGCTAAAAACCTTTATTTGAAAAAAAAAAAAGTTTTTTGTTTTAAAGCTGCAACTATGACCGTTGTATAATAAAAACGGAAGCTCACTAAAAGAAGGTTTAAAAAATTAGGTAATTTAAAAACACTCGACGACTCTTATTTCGAATTTCTTCCAAAAGTCACGTATCTCAACTAGCTTGACTTTTAGCGAACTATAGAACGCCGTTTCATTTCGTAAATAGTCAAAACAAAAATTGAGAATGTACAGTCGACTTGACTTCTATTTATATATCCGTATCCGCCCCCTTGTATTCTCCGAAGTTTCATTTTTAAATAAAGCGATTCTCTTTGTAGCGAGCCGCGCGTCAGAGTTACGAGTCGCGGATTCAAATTGATTTCTCCGCGGAATGACGCGTGGCGGCAAAGGATGCCGGAGAAAGAGAGATGAGGAAAACGGCGAAGGAAAATCAATATTGGAGAAATGGCGCGTTGCAGCGTCTACGATATCGTACCAGCGCGTCCTCTCTCAAAACAGGGGCCCCAAGTTTCGCGTCAATATACAACCTCTTCGTGTTTTAAGCGAGTGAAACCGGGGTTGCTTTCGGGATATATTAAGTTCCCTTATTAAAAGCCGTATAAGGATGGGAGCCTCGGGCGACGGAGGCGTAAAACCGATCAAATTCGAGACAGGACGACCCGAAATTGACATTTATTAGAATTGCAGCTCTGGAAAATTATTAAAGGACGAGAATAGCCAATTTGTATTTCTACGCGGACGAGTTTAATTGATTTTTAAAAGGTCCGAGGTCCAAACTTAATCTCCCGAGCGAAGGGACTCAGTGGCGTCAAAAACGCGCGCTTTTCCGGGAATGTCCCGAAATTGGACGCTCGCAATTAATATTTTTACACGTATCGGAGCTCTATCGGTAAAATTAATGGCTTCCGAGGAAGGCCGTCTCCGGAATTCGAGATAAAAGCGCGAATTAGCTAATGAAGGTGTCTCTACCTTCCACGTCGTCTTTCAACGTATCGACTTCCATTAAACGTAATGGGCGGCCATAAAATTAGTCAAAATATTTAAAATTACGAAACATCTCGGTAAAAGTGCGGACGACGCTAAAATTCTAGTTCACTACGACTAAATGCCAATTAAACGGCCATCGCCTTGGAAATAATTATTTTCAACTAGCTTAAAGAAGAGCGTTTATTTCGTATATACACAGGGTGGAAGCCTCAGCCGTGGTCCAGCCTCGGTACTTCTCCTAGTACACCAGAGTGCTGCGGGTCAAACACTTCTACAGGCGCTGGTATTCCAAAAATAGACCAATGGCATAATTAGAAGCGCATCTTTATCCAACCGCCCGAAAAAGCATTTGGAAGATGCGCTTCTATTTCTTCCATTGGTCTATTTTTAGACTAGGAAAAGTACCGAGGCTGGAAAACGGCGGCTGAGGCATCCAATTCTCCCATTGGTCTATTTTTGGACTACCAGCGCCTGTAGAAGTGTTCCATCCACAGCACTTTGGTGTACTAGGAGAAGTTTCGAGGCTGGACCACGGCTTAAGAATCCACCCTGTATAAGAGGTATTGAACCGAGGGCCCGTACGCCCCAAAGGGAAATCGAGTAGCTCGGGAACCTGACAAAAACGGCGAAAGCTGGAATTAAATCAAGCTGGTGATTGAAATTTATCACATTAATCCCGTTAATAGTAACAAATGAAGGGCCAAAAAAAAACATTGAACTTTTTTTCCTTTATAAAACACGCTATAAACGTAAACCTGGGAGTTTTCCTTGAAAAAAAAGTTCGGGGTGAGGTAGTACGAGCCCTATTTGCATCGGCGATTTAAGGGAATTTTTTACGCTTCTCTCCTTGGGAGCTTAGGAGAGGGTTATTTGGTGAAAAAAGCAGCCAGCCCATAATCTGCCCTCTTCGGGGGAAGAAGGAGGGTGAACCCTGTGAGGTAACGATCGAATAATTGCCTCCATTCGTCAAAAGCTTCGGAAATAGCCCACCGGGGGGCGTTGGTAATGACTTTCCAGACAAAGCTACACCGAAGGCTAACCCCCCGCCATCTTCCCCCGCTTCTCCGATCCGATGATCAAACCGACATCCCGCGTGGCGTACGATACTTTTATTCTCGATCCAGGAAAATTAAGGTGGATCTAAATCTCGGGATATGGAAGCGTTATTTATAGATCATTCCAAGGCCTATTTTTTCCTTATGGTTCCGTCGCCGAACTCGCCTTTTCAAAAAAAAAAATACTTTTTTATAGAAAAAAACTACCATAAAGGTCGTACAGATTCAAAGTACGTATATATATATTTTTTTTTATCAATGCCTTACTTTGTCGATAAAAGCGGCCAAAAATAGAACAAAACAATCCAGCTCATTTCGATTCTTACGGGGACCATTCTAGGCCATGAAAAGGGTGCCGATTTTGCTTACACCTTAGTCATATATATTTATAGAATCGGGAGATAGCCGACGCTATTTCGGAAACAACCCCATCAGGGGTATATACCCGTCGCGCGCCGCAAAAACCATTTCGTAGTACAACAAGGTAAGTAATAATAGCGAAGACATCCCCGCGGTACCTACATACGCGGCTATTCTTACATTACGAGATTTCTATCTTCTCCGAGATAAGGGAAAACAAAGGAGAAACTCCCACTCTCCGAAACAGAAAAGTATCGCGTATACAAAGGGAAGATGTTCCTCGCCGGACATCTAATAACTCACATAGAGAAGAACCCCGGCCCCTTTACATAAAGGAAGAGCGCCCGTTTGACATTTGAAAATGGGGCCCCTAGCCCTTAAATATTCTCCGAATTCCAAATGCGCAGCCTAAATGCGAGTATTTCTTCTCGGTATAGATGCGGGGAAATGGACATTATTCCGGGTACATCAATTTCGCGCCGAGGCGCTTCGAGCCCGATAAAAAAAGGCCACCCACTGCCGCTCGTACCGATACGAGAAAGGAGAAAGATAAGGGGAGTTCTTAGACCCTCCCAGATTCACGACGACGGAAAGAATATATAGAGTGGACGACGCGGATTTCAATCTGTTGAAGCACCCGGGGAAATGCGGCCGAGACGTTGTAACGTATTGATTCGGAAAAGGGCGTCGATCTCGGTTTTCGGGCCGACGATGACACCGGCTTTGGGATTTCCGAGCGATCCGTACGTAACGTTACTAACGCGTTGATGCTCTCCGGGAAGCGCGAGATGAAAAGAGAGAATGAAAACGCGGCTAGGGGAATGAGGGGAGGGCGGATGGATTATCTCGCCTTGCTGCTCAAAATAGGCTCCGGGTAATGCTGGCCGTTTCGAGATGATATTAACCCCGAGCGCGCCTTTTTCCGGAGAAGAGCGTCCTAAATTTAGGCTCGACTCGAGGGCTGTCGACAGGCGTAAACGCAATTCCGAAAAGCTTCAATTGATTAAATTTTAAAATGAATAAAAGCTGCTGGCTCGATTTGGAAGAGCGGGATATTTCGCTTTACAGAAATATATAGAGGCATATATGGGCTGACGAAACCGATCAAGCGGACTCCTTCGCGTGAGACGCTTCAATAACCTACAGGGGATCTATATATATCAACTAACTGATGAATTTCCCCGGAGCTTGCTTTTAATAATACGGGCCGCGCAGAGTCACAATTGATTTCGGATTTGGCCCAATATACTCGACATTTTTAACAAAGGCGGAGGCTATACTTCCTTTTAACTTTCAGGTGAGACATTACCCGACCCCCGTGTCACCTTTTAAAAACGACGCTTCATTCGATACCATTGGCGTTACAGCGCTATCGGACTATCTACATCGAAGGTTTATTTTTATACAAAGGGACGAAATTTTACACCCGCGGAAAATAAGGCGAACTATCCAACCAAATCAAAACAGCGGAGGAAAAAGGATACTTTGTTCTTTCGGCACCTATATTCACCTTAGATCTCGTCTTCTCTTCAATCGCCATTTCGGAGTTTTATATCGCTAAAGCCGAGAAGATGCCGCGCGAGCTTTGATACCCAATAAAACTTTATTCGCGAAGCTGGTTCGCCGCTTGAGTGGGATATATATAGCATCCATTGCCGGATAGATATGCCGTACAAAATAAAAATATAGCGAAAAAAACCGCCATAAATTGGGTGATTCGCTCGAACGTGTATAGACTCGAATCAGGCGCGTTTGCTAAGTATAAAGTTTTATGGAAGACGTTTTGAAATCGCCATAAAAAACCCTTGAAATCTAGATCTATATTTTCCGCAACCTTCTTTTATACTATATCAAGTACTCCCGCTTTTACGAAGCCGTATATTTTCTGGTTATAAAAATAACGCGGGTTATAGACGGTCTCGAAGACGTTCGAAGGAGAAGAGCTAATATAGCAGCCGTTCATATTAATATTGAAACTCAATTGAGTGGTCAAGGCTAAGTATAGGGTTTTTTGACCATTGGGTTAAGTTATTTCTCGCAAATGGCGGCAACTATTTGAGCTATAGTCGTGACATCGCGAAATTTGAATATCGTCATAACCTTGAACTGATATTTTGGGAAACCCTAAATCCGAAATTGCTTTTTCATTTAATGGAATAGATGTTGTGGTGAATATTTCTCGTGTAAATAAGAAATCTTTCTAACTCCCAAGAACGGCGATCTTTTAAATTTTCATCACGTCCGAGGTCGGATACAAAAACTTTTTTAAAACAATAAAAAAATCCCGAGAGTGAAAAATTACTTATACGACTTTCGAAAATGGGAGAAAAGAACAAGAATGACCGAGATTTTGGGGTCCCATCCCGTTTTCTTATTCCAAAAACTAGTGACCTACGCGAACGACCTCTACGTCAAATGACTGTCAGCCGTGGCGAGATACGCGGATATAAGTCCAAAGAGAGAGAGAGAGAGAGTGAAAAGAGAGACGGTGTAACCCTAAGAGGATGGCGCGAAGAAGAAACGGTAGGAGGAGGATCGTCGAAACCGTGAAGCTTTATCGCGTGCAACCAGAGTGTCCTGGTGGGGATTGCAGCCTCTATACAACCAAAGCCATAGTACACCGCCGTTCCGAGCGGAAAATTTATGTTCCTTCATCCGAATATAAGGAGGCTCGGAGAGCGCGTGAGAGAAAAAATAGTACGGGCCCCCAGTGTGATGATGAGGGAGGAGATTTTTGCCCATTTGAGAGCTTGGGCCGGCCCGAATATCGCCGCTGCAGTAGCCGGGGAAATGCGCATAGACGAGTAGGCTGAAAACGAGCCGAGTACCGAGGCTTAGATGGCACTTGGTGCCGGAGGCTGGGAAAAGGTAAAGTCCGCGGAATAGCTAAGCCTCGGCGTGACTCTAGGCCTCGGTCGGGTTTCTCTATTTCTTTGGCCCTTAACTCGCGAGGCCTCTCGCTCTATAGGCGCGGCGTGAAGAAGGAAGAGAGCCCTTAAGAACTGAGAGGGGACGATAAAACTATCGGGACTCCATTTTGGGCCGTTCTTTCTTCTTAAGCGGAGAAGAATAGTGTCTCAATAACACGCCCGAAAAGCCAGCTGCAACGCGTCCTTTTTACGCGATTTATACGCTTTGGTTATTGCAAAATTATAAGGGTTATTTATACTTCTTTATTACGTCGTTGAGGTGTTCGCGTTCGGGGACCTACTCACCCGGTTTTTTTTTCACGCTGCTATATTTTATACGCTAACGATACTGGCGCTCGCCAGCGAGAGAGTTAGAATAAAGATATACCGGTATTTATCTTCTCCTAATGCGAAAAGTTTTACCCAGTACTCTATACCCTCGGCGGTAATACATAATTTATATCAATTTTTCCACCGCATAAGTGCCATAAAGAAACGTATATTTTGCTATTTATGTTACAATCAAAACGTTAAAGATACACTTTTGATTTAATTTAGAGTGGACAGGGTACCCCGTGTGAAACACTTCTCGAGGCGCCGCCGACATTAAGCCGCCATATAATAACAATGCCCTGTAAATTAACTTCTTTCTGAGCATGGCTGTGTTGTAAAGGAAACACTTGTACAGGCGCTAGTAGGTCAAAAATATTAATTCCATGGCCAGCTTTCAGTGTGAAATTGCATCTTCGAATATGTTTTGTATATAATTTTTATTACCAGAATAACGAAGCAAAATTTAGGTAGTCAAATTATTCACAATATACGAAACTACAAAATAGTGGATTACCGGAGAGGCATCTCAAAATTTTCGGTTTTTGATGAGCGTAAATTTGCTGAAAATCGTTTCCAACTACTAAAAAAACGCTGAAAACGACAAAGTAATTTTCGAGTACGCCTCTCGAGTTTTCGACCGTACTATTTTGTTGTTTGCTATTTTTTTTACTTATACCGGAACTAATTTTAATTCTTTTGAAAAGCATCCCTCAACTTTATTAAATGCGCGATTCATGAAGGAAAAAAAAGCGCATAAAAAGGAGAAAAAAAGAGAGTAGTCTTCGCGAGATTAAATCTGAAGAGAAAAAAATAATACTCTGGAACTTGCCTTTTTCTTTATTAGAAATTCTTCAGCAGTCAGAAAGGGGCGGGGACAAGCTGAGAGAAGGAATTCGGAGAAAGGAAAAAATACACACGTTTATTGGAGAACTAAGAAACGTCAAGTCTTGAAAAAAAAGCGAAATTGTACTAAATTTCGCTTGGCGTACTTATGAACTTCAAAAGGAAGAAAAGTTCCCTTCGTTAGAGAAAAAAAGGATTAAATTGAGAGGGTATGGGATATCGTTGAGAGAAAAAATTTCATACTACGGTAATAGCGGAGAAGTAACGAAGGAGCTGTTCTGCAAGAACGTTAAAAGATATTACGTCAGCCTGGAGGGGGACCGAGACCGGGTTGAAGCTCGACCCGGACTGAGGGTGCGGGTGAAGTCTGTACGCGCACCGAAACCAAGGTTGAACTTTTAGAGAAAGAGTAGTGTTGACCTCGCCAAATTAAGGGAGAGGACCAAGCATTTAAATAGCACTTTCGCCGTTTCGGGCCGCCAGGGAGCGCAGCTGTTTCCGAAGCACCTCGGGCTCGCTCGCTTTCATTTCGCAACAGCTGCTGTCCGATTTCCGAAACACAAACAGCCCAGTAATAAAGGCCTTCAGTATACCGGCTTGTTTGTTATTGGCATTGGCCCGTGTACCCGTATAATCGGTGGTCCTTTTCCTAGTTGCCAACGCCCGCTACCTTGTAAGCCGGATAACACCCAATTAACAACCAAAAAGGCCATTCGTTATACGCAAAGAGGAGCGTTTAGGTACCGGTTTCGTTACAGTCGCTATTAACCAACGAAGACGTCTTACCGTTATCGATATTAACTGATAAATACTTCGTAACTGAATTTCGCGTGACAATTTTTGTTCGGACCGTGACGTTTATCGGTACAGTTGCGATTCAATCCTTCAAAGAACCCAGAACGAATTTAATTTAGAAGCGTGCACGCAGTTCGTACAGGACCGCTTATGAATCGAAAGAGTTCCCCTCCATCGTATATTGGAGTACGAACGTGCGCGTCAAATTAACGTTCGTAGTAATTTTAAGTCGCTTGACCTTTCGTGTTAGTTTGAACGGGGGTCGACGGGCATTAAGGCTAACGGCCCTCTCTCCTCTTACCAATAATACAATGGAGGGGGTCTTTTCAATGACGCTTTTTGACCCCTTTGGCACACACTTTCCTGACAATATAATAGCTTAGTTTATTTCCAAAGGCGATTTAAGCTTAAAATAAAGGCCCATTCTTCTCTACTATTACATACCACGTTCCGAGGCTAGCGTCGTCTGCTTTAAAATTTAACGTCTCTTTTTTAAGCTTTTCCGTTTTTACGAGGCCCTATAGTCGGGCCCTTTTAAGGAAGACGCTTTAAAATTAGTCGTTAGAGAAACATCGCCCTCCCTCGCCCTCTAGATCCTCCGCCATATTGCACCGATAAGAGGCTCAAAAATTCGCCTTCCCCATTTCACTGGCGAACGTGCAGACTGCGGAAGGAACATTTTGGGTCGTAATACCGAATCGATCCACATTTATACCTAAAGATCATCTGCCTAAAAAACTCGAAAAAGTATATAGCGGAGGTGACCGCGCGCCGAAGTCGTAGTTTGCGATCTACATTCCCCGCCTTTGAGTCCACTACCAATTGGGGTTCCACTCTTATTTTAGACCTACTCCCGCGGCTCGAACTGAAAAACGGCTCACGCTCGCGTAATGGCTCCCGTTTTCGAGTGTTAAATTTCTATCATGGGAGTAAAGGAACTAAAAATATTTTTCCTATATAACAACGTTTAGCATCAACTTTCTGGTTATCCTCGTGGACACGATGCCTCCTTCACGCTTTTATTGTTCTAGAATCTAGCCCCGAACCCTCGCTCTACACTTTAGAAAATTATTTCAAAGATATGCCTCCCCAAATTTAGGAGCAGCCTTAAAGAGTAAAATTGAATTCATCCTCGCTTCCGGGAAGAGTGGCTTTGTAACAAATACGCGTCAAAATGAGGCTCTCTTCAAAACGAGAAATAATGAGAGAGGGTTATTTTACATATTCTCCCTCTCATCGCGAACAACACCAATTTAGGGCCAACATTTATAACCCTTTCATTCTAATTCAAAATGAGGAAGACTTTCAATGTGTTTAGTAATTACAATTTGTTTCGAAAACCGTATCTACAAGAATTATTCCCGAGAACGCGAGAGCCCCGATGGAAGACGGCCTTCGCTAATTCCATTTAATTCGCCGAAGATTTGTTAGTCTGGAGCCACGTTTATGAAAGAGATAAAATGAAAATTTAGCGTCGGAAATAATCTCAAACAAAGCTAACAACGAACGGCAATCCTGGATAAGAAAATAAACGGTGAAAAAGTGGTGTCTGGTCAAAACAAAGGAATGGGGAGCAGGGTGACGTTTAAGCGGTCGGGAGAGCGTAAAAATTAGTAATTGCTTTTCTACTCGTCGCGAATAAGAAAAATGCGTCCGTGGGCTTTTCTGTTTCGTCGAGATACGAAAGAGCGCCTCTAAAAATGCATTTTCTGTCCCAAATAATTCCACTCCGATACGTCATCCCGGGCCAAGCTTACATCGTACCTTGTTACCGGCAAAAAGGAGGCGTATCTCGTTTCCATTAATTTCAAAAACAGAACATCGCGCGGCGGTTTACCAGAGATTCAGTGCCGGGTCGAATAAATGGTCTTTAGCCCCGTTTCTCGCCCGCAAACCCAAAAACCAAATCGCCAAAAAAAAAGAGTTACCGTCCGCGATGTAAGCGCGAACGCGGTTAAAGGAAAAGAAACCTTTAATTCCAAACCATAACTCAAGAAAGTCCTGGAAAAGTTCCAAAGTTCAGACGCGTCAGGCAGGGGCTCAAGGCTCCGTCCTTCCCTCCTCCCCAATTCTTTTTTTTTTCAACACCCCGCCTCAGAGCCACCCCGCGTATAAGATATTCCACGCTAAAAGGAACGTACGAGCCCAGCGCCCTCGGTATTCCTTTTTAGTATTACTCCAATCTTCCGAGTCAGACCTATATATATTCCGTATAAAAGCGACCGTCGCGCTCACCGAGAAGGCGTTAATTTGGTAAAAGAGGAAAACTTTACCACCACCGAACGTTTAAACTAACATACCAACTAAGCCACATCCGGGAGGGAAAAAAATAAAAGAACTAGTCAGTGGATGGTTTGAATTACAAAAACCGCCCACACGGTGGGCTGCAACGCCTTTCACGTTCCAAAGCTCTTCTTATCTGGTATTCCAGCGACAAAACCCGAAATGTTAAAAATACAAAAAAATAGGAGGGGTTTATCGAGAAACTATTTGCCACGGCGTTTTCTTGGCGTATACCGGAGAAGCGGCGATCAATAGGGACGGAGGCGAGGAGTTATCTGTAGTAAGAGTACGGAGAGACGCTGGAACAGAAAAAGCATTTTTTCGTTTCGGAGGCTGGAGCGACTCTTCTTATTCTGTTGTGGAAAAGGATACGGCAAATACATAAAGGTCGCTCCACATCCACAATAAAGCGTCGGGTTGCTGGCTCGTCCCAGTTGCGCTCCTGAAGAAACTTGTTTATTCGCGTGGTTGCTTCTTGGTTTTTATGCCCCCCGCCTTATTTCTATTTTTTTTCTAACTATATATATTTTTTCGTTTTTCCATCCCTCTTTTATCTATCATCTGGAAGCGTTCGTAGTTTTGTCACGATTTCGGAGAAGGCCCCGTTTCTATCGCGCTTTGGAAGGAAGCCAAAGTGAGGTAAGCCTATCATCCGCTCGCAGCGTAGACCATTCAAACAGAGAGAGGACGCGAGCGTGCGGAGAAATAATACCATTTATACATACGTAATACCGGCTCGTTTCTCTCTCTTATTCTTCTTCGACCACTTGGTCCTCTTTCTTTCGGTCTTTCTTATGGAAGACGGATAGGATCGCGTTTTCCGTATCAATTTCTTCCTCGAATTATACTCCATAAAAGGCCGTTTAAAAGTTTAAAGTCACGTAAATATCGAACGGCACTGCGTCATTTCATCTTTATTTTTAGTTAGAAAATACGAAATGGTTTTCTTTTTATTAACCCCGAAAGCGACTATTAAATTTAATTATTAGAAGCGCTATCTTTAATTAAAATTTGCGCAAACACGTAACCCTACTTTCGCGAGTTTTATCAATCTCATAAGCGGATGAACATCGTAAAAACGCAATTACTACCGGAGAGAAAAATGCCAAGGAACGACTGGGTCATCAAATGTCCTAAAGCCTTTGATCCAATATTAGATCATATCTATACGTTTTTAGATATTGGACCAAGATCCCCAAATCCTCCAAAAAGTGCCAAATATAAAACGAAGAAAAACTCGACTTAAAACCTATCTTTACTAATTCTTATCACGTCTGGGATTTCCAAAGCGCTGGAGACGCGTTAACTTTGAAAGCTATAAGAGCAACTCAAACTCAAGCGCGAAGAAATGAGAAAAAGGAATCCCCCTTTGCGCAGCGTCCCTTCGTAGCGAATCCATTTAGCATCGTTGGCCGCCATGGGCTCTTCATTTTTAGATTGGACACGAGAAAGGCAGTTCTGGGACACCGAGAGCGAAAGAAGGAACCCCAACAAAATGCCGTTTAATGGTTCGGAATATAAGAGACCTCGCAGGCTCATCATCGATGAGATAAGCCCCCCGGCGGCCCGAAAAGAGCAAAAAGGG
The DNA here is from genome assembly GCF_980474605.1 of Leiobunum rupestre. NCBI lineage: Eukaryota > Metazoa > Arthropoda > Arachnida > Opiliones > Sclerosomatidae > Leiobunum > Leiobunum rupestre. Next base: position 20,781,061 of record NC_143391.1, read on the forward strand.
GCCCCCAAAAACAAAAAAGAAAGCGAAGGCGTAGAGGGGGGGGGCTAAAATCTTTTTACAATTACTCTTAGAAAAATCCCGCCCGCGTTTCTTCTCGGCTTTAATGTGCTCGGCCCGAAAAAGACGAAAAGCGGAAAGAAAGAGAACCCAAGTTGTAAAAAAATGCCCCTTCCGCCTCGCCTGGGATATCATAACTTTGTTATATACGTGTATATAAAAATAGCTTTGTTTCTCCCGAAGTCTCGTCTGCCTCGGGACTGGGTGGCTACTGGTCGGGACTGGGTGGCTACCGGAGATGAGAGGGGGCCGCGCGAGGGATAAAACTTAAAACAAATAGACTTTCGGGGGGACATGAAAGAAAAGAATATATATGCGGTATACGAAAGGACGGGGGTGGGTACGGTAGTTTGGCGCTTAATGCGAAGAAAGTTTATCGTTTTATAATGACACCCAAAAACTATTATAACCTAAAGGGGAAGTCTTAATGCTTTAAAAGTCTTCCCTGAAACGCCCGGAAATTCTCCGAAACGTACTAGCCCACCACCCTCTTGGAGAATTAATTGACCCAAAAAAATTTTAAGCATATATTCGTAGCGAACCGATATATGATCTTCCGTTATCTATTGTTTATTGGTGTTTGGATGTGCGTGTTTGGAGGCAGGGTGATATCGGTAATTCCAAACTATTAATGGGCAAATTTGGGAGTAGGATTAAATCAGCTTGCTTACTAACACAATTTTAGGAGGAACTTATATTTTCTGAGAATAATAACACTTTCTTAGTGACAACAAGTATAATATAAAGTTATATCAGGAAACTATATAGGTAATGTCTAAGGAAGATTTTTACGGCCGTGATGAAGCTCGTAGAAACGGGCGTGTTTTAAAGCGGGAAAACTCACGAAAAAAACTCTCGCGCCTCGCTACCCTAATTCGACGAAAACTCGTCATTAAGCCTAGTCATGGTTATTATATTATTAGCTTACCTGAAATTAGGTATCACTACACTTCTTTCGCGAAGAACATTATAATTACTTCAAAATATTAAGTACGATAACAAATTGAGGTTTTTAAATCCATGGTTTTATAAGCCTTTTGTGGCGGGGGTAGATCACCTATTATTACCATGACGACGCATTCTTTTCGCGTCAAACCTCGAGCCAATTAATTTGAAATGTCGCGTTACGTCTTAAACTTGACGTAGTTAAGCCCCACCATTTTCTCGACGCTCTTTCGTATCACCGTCCCAATGGAACCTTAGACATTCCAAGTGTATACCTATATAGTTTCCTGGTTATATACATCGTTGCCAAAGTAATCTTTGGTCCACGGTTAATATAAGATGTGAAGGACATTTTGGTAGACATAATTCAGACCCATATGTTAAGAATAACCGCGTCAGTTGGGTCAACGTCCAACCTCTGGGCCACTGGGTGGCCAACGATATGGCGATTCCCCTATCGATTGATGTATCATTTTCCTTTCTATCGTTAATGGTGTGAGGGGCATCTAATGCCTAAATTCGGTGCATCTAAGTGCTCAAATAGCGACAGTGAAGGCTCAATATCTTTTATCGATTGATGTATCATTTTCCTTTCTATCTGACGGTGCAATGCCCTATTTCTGAGCTCCCGAATACCCAAATGACGTTTTACAGTGAGCGCTCGATATTTCTTATAGATTGATATATAATATTCCTTTTTATCCTAAAATAATACAGCAACAGCCAGATTATCGTTGGTTGTAGATCTGTTCGTACACTGCAAAAAAAAGGTTCACTAATAATCACTAAAAGCACGCTAAAAGTGCGCAACAAAATCGGATCACTATACACCAAGAGATCACATTTGGAACATAGTACTTCGTGTGTGTAACTAGTGTACTATAAGGATCTACAAGCGTGAATAATACGTTCTTTAAGCAATTCAAAAGTGTGTAAAGGTGGATCACTTAAAGATCACCAGCGCAACAACATTGTCTCACTTGCTCACTTAAAGCACACTTAAGATACACATAAGAGAACACTACCGTTTAAGTGTTCTTAGGTGTGTTTTTAGTGTTGCTGAGTGATCTTATAGTGCTTTCTTGGCATTCTGAAAGTGTTACAGAAATAGTTCGAAATAAAGCACTAAAAGATCACCTGCGCAACAAAATTGGATGTAGTGCATTATTTTGGTCAAGCACGAAAAGAGCTGTTATAAATTCTAAATTTCAGTGTTCAGTAAAATTTATCAACGTCAAGGTTTAGTTTTAGTTAAATGTAAAACTTTATAACATTTTGACAATTTGTTAAAAAAATCTTGGTTTTACCGATATTGTCCCCTACTCACCGTGTTAGGAAATAAATATGTAAAAACAATAGGCCCCTAACGTAGATAAGATATCAGGCAGCATTATAGCTATCCGCAGTGAGGAAAAATACCACATGTGGCTCTCATTTTCATCTGCTTTATTAAGTTTACACAATAGTCCTTGGATAAATTAAAAGTTAAGCAGACAATTTTAAATTTTCTGTGTCTTATTAATCAATTGATTTAAATATCGCAATAGGTAGCCTGTATAAGTCCCACGAATTGACTAAAACCTTTTTTTTAAATTCCAACATTTTAATGCTACTATAAATGAGCTCAAGACCTAAATGAAAATACAATTTTCAATAAAATCAATCTTAATTCCAGAAATGTATTTAGATTTTTAGGCGAAAATCACCAAAATCCCTAAAATGGGCAAATGACTTTCGATCGCCAAAATTATTGTTGGGATATCTAGGGAATGTTATTTCTTATCGATTAATGTTATGATAACTAGGGAATGTTATTTCTTATCGATTAATGTATCATATTCTTTTCTGACCCTAATGGTTGACGAATTATGCGGCCATATGGCTGTTTCGGTGGCTACACCGCAAGTGATAATAATAAACCCAAATCCTTAGGAATTGTGTGTAAAAAAACGGTATTAGAGAGAGCCCGCGTAATTGAGTTGGTAATTGATGTAGGAATATCATAAACAACTTCTCAGAGAAGCAGTATATACGTCAAAATCCAGAACGCAGCCAACAAATTATAATGGGTATTTTATCTAGAAAGAGTGGATTCAATTCTTGGTAGAATAAAGGCTTTAGGATAAAACGCGGGCCAATCTCTCTGGTATCAGTTATAATCGAACAATTTGGGGCAAATTAACCTAATTAGTGGAAAGAGTAATCTACGAGCGCGAAAATGAGTTTAGGCCCTTCGAAAAAAATTTTGGGTGGGAAGATCCTAGCTAACGCGTCGGGAGCCAATTAGCCTAGTTCACACAGATGATATTCCTGCGGCTGCGGACTAATTATCACGATATATGGCAAAAGCCAAGACTCGCAGCCAGATAACTGAAGAGAGCTAGGAAGAAAACTCCCGGTGGGGCCGCGATAATTGCTTCGGACCATCTTGGCGGCACCACCACCCTCTAATACGCGCCCGCAGAGCCACCCCGACTGAAAAACCAGCCAGAAAATGGCTCATTTCGATCAGAAACTCCCTCGGCTACAGTTTAGGCTCGCGGCTGAATTTCCTCCTCTTAAAATATGCGATACCGGCAAAACTTTCGCCAAGAAAGTAAAGCCAATAAATAAAAACTTGGCCTAATATATTTTGGAAGCTGCAGGGTTTCGCTAGATACTAAAAGGGTATTCGGAGACTGTTTTTCATAGAAAGCTGTCGATATAAATCTTCGTGTAACCTCATTAGGGCTTAGATATAGCGAGAGCGCTATATACGAGGTTATTTGATTCTTATAAAGATAGAGAGGCGTTCCCGGTGTTTACCGTAAGTTTAGTGTCAAGTAACTTCGTACGGACTATCCAACGGGACGGGTAACCCTTTTACGGAATGAAAGATGAACCGTATATATAAGCTAAGATGTTGAATAATGACGGAAGCGCGTGTGACACGACCCAAAGACCCATATTTCAAAGGCGTTTCAACAAGTATAAAAGAAATACACGTCAAAGCCTTCGTTGGCACCTCGTACGTTAGAAGATAAAATTTTGTCGCGAAGCCTTTATTTTACCAGCCTATTAAAGATTTGGACGTAAGAGTACGGACGCGAAGGCGCTAATTCTTCGATAAATAGAGAAGCTTGAATTGTCCCGAGCTTAGCGTCAAAGGTTGTTAAGCCGAGCTAAATTCCGCCCTTAATTCAATTTAACGGAAAGGAAGCGCGTTGGCAGTTGGTTGGAAAAGAGTCCCGCTACTTTCATAAATTAGTCGTGAGAAACGTCCCGAACTAGAAGAGGGACGGAAGAAAAATCCCTCGATGAACTCTTAATTGCAACAATTCCCAAACGTATACGGCCAAATAAAGGAAACGAAAGCTATTTTTTAAAAACACACTCTTCTACTTACGAGTAAAAGACTGAAAAAAAAAGAACCTAAGAAAAACGGCCCAATAAAAACTTACGACATCCATTTTAATCCTTAAGCATCGTGGATGTCGAGGGAGCCCCCGGGTCACTTGGTATTTACGCAAACGAAAAAAGGGTGACTCCGCGATCTTCTCTCGAGCTACCAAGTAAGGGTAATGTCTACGGGGTTAAAAGGGAGAAAAAATATAACTAGGCTTCAGCATTCGTCCGGGGGCTTAAGAAAATTCCCCTTCGTTTACTATGATATAAGCCGTTCGTTCCGCCAGAACAAATTCTTTTCACTGGCATATCCATCGCCATTGCGCCAGAAGCGGGCCTTTAAAATGTAGAGGAGATCAAGGCCCGCGTGGCTTCCCAGTTTTGGGTCGTCGAGGGACTCCCCGGCATCTTACCGCTCCAGCGAGCGCTATGGGGAAACTCCATTAAGATCGCTGAAAAGGGAGCCTGGCTCCGCAGCACCCGGCACAATGAGCAACATACAGGACGCCTTTCTTTACCAGCTACTCGGGTGATTGTCACCGTTGGCTGAGGACTATAGACATCAGTTAGTGGCTAGAGTAGCGCGAATGCGAGGAAACTGGGGACTTCGCTGATGGGATAAAGGGGAAACAGCGACGGCGGAAAATGGCGCGCCCTGGTCGGGTCAAAGTCGGAGAAGATCAAAGCCAGAAGAAGGAGGGATACGTCCGGGGATCACGACTGGCTTTGGTTGGTGGTAATTAAAGAGAGCCTCATTACTTCGATGATGTCGCTTGGGATAAAGAGGCGCATCGAGTATAGTCGTATTTATCGGAGAGAACGCCGGAGACCGACGCTTCTGGCTCGGTGGGCCCCCAAACAACGTAAGGAAAATTGGACCTACCACTTGATGAGTCTCGTCTCTACCAGAAGCGACTGACAGCCCGATCTAAGGCGCGGAAAGGGTGAAGTCCGCGTCAAGGTTATCGTTTCTCGCGGGATTCTTTGTATTTGTATCAACTAGGCCTTGGCCTATCAGTTTACGCAACGCACCGTCAACGAAACACAAAAACTCGTTTTCTAGGCCTTGGCAATCGGAGTACCAAACAAACGCGACCGTCTTCTACGCGCCGCTTTTCCGTCATGGTAAAAGCAAATTAGACACCGTCCGTTGCTCTCTTCTTAATGAAGATATATAAAAATATCCGCGTTCTTTCCTCAACTTTCTTTCCCGACTTCGCTGTTAATTCATTGAGCCGTGCCTGAAAAACGCGTCCTTTTTCATAAGACGAAAGAGGGCGTAACAGCGCTGGTGGCGAACGGAGCGGGGGCTCTTAAAAATACAACCCGTTCCATTCTTTAATTAGATCATTGTCTGGCAAAAAAAACGAAGACGGAAGAATTCCCATTGGACGTTCCGGGGCTAAACTGGAAGGGGGTGGAAATCTAATTACAAGCGGTATTATACAGACTATACTGTTAAGGGTGCGTGCAATTATTTTAGGCGGGAAAGAGTCTACGCCTACCAATTTTTACACTCGTGAGCTAAATTTCCCAGTAATAAGATTTTTTACGCCAACAAAAATACGTTAAAATTAAATTCGCTGGTTTTATTAAGGCCTATTACCTCGTATTTTTGACTTTTCAATTAACATAATTAACTTAGGCTAAGCCTAATTATATTACAGAGAAAATAAAAGTTTCCGAAAATATATTGCACAAATATGGCATCCTGATACGCGTTAAATGTATACCCATATTATACCCGAAAGAAATTCTAATTAATGTTACGTTATTTTTACACTGATCAAACATCCACCCGAGGGATAAAATTCTTATCATAGTAGAAAAAACGAATACTAACTAACTTCGTCTTCTAAAAACAACATTAAACTCCTGAGGTATATAAAAAAGAACTCTTTGAAAAAAAATGAGAGAAAATATTCCTGAGAATGCGGCGTTGTTGGAGAGAATGAAAAGATAGCCTACAGTATCAAACATTTACACCGACACTTCGAACAAAGGCTAGCGAACCTCTTTTCAGGCTTTGAGTGCGCTTTCAACTGGCGCTGGACTAACGTAAGAGAAAACGTGGCGGTGAGCCAAAGGCTACCGTGACTAAGAATCACCTTTAACTAGAAAATACTCGCGAAGCGGACGGAAAAAGGAAGGCGATCCTCCAACGAACTTTGGAGAAAAAGTATCGACGAGACTATAAAGGAAGAGCAGTCGGTGGGAGGTGACGAAAAGATATCCCGCTAAGAAATTCGAAGGAGTAACGGTTCGTTTACTTTGGGCAGCCCCGGGAGATAAAGGGAAAAAATAAAAGGTTTCCTTTACTCTTTTAAAAAAATGGCTAAAACCCATTTAAGGGGAAAGACATTTACATTATTTATCAAGCGCTTTCTTTTCTCTAACTCGGCCGGCGCGCTTTTTTCTTTAAAGTGATCTCTCAAAGGGCATTAGCCGCCATCGGAAATCCAAATTGAATATTACAAGCCATAGCCGCATCATTCTTTCATTTTTGTTGTAGCATTAAAGCGAACCCTTCTTTCGAAGTTACTTCAATTTATTGGGCCACCGATTCAATTTCCATGTTAGTATTCCGACATGGTATTTCAGCTATAGTATCACGAAACCCACCACGAACGTTTCCAATCACATTATCGTATGTACGCTATTTGCTACGTGAAAGGACTTTATACGGCGTTAAAAATATAATCGTATAAAATGAAAATGGAATTTGCCATATTTTTTCCTTTCACTGTAGCTTTGAGCTATGGCCGCCATTTTGAGGGCAGTTTGTTATTTGTAGGAAAAAGTATGGATGACGTCGACGTACGTCACGCTGATATTACTCTTTAGTTATTCTGGAAATTCCGGAAAAAATAAGGTTCGGCGCCTGGTGGGAAACTTTACACTGGACATCAGTGTGCCGCGGTTAGAACACTTCTACAGGGGTTTTTGGCGTATTTGTAACCTATTTCTTTGCACGTATTTAGATATTTACATAAATTGAAACACGACCTAGTTATATTGATGGATTACTATGAACAAAAGTATATAATATATATCTTCCAAAAGTAGTTTCCATCTAGAACGTAGAAATGAACTATATATCTTCGAAGGCTCGAGAGAGTTTTCTATGAGTACGTTTTCCCCGCCATATCGCAGAAGGATACATTATTATTAAAAACATATATTTATCGATGTAATAGCTATAGAAAGTCAGTAAATCTGTTATTTCCCGCACTATTTATCATCCAAAAAGGATTTTGAAAAAGGAGTTGGAGCCTCCGACGGTACATGTTTCAAACAAATAACATTATCTGTTTTTGAAAGACGAATACTTCCGCTATAAAACATAACATAAAAATAATACCAAAGTTGTAGATACGAAGTTCGTCTAAATCAAAACATTCAGTCACTTCTTTTGACTATATGAAAAAAAATGTCCCGGAGGAATTTTGGGAGGGGTAATAAGGTTCTAAAAATAGTTTTCTTCTCTAAGGAGAGATTTCAAAGGCCTCAACCCTAAGCCTCGGCACATTTTATATTAAAAAAGGAGGCGAGGGTTGAGGAGCTGACAAAAGTTTCCACTCAGAGTTGTCTCAGCCCTTCCTTCGATAAACACACGGTTAAAATATACAAAAGTTTTTGACTTCGCGGCAGCTCTCTTTTCGCTCTTTCTCCGCGAAATATTTGACGTTTGGGAATAGGAAATTTCCATTCTAAAGATATCGAAAGATACAAAGAGAAAGAACGACTGCAAACCAAAGCTCTAGAAAAGGATCCTAGGATGGATTAGCATTCAAATGCGAAAATGTCATTCGGAGCCGCGAAAAAGTGTCAATTTTATACACTTTTTTCTTCAAAAACTCCACTATAATTCCGACCAATAAGATGGCCTTTCTTTCTAAATTTGGAATCATTTATACCAAAAGAATAATGGGTTGCAATCTCGTCTCGCTTCAGCTTCCCAAAAATGTTTTACATAACTAATTCGATATTGAACCCGAAAAACCCACAATACTCATTTTGATAACTTTTTACAATGGGATTTTTTGAAAAAATAACCCTACATTATCTTTATCAGTCAAATAATTTAATTCCTTTTAGATTAAAGTAGGACTATATTCTAAGAATGTTGGTATAACAAACCTATTGTATTTTATATTAATATAATCATGCGTATCGACCCTGTTTTCGTCGACTCGTTTTATTTGAAATGTTGTTTTTAGCAGAAGGCAGTCGACCGTTATAATGAATACGCCAGATTAAATCCTACTTAAAAACAAAATTTTCATTTCGGGCAATTTAAAAGACTTAGCTATCAGTGTTTTTTAAACTTGTTTTGATTCAGCCTTTAACGGAAATTTAAAACTGAATATTTCTAAATAGAAATGTTCTTAGTTTAATCTAGACACAGAATTTTGTGATTTTTTACTTAGATCAGTTTCTTTGTAATTGTTTGCCCGCTTAAATCAGTTTCTTAGCTAGGGGGTTTAAATTGTTTTTTATTATTTCAATTGTTTGCCCTACCCCCCGAACCAAAATTCTAGCCACGTTACTGACTCAAATTTAAGTTTTAGTTATTGGGCAATGGATATATATTGTTAAGCTGAATTTAATAACAATAATTAGTTTAAGAAAATATTTAAAATGGAACCAATTGTGTTTTGTTTTGGCAAAAACAAAACAGTTTTTTTCCAACACTGATGGATATTCCTTTTTTTTTGTTCCCAACTGACGCAATTTCGTCAGACTAGTCTCGAGATAAAAAGGATACCGTTACACTTCATTCATCAAGAAAAGAAGCTCGTCAAAAGTACCTAAGAGGAATCCTTGGCTCCATCTTCTCGGCGATCGAACGGTCTCATCCGTGGGTACGGGCGAAAGAAATGCCGAGTTTTCTTTCAACATAGACGAAGCCTTTTCCCTGACGCGTATACGGTGGCGGCGATGTAGCTGTCTGGAACATTACCATAGTACGCGTCAGGGTGTGCGTGTTGAGAGTGGCGGAGGGTATTTCCCAGAGGACACGGAGCTCAGAGACCCGGGGATATTGTAGGCCACGAGCGACTGGAAAGACGCCTATACGGGGTAATGCGGCTTCGCTACACATACGCTTTAGGCTGAGGAAAATACGACGTACGTACGGGAAAGGGCGCGCCTAAACAGAAAAGACGCGGGACCCGACTCTCTTATTCGGAGAAAGGGAAAGGGTCGCCTCATTACGCGCCACTCCGCACCCTTTCCAGCTCCGTCTCGCTTCGGATAAGAGCGCGGATTTCACCCTACCAAGGCCTTTCGACGAAATGCCAAATAAGCTTTGGCTTAACTATAGTTTCGATGGCGAGGTAATACAACGTAATGCGAGATCAGAAGATCTACTTCCTAGCCCGGGTAGTTCTTATTACGTGGACGGGGCAATAGTCAAGGCGAGAAGAAATTACGCGCGATCTCGTATAGTTTCCACCATTCCTTATACTGGCAATCTTATCTCGGCTATATAGGCTTAGACATTTCTTTTTTCTCTTGTCCTCCTCCCCCGTTACTCTATCTCTCTCTATCGAGCGTCTCTATAGGCCTACTTAACGGAGCTCCATTCGTCCACATTCATTCCGACTTGAGGAAGAAACTCATTTCAGTCTCTATATACGTCCAACTAGGTTTATGTCAGATAAGGCTGAGAGTGGAAGGCCGACACAAAAAAGAGGGAATCAAGTCGTAGGACTGGGTCTGGATAGGAAAAAACCAGTTAGGGGGAGCTAAAATCCGAAATTCTGACAGCTTGGGTCTTCGGTGCGTTCGAACATAGTTCTTATTTCTTAAAGGATTTGCTACTCCCCCTTCTTTCTTTCGTGTCTCATTCTTCTTCTTTTCATTGGTTTCAACTCCTTTCCATCCCTTCTCCTCACTCTCTCCCTTCAGCCTACGATTCTACTCTCTCCTCAAGTTCGGAATCCGGAACCAATCTTTTTTTTCTTCTCTTTCTCGATCCCTCTTACCTCAATCCCGCGCCAGCCCCTAAGGCCAGAAGGCGGACCACGACGGAGGATGCCAAGATGCTAGTCCAGTTTTTCAAGCATTCTTGCGGTGAAACTAAGTCAGTTACCGCCCTCTCCCTGTTTTCTTCGACTTTACGCTCATAGAGAGAAATATTTTTTCTATATTCTACTTTAGTATTCGGTATACTATTTCGCGAGAGGGGGGGTGAGGGATTTCTAGGCTCAAAAATGTCGGCTCTGAAAAACGCAACGACGCGTGAAAAAATGCATCGAGTGATATAGAGACGGAGCTAAAAAATTACGAAAAGATAAAATGGAGTTTTTAAAACTAAAACGTGGCACTGGTCGCGACTATATCAATAGGTCGAAAGAAACGAAATGTAATTTTATACCCTGGCACTATTCTATCCTTTCTTCCAAACTGATTGCGTTTTCGTGGTCGACTTACGAGTTGGCGTTAGATAGATATTATGAAAAATGGACCCTGTCAGGGCGTGTCACGCTAAAATCAATATTGATTCCGGATAAAAGAAAGTTATATAGTCTATTCCGAATCTACGAACCGCAACTGTCAAATTATATGACGGCATCGTCTACTTACTTTATCGCTCTATAGCCATTCCCCATTTTAATGGTACCAATATTAGCTCAACTATAAACGAACTTACGAGCCCCGTCCCGACAATACGCAAAGTCTGTCAATAATATTGGCACCGTATACATTTCGCGACTTTAATAATCCGTTATAATGTCGGCTGACAATTCTACGGAAGTTATATAGAGCGTGTTTTGAAAACATCGAGGCGCAGTTTGACAACTGTCGAAAAGACCAAAAGTCCGTATTACGGGCAATTCTTTGAAAAATCCGGGTTCGATTTTATAGATATTCGCCATCATTTTTATCCTTTAGTACCCGCGAGAGGAAAGAAATGGAAATGGGAAATCGGCTTTCAAAATTTTTACAACTTGGCGGAGGAGCGGCGGGAGGGGAAGGAATAATCTTGATTTAAAGTCAATCTGATTCTGGCCGACGCGACTGAGGCCGTCTTTTTTCCGCGGAAAATTCGACGACCAAGAAAGATGGAAAAGAGATAAAATCTTATTTGGTTTCTTTAATAAGAATTTTCTGCTTGTCTCGTTATTTCTTTATCACGTAAAAAAGCGACCAAGCTTCTCCGTCAGAACCGGGTTACCCACGGATAAAGTTTTTATTTCGGGAACGGCCCCTATACGCCTTCAGTTTTAAGAAATTCTTTATTTGTACGAAACGTTTTTATTTTTTAAAGCTCATTCAACATCGATTGGAAGAAAAGGTAATTAAAAATTAAAGTCAGCGCTCATCCCTGACGAAAATTATTTTTTATGACGCGTCGCTACAAACGTTGATTAACCGTCGTCATTAATAACGGGAATAGTTTCGCCAGATTTAATTAAACAACGGAGTACGAGTTTTAAATTAAAATTGAAGTACGCTTTTGGGTAATTAGCTTTTCTACGTGGTTTAAAAATTATTACTTAGCGCGCGGTTATAACCGATCGCGAAAATAGCAATTACATCGGGTGACGTTTCTTAGACGACTCGGAAACAAAGCACCGAGATTTTACAGCGTACCAGAAAAGCGAAGGAGTTCGAGGCGCGTTTAATTTCAGTTTTGGGCCATCAAATTCGTTTTTACGATTCAATATGGAAACGGGAACGACGCAGCCTCGAGCGAACGGCGAATTAAGCATTTATTCGTCCACAAACAGACTGACCGAATAAAACGAACTCTCCGCTTCGCTCTCGTCGGAGACTGGCAGAGCGAGACCTACCTCGCGCGATCGATTGAGTCAAGCTTTCGCGGGAGCCGTCGATACGAAAGTTTTAAAAGGCGTACACAGGGTTGATAGAGCTTTAAGTACATATGAGGAGAAAACGGCGCTGCGGGGGTTATGGATGAGAGAGAGGGTATATCCAAAATCAAAGGGGCCAAGTAGTTTACAAGCCCGTATAAGAGCTCTTTAAAGGGGCCCTTGGTCATCGCTTAAGTCTTTTTAACCGATCTCCGACCTAACCCCGGTTTCCCGACTACGGCGTAAGGTTCATCTCCTGGCTATCCATTTAAAGGAATTATAGTGGTGAGGGAGGACGGAGAAAAAATGAACGAGCTAGGGAAACGGTGCCGTGTATAATAAAGCGATGCCAAAAATGTCCGCTGATCGATTAGACCGGAGTACGAGAGAACGAGAGAGAGAGAGGGAAAACGAAGATGATGGTACGTAGACTAGTATGTATATATAGCGAGCGGGGCCAGGATCTTTTATAACATTCCGTCGCTTATCTTTTCTATATATATCCTTCCTGAACTTGGTCTTCCACTCCGCGTTCCCAGGGCGTATTATCGCGAGGACCCCTAAACCCCTTAGCGAATCTCCCCTTTCTCCTACAGCCACGCCAACATTTTTCCTGGGCGTCTAACCCGATTTCGCTGGATGGATAAAACGTGGAAAAAGTACGCCACACCGGGGAAACGATGGAAGACTCCACCGAGAAAGAAACTGCGTCGAAGAAGAAAGCGAAAAAAGTTAGGAACGCTTCTTAAATTGCTCCTTCTCTATCTGTACGATTATACGAGACGCCCTCGCCAAAAACAAAGATCCGTACTCCGAATATATATATAAAGAAAAGCGCGGATAGTGGAAGTTCTGGAGGGGCATTCGCCGCGTCCAACTAAACATTAGTCTCGGCCACGTCAGCCCTTCGCCCCTCCCTTCTTTACGAGTATATCTTCGTATATATAGGCTGTCCTGGTCAGCTCAAGGTGAGTATAAGTAGCTCCATCATTTAGGCTATAGCGGGTGTTGAGTGGTTGTTCGCATTAAGGTCAAATGGGGGATGGAAGGTGAAGTCCGCGTTTACTTATACGAAGCGTAGCTCGGGTACAGTCGCGTATACCGGAGGAAAGGAAAGTAGGACCCATCGCGTATACCTCATTCACTATATGGAACCTATCAGATATCCCAGCTCGCTTATGGGGATTCCAAAACTAGGTCTTATTCCACCCAAGCCGAGGCCGCCCCTTTTCTTTTTATTCCGTTTCCGGTGGGGATTTTTTCCTACGAAGCTCGGGGAAAAAACCTAAGGAAGAAGAAGAAGAAGACGAAACGGGGACCAAAAGTTCTCGGGGAGTTAGGTATAAAGCTCTTTGTTTCAGCGTCGCCTTCGGGCTCGATCCATCTCTGAACGGCTGTATGTACATCGCGGAAGAGGAAACCCACTTCTCCATCCTCCCTTTTCGGATTTTTTTCCGCCCTTACGCCTCCTAGTTCCAAACTTCCATAAATCACAAATAGGCGGCGTTGTCCGCTACCACCCACTCCGATCCCCCCGCTTCATTTTCAGTGGGGCGGCTTACCCTTCCCCCGGAGCATCCCCGATTTCTCATCAATAAAAATCCGAGAGTGAAAATTTTCTAAAAGGACCAACGGAAGGAAACGCGCTCTTTCTATACAGGGGCCAGCTTTAACAGAAAGGGATCGCTCGGATTTGCTTCGCGACGCCTCAACCGGTAGTTACCGTCGATGGTGCCGAAAGGGTACAGTCCGCGAACGCGGATACGAAAGGGAATAGGTAGGCTGGGAAGCCTTTAAAACTTTATGGCCACTCTCATCCACCGACGATGTTGTAAGCTCGGTAACTCGGAAAAAAGGATAGAGTAACTTTTCTAGTTTCAAGCTAAACCAGAGTTCGTTCGTGTACCTGGATGGCGAAAAAAACTGTCCGTGATCGAAAAGGCCTATAGTTAGGAGGTTTGACGCGAAAATTCCGGGTTTCCTAATACCCCCAATAAACCGAACTACGTCGGAAAACACCAGGATCCGGGTATTCACAAATCTCATTGAAGATAGCTGTAGAGAGCTTGATTTGACAAAATACGTCTTATTTTCCAATGAAAACCAATCGTTGTTTTCAAATGTTTTTAAATTAAAGTTAAAAATCATAAAAATATAATATTTGTTTTTTAAAAACACGTTTTTAAAAAACAAATAACAAGTATCAGTATAGGTAGGGTTAAACATGGTATTTTTTAACTTATTCTACGTCATCATAACATGAACCCCAATTTTTTAAACCGATATAGTGACCGCGTGGGTTTCGATATCCCTATAGATTAATGTATCATTTTCCTTTCTAAGTCTAACAGTGCGAGGGACCGCCAATGCCTAATTTCTGACCACCGAGTGCCAAATTGATATAGCTACAACTCGCGCTCGATATCCTTATCGTTTGATTATCATTTCCCATTCTATCCGTAACGGCGTGAGGAACCGCCAATTCCCAATTTCTAAGCTACTGAGTGCCAAATTGATATAGCGATAGCGCGGGTATCGATATCCGTATCGTTTGATTATCATTTCCCTTTCTATCCCCGACGCGGCGAGGGAACAATTTCTGCGTTGTCGATTTGATATGGCTGAGGTTTTTTAATCAAATTCACTGGAATCAATGTCATTTCTAAACTTAAAAAAATTAATGAACTAAGCCTAACCTAACTTTATCGCAAGTACCGTCGCCTAGGCCCCGACTAAGCCCCTCGTAGTGATAGTTGAACAGAATTCTTGAGGCGTTTCAAAGCGGCTGATGTACCTCCGTAAGCCTTCCGATTTAGGCCACGCCTACCGTGTCAAAATATCGAAAGCAGTGAGCCCCCTTAGAGTCCTGTTCCATGATTGCGGTAACAGCATGAAGGGTTCCGCAAATTGGCTAAACACTTTATTTAAATTTCAAACCTTTTTACGCAAAAGAGGGGTCTATTTATAAACGAAAATATTATTTTAAATTAAATCAAACTTCATTTCGGAAATGTTTGCTTATATTATCATAAGTTTATAATAAGAGAAGGCGCGTGAGTATCAGTCTTGGGGTCACGCGCTTTTCAGTGTTTATCAAGCGTAAAAGTTGGGGAATTACTCGAGAGGATAACATTCTATTTTATATAATGAACCACGACTCATTATCTGACTTTGAATTCGGACTCTTCTACAAAAACAATAGTTAAAGAGTTTAGTTAGTCGTCTCATTTTTATCGCCGCGGCGTTAACAGTTCCAAACAATTTCCTCGTCAACTTCGAGATAAAGTGGAGAGCGAATTATATTACGAACGGAAATAAGGAAAGGAAGCGATTTAAGCGGGAGGAAGGGCGTGCGCTTGAAAGGAATCCGCCGTGACTCTTTCCAAATTCCGATACGACGAGGGAAGCCAGCCAAGATTTTGAAATGTCCAACGCCAAATAATTAATAAAGGAGGAATTTTAATTAAAAATTTTTAAAGCTTTTTTTGTTTTTGTTTGTCGTAGGAGAGATAGAGAGGAACGACAAGCGCTCCTAAATAGGACGGAGATTCGCGACTTAAATCGCAACCGTATACTCTATAAAACTCTTAATTACTAACGGGGCCCGGCTGAGGAAGAAGGCGCTTGAAAAGTCTGTTCCACGCCGTTCCGAAACGTAGAGCGTCAACTTCTAAGAAAGTCGAGCGCGGCGCTTCGGAAGGCGAACTGTACCCGTTACGGAGTTTGAGTAGCGGATTAAGTAGCTAAGAGGGCAAAGTGGGGCGAAAGCGAGCGGAAAGATTGAGAGTCCTTCCAATGAAGTTTTCCCTCGTCAGCTACTTGGAAGGGGTTGCCGACATTTGCCTATATGTATAGCGGACGGCGCGCTTGACGATCGTGACATCAAACACGGCAAGCAAAATTAGACGATAGACCGTGGAAGGGGATTGTTTGGTCTAAAACGCCGCCGCCAACGAAACGAGGAAAGCCCAACTTCAAACAGTTCGCGGAGACGGCGTCAGAACTCGGCCCTGATATTCTGACACGTTTACCCTTCTCTTAGGTCCGCCTCGGAGTTTTCTAATATACAAGAACGACCTAGCTTGGTATACATAAAGGAGCGAGAAGGGCAAAGAGGGCGAGAGGAAGAGAAAGTAAAAAATGCGCGAGCTCCAGTCTCGAGCGGAGGGAAGGGGGGGGGGGCGAATGAAGGAAATTAATTTAAAGTCTCGAGGATTTTGGATGAAAGGCCGGCGACTTTCGCTAAGCGGTGGCGGCTCTTAGACCGGCAGCCTCTTACGCAAACACGCAAGCTTTTTGCCCGGTCTTGTCACGAAGAAATCCGGCGAATTAAAAGCGCTTTCTAATTACTAGCATTATTTGTGAGGCGTATCCGTCGACGCGGCTTAACTAAAAAACCAAAAAGTATCGTCTTTCTCGCGAAACAAATAAGTTTCGAGCGACGGCCGACTACAGACATCATTACTCACGTTCTAATGAGATATACGGCGGGTATATTAATTACGGCGAAATTTAATACGTGCCTATAACGCCCTGCGATCTTAACCGCTTTACGTAATATAAGTATGTACACCGTAGAATGGCCAAGGGGGATTTAAGTCCCCGATCCTACGTACCTACAAACCTTCGCGGTTGTTATTATTGATACGATTCGGAGTTGCGATTGTAAAGGCGCTCGTATGACGCAAGCTGGAGAAGGAAATGTACGTCATCGGTATCTGGAAAGGCAATCTACTCGCCGCTGAAGGAAGCTAGCGACGTTTTAATTGATAGGAGAGGGAATAAGGAAGAGGCCGAAATGGAAAAAGAGAAAGACAAGGGATCGATCCGCTTTTGTTTCGACGCTGCAAATTAGCCACATCCCTTTAAATTACAGAAATTCCGAACGGCCCGTTGCTTCTCGCTCTCTTTTCTACATCTCCCACGTTTGGACCTTTTTAGCTAGTACTCTGGCTTTTCCTCCGCTCACCGCTCCGTTGTCCATCCATATGTAGTAGCTCGTTCTTCTCGTATTGGCTTTTCGATCGTCGTTGGCGGTGCATAGCCGCTGATGGTGGTTCCACGACCGAGAAACGGTAGAAGCGACGCTGGTTTCCCGTCATAGCAGCCATTCATGGCGGAATTATTGGTTTAAGTCGTCGGCGCGACTTCCAGCGAAGCTTTCTCTCTCTCTCTTCTTTAATGGTTCTTCGATAAGGAGACGATAGACGGCTGCGGCCCCCCTCCCAGTCAACCCCGCGCCTTTCGCGGCAGTCCCTCCGTAGACCCCTTTCACCCCATCCCCGTTTCCCCAACTCGGTGTCTCTCTACGCATCCTCCCCTATCTCCGCTTCTGGCTTTACTCTGGCCGCATCAAGCGGTTCCACTCTCCGCGCGATTCCGGGGTCAGAGCGGCCATTCTCCGTCCCAGAACGGGGAGGAAAAGCCAAAGCCTTCTTAACATTGGCGACACGTACCGGCGAGGCATCCGAGCGCGAAGGGGATTCGCTCTAATAGGAGAAGAAAATACAATCCGTCTAATTTACGTTACCCTCCCTCGGATCACGATCTACGGCTGGAGTTAGCCGAGTTAGGGAAGGCTCAATCTACGAATAAAACTAGCCTCCTACGACGGAGATTTTACCTCCAGCCATAGCCTTAAGCAAAAATATGCCCTCCGTATATTCAGGCTAGATAGCGAGCGTCATTCTTAGCACGATGGTCTTACAAGTATAAAGAAAAACAAAGCCATATATTAATAGTCCCCGAAAGCCGAATCTTTCATTTCGCAGGAAGAAAGCTCGTTCCATTATTAATGAAACGTTATAATAATTGTATCGACAGAAATAACCCCGATGGAATGCCAATTAGAGACAGTGGAGTGAGCCAACTTATACGATTGAACAGGCTCGATGGAACGAAAGACCAATTGACAAAATTCCCACTCAACGGAAAGACTAACGACCGGAGTTGATGAAGTAGCATCAGCGGCTAGACAGCGGCGGTCTACAGACAGCGAAAGGACAATAACAAAACCCTCGAAATAGGTCAACAGTAATTGAAGAAACGAGAGAAATTGCTAGGAAAACAAAAGTTCGCTTTCCGATAAATTAAACTTTTGATATATATTGGGAAGGGGGTGTGAACCGACCCTGCCAATTCGAACGGGGGGGAAATGAAGATACACCTCCCACCCTCTCCTGGAAGAAAAAATAAGAAGAAAATCGAGATTGGGTATATAGGTAGAAAGGGGAAGCTGGCGACCGGTAATAAGCTCGGGCCAGACGATTTCTCGCCAAGAAAGGATAGAACTCCTAGAAAAAGGCAAAAAGGTGTCGAAAACGAGGGTACTAGCGACTGGCGTAGTTGGGAAGCGGGGAGGACCCTAGGTGGGCCAAAGCTCCCCAATAAGCCCGAGTGAGGTTCGTTTCGCTGGCAGGCCCAGAATCAATAGGTATTTTTCGGAATCCCCGTAGACTAGACCCGCCGAACTCCTTAGCGTCGTTTATCACTGGTGTCTTTTCGAGGAAAGACTTCGCACCATACACGCGGGCCATTCTCACCCTCCGTCGCCGCTGCTGCTGCCTGTTGTTCGTTTTCTTTTCGCGGCGGGGAAGAAACGCTGCCTTCCCTCCTAAGCTTTCAACAGAGATTAGGATTTGGAAGCCTCACTTTTTCTAGAACGAAGGAGGCTGCGCCCATTTTCCAAGTTGTCAATCGCGGTCGTCCCAGTAATATCAATCTGATTTTGCGAAAGAAAAGTAGGGAAGGAAGATGAGTGTTGAGAGGTTGAAGGAAGATGAGCTCTGTCCAACTCAAACAGTTGGGGCTGGTATTTTCCCCCACCCCCCACCCCTCTCTCTCTATTTCTTCGTCTATTTAAGGCTCAAAATTCGATACTGGAAGTAGGATCGATTCCGATATTTTCTACCCTATTTCAGCTTTTCTCACTTTTTCCGTTGAAAAAGCGAGGCGCGGTGAGCGTGAGAATGTGGTGGCCATAGCTTTATATAAAGAACGGCGCTATGTTCCACCACTTTTAGACATACATCGGTACGTCCGTAAATTTTCGGTTGACGCCAATCTATACGCCTTTCAGGCGTTACCCAGAGGAAAATTGAGTTTTTGAAGGATGAGTGGTACATTGTAGTCTCTACTCACGTACGCCATTCCGAGCGCTATGCTTCAAGTGTTTCGGCTCTCTATTGAGATATATATTTTCAGTTCCCTATATATACACGTATGGCTACGTTCAATAACCAGAATATGTAAATGTTTGTCTTTTAATTGTTTAATATAAATAATTAGCATTGTCGGCCAATATTTTATATTTGAATATAACGTACCAAAAGTTTTGCAAAAACAGTATAAATATTTAATGTTTTTCTACCAACGATTTTCAACTTTTAAACCAGTAGCGTCACTAAGGAATTGGGCAAGGGGGGGGGGTGCATAATAAATACATTTTTTGGTTATTATTTATTTACCACAATAGGCCCAAGTTACCTAATGATTTTTACTGCCTTTAAATTGCGTAGGAGGGTAGTGGAAAGTCTTTCATGCCACGCGAGCCAACAGTTCCCTACACTTACTATTACCGTTATCCTCTACAAGTTTTTATACAAAGGCGAAAAAGAAGAAAAATCCTTTAACCAGTGAATAGAGAACTTGCAAACTCTACGCGGAAGGAGTTGTTCCGAGTTTTCACCCAGTGCCACAAGCTAGAATTGAACCCGGCTCCTCCTACTGCGAGGCGAAAGTGCTAACCACTCCGCCAACCTCACCTTAATTGTTAAATATCTAAGTTTACTTGATTAATAAATAAATAGAAGGTTTCTTTGGTCATAGTGAGAATATTAATTACTTTTATTAAGGGATGACATCGTCATTGCTAAATGTGAACTCGATCAAGCTCGGGGCGTGTGTGCCTTCGTTAAAACGAACAGCGAATAATAATCGTGTCACTTAAAAAATGACGGTCGCGATGCGTTTCCCGATAATCCTATTTGGACGTAGTTCTCTCCAAGATTAGCCTCCAGTGACCATAAACCGTGTAGGGGGAGGCCGGGGGTGGCTTTCCCGGAGGCCACTGATACTCTCGTTCGTACCCTGGCCGCTTAAATTCCCTTTGATTAATTTTCAGTTTAGAATAAAGGTGGCGTCGGATAGCTCTTGATTAAAAATCCGCTCCATTTATTATCAGCGGGTCGAAGGCTCCGCAAATAGAGCCGTGCCGCGACAAAAATGCCATCAATTTGAAAGAGTCTCGCTTTTCTTATATATATTAAACGAGCAAGGTGTTTGGGGCCTGAACTGTTGCCAAAGGCGAGGCTGAAAGTCAAAACCCCCTCGTCCGTCGCCGCTCCTTTAATACCCGCTATTGATATTACATTCCGCCCCGCTCCGAGACGAGATGAAAGAGAGCTCTATGTTGACAAAAATTTATACGCGTAATCGGCTTATTTAAAATCCCAGTCACTGCACGGTAGCGACTTGATTTATGGGCGCTAGTCACGAAAAAAAATTATCTCAAATATTGGCGAAACAAACAACGTGAGGTGGCAAAAGCTCTTGAGGCTTATTCGGCATCTCTCACTCTCTCTTATCTTAATCCGATTTCCAATTAAAAAGGAATGCAATTACGAACTGTTTTAATCAACTAAATATCGTCGGGGCAAACCAGGGTAATAACCTACAAAGTCTGCTTTCCCGTAAGCCTTCGGAGCTAAGCGTGTTGAACGCTTTTAAGGTCGTTTTTGTCTAAATTTTGCCTACCTTTTTAAATGAATATCCCCGAGAAATAAACGGCGTTGTCCATTTCATTTTATGGAAAAGCAAATGATGAGAATTATTTTAACGTTCGCGAATGTTCGATTACATTCGAGTATATTGGAAATTTCGAGATAAGCGTAACTTTTGAAAGGCGCGTCCAACTCCACAATGTGTAGCGTACAATGTCATTAACTAATGGTCATTTAGGCGGAGCACGAGGAAGGCGGGCTAATTAGCGCGCTTTCCCGTCGAAGGACCATTTCAATTAATTTCGGGGGAGATTTCTAGCTTCTAATCAGATTAGACGGCCGAGAAAATGAATCTTTAGCCGCCGTCGAGCGACAGTTCATATTATTGCGAAGCCGATCAAAAGGACGCGAGAACTAGGCTGCGTCAGGAGAGAGAAAGAGAGAGAACGCCATCTAGGAGATAAATGGAATCCAAGCGACACAAGCGTCAAGCAAGCCCCGAGTATAGCATATTCTGGAAATATAGTAAATACGAAGGCAAATCTTACGAACGAATCCGAAGATTTGACCTCTTCCAAGAAAAGGAAGGAAGTGGTATACCCGGGGGGTGTGAACAACGCCCATCCCTCAGCGCGTGCTGGTCGACGCCGTATTATATATACTGCTATTCTAAAATTAAGAGGTTTAATTTTGCGAATTTGACGCGAGGGGGGCCTTCGGAAAGCAGATAGCTTTCACGGCAGACGCGATGTACTTATACGATGTAATTGCACCCTAAATCATCCTCTGGTCGCGATTCGAGCGGCGTAAACGCTTTGCCGTACGTACCTGTAAGCGGGTTGAGCTCAACCGATTACCGGCGGCGTTCGGGACAGACGTGTACGCTTTATTTCGGCTGACTTAAAAGGTAATAACCGAGAAATAATAGTTTCAAAAATATAAAATCCCCCTTTATCCCGCTATTATTTAACGCGTGGTTTATAAGGGGGAAGAGTGAGAGCGGGTAGCTTTCACCTCCTTCGGCGCCACCCCGGACTAAGACTAGGGGCTTCATCCGGAAAAAGGCCAACTTCAATCCCCAATTTCACGCCGATTTACTACGGCTCGCCTCGAATTGAAAAATGGTAAGAAATAGGCCTGCCTCGGCCGCTCCGTAAGGCCAGGCGCTCACTGCTCTTCGTAACGTCTCCGTCCTACCTTTCACAAGCCTTTGCTTCGTAACGGAGACAATGCCTTGTGGAAGGCAAGACGGATACGAAACGGAGAGCCAGTGGGTGCCTAGCCTCAGCCGCTCCAAACCGTAACCAAACCCAACCGGGGCTCTAAAATGACTACGATGACGTCACTTCTTAAATTTTTTATTAAAAACCTTTCTCGGTTGATATACTGTACCGCGGGAACGCTAGAGAAAATGATGAGCCTCTAAAATTTAATGGGGTTCCAGTTGTTATATACGATCTAACTGCCGCGAATCCAATCTTTTTAAAAAGTAAGTAACGTTTTCAGTTCGCCAGAAGTGGTTACTTGTAAAATTGTATTTGTATTCATCCGTATGGTACTTAGTATATTGAGATTCGGGCCATTAGCATTCGGGGAAGGGGATAAAAGATGAAGAACTACGGACTACGCGTATCGGCGGTGCCCCCGGACAATGTCGCGCGGGTGCGGTCATTGTCCCCTTTTAGAGTACCGATAACCAACATCCTTCATTAACGGAGACAATAGCGTCGGATTCCAGGTACTGTAGACGGGATGTTGCCTCCGTTACCCATTGTAAGTGACAAAGCGCTAACAAACAGCGCCTCCTCCATCAATGGTGAAGAGCACTCGAGATCAAACCGGCGTGGGAAAGACAACGGACCTAACGGGATGCTTTACTTCTAATCACGGATACAGTTTGGCACTTCGAATACGAGCTGGAATTCTTCGTCGCGATACGAACTTGGTACTTCAACTTCTAACGGCAATAAAAACCAAATACTCTCGAAATTGTTCCCGCGATACGTGTCGAAAACAGAGAAAGAGAATGCCTCCAATTTCCGACGAGAAAGTACTCTTAATTTAAGAGCGCCTTTTTGAGAATAGAAAGAGGCGGAACAAATTAGAGCTTTTCATCGGAGAAGAAATGACATTCCATTGAGATAGAAACTCGCCTTTGTAAAATGATACCGGTATACAGAAGCGGAAAAAATATGTTCAAGCGGAACAAACAATTTTTCAGTAAGAAAGAAAAAATAACCATAATTGAAAAATAATTCCGATAAAAGAGAGACAAGCGAAGCGGGTGGATGGCTTTCTATTACCGATTGTCAGTCGTTACAGTCATCCCTTTATCCACGGCGTAGCTTTTCCCGCAACCCCTCCTTTGTCAGTGGTATAAGCTAAGTTAGGAGGCGACGGACCTAACAAGGAGGAAGGGGAAGGAGTTTGATTGGATGAGCCAAGATGGCAGGCCCGTGTCTCCTTTCGTTCTTCATCACAAACATCTGTTCCTTTCTCCGGAGGAGAGATGGGGAGGCTCGAGAGCGGAGTTAGGAAGAAAAAACGAATGGCGGGGATGGAGAATGAGGAGGATAGAAAAAAAGAGACGCGGTTGCGGATGCTACGAGAGAGAGAGAGAGAGAGAGAGAGAGAGAGAGAGAGAGAGAGAGAGAGAGAGAGAGAGAGAGATAGAGAGAGAGAGAGAGAGAGAGAGAGAGAGAGAGAGAGAGAGAGAGAGAGAGAGAGAGAGAGAGAGAGAGAGAGAGAGAGAGAGAGAGAGAGAGAGAGAGAGAGAGAGAGAGAGAGAGAGAGAGAGAGAGAGAGAGAGAGAGAGAGAGAGAGAGAGAGAGTAAACAATTTCCTGGCCCCAAAAGTCAGAAGCGGGACGAACGGGACTATTGCAGATTTGTTCTTTTCATGAGAATGCGGCTATCAGTTGCCATCTCGCCCGTATCGCATTCTCGTATATACTTCCATTTCTTTTGTTGCCAGTCCAAGATTATTTCTTGATTAGATTACGATTATTATATTTTCATCCCACTCCCGATAACGTTGTTCCAAACAGTTGCCAAAAATATTCCCCTTAATAAACATCAATTTAGTAACGTACTGGTGGCACTGGGTGAAAACTCGGAAAAACTCCCTCCGCGTTGAGTTTGCAAGTTCTCTCGCCACTGGTTAAAGGGGTTTCCCGCCCCCCCCCCACCCTCTTCGGTTTCTCGTTACCATCAAAAACCTTTCGAGGTTAACGGTAATAGTAAGTGTAGGCAGCTGTTGGCTCGCGTAGCATGAAGGGCTTTCCACCACCCTCCTAATCATTGTAACCCGGCCACCTGAATTAATCGCTTTAGAAGTCGTTCGATGGTTTAGGCCTAAGGTGGTGCCTCGGGTAATAGCCTAGCTGATTATTATTATTCGGTATTGAGACTTTAACCGGTCAATGTTCGTAGCTTAAGAAATTAATGGGTTTTAATCGTTTCGTAATCGTGGTTTACATGTACTCTTCATACTGCTATCAAGTCTATTTTCTTCGATTATCAATTTTTCTTTCGAGACAATGTAAGCTCCGTAGAATACGCGGATCTACGTAATAATTACGAACAACCTTCCGTATAAATTTAACGATATAGCGATCGAGGCGTAGTCGTTTCATTTTTCAATTCAACCGGCGCAGTAGACGGAAAATGATTTTTGAGGCTAAACGATTACTAGTGACATCTATCGCCGTTACGTAGTATACGCTATTCCTTCCGAGAAGACTGATAAAAGTTCACCGATGGAAAAATGGACGTTAATACGACCATGACAGGCCGCGGCGAGATACGTAATAGGCTTCGGAGAAGACGCGTCCGAACCGTCTCGGACAGTGCGAGGATAGAGAACCAGGGGTCAGTGCGGGATTGCGTGCCTCGAGGCGCTATCGGCCGCGATCGATTTGCGACCGGACAGCGCGGACAATAACGCGACACATCTATCGTTCTCGTTGACGAAACACGACCGATCATAAACGGAACGCGGAGTTTACCCCCTTTACTAGCTAGGACTACATTAGCAGATGGCTCGTTTATCGGGACTAGGCCTTTTTTGGCGGGCTATCCGAAGCGACATCGAAGCATTCTTCCGGGACCTCGAATTCCTTTTCCAGTCGCATTGTTGTTTTTGACGGGATATTTTTTCTACCGCGCCGACAGCGTGAAAAAGGGATAGAGTTCTGGGGAAGACCGAAGCCTTCAAAAGAGAATTGAAAAATATATAGAAAAAAAAACCTTGGCCCAACGTCAAAAATTCGTTTTTTTTGCGGTTTCAATAAAAAGAAAAAAATGATACCGCGGGGTCAAAACTATTCCACTTGGCCCCGTTACCAAAAAACTTTTCTATTGCTCAATTTCTAGTGGTTTTTTCACCAATGTGCAGCTAGGGCACAGTCGAATAGCTTCGGGATATAAGAACTGTCCCTTTCCTAGCATCAAGGGCTTCTTCTAGA
Organism: Leiobunum rupestre; assembly: GCF_980474605.1. Classification (NCBI taxonomy): domain Eukaryota; kingdom Metazoa; phylum Arthropoda; class Arachnida; order Opiliones; family Sclerosomatidae; genus Leiobunum; species Leiobunum rupestre. Next base: position 20,806,455 of record NC_143391.1, read on the forward strand.
TTATTTTATAGGGACTATCTCGGCGTGCCAAGCAAAAATAAAGGACAGAAATGAATTTTTTACGTCTCATTGCGAGTTGGGTTTCTTTATTATTTCATGGGCAGTAGTTACCGATTTGGGTGCTTCAGGGTGAGGTTTTCCATCAAAAGAAAACCTTTTCATCTTGTTCTTTCCTCCTCGTCGAGTCATTATAAGCGAGAAAGCTCATGACAAATATTATACAAATAAAAAATATAATTTCGTTATTTTGGGGATGCTCGTCGCGTTTTGTCACGAATGGATATGCCTCATTAAACATTTGGTGAATCATAAATTCATCGCGTATAATTAAAGTTAACAGTCCAATAAAGTCATCGTTTGAATGTTAATTCAGTGGCGTAGCTGATGGTCCGCAGGGCCCACGGTGCAGGGGGGCCTCGAGCTTCAGTGGGGGCCTCGAGCTTCGAGGGGGGCCCTGATAACCATAAAAAAATTAAAAAGGGGGGCCCTCATAGAGATTTTTGCGGGGGGGCCTCCGAGTTCTCAGCTACGCCACTGTGTTAATTATTAAACTTTAATAGAGCGTTATTTACAAGGGTAAATTAAAGAATATTTTTAAAACGGTCTAATCTTAAAACTTTAATTAACTAATCAGATTAAATTATCTTTTAAAAACTTCAATCTTGATAAAAAAGCATCAATAAAGTCATTAAATATTCGCATTAGAAACTCTTTCAATAAAAAACGAATAATTCTCCGTCAGATTGCAATTAGTAGCAAAAAGACATAATTCCATAAAAATAAATCTTAAGACTCTTAATCAGCTAATCAGTAGGTAAAAAGCCCTTAATTCGAGTTTAAAGAATGGGACTTCATTTAGTTGCTAAAACCTAATCCCCTGCTGCAGTCGGCAATTAAAAGTTAATTTAGAATGCGAACGAAAGGAACGAGATAAAGATAACCTTCATTATTTCTTAAACGAGAAACCTTCTTAGCTACGTAAGAAAATTGAGCACCAAGAAGGGGTTAGAAAATAATAATTTTAAGACGAACGACAATGGCTTCGACGCAATTTTTAATCGAGATATAAATTATTTAAAAAAAAAATTGGATAAAATAAAAGTAAGGAATTATCGACAGTTTCGGTCAAAGGATGAATAAGCGAGTGACACTTTACCTCCCGTGGCGGGATGCGACAAAACCGCCAAGTGGGCTTCGTTTCCGCCGCGTTAAAATAGAAACTACGTGTCAAAATGAATAATTTTCCGGATCAAAGGTCACATCTTCAAAAGAACCCAAGAAGAAAAGAAAAAAAGGGAAAGGGGGGGGGGTAAGGAACGGGGGTAAGCAGACGTGACGCCAGACACAATACCAGATTATGGTCTTTTCGACGAAGAATGGGCCCTCGAAAGGCGCCCTCCGAAAAAAGAGAGAAATCCCCCTTTTAAAACGGAATTTATTCGTAAAAATGAAGGGAAAAAGGTTGCGCGGAATAGACGAAAGAAAAGGAACGCGCCGCTTTTCTCTACTTCTTTCATCTTGAGCCTCCGTCGCGGTCGAAACGTAGCCTTTACCCATCCATCTATTTCATAAAGAAACCAAAAGCCAGAGGATCCCTTCATCCTTTTCTCCAGCAATAGCCGCCGTCCTCAAACCCGCGACGGAAAAAGCCGCATTGCTTAAATTGTATTCAATATTTTTCCCTAAGCGTAAAAAAAGGAATACATTTTCCTATATATAGCGCCGCTTTTCAATAAGATCTTTTTGACGGACGATTTCTGTTCTTTTTGAGCCTTTCGAAAAGAAAAATCTTTCTGGAAATATCTTCTTATACATCCGGTTAAACTATAAGAGTCACTATAGAAGAGCGAATAACAAAATAATTAGACTTCGTATATAACTCGCTTTACCCACTAGATGTCCTTCGCTACCGATCAAAAGGTCTTTCGTAAATATTTTGTCAGGGCTTCTACTCCGAAAGTCAACAAACAGGGCTCATACGAAAACAAGGGCCGAGTTTAGACGCGCTGAGAGCCATCTTTCGGGGAATTGAAAATAAAGACAGCCTACGCTGTCTCCAGCCACCGCCGGGGTTTACAATAATAGGACAACCCGCTAATTAAATATAGTCTTGGGGGCTACCCAGTTCCACGTCCCTAGAGATGAGTCGCCTTAATATAAAGTTATAAGACTTAACCGACCGAAATTTCTAAAGATAAGGAAAATTGAAAATGGATTACGCGAACCCTTTGCGATTGCGAATAAGCAGATTTAATAATAGAATATAATTACGCAATTTTTCTATTGGTTTTTAAGCCTATTAAAGCTCGCGCTATTTTCCGAGTTATCCGGTAAAAGTTAATGCGAACTCCAAAACCCGCAAAATTTGGCGAGCATTTCGTATCACACATTTAGGGACATTTCTTTTCCGAGAATGACCAGAATTTGGCGAAATTATGGCGGGAATTACGTATAAGAGTCACGAATTTGTCTACGCCGTGATAAATAGTAAACAAAATTCCCCAAATGTTCGTTTCGTCCCCCCCCCTATCTCTCTCCTTTTATAATACGCTTTTAGAGCGAAGGAAGACGATTCGCTAAAAGGAGAGATAAGGAAGGCGGGGGGGGGGGGGGAAGGAACGCTTTTGAAAAACAAGAATAAACGCGCGTTGGCCGCCGACTTAATTTCCATACGAAGATTCCGAATAAAGGAATCCCATTTTCACAGACACCCACGTTGAGCCAACACTACCCCCCTCCCACCCTTCATCCGGGTCACCGAAATCGAGAGAAAGGAAATAGCGCTGCCCAGATGAATCGCGCGTGGGCAAAAATTAAGGATCGAGAGGCGAGGGATGGGGCTTTTCTTTCGAGAAGATAGAAGGGACGTTCTTGGAATACCAAAACGGAAACGTTTCCACTGGTGCTCCGCGCGTGCATTCTTGCCGTTCCCTTATTTCCGTCAAACAACAAATTGCCACTGCCAGAAACAATCTCGTGGCCAAATTCGAAATAGCGTTTTCCTTAAAGCACGAAGCTTTCCTTTTCCAGGCGTACCATTTCTTTCCGGAAACGAACGGAAACAAGATGAACTTCGAGGAATTTTTCGGCTGTTATTATTAGCCATATTTAATCATTTATCGAATCATTCTCCCAAAAATACATAATTTTTATATATATGCCGATATAATTAATTTTTTTCATAAGCAAGCAAAACATATTGTACTATCTTTCAAATATTAGGAGAAGATCGCTTTGATCTTTTTTAATTAAGCCAATGCGCTTTAGGATAATCTAATATTAAAGTTATATTTATCTATGAAAAGATTAAATATTTAAAAAGCTATACGCAAGACGATCGTAGGACCAATTATTGGGTATAATAATACAGATTTAAAAAAATAAAAAGGAAGATATAATGAAACAAAGGCGATTCAAGGGGGGACCGCAAAGAGGAGTGTATACTTGGACCTGGAATGGTCCGAAGGGACTTACCCACTTTGATGACCTCTGGCAAGGCTCGGGTCAGGTCGACGATCAGCGACACGACGAAGGCTGTCGCCATCGCCTTCCGCCGCCGAACCGCCGCCATGCCGCCACACTAAATCCGCCGTTCCTCCAGTCTCCCTCTTTGACGCGAGGATCGAGTTTTGGGAACGCGAACTCGAACAATTAGACGCGAAGAAATCCTCTGCGGAGGATTAATCGTTCGACACCGCTTCAAAGTACAATCGTTCGAATCAGCTCGTTCAAAAGCGGCGGATCGCGCGTCTCTGACGGGACAAATACCTGGAAGAAAGCGAGAGTTTGATTTTTACGTATTTCGGCTCGGAGCGACCTTTCTTTTAACGAGTCAGACAGCGCGAGTTCTTCTCAGGGTATCGCGGGGGCGGTGGCGACGGAGGCACGCCTCTGACCCGGGAACCGAAGCATGACTGACCCCGAAGTTGGCGCCCTAATAAAAAGCGGGGACGATAACTACGATCCGCCTTTTTAAAGTTGAAGAGACCGCGTTGGGGGCTGTTTATTAAAGAGGCAACTCGTGGTCGTGGCTTCCGGTCTTCGGTACTGGTAATGCGCCGGTGGACTGGCGGAGAATGGTGCGGTGGCGGCAGCGAGCGACAATAAATCGCCTGACGTCCGCCGCTCCTTTCTTGACCGACGGGAGAAAAAAGTACCGGTATACGCGGTGGCCAGATGCGACGCGTAAAACGCGATCTATAGCGCGAGCCGAAGCGGGGGGATTCGAGAGAGAGAATAACAGAGGATGGAAGAGTTGGAAACCGCGCGGGAAAACAGGGAGAGGCACCGGGCGAAGCGACCGAAAACCCCTCGCGCTCCGAGAGTGCTTCGAAATGGGCCGACACTGTTCGGAGCTTCTTTCCGAGGTGAGGCTACCGCTGGAGAATGCGCGGCCCCCCACCGCGCTAGTGGCCGATTCGGGAAACTCGGGAGCGTTCAATAGAGGAGAACCAGAGAACGGAGTCGGCGAGAAAGGGTCCTGCCAGCTAGAGTAAAGAGAGAGAGCGAAATGCGGGAGGGACGGAAAGGGCCCCTACCCCTCTTCTTCTTCCGCCACTGGAATGCCGGGATGAAAGGAGTCGCGTGGAGGCCAAATGATATTTAAGGGGTGCTTCTGGATTTCGGGGTGCTTCGGGTGTTAAGAGGGACACGACGGCCTATAGAAAGAGGTACGACGGAGCGTCGGCCAAAGATTTTTTTCTGTTTTTTTAGGCGCTCTTCGCTTCCGCTAATACGACGGGTGTCTTATAGCGATTCTTGCGGGTTCTTAACTTATCACGGTTCCGAGGGACGCGGAATCGATCGGCCAAGCCACTCTCTTCGTGCAGCCATCGACGTCGTTCGCCGCCGGCTCTATCTAGCAACGAACCGACTTTTCTCCCTCTCTCTCTCTCGCTTCCATCCTCGATGCTGATTTCTCCATCCTCTTTGGCGTCGCCATGGTAACGGTTACCCCGCGCGACCGTGGGCAACGCAACGCCGCTATATAGTTCCTCTCTACAATCTATATCAAAGCGGGATGAAGAGTACGGGGAAACGAAGCGGGGAGGAGATAAAACCCGGGCTACTATTGTCAGCGGAGCGGGGATCGAGGGTGGTCCCCGCACGCCACCCTCGCCACCACCACCCTCTTCCTTCGACCCTTAATACCGAGCGATATTGTTATAGAGCGCCTTACCAGATCCGAACGCGAGAGACCATCGAGAAGAAATAAAAAAACATTTTAGAGTCGCGCGCGGAGGAAGAGGAAAAGACTAGCCAGCCAGAGATAGCTATAGGCAGGGAGAGAGAAAGAAATTTTTCCCGCGGAATGTTTTATTTCGCCGGCTATGCGGCGAAAATGCGCACTTTTGGGGAAAAGGCGGTTTATAAATCTTCTAAAAGAAGAGCTACGAGTTTTTATACGTCTTTCGGGCTACGTTGGAAGCCGAACACCCGGGAATTCGACGCGCAGAGAGAGAATATAAACTTCTATCGAGATCGATGAGGCTGTATTTAAAGCCAAATGTGTTCGACCACGCTACGCGGGAGACATCGGCCCTGCCTCGGAAAAGGAGTGGAAGTGCTAGAGAAGAGTGGAAATTGGAGAGGATGCCTGAAAAGTAGCCCGTGATCTAGCCCCTCTCACGCACGCACTCGCTCTTCTCCGTAGAAAGGAGAGTGCCACCTCTTTCCACCCCCCAGCTCGCTATAATAGTTTAATAGCCGGATTACCCGCCAGTTCACCGACAGGCACGGTCGTTCTATCCGACTACGTATACAAAGTAGAGGGTGACGCCATTCGAAAACTAAGGCAAAAAAATCTAAAGGGAAGTGTGGGGGAGGGGGGACGGGGGTGGGGAGAGAGAGAGACAGAAATGTGAATTGCGGCCGGGAAAGTGACGAAAGGAAATGATTCAAAACTCTCCTTTTCCCCTTTTGGTCATTTCGAACAGACGCGCCTGTACTTGGAACCTATACCAAACGAAAGGGAAAGTTCGAATTTCCAATTCCAAATATTTCGATGGGGAATTTTTTTCTTCTTCTTCTTAAGCGGGATGGAAAAGCGGCCCGGCCGATGAGGAACGATAAATTTAGGTTTCTAATTACGAAGATGTTTCCCCTTCCGTGACCTCAGCTCGTTGAACGCTAGTTTTTGAAATATGAATATTTATTCGGACGTATACGCGAACTCCCCTCCTATTATTTTCCAACTGTAGCATCTCGTCTACTCGCGGTTATCAAAACAACGGAGAAGGGAAACTGTATATTTGGAGTTGAGGTTTAAAATAACCGCTATTTGGGTCGTTAAGGATCGACGTCAGAACTAGGCGATAAGCGAAAATAGGTGGAACAGACGAAGTGACATCAGAGCCCTAGGTTTAGCTCAAATTTCAAAATGATTTATCCGCGTTACTAGCGCGCTGAAATGTTTTAAACAAATTTTTGAAACAATTAATAAAATTTAATATTGGAAAGCTATCGGAGTATAAATATTTTCATTAATATCGCGACTAATTTGAAGGCCTAAAAATCGCAAGGAAGATCCCGCGTCAGATTCGATTTATACAGTTCGTCAACTACGGTTCCAAAGGCGCCTCTCTAAAATATACGATCGTCCGGAGTCTAATTTAATTCCCTCGTATGGACTAAATATTAAAATATTTTATGGATGTCTAGAATCGATCCTCCTTCACCCGTCCGCTTTGCTTACTTAAGCGCCATTTCCAAGATTTACTACCAATAAGGGGCGCTTACGACAAAGAGACCATATAGTGGAAGAGACAGTATTTGGGGTCGGGATACCTCTACCGGAGCTGTCTCTCTCTCTCTCTCTCTCACTCTCTCTCTCTCTCTTTCTCTCTTTCATCTCCGCCAATATAACATTTCTCCATTAGTATAACGCGCTCGAGCGACATCATAAAGGAAACAAGATGAGGAAACGAGATTAATTATGCAAATATAACGCGAAGCCCCCAAAACTAAACGAATAATTTGAAATGCGCATCGGGCAGAGCCGAATTTATAATGGCGAACGGAGACATAAATACTCCGATCTACGCATTCCGCAGAGTCAATATCATACGTAACTACGCGACGCGTCTTCGGTACTTACGTCTCCTTCTTAACGTATAGGGTTTGATGTCGAATTAAAAGGATAAGAATTTCAAAGACCTATAAACGTTCGAAGTGGAATTTTACGCGAATCAATATCGATAAAAGACCACTGCAACTGCGAACTAGAATTTTACGAGGACCAAATACTTGGGAAAAGACCGGTCAAGTATCGTAGAATTAAAGGAGGCCATACGGTTCAGCTATAAGTTTCAATATTTCGGGATACTTGATTTGTTTTCTTTCCTTCAGACTCTGAAGGTAAGAAAACAAATATTTAAACTGGCTTATTTAGGAACATTTATGTAGCAACGGCTCCAACTTCAAGGTAACTAAAACAAATATCAGTTACAGAAACTAATCAAAACAAATACTAGGCTACGTTTAAAAACCTCAAAGTAACGGTAAATTCAGGTAGACACGAACACAAACATAAATAAAGCAAAGAATTTTAGAGTGACAGATGTTCTAGCCGTTAACCAAATAGGTGAAAAATAGAGCGAGCGCCTGTAGAAGTGTTCCAGCCGTTGCGCACCACTGCCCAGTGTAGAGTGCGCTACCAGGGGCCGAATAATAATACCTAAGTTCGTATAACGGCGCAGATATATTCAGGGCCTTTTTAAACCTTCAGTAGGCCTTAGGCAAAAATCTCATTTACCCTCTATTCGGACCTTCGTAAGCTTTATTAAATGGAATCGTAGGCCCTAATTTAAAAAATGTTCTTAGGCCCTAGGCACTTTGCCTAGTCTGCCTTATGGATAAGGCTGCCCGGTCTATATTAGACTTTCTAATTATATTACACGGCTGTCCCGTTATTAAATTTGGTCATTATTGGGCCTATAGTAACTTAACATAGAAACCATAGGAATGCTATAGGGACATATCTCTTCAAGAAATAGATTAGTAGCATGGTTTCAATACACCGAATGTCTTAATTCAAGATTTATTTGCTACATGTAAAATGGGGAGGGGGTGGTACTGTAGAGATAAAAAGAACAAACAAACGTATGGTATAAAATTCGCAGTATTTTGACATAAGCATTTGCAATATCTAAACTTTTTTAAGTTATACTTTTACTTGGGACCTATTTGTACGTTGCCATTCGCTTTTTAATTTTTGCCAACTCACTACAAATGTTTCACCATTGCCAGATGCCTGTCTTCCCCAAAACCAAACCAAGACTCCACAGGATAGAGTCGGCACTATGCTCGCCACATTAGAGCCTCTACGTCGACTGCAGTACTTGGGCACGACAATAAAATAAGGTGTAGGTCTAGCCAAGTGACAGAGTGGGACATTGTTGTTTGCCCGACGTGAATAAGTCACCGAATTGCTTAAAATCATGCGAAACACTGAACTTAGTTAAAGGAAAAGTTCAGGTTGGGTAAGATTTGGATTTATTTGAAAGATCATATTTAAATAAACTCAAAAATATCAATCGTAAAATTGTATCTTCTTTTAATGACGAGAAATTAATTTTTAAACGAGCCAAATTTACCCGCCAAGCGATCTGCCATTTTGTTTCGCGGTGACGTTTTAGGACTTTAATCACGCGCTGTTCGCGCTACAACAGTGCTCTGTTCCCTGCGCGCGCTTGCTCCGCGTGCGGTCTGCGGAGGGAAGGCGAAAGAAAATGGCAGATCGCTTGGCGGGTAAATTTCGCTCGTTTAAAAATTAATTTCTCGTCATTAAAAAAAGATACAATTTTACGACTGATATTTTTGAGTATATTTAAACATGATCTTTCAAATAGACCCAAGTTTTACCCAACCTGGACTTTTCCTTTAAGAAAAATGAATGTTTAAAATGATTGTGTAAACTTTATTGATTAATTTAATGTAACCTAACTTGATCCCTTTTGTAAATAAGTGAAAGCTTAAAGGATGTTCCAAATTAAGTCGGTTTTTATTTTATTTTTATTTTTATTTTTATTTTTATTTTTTATTTTTAGTTTTATTTATTTTTTATTTTTATTTATAAATTCTTTAAAGTAGAATTTCCCAAAAACCTCAAATCACGATATTTTTATTCCAAGATAACGACATAGCGATTGAAAATACGTTCATTAAAACTGTTTTTGTTTTAGACAGACATATCAACCGTGATAAAGACGGAGACGACGGTGACGACCCCTAGATTTCTATAGGATCTAAAATGAACTGTTTATCTTTAGGGTGATTTTGCTGTTGGACTTTTATTGAATCCCGTGGTCTCTAGGCTCGCGACTCAGCTAGGAAAGAGAGAGGGAGAGAGAGAGAGAGAGAGGAGGAGGAGGAATGGACTCTGTTACCAAATTGGACAAACTAAGAAAAGCCTGACCGTAACGATGGTCGTACCTAAATTAGTGGCAAAGAGCGACTACTGACACTTCAAACTAGCAGAGAAGTCGAAAGATTTCACCCACCCAGCTCCATTCGACCGGAGTATCGAGTGAGGTTCGACTCGAGTAGAGGTCGAATGGCAAATTTACGTTGGCAATAAGAAAGGGTCTTTTTTGCGGTCGCTTCTGAACTTTCCGTTGGCTAGCTCATTACTTCAAGAGAGCGCCGATCTATTAAGCGATCAATAAAGTCCACGATTTGCTTTTTCTTTGGCGGAAGGAGCTACATTGCCATCCAGCCAAACTGAGTACGTAAGAAAGTAGTTTTCTTTCCGGACGCTCTATCGAGTTTTTATACGCGTCTATCTTTGCCGACATTAGCACCATCCGGGCGGCGCGCTTATAGCTCCACTAAAAGGCTCCGTCTATAGATAATAGCTTTATAGCGTTCTGATAGAGATCCGATGAGAGAAAGTGGAGTCCGTCCTCTAAATAATTATATTATCCGATACTTTCCGTCGGTAATTATTTCCGCGCCTCCGGATGCTAAGAAAGGACGGAGATGCCACCGAAATTGAGAGAATAAGCTTTACAAAGGACGCTTTGTTCTTAGTCTTCAATGAGGCCAAGAATAAACACTAAAATGTTCTAGTCGTTGCGTATAGATCATAAAATATACCGATAAAGACTCACCTTTGTCCGCTTAATTCGTAACGTTAAGTATATTTTCTCATTAAATTTCTATGTATTGTCAGGAGTATATAATATATATCTGATAAAAGAAGTATACATCTATAGGTCATAAAAATGAAACGGGTATTTTCGTAGGTTCGAGATAGGTTAAAATGGCATTGAATTATTCGCCAAACCGCGGAAAACGCAAAAATAACCTCGCGTATTACTTGGCCTACCTACGTTAATTGAAAAATAATAGACTAAACTAGAAAACGCGTAGGGAAAATAATCTATACACTAAGACTGATAAGTACCGACTTAATGAGCTAAATTACTGATTTTGAAACCATATAATTCACCCACACCAATATGTATTATCTTTTCAGGGACAGCCTGCGTAATTAAGGGTTTATAGGGAGCTGGATACTTCTCTTTACGAATATATTATATACTTCAGTAATTATTAATCCAATTTTCTAATTTTCAAAACAGGTAAAATTAACTTAAAACGCGCTCCAAAAACTCTTTAAAAAGTTTAAGTAGTAAAGGTTTCCCCGAGCTCTTCGGATTCCCCTTCCATAAAAACTTGTTGAGGTTAACGGTAATATTTAGTGTCGGAAGCTGTTGGCTCGCGTGGCTTGCGGGCTTGCCACCACCCTCCTACGCATTGTAACCCGGCCACCTGAATTAAAGGCTTTAAAAGTCGCTCGATGACTTAGGCCTAAGGTGTGCCTTGGGTATAATAATAATAATTCTTTAATAACAACAACATAGAGGTTACAGGTTTTATTTGGCATGGCCAAGTCGAAAAACCACTTTTAGGCCTAGGGTTTAGAAAAAAGAAATAATAAAAGTAAATAAACATAAGCATACAAGTGATTTGAATACAGAAATTGTGACACTATGACCAGTAATCAGGTCTATTAGTAATGTAGATTCTAGCAAGCGATCTATAAATTTCAATACTTGTATTTAACGGTAGATCAGATTGATTAAAACATTTCACAGCTTTGCAAAAAATTGAACAGAACTTAAGTTTTGTACGCGCGAATTCTTCCATCAGAATTCGAGATTGTCTAGTATCATAACAACCATTATTATTAAAATAGAATGGATTATAAATATCCGAATTTAAGGACTTAAAAATTTGTACAAGACATGATAGATCATAAATTTGAAAAATATTTAAAATTCTAAGGGATTTAAAAATTGGCTCTGTGTAGGAAAGAAATGGTTTATTACCAATAATTCTCACAATAAGAGTCTATTTAGATTTAAATAGGAGGTATTACCCCAGATAGAAATACAGAAGGTAAGGTGAGGGTATATTAATGAATGATATAATTGTCTGAAGTGTTTCCGAATTAAAAATCCTCCTGTTTTGATTCAGTATATAGGTACCGTAATTGGCTTTAATATAGCTACTGAGTCAACATGTTTATTAAATGTATTAGCCTAGCTGATTATTATTATTATTATTAGCCTAGCTGATTATTATTATTATTATTATTAGCCTAGCTGATTATTATTATTATTAGCCTAGCTGATTATTATTATTATTAGCCTAGCTGATTATTATTATTATTATTAGCCTAGCTGATTATTATTATTATTAGCCTAGCTGATTATTATTATTATTAGCCTAGCTGATTATTATTATTATTAGCCTAGCTGATTATTATTATTATTATTAGCCTAGCTGATTATTATTATAATTATTAGCCTAGCTGATTATTATTATTATTATTAGCCTAGCTGATTATTATTATTATTAGCCTAGCTGATTATTATTATTATTATTAGCCTAGCTGATTATTATTATTATTATTATTAGCCTAGCTGATTATTATTATTATTATTAGCCTAGCTGATTATTATTATTATTAGCCTAGCTGATTATTATTATTATTATTAGCCTAGCTGATTATTATTATTATTAGCCTAGCTGATTACTATTATTATTATTATTATTAGCCTAGCTGATTATTATTATTATTATTAGCCTAGCTGATTATTATTATTATTAGCCTAGCTGATTATTATTATTATTAGCCTAGCTGATTATTATTATTATTATTAGCCTAGCTGATTATTATTATTATTATTAGTCTAGCTGATTATTATTATTATTATTAGCCTAGCTGATTATTATTATTATTATTATTAGCCTAGCTGATTATTATTATTATTAGCCTAGCTGATTATTATTATTATTATTAGCCTAGCTGATTATTATTATTAGCCTAGCTGATTATTATTATTATTATTAGCCTAGCTGATTATTATTATTATTATTATTATTAGCCTAGCTGATTATTATTATTATTATTATTATTAGCCTAGCTTTATGATTAAAGCGCCGTAAAATCAGTAAAACAAATTATAACCAACATTGTTTCGAGACGAAACACGTCAGCAATTAGTAATAAATTAAACGCAAATAAAAGCACTTTTGATTGAATGAATACAAAAGTAGTTCGTAGAAGAAGGGGTAGGCTAGTCGATTTGCTACGACCTCGGAGGGTAGATCTATAGATTGAGTCGAAAGGGAAGAAAAGAATGAAGAAATCGTAGATAAGGGTTTCCAATACGCCAAACGAATAAAGTACACCAATGGAGAGAGGGAGAATAGGCTCAAAATCAAGAAAGTTCACCCGGGGGGGGGGGTGACCAAATCGAGAAAAGCAATCCGAAATCGAGAAGACTCGGAGAGAAAAAGATAAGGTATTGAACTAAAGTAAACGCTACCAAAAAAGCTTTCCCGAGTTTTCAAATTCCCCAATTAAAAATTAACAATTGAACGAGTTCCCTTATCGGTTTAGGCCTCGGCCAAGACTAGAAAAAAGTTTGTATTTTCTCCTTTGTTCCTGACTCGGGATTTTCCGTTCTTTTGATCTCTCGCGAAGGGTCAATTTTGCTATTCTCCGTAGAGAGGGATAAACCGCTACCACCAGACCCTTTCAACTTTGAAAATTCTGTCGGTTTTATAATTAGGCTTTATCTTCGTAATAAGGTGATTAATAAAAGTAACGTCTGACAACGTTGCCATCTATAAGTCCGAGCTATTATTTAAATAAAGTTCATTTAAAGTTAAACAGATATGAAAAACAAAGAAATAAAGCCGCGAAAAATAGACACGTTTCACCGTCACTGACAAGGAGACGACCCGAGGTGTTACACACCGATTTCGTTCAAACTCGAGGGATTGGTAGACCTTCATGTAACTTGAAAAATCCTGAAGGGAATTTATTCAATGGGTAACGGTTTTGCCATGGCAACGAAAAATGTTTTTGACAACATAAAATTGAAATTTTTCCTATTTAAGCCATATCGGTTCATTTTCACCCATTTAGTTCAAATTGATCAAAATGTGATCAATTTTGATTTTTTTCGTCAATTTAAAAAAAAAATTAAATAATTGTGGTATTTTAAAATATTTCAATTTTTTTAAATCTTTCAGAGGTCCAAATCCCATGTTATTTCCAATGGGAAAATTTCCATTTTATGTTGTCAAAAACATTTTTCGTTGCCATGGTAAAACCGTTGCCCATTGAATAAATTCCCTTTAGGATTTTTCAAGTTACATGAAGGTCTACCATTCCCCTGAGTTTGAACAAAATCGGTGTGTAACACCTCGGGTCGTCTCCTTGTGAGTCGAGAAATTAAGCTGGATGGAAATGACGGTAATTAACTTAAAAAAAAATATTCGAAATTCCTAATCAAATAACTCCACCTTTAATAATCCACGAATTAGCTAGGCGAGAATGGTGAGATAAATCAAGGGCGTATATGTGGTACGCTTACTTTTGTCCAATACGTATATACCGCTCTCCGAAAGAGGGTACTTTGGTTGCGGAAGGGATCGCATTCTGACGAATCGCAGGTGGCGCGCCGTCTACCTTCACGCTCCTATATAATGGACGGGGAAAAAAGCTCAGTGAAAAGGGCCAGCCAAATGCAATAATAATAATAATAAAAAAGGATATATATAGCCCGTTCAAATTAGCGAAACCGAGCGAGGTCGAGATAAGGGGCTTTCGAAGGAAGCGTTTTACTCTTCCGGTAAATGTTTCAAATCAAAAGCATTCGGTTTTCTCTCGGCGTCCCCCCCACTGGCTTGTGCCCCGCCACTTTTAATTCATTAAAAAGGGGGCGGCTAAAAAGAGGAACCGAGCTGACGAAGAAGACTGTCCGTTCGCGAAAGGCCAGGAATTTCGGGAGGAAAACAATAGCCGGGAGGAAAAAGACGGGTCGCTGCTGAAGAGAAAGTGTACGTTTTAGCGAAAATTTGGGGTGAAAGTTTCCGGAGGCGAACTTTGGATAAGCGGAGACTTCTAAACTAATTAGTTCTTGCTCAGCCTGGAGTCTCTTCTCCTGTGTAGTAATTAGACGGTTGCTAATTTCCAGATATTTATTGGAGAGGACCCGAGAAGAGGCGAGGCCCCTTCCACTTGAAATAACCACTAACCAGCTGCGCAATGCTATTGTAAAAGATACGCGAGGATAAAATGGAATGCCGTCGCGAGTGAAACAAACTTAAATTTTTTTCCGGGATCTCCGGGAAAGTCTTAAATAACCTCTGTCGTAACTCGTTCGTAGATACTACCTTTAAATAAAAGCGATTAATAAATTCTGAATGTGGTGACGCCCTTATCCATATTTTCCGGCAAACCTTCGAAATTTAAACGCAAAAATGAACGCGATTAACTTCGAAATATTTACTTGGAATGCTTATCCTGCCGTATCACGAATGGTAAGATCACTCTGACGGCTTTGGCCCCGCCTACGAGAGAAAAAAATCTCATTGCGCGCGCTCCCCTCTCACGTTGTTGTTTGTTAAGTTAACATAGTGACGTCAAAAAAAACGTCAGCCACATCGAGATGAAAATCTGCCGCGATAAGCATTCCAAGTATAGGTATGGATTCCTGTTACGGGTTAAATTCGAAATTGAAAAACAAACATACGAAATTGAATAAAATTTTCATTTTATAGAATCCATTATGTACAATTTACGATAATACAAATATACGTTCCCTTCATTAAATTTCCCAATTAAAGGAGGTTAAAGGAGTAGTGATATAATTAGACAAAAAAAGTTACAATCGACAAACGGAACGAAAGAATTGTAGGCAGGCGCAAATGGAAAACGGACACGGTGGCTAGGACTTAATTCAAATATATTTAAATTGAAAATCCCGGGAGGGAACGAAACCTAATTAGGTCTATTCGAACAAGCGAAATAAAGAGGAAACTAATTTCTTTAACATCGTCTCTGTCAAACCGGAGGCTATGGCTAAAGAAGTAAATGGGATCTTCGATGAGTCCAAAAATAAATAGAGTCGGACTTTCCCGGTTTAACTACCGGTAATCAGAAATAAAACGGGTGCGACGGTCGGCAATTTCGGATTCGGAAAACAATAGCTGTTTAAAAGATTCCAACCAAAAAAAAATCCAAATGAGGCTTACATTACAAAGGGCGGGGGAAGGTACGATATAAGGAGGCTTACAAAGGGCGGCGGTGGGGTACGGTATAAGGAGGCTTACAAAGGGCAGGGGTGGGGTACGGTATAAGGAGGCTTACAAAGGGCAGGGGTGGGGTACGGTATAAGGAGGCTTACAAAGGGCGGGGGTGGGGTACGGTATAAGGAGCCTTACAAAGGGCGGGGGTGGGGTACGGTATAAGGAGGCTTACAAAGGGCGGTGGTGGGGTACGGTATAAGGAGGCTTACAAGGGGTTGGGTACGGTATAAGGAGGCTTACAAAGGGCGGGGGTGGGGTACGGTATAAGGAGGATTACAAAGGGCGGGGGTGGGGTACGGTATAAGGAGGCTTACAAAGGGCGGGGGTGGGGTACGGTATAAGGAGGATTACAAAGGGCAGGGGTGGGGTACGGTATAAGGAGGCTTACAAAGGGCGGGGGTGGGGTACGGTATAAGGAGGCTTACAAAGGGCGGCGGTGGGGTACGGTATAAGGAGGCTTACAAGGGGTTGGGTACGGTATAAGGAGGCTTACAAAGGGCGGGGGTGGGGTACGGTATAAGGAGGATTACAAAGGGCGGGGGGAAGGTACGGTATAAGGAGGCTTACAAAGGGCGGGGGTTGGGTACAGTATAAGGAGGCTTACAAAGGGCGGCGGTGGGGTACGGTATAAGGAGGCTTACAAAGGGCAGGGGTGGGGTACGGTATAAGGAGGCTTACAAAGGGCGGGGTGGGGTACGGTATAAGAAGTCTTACAAAGGGCGGGGGTGGGGTACGGTATAAGGAGGCTTACAAAGGGCGGCGGTGGGGTACGGTATAAGGAGGCTTACAAGGGGTTGGGTACGGTATAAGGAGGCTTACAAAGGGCGGGGGTGGGGTACGGTATAAGGAGGATTACAAAGGGTTGGGTACGGTATAAGGAGTCTTACAAAGGGCGGGGGTGGGGTACGGTATAAGGAGGATTACAAAGGGCGGGGGTGGGGTACGGTATAAGGAGGCTTACAAAGGGCGGGGATGGGGTACGGTATAAGGAGGATTACAAAGGGCAGGGGTGGGGTACGGTATAAGGAGGCTTACAAAGGGCGGGGGTGGGGTACGGTATAAGGAGGCTTACAAAGGGCGGCGGTGGGGTACGGTATAAGGAGGATTACAAGGGGTTGGGTACGGTATAAGGAGGCTTACAAAGGGCGGGGGTGGGGTACGGTATAAGGAGGATTACAAAGGGTTGGGTACGGTATAAGGAGTCTTACAAAGGGCGGGGGTGGGGTACGGTATAAGGAGGATTACAAAGGGCGGGGGTGGGGTACGGTATAAGGAGGCTTACAAAGGGCGGGGATGGGGTACGGTATAAGGAGGATTACAAAGGGCAGGGGTGGGGTACGGTATAAGGAGGCTTACAAAGGGCGGGGGTGGGGTACGGTATAAGGAGGCTTACAAAGGGCGGCGGTGGGGTACGGTATAAGGAGGCTTACAAAGGGCGGCGGTGGGGTACGGTATAAGGAGGATTACAAAGGGCGGGGGTGGGGTACGGTATAAGGAGAATTACAAAGGGCGGGGGTGGGGTACGGTATAAGGAGGCTTACAAAGGGTTGGGTACGGTATAAGGAGTCTTACAAAGGGCGGGGGTGGGGTACGGTATAAGGAGGATTACAAAGGGCGGGGGTGGGGTACGGTATAAGGAGGCTTACAAAGGGCGGGGGTGGGGTACGGTATAAGGAGGATTACAAAGGGCAGGGGTGGGGTACGGTATAAGGAGGCTTACAAAGGGCGGGGGTGGGGTACGGTATAAGGAGGCTTACAAAGGGCGGCGGTGGGGTACGGTATAAGGAGGCTTACAAGGGGTTGGGTACGGTATAAGGAGGCTTACAAAGGGCGGGGGTGGGGTACGGTATAAGGAGGCTTACAAAGGGTTGGGTACGGTATAAGGAGTCTTACAAAGGGCGGGGGTGGGGTACGGTATAAAGAGGATTACAAAGGGCGGGGGTGGGGTACGGTATAAGGAGGCTTACAAAGGGCGGGGGTGGGGTACGGTATAAGGAGGATTACAAAGGGCAGGGGTGGGGTACGGTATAAGGAGGCTTACAAAGGGCGGTTGTGGGGTACGGTATAAGGAGGCTTACAAAGGGGGGGGGGTGAGGTACGGTATAAGGAGTCTTACAAAGGGCGGGGGTGGGGTACGGTATACGGAGGATTACAAAGGGTTGGGTACGGTATAAGGAGTCTTACAAAGGGCGGGGGTGGGGTACGGTATAAGGAGGATTACAAAGGGCGGGGGTGGGGTACGGTATAAGGAGGCTTACAAAGGGCGGGGGTGGGGTACGGTATAAGGAGGATTACAAAGGGCAGGGGTGGGGTACGGTATAAGGAGGCTTACAAAGGGCGGGGGTGGGGTACGGTATAAGGAGGCTTACAAAGGGCGGCGGTGGGGTACGGTATAAGGAGGCTTACAAGGGGTTGGGTACGCTATAAGGAGGCTTACAAAGGGCGGGGGTGGGGTACGGTATAAGGAGGATTACAAAGGGCGGGGGTGGGGTACGGTATAAGGAGAATTACAAAGGGCGGGGGTCGGGTACGGTATAAGGAGGCTTACAAAGGGTTGGGTACGGTATAAGGAGTCTTACAAAGGGCGGGGGTGGGGTACGGTATAAGGAGGATTACAAAGGGCGGGGGTGGGGTACGGTATAAGGAGGCTTACAAAGGGCGGGGGTGGGGTACGGTATAAGGAGGATTACAAAGGGCAGGGGTGGGGTACGGTATAAGGAGGCTTACAAAGGGCGGTTGTGGGGTACGGTATAAGGAGGCTTACAAAGGGGGGGGGTGAGGTACGGTATAAGGAGTCTTACAAAGGGCGTGGGTGGGGTACGGTATAAGGAGGATTACAAAGGGCGGGGGTGGGGTACGGTATAAGGAGGATTACAAAGGGCGGGGTGGGGTACGGTATAAGGAGGATTACAAAGGGCGGGGGTGGGGTACGGTATAAGGAGGCTTACAAAGGGCGGGGGTGGGGCACGGTATAAGGAGGATTACAAAGGGCAGGGGTGGGGTACGGTATAAGGAGGCTTACAAAGGGCGGTTGTGGGGTACGGTATAAGGAGGCTTACAAAGGGGGGGTGAGGTACGGTATAAGGAGTCTTACAAAGGGCGTGGGTGGGGTACGGTATAAGGAGGATTACAAAGGGCGGGGGTGGGGTACGGTATAAGGAGGATTACAAAGGGCGGGGTGGGGTACGGTATAAGGAGGCTTACAAAGGGTGGGGGTTGGGTACGGTATAAGGAGGCTTACAAAGGGTGGGGGTTGGGTACGATATAAGGAGGCTTACAAAGGGCGGGGGTTGGGTACGGTATAAGGAGGCTAACAAAGGGCGGCGGTGGGGTACGGTTTAAGGAGGATTACAAAGGGCGGCGGTGAGGTACGGTATAAGGAGGCTTACAAAGGGTGGGGGTTGGGTACGGTATAAGGAGGCTTACAAAGGGCGGGGGTTGGGTACGGTATAAGGAGGCTTACAAAGGGCGGCGGTGGGGTACGGTATAAGGAGGCTTACAAAGGGCGGGGGTTGGGTACGGTATAAGGAGGATTACAAAGGGCGGGGGCGGGGTACGGTATAAGGAGGCTTACAAAGGGCGGCGGTGGGGTACGGTATAAGGAGGCTTACAAAGGGCGGCGGTGGGGTACGGTATAAGGAGGATTACAAAGGGCGGGGGTGGGGTACGGTATAAGGAGAATTACAAAGGGCGGGGGTGGGGTACGGTATAAGGAGGCTTACAAAGGGCGGGGGTGGGGTACGGTATAAGGAGGATTACAAAGGGCAGGGGTGGGGTACGGTATAAGGAGGCTTACAAAGGGCGGGGGTGGGGTACGGTATAAGGAGGCTTACAAAGGGCGGCGGTGGGGTACGGTATAAGGAGGCTTACAAGGGGTTGGGTACGGTATAAGGAGGCTTACAAAGGGCGGGGGTGGGGTACGGTATAAGGAGGCTTACAAAGGGTTGGGTACGGTATAAGGAGTCTTACAAAGGGCGGGGGTGGGGTACGGTATAAGGAGGATTACAAAGGGCGGGGGTGGGGTACGGTATAAGGAGGCTTACAAAGGGCGGGGGTGGGGTACGGTATAAGGAGGATTACAAAGGGCAGGGGTGGGGTACGGTATAAGGAGGCTTACAAATGGCGGTTGTGGGGTACGGTATAAGGAGGCTTACAAAGGGGGGGTGAGGTACGGTATAAGGAGTCTTACAAAGGGCGGGGGTGGGGTACGGTATAAGGAGGATTACAAAGGGTTGGTACGGTATAAGGAGTCTTACAAAGGGCGGGGGTGGGGTACGGTATAAGGAGGCTTACAAAGGGGGGGTGAGGTACGGTATAAGGAGTCTTACAAAGGGCGTGGGTGGGGTACGGTATAAGGAGGTTTACAAAGGGCGGGGGTGGGGTACGGTATAAGGAGGATTACAAAGGGCGGGGTGGGGTACGGTATAAGGAGGCTTACAAAGGGTGGGGGTTGGGTACGGTATAAGGAGGCTTACAAAGGGTGGGGGTTGGGTACGATATAAGGAGGCTTACAAAGGGCGGGGGTTGGGTACGGTATAAGGAGGATTACAAAGGGCGGGGTGGGGTACGGTATAAGGAGAATTACAAAGGGCGGGGGTGGGGTACGGTATAAGGAGGCTTACAAAGGGCGGGGGTGGGGTACGGTATAAGGAGGATTACAAAGGGCAGGGGTGGGGTACGGTATAAGGAGGCTTACAAAGGGCGGGGGTGGGGTACGGTATAAGGAGGCTTACAAAGGGCGGCGGTGGGGTACGGTATAAGGAGGCTTACAAGGGGTTGGGTACGGTATAAGGAGGATTACAAAGGGCGGGGGTGGGGTACGGTATAAGGAGGATTACAAAGGGCGGGGTGGGGTACGGTATAAGGAGGCTTACAAAGGGTGGGGGTTGGGTACGGTATAAGGAGGCTTACAAAGGGTGGGGGTTGGGTACGATATAAGGAGGCTTACAAAGGGCGGGGGTTGGGTACGGTATAAGGAGGCTAACAAAGGGCGGCGGTGGGGTACGGTTTAAGGAGGATTACAAAGGGCGGGGGTGGGGTACGGTATAAGGAGGCTTACAAAGGGCGGGGGTGAGGTACGGTATAAGGAGGCTTACAAAGGGTGGGGGTTGGGTACGGTATAAGGAGGCTAACAAAGGGCGGCGGTGGGGTACGGTATAAGGAGGCTTACAAAGGGTGGGGGTTGGGTACGGTATAAGGAGGCTTACAAAGGGCGGGGGTTGGGTACGGTATAAGGAGGCTTACAAAGGGCGGCGGTGGGGTACGGTATAAGGAGGCTTACAAAGGGCGGGGGTGAGGTACGGTATAAGGAGGCTTACAAAGGGTGGGGGTTGGGTACGGTATAAGGAGGCTAACAAAGGGCGGCGGTGGGGTACGGTATAAGGAGGCTTACAAAGGGTGGGGGTTGGGTACGGTATAAGGAGGCTAACAAAGGGCGGCGGTGGGGTACGGTATAAGGAGGCTTACAAAGGGTGGGGGTTGGGTACGGTATAAGGAGGCTTACAAAGGGCGGGGGTGAGGTACGGTATAAGGAGGCTTACAAAGGGTGGGGGTTGGGTACGGTATAAGGAGGCTAACAAAGGGCGGCGGTGGGGTACGGTATAAGGAGGCTTACAAAGGGTGGGGGTTGGGTACGGTATAAGGAGGCTTACAAAGGGCGGGGGTTGGGTACGGTATAAGGAGGCTTACAAAGGGCGGCGGTGGGGTACGGTATAAGGAGGCTTACAAAGGGCGGGGGTTGGGTACGGTATAAGGAGGATTACAAAGGGCGGGGGCGGGGTACGGTATAAGCAGGCTTACAAAGGGCGGCGGTGGGGTACGGTATAAGGAGGCTTACAAAGGGCGGCGGTGGGGTACGGTATAAGGAGGATTACAAAGGGCGGGGGTGGGGTACGGTATAAGGAGAATTACAAAGGGCGGGGGTGGGGTACGGTATAAGGAGGCTTACAAAGGGCGGGGGTGGGGTACGGTATAAGGAGGATTACAAAGGGCAGGGGTGGGGTACGGTATAAGGAGGCTTACAAAGGGTGGGGGTGGGGTACGGTATAAGGAGGCTTACAAAGGGCGGCGGTGGGGTACGGTATAAGGAGGCTTACAAGGGGTTGGGTACGGTATAAGGAGGCTTACAAAGGGCGGGGGTGGGGTACGGTATAAGGAGGCTTACAAAGGGCGGGGGTTGGGTACGGTATAAGGAGGATTACAAAGGGCGGGGGCGGGGTACGGTATAAGGAGGCTTACAAAGGGCGGGGGTGAGGTACGGTATAAGGAGGCTTACAAAGGGTGGGGGTTGGGTACGGTATAAGGAGGCTAACAAAGGGCGGCGGTGGGGTACGGTATAAGGAGGCTTACAAAGGGTGGGGGTTGGGTACGGTATAAGGAGGCTTACAAAGGGCGGGGGTTGGGTACGGTATAAGGAGGCTTACAAAGGGCGGGGGTTGGGTACGGTATAAGGAGGCTTACAAAGGGCGGGGGTTGGGTACGGTATAAGGAGGATTACAAAGGGCGGGGGTGGGGTACGGTATAAGGAGGATTACAAAGGGCGGGGTGGGGTACGGTATAAGGAGGATTACAAAGGGCGGGGGTGGGGTACGGTATAAGGAGGCTTACAAAGGGCGGGGGTGGGGCACGGTATAAGGAGGATTACAAAGGGCAGGGGTGGGGTACGGTATAAGGAGGCTTACAAAGGGCGGTTGTGGGGTACGGTATAAGGAGGCTTACAAAGGGGGGGTGAGGTACGGTATAAGGAGTCTTACAAAGGGCGTGGGTGGGGTACGGTATAAGGAGGATTACAAAGGGCGGGGGTGGGGTACGGTATAAGGAGGATTACAAAGGGCAGGGGTGGGGTACGGTATAAGGAGGCTTACAAAGGGCGGGGGTGGGGTACGGTATAAGGAGGCTTACAAAGGGCGGCGGTGGGGTACGGTATAAGGAGGCTTACAAGGGGTTGGGTACGCTATAAGGAGGCTTACAAAGGGCGGGGGTTCGGTATAAGGAGTCTTACAAAGGGCGGGGGTGGGGTACGGTATAAGGAGGATTACAAAGGGCGGGGGTGGGGTACGGTATAAGGAGGCTTACAAAGGGCGGGGGTGGGGTACGGTATAAGGAGGCTTACAAAGGGCGGGGGTGGGGTACGGTATAAGGAGGCTTACAAAGGGCGGGGGTGGGGTACGGTATAAGGAGGCTTACAAAGGGCGGCGGTGGGGTACGGTATAAGGAGGCTTACAAGGGGTTGGGTACGGTATAAGGAGGCTTACAAAGGGCGGGGGTGGGGTACGGTATAAGGAGGCTTACAAAGGGTTGGGTACGGTATAAGGAGTCTTACAAAGGGCGGGGGTGGGGTACGGTATAAGGAGGATTACAAAGGGCGGGGGTGGGGTACGGTATAAGGAGGCTTACAAAGGGCGGGGGTGGGGTACGGTATAAGGAGGATTACAAAGGGCAGGGGTGGGGTACGGTATAAGGAGGCTTACAAAGGGCGGGGGTGGGGTACGGTATAAGGAGGCTTACAAAGGGCGGCGGTGGGGTACGGTATAAGGAGGCTTACAAGGGGTTGGGTACGGTATAAGGAGGCTTACAAAGGGCGGGGGTGGGGTACGGTATAAGGAGGCTTACAAAGGGTTGGGTACGGTATAAGGAGTCTTACAAAGGGCGGGGGTGGGGTACGGTATAAGGAGGATTACAAAGGGCGGGGGTGGGGTACGGTATAAGGAGGCTTACAAAGGGCGGGGGTGGGGTACGGTATAAGGAGGATTACAAAGGGCAGGGGTGGGGTACGGTATAAGGAGGCTTACAAAGGGCGGTTGTGGGGTACGGTATAAGGAGGCTTACAAAGGGGGGGTGAGGTACGGTATAAGGAGTCTTACAAAGGGCGGGGGTGGGGTACGGTATAAGGAGGATTACAAAGGGTTGGGTACGGTATAAGGAGTCTTACAAAGGGCGGGGGTGGGGTACGGTATAAGGAGGATTACAAAGGGCAGGGGTGGGGTACGGTATAAGGAGGCTTACAAAGGGCGGGGGTGGGGTACGGTATAAGGAGGATTACAAAGGGCAGGGGTGGGGTACGGTATAAGGAGGCTTACAAAGGGCGGGGGTGGGGTACGGTATAAGGAGGCTTACAAAGGGCGGCGGTGGGGTACGGTATAAGGAGGTTTACAAGGGGTTGGGTACGCTATAAGGAGGCTTACAAAGGGCGGGGGTGGGGTACGGTATAAGGAGGATTACAAAGGGCGGGGGTGGGGTACGGTATAAGGAGAATTACAAAGGGCGGGGGTGGGGTACGGTATAAGGAGGCTTACAAAGGGTTGGGTACGGTATAAGGAGTCTTACAAAGGGCGGGGGTGGGGTACGGTATAAGGAGGATTACAAAGGGCGGGGGTGGGGTACGGTATAAGGAGGCTTACAAAGGGCGGGGGTGGGGTACGGTATAAGGAGGATTACAAAGGGCAGGGGTGGGGTACGGTATAAGGAGGCTTACAAAGGGCGGTTGTGGGGTACGGTATAAGGAGGCTTACAAAGGGGGGGTGAGGTACGGTATAAGGAGTCTTACAAAGGGCGTGGGTGGGGTATGGTATAAGGAGGATTACAAAGGGCGGGGGTGGGGTACGGTATAAGGAGGATTACAAAGGGCGGGGTGGGGTACGGTATAAGGAGGATTACAAAGGGCGGGGGTGGGGTACGGTATATGGAGGCTTACAAAGGGCGGGGGTGGGGTACGGTATAAGGAGGATTACAAAGGGCAGGGGTGGGGTACGGTATAAGGAGGCTTACAAAGGGCGGTTGTGGGGTACGGTATAAGGAGGCTTACAAAGGGGGGGGGGTGAGGTACGGTATAAGGAGTCTTACAAAGGGCGTGGGTGGGGTACGGTATAAGGAGGATTACAAAGGGCGGGGGTGGGGTACGGTATAAGGAGGATTACAAAGGGCGGGGTGGGGTACGGTATAAGGAGGCTTACAAAGGGTGGGGGTTGGGTACGGTATAAGGAGGCTTACAAAGGGTGGGGGTTGGGTACGATATAAGGAGGCTTACAAAGGGCGGGGGTTGGGTACGGTATAAGGAGGCTAACAAAGGGCGGCGGTGGGGTACGGTTTAAGGAGGATTACAAAGGGCGGGGGTGGGGTACGGTATAAGGAGGCTTACAAAGGGCGGGGATGAGGTACGGTATAAGGAGGCTTACAAAGGGTGGGGGTTGGGTACGGTATAAGGAGGCTAACAAAGGGCGGCGGTGGGGTACGGTATAAGGAGGCTTACAAAGGGTGGGGGTTGGGTACGGTATAAGGAGGCTTACAAAGGGCGGGGGTGGGGTACGGTATAAGGAGGCTTACAAAGGGCGGGGGTTGGGTACGGTATAAGGAGGCTAACAAAGGGCGGCGGTGGGGTACGGTTTAAGGAGGATTACAAAGGGCGGGGGTGGGGTACGGTATAAGGAGGCTTACAAAGGGCGGGGGTGGGGTACGGTATAAGGAGAATTACAAAGGGCGGGGATGGGGTACGGTATAAGGAGGCTTACAAAGGGTTGGGTACGGTATAAGGAGTCTTACAAAGGGCGGGGGTGGGGTACGGTATAAGGAGGATTACAAAGGGCGGGGGTGGGGTACGGTATAAGGAGGCTTACAAAGGGCGGGGGTGGGGTACGGTATAAGGAGGATTACAAAGGGCATTGGTGGGGTACGGTATAAGGAGGCTTACAAAGGGCGGGGGTGGGGTACGGTATAAGGAGGCTTACAAAGGGCGGCGGTGGGGTACGGTATAAGGAGGCTTACAAGGGGTTGGGTACGGTATAAGGAGGCTTACAAAGGGCGGGGGTGGGGTACGGTATAAGGAGGCTTACAAAGGGTTGGGTACGGTATAAGGAGTCTTACAAAGGGCGGGGGTGGGGTACGGTATAAGGAGGATTACAAAGGGCGGGGGTGGGGTACGGTATAAGGAGAATTACAAAGGGCGGGGGTGGGGTACGGTATAAGGAGGCTTACAAAGGGCGGGGGTGGGGTACGGTATAAGGAGGATTACAAAGGGCAGGGGTGGGGTACGGTATAAGGAGGCTTACAAAGGGCGGGGGTGGGGTACGTTATAAGGAGGCTTACAAAGGGCGGGGGTGGGGTACGGTATAAGGAGGATTACAAAGGGCAGGGGTGGGGTACGGTATAAGGAGGCTTACAAAGGGCGGTTGTGGGGTACGGTATAAGGAGGCTTACAAAGGGGGGGGTGAGGTACGGTATAAGGAGTCTTACAAAGGGCGGGGGTGGGGTACGGTATAAGGAGGATTACAAAGGGTTGGGTACGGTATAAGGAGTCTTACAAAGGGCGGGGGTGGGGTACGGTATAAGGAGGATTACAAAGGGCGGGGGTGGGGTACGGTATAAGGAGGCTTACAAAGGGCGGGGGTGGGGTACGGTATAAGGAGGATTACAAAGGGCAGGGGTGGGGTACGGTATAAGGAGGCTTACAAAGGGCGGGGGTGGGGTACGGTATAAGGAGGCTTACAAAGGGCGGCGGTGGGGTACGGTATAAGGAGGCTTACAAGGGGTTGGGTACGCTATAAGGAGGCTTACAAAGGGCGGGGGTGGGGTACGGTATAAGGAGGATTACAAAGGGCGGGGGTGGGGTACGGTATAAGGAGAATTACAAAGGGCGGGGGTGGGGTACGGTATAAGGAGGCTTACAAAGGGTTGGGTACGGTATAAGGAGTCTTACAAAGGGCGGGGGTGGGGTACGGTATAAGGAGGATTACAAAGGGCGGGGGTGGGGTACGGTATAAGGAGGATTACAAAGGGCGGGGGTGGGGTACGGTATAAGGAGTCTTACAAAGGGCGTGGGTGGGGTACGGTATAAGGAGGATTACAAAGGGCGGGGGTGGGGTACGGTATAAGGAGGATTACAAAGGGCGGGGTGGGGTACGGTATAAGGAGGATTACAAAGGGCGGGGGTTGGGTACGGTATAAGGAGGATTACAAAGGGCGGGGGTGGGGTACGGTATAAGGAGGATTACAAAGGGCGGGGGTGGGGTACGGTATAAGGAGGCTTACAAAGGGCGGGGGTGGGGTAAGGTATAAAGAGGCTTACAAAGGGTGGCGGTGGGGTACGGTATAAGGAGGCTTACAAGGGGTTGGGTACGGTATAAGGAGGCTTACAAAGGGCGGGGGTGGGGTACGGTATAAGGAGGCTTACAAAGGGCGGGGTGGCGTACGGTATAAGGAGGCTTACAAAGGGCGGGGTGGCGTACGGTATAAGGAGGCTTACAAAGGGCGGGGTGGGGTACGGTATAAGGAGGCTTACAAAGGGCGGGGTGGGGTACGGTATAAGGAGGCTTACAAAGGGCGGGGTGGGGTACGGTATAAGGAGGCTTACAAAGGGTGGGGGTTGGGTACGGTATAAGGAGGCTTACAAAGGGTGGGGGTTGGGTACGATATAAGGAGGCTTACAAAGGGCGGGGGTTGGGTACGGTATAAGGAGGCTAACAAAGGGCGGCGGTGGGGTACGGTTTAAGGAGGATTACAAAGGGCGGGGGTGGGGTACGGTATAAGGAGGCTTACAAAGGGCGGGGGTGAGGTACGGTATAAGGAGGCTTACAAAGGGTGGGGGTTGGGTACGGTATAAGGAGGCTAACAAAGGTCGGCGGTGGGGTACGGTATAAGGAGGCTTACAAAGGGTGGGGGTTGGGTACGGTATAAGGAGGCTTACAAAGGGCGGGGGTTGGGTACGGTATAAGGAGGCTTACAAAGGGCGGCGGTGGGGTACGGTATAAGGAGGCTTACAAAGGGCGGGGGTTGGGTACGGTATAAGGAGGATTACAAAGGGCGGGGGCGGGGTACGGTATAAGGAGGCTTACAAAGGGCGGCGGTGGGGTACGGTATAAGGAGGCTTACAAAGGGCGGGGGTTGGGTACGGTATAAGGAGGATTACAAAGGGCCGGGGCGGGGTACGGTATAAGGAGGCTTACAAAGGGTGGGGATGGGTTACGGTATAAGGAGGCTTAAAAAGGGCGGCGGTGTGGTACGGTATAAGGAGGCTAACAAAGGGCGGCGGTGTGGTACGGTATAAGGAGGCTTACAAAGAGCGGGGTGGGGTACGGTATAAGGAGGCTTACAAGGGGGGGGGGCACCATCCACTCTCTTTCTATTTCCTCTATCATTGAGAAATCAACGGGGAGAATAGCTTTTTAGCAAAGATAGAGACAAATCCCTAATAAAGAAAAGGAGAAGAGCGGATGGAGAGAACGCGGAGTGAGCTAAGTTTCGAGAACGACACTGCGAGGAACGTAAGCCGAACGTTGATTGAAACTCTGGAAAGGACATCAGGACGCTGACTTTAATATTAAGCGAGGTATAAAAGCGTACGTCTAGAAATTGCGAAGGAGCGCAATCCGCTGGCGACTCCCGGCGGAGACGTTAAAGGTAAAACAAAATGTACGACCAAAAAGGACGCTGTATTCCGAGAAAAAGCTCTCTCCTCTTTCTTTATAATACAAATATATAAGCTAAAGAGTTAGCAACGGATAAAAGGGGGGATTGAGAGAGGAAAAATAATATCGGCGAGGGCCCGGGCTGCGAGCGGGGAAGAGAAAAATGAAGAAAGCCGTTATTTCATATTCTTAAAAGGACACGAAATAAAAACGTAAGTCGGTAAAAAAAATGACGAAGGGAAGCGACCCAACTATAGTCCCTTGCTAGAAATAAATAACTGCGCTAAAAAGAGAATGATCATGTTACCCCTTTGTAAGAGTGCCGCTTATATTAGAAAATAAAATCAAATTTAAAAAAAATCGTTTTCGTATTTGAACATTTGGCTGCAAATTCGGCAGTCTGTTTTTTAAGCCCGTCTTTTGAATTTACGTTAAATCGATTTTTAGGAGTATTAAATAAATAAATGCCGTTACGAAATGATACGGGATTATTTACCTATCGACCTTTATTATTAGAGCATTTTTGGGGCTTCCAAATGCGTATAGAAAAACCGTGTAAAATGTTAGCTTTAAACGGAGTATTTATTAAGTCTAACGAAAAACGTGATATTATTTCTTTAGGCATAAGCAACGTACCGAATAAAGTTGATATTTCACACGTTTTTCAATCCGCGAAGTCATAATTTTGTTTCTTGCAAAAACACTGTCGTAAAATAAACACGGACAAAAAAATAAATATATTGAGGTAAGTGGTATTCGAACCTCAAGAATTTCGTCTCATTTTTCGAGGGAAAGAAATATTTTCTGAGAAGTCATTAAAATTAAAAATAGATTCAAAGAGTCTTTAATTGAAAAATCATCCGCAGCAACTCTCTTTACTTTTTGACCATAAAGAGCCCCTTTTGATTTTCGAAAGAAGTTCAACGAACTCCAATTTTCCCTTGCACCAAAGGCCGTTTTTCAGAATTAATGTTACGCCAATCACAATTTTAAACATTCGAGGTTTTTCAAAATACTTAGCGCGGATATTCCAAAGAAACAAAATAAGTGTAAGAAGAAATGACATGTGTATATAAGAATAAAAGTGGTACTATATAAATTAGCCAGCTATTTTGGTCGACTCTCTCGTAAATCCCGACAGCATTTCCCCGGAGATAAAGCCAGTCTACAGGGAATCAAGACCGGGTTTTAAAAAATGAAAAATCTAAAAGCTTTCGAGGAGTCGAAATTCAACATTCTCGACTTACACACCTAAACATGAAGTCGCTGGTCAAAGACGGAGTTGCCAGCTTTGTGTAAAGGCGTTCGGCGAAAAGTTCTAAAGTGACGTCTTTCTCTCTCCATAAGGCCGTATTCAACTTTGTTTACTTCGGGAGTGCAACGTTACAGCGCATATTTGTATTTCCTTTTCAAAAGTAATGAGTCTCCGTCCTTTCCATCAATTTACATAAAAATGATTGGTTTAAACTCGGCTTAAACGGGTAAGAATAAAAATACCAAATATCGTCCCGAAATTTGATACTACTTCTTTAGAAATTAGAGATGCATTCAAATACGGGGATAGTGGTTTGCTTTGTATAAAAATATATATCCCAGGTAAATTATTAAAAGCCTCGGTTATTTCAAGAAAAATGTTCAATATTAATAGAGTTAAAATAATATTAAAATCCTCCTAAACACTCTATTGCTACCCAAAGGTGTAAAAATCGATTGTTCAACTATCGAAAGTTAGGATCTAAAATATTTGTATATTAATCAAAAAGGTGAATCACGTTTATTAACGAGCTACATCACAATTTAATTTCAGTAAATATTTAAAACCTTTTTACTATAGTTTTGAAAAAATTTGCTTTCGCGCATTTCACTGCACCAAAAGTTGAAATATTGAATTTAATGCGAAATGTTATGAAACAACAAAAATTACATGCTTTATATAACAATATTATATCTTAACTACCTAAATTAATGGCAAAAGAAAAACGATTCTTCCAAGCTCGAGTAATGCACTTAAGATCAACAATATATAAAAAAATGCTAAATATGCGACGGTCTTTAAAATTATTTTAAATGGGAAGGGGTTTACTTTACTCATCTATTGAAGAAATGCCGATCCAACCGACGAACCATACCGACGGTATTTTGGAGCTACATCAGGATACACGAAAAAGAAGAAAAGTTATTGTGGACGATACTATAACAACTCACGCATACTATTTCATCGTCGTGTATCCTGTTATATTAAAAAAATATTAGGAGATTAACAATTGTCTTCTAGATTTCTAGTTGTTTTAAATAAACTAGCATTGCAACCGTTTTTACACACAATCCTAAGGATTTGTGTGTATTAGTCTCACGTACAGTGTAGCCGTTGCCGCCGATGCCGATGCCGCCGTATCGCGCATACCTCTTCAACGGTTATAACTAGAAGAGTCAATGATATCTCGTTTGCCATTGATAGCCTTTCATAAAGTTTTCAAATCGCTTTATGTGATAGATATTTTCATTAAAATTAAGTCCGATAATGTTAAAAAACATTTATTGGATAGGTTAGGATTCAGCGGACCTACAACTTCGGTTATATCAGTAAATATTAAATTTAAGTATAGTTTTCAGGGTAATTTATGGGACCCCAATTTTCGTGTTTTTATATTTTCGCCTAAAAATCTACATACAGTTCCTTAATTTAAGTCCGATTTTCATGAAAGTTATATTTTTTAATAGCTGTGGTTTACATATAACCTAGAATTGCAAAAACGTTCCTTAAATTTAATTCTAAGTAAGGTTTTTTGGGCAGCGTATACGGACCCCCGCAATTTCCAACATTGTAAATCCGCGTGTTTATAGAGGTCTACGCGCCCGTTTCCCTCTGGCGTTTTTCAAGGCCGTTCAGAGTGGGCCGCGCTTTCAACGTATGACCAGAAGTAACAATTAAGTATGACACTGATCTACCTAGTCTTCGGCGTATGACCAGAAGTAATAAGTGTGACACTAAACGTAACAAATAAGTGTGATCAGAAGTAACAAATAAGTGTGATCAGAAGTAACAAATAAGTGTGATCAGAAGTAACAAATAAGTGTGATCAGAAGTAACAAATAAGTGTGATCAGAAGTAACAAATAAGTGTGATCAGAAGTAACAAATAAATGTGATCAGAAGTAACAAATAAGTGTGATCCGAAGTAACAAATAAGTGTGATCCGAAGTAACAAATAAATATGATCAGAAGTAACAAATAAGTGTGATCAGAAGTAACAAATAAGTGTGATCAGAAGTAACAAATAAGTGTGATCAGAAGTAACAAATAAGTGTGATCAGAAGTAACAAATAAATGTGATCAGAAGTAACAAATAAGTGTGATCCGAAGTAACAAATAAGTGTGATCCGAAGTAACAAATAAATATGATCAGAAGTAACAAATAAGTGTGATCAGAAGTAACAAATAAGTGTGATCAGAAGTAACAAATAAGTGTGATCAGAAGTAACAAATAAGTGTGATCAGAAGTAACAAATAAATGTGATCAGAAGTAACAAATAAGTGTGATCAGAAGTAACAAATAAGTGTGATCCGAAGTAACAAATAAGTGTGATAAGAAGTAACAAATAAGTGTGATCCGAAGTAACAAATAAGTGTGATAAGAAGTAACAAATAAGTGTGATCCGTAGTAACAAATAAGTGTGATCCGAAGTAACAAATAAGTGTGATCCGAAGTAACAAATAAGTGTGATCCGTAGTAACAAATAAGTGTGATCATAAGTAACAAATAAGTGTGATCAGAAGTAACAAATAAGTGTGATCAGAAGTAACAAATAAGTGTGATCAGAAGTAACAAATAAGTATGAAACTGATCGAACTAGTCTTTGTCGTATAACCAGAAGAAATAAGTGTGACACTCAACGGCTGACTAGTAGTAACAAATAAGTGTTATCAGAAGTAAAAAATAAGAGTGACACTGATCGAAAGAATCTTCGATGCTTACAAAGTATGACTAGAAGTAACAAATAAGTGTAAATTTGTATATATGTGTGACCGTGGATATATTTTGGTTGTGATACCGGCGTTGCAGGTTGCTGTGAATAGCTCAAACAAACTTAACACATTAGAAGGATTGTGTGTATTCTGACCGTCGTTAAACGCTGTTATGAACCTATTTCATCGGGCATGTGACTGTGGCTATAAACTGTAGGGCTTTTGGATTTTTAACGTTGTTGTAGAATCGCCCAAAAGCTGTTTCTTCGTGTATCCTGCTTTATCACGAAATGTAAAAAACGAATGCTTTATCCGTTATAACAAGTCGCCAAAGTAGTAACTGATATCACATAGCATCGGTTACCTGTATTTTTATATTTAAAATTAATTTAAATATTTTTAATAAAATATTTTTTTTTCAACGAAATCGAAATTCATAATTTAAAAAATTAACAAAATAAAGAAAATTTCAGTATATTTTCTAATTTCATGAGTGGGAGTCAGTGGCGGATACATATGGGGGGCGTGAGCCCCCTCCCCTTGACGCGGGTGGCCCAGCATCAAGCGCGGTTCACGGCAAGGGTAGGGCGCGCCCCGCCATGTGACTTGATAATTTGTTACTACACCCATAGCTTAGGATGTCTTTTTTTTTCTGTATCACTCAATGGTGGGAGTCAAAAACTTCGATTTTTGGTATCAAGGCATTAGCGCCCCCAAAAATGATTTGAGCGGCTGGCTAGTTCCTACGCACCTGGCCGCCGCACCAGAAAAAGCAATGAACGACGCTCACCAGAAAATGGATTAAAAAGACCAGAATCTAAAAACATAGACTCAAATTCTAACTTTTGATGTGAAAAGATATAGGCTCCGTTTCTCTATAAAAGTATATATAATTGGCAAACATTAGATAACTATTCGAGCTACAGTTAATTAAACAGTAAATAAAAAACGTCGCTCAACCCTGGAAAAATAAGCGTACTATATCACAAGATAAATTTGGTCAAAAATGAACGTTCACTCAACCACCCTGTATATAAGAGCAATATCTCACTCACCCAATCGTTTAACATAACTAACGCACTAAGCATTAACAACCAAAGAGTAATTTGAACTCAAAGAAAAATCAATGAACACGTTTCATTAATCACCTCGTCCATTAATTACGAACAATAGTTCAATAAATCTGTACATTAAATTCATAAGCGCACTATAACAAGTTAACAACGATTAAACAATTTAAGTGTAAATTTTTAAAAAAATGGCACTTTATCAACGACCCTGTACAATAACACAATCACAATGTCCTTTAACATAATCAGGGCACTAATCTTTAACAACCGAAGAGTAACTTTACCACAAAAAATTAATTACAAAGCTTTATCAATCAACTTGTTCATTAGGAAATATATTTAAATCAATATATACATTAACTTTACAAGCACATTATAACAACCTAAGAGGATTTTTTACAAAAAGCCGCCCTTTTTCAACGACGATCCTAATCACCTTGTCATTCATTCAGTGCAAAATCAGTTTTATCAATGAACATCATGTGATAAAAACAGGACAATTTCAGACACCCGGTGTATAGGTAGTGAGAAAGTTATTAAAATTGAAGGTGACGTTTGGATGAAAAATATTTATGATGTCATGATATCTTTACGTATTTTTGCGCTCCTGTAATTTAAAAACGGTTCGTTGAATAAGCTTTTAGGAATTTTCTAGGGTCCTTCTTAATTCTGAGTTGTAATTATACATGTATTAAGGCTTAAAAATCTAATTTTTAAGAATGGCTGTAAATAAGCAATAGAAGATTGCTATAGCGCTACCATTTCCAAATTATTTAACAATGCCTATATACCGTTTATGCTTATGAATCATCGACCAAAATAAAATAGTTTGCACTCGACATTTAGCTAATCCTTGGACAATCCTATAACTCAAGTATCTTAATTAGTGGATCTTAAAATTCTTTTTTTGCGTGAAAATACGCCGCCATGTTAAGGTATAAAAGCAGGTAAATAAGCATGCTATACCTCTTAAGGTAAAAAGTAGTAAAGGTAGGTAAGTAAACGTAATTTTTAAATCGGTGAATATGTACACCTATTTATGAGTTGGAGTCCCCTGTGAATTAATGTAAATATCAAATAACCGTTAAGGTTTTACATAGACTAATTGGTTTCCAAATTTTTAATTATTTCAAGTGACGGGTATGTTCATTTTTTTTGCTGCTTGCCTTTATTTTTTAATTTGAAATGTTCATTCGCCTCAAAATTAGGTAGGTTGGGTTTGGCGACGGATCGACCTGAATGCCACTAGATACAACGTAGAGCCCTGTTTAGACCTTCAGGTGCCCTGGGCGAAAATTATTTTAGCGGCCCTATTAATATACGATTTTTAGTTACCAATAAAATATAATGTAAAATCTCGTTATACATATTCAAGTAAAGTAGAACACACTAAGAATATAGATGAAAGCTAGATGAAACTATATATAGTTTAGATACATAGATAATATACTATACATAGAAAACCCAAACGAGATACAAATCTGATTATATTATATGTATATCGAGTAAAATGACACGTAAGCCGTTCTAATGCCTGTTTATGTTTTGGGTGTATATCGAATGTTTTTAAAGGCCTTAAAATCCGATCTTTAGTGCTTGTATACATGTAGATGCCCTCAGGATTTCTACCGGGACATTCAACTCTTACCTACATCCGGAATCTTTTTGAGCGTATAATAAGCAATCTTGAAGCTGGCAAATACGATAGTGTTGACCACGATATTTTAGTTGAAATTCTTAAGAGGGATGGTACCAAATATACTACCGCAAATTGGTTGTCATCATACTTAAAGGACAAAACCCAAGTTGTCTCAATTAATGGAATTTTGATCCAAACCACAAACTATAAAGGAAGTGTACTTGGGTCTCTATTGTTCAATATTTATACCAGTGATAATTACAAATCACTCAACATCTTTTACATCAACAGAATATGCAAATGACGACGCTCTACTGAATGCAAACGATGACTTGGGAACTGAGATGTTGGACACGGAAAATTATATTATTGCCTTAAATTCAACCCTAGCATCCAATTGAATGAGAAAAAAATCAGCTTTCATGATATACTCGCCAAGTATAGACAAAAGAACAGCGGCTCTACCCATTAAAGAATTAGGTAATGTCAAAATTGAACGAGTGTAAACATTTAAGTATCGGGGGTATTGGGTATACCTTGCAATGGACCACGCATATTGATTACACAATGACCAAATTGCAATAGACTGCTCACATATAGGGCACCCTGGATGTATATTAATTTTTTTTGATATCTTATTAATACGCGTTGTATAAATAGTTGTTCATTTGCAATTATTAAAATATGTATAGAGACGACAGTCACAAACAATTAACATATATCGGAAGTATTTACGTCACTCTTGAAACCTAGATATCAGTAGCATTTTTAAAAACGGCATATTGATATATATCTTTGGAAAAATATAAGGGGTGACGTTAGCCAGATACATGCCGAGTCAATTTATCACCACTTAAAATAGTAGTTTTGAACTGATATCTGTTAAACTGATTGAGATAAAATGAGACGTGCCATAGTTATGGACGCCGATGCGAAAAAAGGCACCGTTCAGTTTCCTCTTTGTAATATTAGAATTTTTTGAGTTGGCTGGGAGTCGATAAAGAGTTCAGCCATTTCATATCGGACCACTCTACAGGCAGTAATTTTTGAGTCAGCTGGGGGTCAACAAAGTGTCAAAGCCGTTTAATATCCGACCACTATACAGGTAGTAATTTTTGAGTCGGCTGGGAGTCGACAAAGAGTTAAACCATTTCATATCGGACCACTATACAGGTAATAATTTTTGAGTCGGCTGGTAGTCGACAAAGCGTCAAACCGTTTCATATCCGACCACTGTACAGGTTGCAATTTTTGAGTCGGTTGGGAGTCAACAGAGCTCTTAAACAGTTTCTTAGCCAACTACCGAAGGAGTAGTATTCCATGAATCGGGTCGAAGTCGGTAAAGCGTCGAACCGTATCTCAGTCGACTACTATCTGACTAGTTATATTAACTCGGCCACTTGTTTAAAGGGATAATAAGTCGCTAGATGACTTGGGCCTAAGGTGGTGCCTTGGGTATTAGCCTAGCTGATTATTATTATTTTTATTATTATTAAAATTATTTTAGGGTCGGCTGAAGGTCCAATTTCGACTGCTTGCCTTTCTACAGGCTTTCGCCGACTCATTGCCAACTTCGACTCCTACCCGACTGAGTCAACTACTAGCCCACTATGAAATGTGAACCCTCTTTGTAAAATACCACTATACAGGTAGTATTTTTTGAGTCGGCTGGCAGTCGACAAAGCGTCAAAGCCGTTTCATGTCTAACCACTATACAGGTAGTAATTTTCAAGTCGGCTCAGAGTCAACAAGGTCTTATTACAGTATCTCAGCCGACCACGAAATGGGTAGTCGTTTTTGAGTTGGATCAGAGTCGAGGAGGCCTCTTAACTGACTCGCGTCCGACCACTAAATGAACTCAGTCGGCTAACAGTTGGTCCGTATGCTTTGCGGCTATCCAATGGATTGTCAGTGGCTCAGACATCGAGTTCAATGGCCCGACTTTTGAGAATTGCACGTGCAACAATCTTTTGGTTGCCTTAGTGAGAAATATCTCGAGCGACCAACTTACTAGGCATTGTTGACATTTTAAAATAAATAAACGATTTTAACTAAGGTAATAAGAAACTAAATTTAAAGACAGGATTTCTAATTTAAGGATTAAACATTAATTTTAATATCAAAACAGCACTTCACTAATAAAATGGTAAATGACAAAATAAACAAATCCTAGAACCCTAACCAATTAATACTTTTAAACTAGCTAACTTATAATCTAACCCCCAGGAATATTCCTTTCGTTAATTTACTTTAAATGGCCAATATTGATTTAGTTAATTTTAATTTAATGGGTTAACCCTTGATCGCGTCGCTAATACAAACTAGATAATTACGTTTAATAATTCCTTATGGAATGCTTACTACTACAGAGCTCCTTATGGAGATGTATAAAATTTAAATTAACAATATGTTAATTAACGTAACCTCCTAACTGAGTGGTATCACTCGTTGAGGTACTAATTGTAGCGCGCTTAAATTGCTATGCGGGTTACCGCCACAATAAAGTTCTACTCATCGTTTTAGTTCGGTGGCTCCAGCCTCAGAGTTTGCGGAGTCCACTGTTGTTCAAGACCTCGTTGATGGCTTGGTTTCGATGCGGCGACGGCTTACGCTGAAGATGGTGCACATTTCTCGCTTTAACGTCGCGAACTCGACTTGACAAATTATTTGTAAAAAGTACCGCACACGGACATTGTTGATTAGTTGGCTTTACGGGCCGAGGACTTCAGAGTCGAACCCTTTACTCGTTGAGCGGTGATCTCGTTCTCCTTCCTCATCAGTTTTTTTTAGTCGCCCTCCAAAGTTCGGAATAGTGGCCGACTGAGTATTGACGCCAGTGACGTCAAACGATATTTCGTTGGAAACGGAAATATTTCCACTCTCAACAATATATTCACAAAGCGGGGTAAACCCCTTCTAAAAACCCTAACCGCGACAATACCGCGGTGCTAAGATGTTTAACCATGACAGGAAATCGCCTAGGTTGGAAGCTCGGAGGATATTGATGGGACCCCCCATGGTCCTTGCCCCAAACCTCTCTCTCTTCGAAAATAGGCTTAATATATATTTACAAATGTTAAATTTAAATGCATTTATTATTATTATTGTAATTAATTGGATAGACCGTAAAAGGTCGTTACACACGCCAGCCGACCAAGATTTTTCCCGTCGTCCCGACTGTATTTTGCTACTTTGGATGTCACTAAGGAAGTCCCTAGGAACAATGTTACTTAGGGGATGTCCCTTGTAAGATGTCGATAAGGGGATGTTATTAGGTACGATGTCACTAAGGAAGTCACTAGGTACAGGGTCACTAATATGAATGTTACTAGGTACAATGTCACTAACTTGTAAGTGGAATATTCAGGGTTGGCACAATTTTGCCAAGGGTGATTTTTTCGCGGTTTTTTCCACCTATTGTTTTCCTGTTAAAATCGTGTTTTTTCCACCTCTAGTGGCAAAATTCAATAAAAAATAAATAATAAAAGCAGTATATTCTTCTATTCTATTCACTCTTCTTCTGGCCTTTTTTTCATATCTCCTATTTGCAATGACCAAATTAGTCACTTAATAGATATATCAATGATTAATTTAGCATGTAAAGAGTTTTTTCCACTTTGTTCCGTTTTTTTCAATTTTTTCCGGTTTTTACCAGTTTTTCCCACATGTCCCGGCAAAATCCTGTTTTTGCCGGGTTTTTTCCAACCCTCGTA
Source organism: Leiobunum rupestre (assembly GCF_980474605.1). Classification (NCBI taxonomy): domain Eukaryota; kingdom Metazoa; phylum Arthropoda; class Arachnida; order Opiliones; family Sclerosomatidae; genus Leiobunum; species Leiobunum rupestre. The sequence continues at coordinate 20,844,853 of NC_143391.1, forward strand.
ATATTACTATGTACAATGTAACTAAGGGAATGTTACTAGGTACAATGTCACTAAGGAAGTCACTAGGTACAATGTTACTGTTATATTTGATATGTACTGTCTATAAGTAATTACATTCATATTGGAGAATGCTATATGATCTCTGGTAGTATTCTTTGGTTGATCACTCGAACTTGGGGTGATGGTCTGACGGGGACTCGGTGTTGATATTAAATTTTTCTGTGTGTTTGGTACATTGTCAGAAACTTGTGGACGTGTTGTAGTTGAACGTGATGGTTCACTGACGCTCTGTCCTACATGTTCTGAAGTGTTTTGGTTCGTGTTATCATTTGAAATATTAAAAATTGGGATCAAATGAAATCTATTACGGAGTCTAAGCCATGTAAGATCGCGGTTCGGCAGTTCAACTGATGATGTGACCTTTGGTACGAATGTCAATAATCCCCACCTCCTCTCCGTCACGTAATTCTCTAACGTATTTAACACCGTATCGCTTATCATAATGTATGCGTCGCTTTTTGAACAGCTTCGGCCTTGTTTACAGTGGCGTAGCTGAGAATTCAGAGCCCCCCCCCCCCGCAAAAATTTCAATGGGGCCCCCTTTTAATTTTTTTATGGTGAGCAGGGCTCCCTGAAGCTCGACCATCAGCTAAGCCACGGCTTGTTTACAGTGTTTTTGGGTGGAATTCGTGGTTCTAATGGGCTTGGCGCAGATGGTACAGTTGTTCGAAGCTGGCGGTTCATGGGTAATTCCGCAGGAGAGTATCCGTTCTGCAATGGTGTGCTTCTATGTGCAAGGAGGCCTAAATAAATGTCGTCTGACTTCTTTAAACGACTCTTTACTACCTTGACCGCGGCCTCTTCAAAGCCATTACTTTGGGAAAAATGAAGACTGGACGTAACGTGATAAAACCCATATGCTTTCGCGAAGTTGATGAATGCGGTTGTTTTTGTTGGGTTAATCTGCTGTCCATTGTCACTTCGTACAATTTCTGGAATTCCGTACCTTGCAAAAACGTTTTTCGTAATCTCAATGATTGTCTGAGCGGTCTGATCCTTAAGTTCCGCAATCTGGAAAAATCGTGAGTAATAGTCTGTCATCAAAAGATACCATTTTAAATCGAAATAAAAAAGATCAAGTGCTTGAATTTGTCAAGGTCGTTCCGGTATCTGTGATGATTGTAGTGGGTCATGCTTGTTTGTGGATTCTTTAATGCAGGTCATACACCCTTTTACTTTGTTTTCAATATCACGCGAAACACCAGGCCACCATATGGCACTGTGATCTCGATTTTTACATTTTGTTACGCCAAAGTGTCCTTCATGAATTCGATCAAGCATGTCTGAGCGCATGGACATCCCATCATGATAAGCCCATTTTGCACAGCTATACTGTCCCGATAAGGATAGTACTGCAAACTATTTGACTTGATTGCAGGCTGGCGTGGGCATCCATTTTCAACATACATTCTGGTATTTTGGCATTCAGAATCTTTTGACTGCCATTCCCCCTACGCATTGTAACCCGGCCACCGGTTTAAAGGCATTAAAAGTCGCTCGATGACTTGGGCCTAAGGTGGTGCCTTGGGCAGTGGCGTAGCTAGGGGGTGGAGGGGGTGGCCCGCCCCGGGTGCCACCCGTTTGGGCGTGATTTGGGGGTGACACCCGACCGTGAACAAATAAAAACTTACACAAACTAGAGAATATAGTAAGTAGCACACCATGATATCCGCCCCGAGTGTCACCCATGCTAGCTACGCCACTGGCCTTGGGTATTAGCCTAGCTGATTGTTAAATTTCTGATAATTTGCTATCAGACGCGGGTAACGTAGAAGTGATGTGTTGAACATAGGAGGCTATTTCGTCTTCTATGTAGCCGCTCATTACTTATGAAGGTTGGGTAACGTGCCTTCGGAGGCCTTAGAGCGAACTACACAATAAATACCACTCCCAAACCACACATAGGCTTAAGAGATAATATAAAACAATACGATACTTGTGGTATAACAAAGGTGCCGTTCCTGCTAGTTGGTGAGGATGTAGCCATTGGATAACACGGTATAATTCTTAATAACCGTCCAACTCGGGACCAAAACAGAGACTGATTGACGGGGGCAATGTGCGTTCGCTAATACTAACGTGGAGCAGTGCTGCCAAACACGCCAAGGCAAAGACTAGGGCCAAAAACGGATACATCCCCCCACTCCAAAAGACACGATTTTATTAACAAAATCAGTAGTGAAAAATTATATAAACAACATGGCGCACCTTGGCCTAAATGAGAAAATCATCTTGTTGTCCAAACGGTGTTCGGTATTTTATCTATGTACGAACTTATTCGACGTTGGAAATGCTCCGATGCTGATCAAATACCAAATTTTGACGGAGAAATTCAAATCTTCCAAAAGGCGTTAGCAACGTTGTGTACTTTCTCAAATTTGGATCCAATGGGACTGGCCAATATCCCGAGGTACAGTTCAATTTTGAAAAGATTTTCGACAGCGGGCAATTGAAATCTCTCTCTCTTCTTATGTATTTATTCAATTACTCAGTAAAGTCTACACAAATACTTAAAGAACCATTGGATTTTATCACGATTACTATAGGAGCACACCACTCTGAAGGCGTTACTACAGGGTTTATAACTCCATGTTTAATCATTCTACCAAGTTCTTCTTTGAGTTTAGTCATCAAAGGAATTGCAACTCTTCTAGGTGTTGCTATGGCATACGGAACTGCTTCTGGAACTATTAGAATTTCGTATGGGGTGGCGGAGTGGTTAGCGTTTCGCCTCGCAGCCAGAGGAGCCGGGTTCGATCCCAACTTGTGGCACTGGGTGAAAACTCGGGACTACTCCTTCTGCGTTGAGTTCGCAAGTTCTCTCCCCACTGGTTTAAGGGGTTTTCCCCCGAGTTAACGGTAATAGTTAGTGTAGGGAGCTGGTGGCTCGTGTGGCTTGTAAGGTTTGCTACCACCCTCCTACGCAATGTAACCCGGTCACCTGTTTAAAGGCATAATAAGTCGCTAGATGACTTGGGCCTAAGGTGGTGCCTTGGGTATTAGCCTAGCTGATTATTATTATTATTAAAAATTAACATTTCCCAACCCCTTGAAAATAATTTGAAATTCTTTCTGTGAGTTTACACGTTGAAATTTCGAATAGGTTCTTAACTGTTTGTGAAGTTTCACTAGCTTTCAAACTCAGTAATGGTTTCTCAAGATCTCTTATAACATAGATTCTCTCTCGCATAACATTTATATTCAATGTTAGTTCAGCTTCGAGCATTCCAAGACATTGAAGTTGTGACTTGGCTGGTCTAAAAAGTCGTTTGTTTGGCTTCCGCAATAAATATTTTCCTAGGCTATTTCTATATATAGATTCCGGAATAGCAGTCACTTCAACTCCAGTATCGATTTTGAAAGTTATTGCTGATCCATTAATTTGAATGTCTACTAGCCACAGCTACTGTTTATTGGTTTCCGTAACTTGGTTTATGTCCGTTACTTCACCAATGTACATATTAGAATCGTCACTCAACTCTATAATTGCACCCATGAAAACATCGTAAACCTCTTCGGTAACTTCACGAACAGCTTTCTTTTTCTTGAAAAATTCCCTTGAAAAATGCCCCTTTGCCTTTACAATAGTGACAGGTTAAATTTCTAGGTGGGCATGTCTCTCGTGCATGCCACTGTTTACCGCATATAGAGCAATTTGGTTTTTGAGTATTTCTAGAGTTATCATAACTCTTATTTTCAACAGAGTGCGCTTGACGAGAAATTGTACTATCAGATTCAGACATCTTAAGTTCTTTTTCGCGTTTACTTTAGGCTTGAACTTTAAGCTTATTTTATTGGCATTGACATTCTTGGATTCAGACTGACCTGTATATAATAATTCTTGTTGGCGTTTGACTTCTTCATTTTGACGAGCATTAGCCATAGCGACGGTCATAGTACTATCCAATTGAAATTTCTCAGAGAGGAATTTATCTCGCACCCCTGCAATAATTCTACCTCGGATCATCTCGTCACGGAGAGTTCCATATTCACATATTTCCGCTAACGAGTATAGTGCAGTGATATATTCTTCTACGTGTTCACCTTTTCTCGCAGGTTCCGTGAATTAAACGTCGCGCGTTCAAATACTACATTCTTCCGGATGACCAAATGTGATTCAAATTTGTCGATAACCATCTTATAAATCTTTCGATCAGCAGCAGAGAGCCTAAAAGAAAGAGAAATGTTTCCGTGTGATCGCCCATCATATATATCAAAGCGTTGACCGTTTCCTCATACGGTTTTTCACTTAAACCAGACGGCAATCGAAAACGTTCAAAACGGCAGTTCCATTTCGCCCATTCGCCCGGAGTTGCAAAATTATACTGTTTAGGTGAAAGGACCTGATATGTTGCCCCTGGTGTCGGGTTATTTGTAATAGTTGGCCTTTGAACGGAACGTAGTAGCCTGCATGAAGTTTACACTTTACAAAGCACAGGTACGCTTCGCCATTTTGTTGTCAAAACTAAGCCTTGGCTTCCCACGCCAACCTCCAAAGATTTTATATAGAACTTACACGACTGATATAATTTGTCTCAACGTATGTGGTCTAGATTCTTACAACATCTGAAACCATTGTATATTTTATGTACTGTCTACAAATAATTATATTCAATAAACTAGTAAACAAATGATTCGTGTCTTATGACGTTAGACATCGCGATTACAAGTATTTATATATTGGAAGACCGATAATTAACAAGACCATACTATAGAGTGCTTTCAATTCGAAACTCACGGCGTCACCATATTGCCTATTGATAAAAAAACGGTAACTGTCATGGCGGCCACTATTAACACTACAGCTGTGACGTTACAAGTTTTCAAAATCGTATCAGACGAAAGCACTCTGTTAGTGACATCTATAACTGCTATTGCAGATAAGAAATAATATTATTATAATAATTTACTTAATATCACAGTTACTAAGGGAAATGTTACTAAGTACGATGTCAGTAAGGAATTCACTAGGTACTATGTCACTAAGGGGGATGTTACTAGGTACGAGTTCACTAAGGCGGTCACTAGGTACCATGTTACTAAGGAAATCACTAGGCACAATGTCGTTAAGGGGGATGTTATTAGGTACGATGTCACTAAAGAAGACACTAGGTACCATGTTTCTAAGTAAGTGCCTAGTTACAATGTCAGTAAAGGGAATGTTAGGTACAATGTCACAAAGGAAATCATTAGGCATAATGTCACTAAGGGGGATGTCACTTGGTAAGATGTCACTAATGCGAATGTTTCTAGGTACAAAGTCGGTAAAGAAGTCACTATGTACAATGTTACTTAGGGGATCTCACTTGTAAGGATGGCGATTAGAGGGATGTTACAATGTACGATATCTCTAAGGAAATCACTAGGTACAATGTTACTAAGGAAGTCACTAGGTAAAATGTTACTAAGGAAGTCACTAGGTACAATGTTACTAAGGAAGTCACTAGGTAAAATGTTACTAAGGAAGTCACTAGGTACAATGTTACTAAGGAAGTCACTAGGTAAAATGTTACTAAGGAAGTCACTAGGTACAATGTTACTAAGGAAGTCACTAGGTAAAATGTTACTAAGGAAGTCACTAGGTACTAAGGAAGTCACTAGAAACAATGTTACTAAGGGAATGTCACTTGTAAGATGTCGATAATGGGGATTGTATTAGGTACGATGTTATCAAGAAAGTCAGTAGGTACAATGTCACTAAGGGGAGTGCTACTAGGTACAATATCACTTAGGAAATCACTGGACGCATTGTCGTTAGGGGGGATGTCACTTGGTAAGAACTAAGATGTCAATAAGGGGAATGTTACTAGGTACAATGTCAGTAAAGAAGTCATTAGGTACAATGTCACTAAGGAGGATTTCACTTGGTAAGATGTCACTAACGGGGATGATACTAGATACATTGTCACTAAGGGGGTATTACTAGGTACAATGTCACTAAGGGGGATTTCACTTGGTAAGATGTCACTTAGGCGAATGTTACTAGGTACGATGTCACTAAGGGGTTACTAAGAGGGATGCCACTAGATTCGATGGCACTTTTAAGATTTTTTTGCACTGTACACATACCATTTAATATGCTTGTTAAATAACTAACTTAAAAATACTTTTGAAAGGCTATTAATTTATTAAACAAAAAACTTTCAAAAGATGTTATGAGCATTTTTTTAATCGTGTCTGCATAAATACGGAAATTGGTACTAGATAATTTAGGTATTAGAAATGTGTAACACTAATAGAACGACTTTAGTTCATTAGCGTTTCAACTTTCAACCTTGAGTAAAAGGTACATGTCATTTAAGTGAAATTTTGGGTACTAAGAAAAATCACAAATAACTTAACATTTACTACCCCTTAAAAGTCTCCCAACTATCCTCTCAAATACTTTCTTGGACGCAGTGAAAGGACAAACTGTTACCTATGCATCACCTTTTTCCATGCGTAGATTTGGTTTTTTCCTATGTAATAGCTGTATAACTTCCCGGGGGAAAGAGTCGATATGATAATCAAATTTCTTGAGCGACCCTCGTTTGTAGGTTTTCGGCTCTTTCTCAAAATTTAAGGTAAGCCTCGCAAGAAATCAAAGTTACTATATATATTTGGATTTTTTTGTAACCGGATGATTCTTAAGAAAGTATCAAAGTTAATGTTTTGCAATATCGTGTTACAAACTCTTTAAACAATTCGACAACTAACTCATTCGATCTAGTCTGAAAAATGTGCAATAAATGTGTGAAGATTAGAGATGTTTCAAAATACTAAACGTTTTAATAGATATATACCAAAATCAATATTATATTTATTTATACTTAGCGATAATTATTGTGTTTAGTCCTTTTTTAGCGTTGCTCCCAAATCCTCCTCGTGCCTATTTCGGGCCAAGAGCTTTGGCATTAAAATCCTGGATTTATATTAATATGGGAGCGTTGATGGAAGCCCAGTTACAGATTATATTTGATAAATTTCAGTGATGGAAAGTAAGCAGAATTAAAAACGTTCGATTTCAGCACCACTGATTTGAGAATCACCGATTTTAGCTACGGAATTTCTAAAGAAACCCTCGTTTAACTATTTAAAATTCCGGAGCACACAAACACAAACACGTGTATATACACTTCTCCGATAATTCATTTTGTATCTCCTTCGCGGATTATCGAACCGTAGACTGACGTTGGTTGCTTCCATACATTCCAGATAGAGTTCGCTTATCCTTCAGTTAATGAAATTACGAAAGTCATATTTCACCATGGAGTCCCAAATTCCGCCTCCCCCCCCCCTGAAAATATTTATCGCCGAGCGTGATTCGAGGAGCGAAGGGTGGGGGAGGAGAGGGGGGAGCTGGAAAAGAAAAAAATTGGAAAAGGTTGCCCGTTACTGGGGAAAAGAAGAGCTCGGATCATTCTCGAACCCAAAAAATAAAGAAAAGTCTAAAAGATAGAGAGCAGCGCTGCAGCGGCGTAGAAAGAAAATTGAGAGACAGCTTGTAAGGGGGACGGCTCTTGCGAAAGGGGGAAAATCCTATAAATTTCTCAGGAAGGGGGAAAGAAATCATAGAATAGATTTAGGATCTATTTTTAGACGAGGAAAATAAAGTAAAAAAGTACGATGGGGAAATATGTTGGTATAGGAAAAATTAATATTCTTTAATATAGTTGGAGACAGTTCAAGCGTAAAATTACGCCCAAAGACTAGAATTTTAAATTGAATTTCACATTATTATTGGGATATTTTTATACATCCCCGATTTTCCAGGGCCTTATAAATTAACGCGGAGTGAACCGCATCCCTTACTCGACTAAAGAAAATTTTAACTTTATAGATAAGAGGTTCAGTATCTGACTCTTTCAACAGGTATAAAAAAGTGAATGCCCCCTTTAATCCACTATTCGATTATGATAAAGTTTCCAAAAAAGCGAGGGGTTTGGAGGCTGGAATGGAGAACTTTATAATGAGAAGGTCGGATCTATTGTGGAGAGGACGGAACGAAGTTTCCCAGCAAAGTTTTAATGGAAATAGCTGAAAGGGACTCAATTCGAGAAAAGTCTGGGATTAGGCCGGGTTTCAAATGCGAGGGTATTTCGCGGTACTTCTCCCGACAATCTTTTTCAATAAAATATACAACGAAGTCAACAATTGAATTAAATATGCAAATGCCTATTTATTTTCTATTGCTTGCCAATTCGACGGATATTTTTGTGTTTTATCACGGACATTCAATATACAGGACGAGTCACTGAAATGAAAACTTCGCCGCGAAACGTCCCACGTCTCAGCGGATACTTTTAGCGCAAAGAGAGTCGATGTAAACAAACCGTGACGTCACGATTTTGAAAGCATTGCTCGCTTTGCCTTATCTATTTGGAAGCAAACAAATGAAGATATATTAATTTTAGAATTTAAAATAAATTATCCTAATAATAAATTAATAAAGAAAATATTATTACTCGGCGAAGAAAATAATTTTAAAGGAGAGGAACGAGTGTTAAAAAAAGTAAAGTGATCGCAACGAAAAAGTTTAAGCCTAGAGCTCATTTTCTAACAAATCAAGGAGAAACCATTCCTACTATAACCAAATGTGTGTTATTGTGGAGCATTCATACGCAAACTAATTTAAAACAAATTACACAACAATCTCTTATAAATGGTTTATTGTATCACCACCATACCTTATATTCATCTGTTTCTACCTGGCGATCCATTCTTTACCTAAATGATTTTTTAGGTTTTGAAAATGGTACAAAAAAACTTTTTCCTTGCTCTTCATAAAAAGCGAGTCATTTTTACAGCTCCCATTAACACATCTTTTAGTTTTCCCATTGTTAAACGTATCTGGGATTAACTTATCAACAAAATAATGCAACATTTTCAAGACAATAGTAAAAGGCTAAAGCTCGCCTAAATAACACTCGGCTCCGCCATTTTGTTTGTTTACATCGTCTCTCCTTTTAACTGAGAAATTTTGTTTCAGTACTGCCAGATTTTGGGATAAGTAAGGCGATAATAAAAAACATGGGCGACTCCATTAAGTGACTCGTCCTGTATATTGAATGTCCGTGGTTTTATTGCCTGCTCCTCTTGACTATGAAAGTAAAATAGAGACACTAAACCAGTATTCTAAAATACGACTCGAGAAAACGTAGAGTGGGTAAATTTCTGTACACGAATGATTTTATTTGAATTTATTAGTTCATTAACACTCATAATGATTGAATAGGTGCTTCAATAAAACCTTTCTTTTTGATAATTATCGCTCTCAGGTAATTAAGTCGATCTTTGACTACACTCACTCGTTTGTGAGAGAGATTTCGTGTAACATTTAGGTTATTTTCAGTATCAATTTACTTTTAATTTATGGTATTAAGATAATTAGTATTTGGATGTAATAATAATAATAATAATAATAATAATCAGCTAGGCTAATACGGGTTACAACGCGTAGGAGGGTGGTGGCAAGCCCTTTATGCCACACGAGCCAACAGCTCGCTACACTAACTATTACCGTTAACCTCAACAACATTTTATGGAAGGGGAACAGATCGTTATTTGCGCTAACAAGAGTTTAAAAAAAATTCGTGGCAAGCCTTTCTATTTGTCACAATGTCTCATTAGTAGCAGCGATACGCCAAAAAATAACAAACAAGCCACTTTACACCATGCGGAAGTCGGCCGTGTTGGAAAATGGTCGCCATTTCTCAATGATGTATATATCAACAAATGAGGCGTTCACAGTGGCGTAGCTGAGAACTCAGAGCCCCCCCCCCCCGCAAAAATCTCTATGAGGCCCCTTTTTAATTTTTTTATGGTTAGCGGGGCCCCCCCCCCGAAGCTCGAGGCCCCCCCGAAGCTCGAGGCCCCCCTTGAAGCTCGAGGCCCCCCACACCGTGAGCCCTGCGGACCATCAGCTACGCCCCTGGGCGTTCAATATGTAGTACCTATAGTAGCTATCGTCTAAGACTCTAAGAAATCCGTCACTGTAAATAGGTATCACAAAAAAATCCCATTTTCATACGCCTTAGCTAAAATATAAAAGTATTGGTTAAATTATATTAATTGAGAGTATATTTAATCATAAAATATTAAGAGGAACCCCACCCCAGCTCTTTCAAGAACAACGCCAAATATCAAATGTGAACGGTAGCAACTGTGTATGGAATTTTTTGTTGATACGAAGGACATAAATAATTAAGTACACGCATTCAAGAATCTTTCTAGGGGTACCACATTTTCGAAGTTTGAATTTTCGTCTACAGTTTTATCCAAACCAATGTTACCAGAGTTAAATAAAGTACTCTACTACCCATGCTGGATTTGTCACCAGTCCGCGCTTGTGAACGCTGGCGTAGGGCATTATGATGATACCACCGGTGTAGTATGCTTTTTGATTCACTTGGAGCACCGGGATATAAATTTCTGACCCAAAAAACCACCAAGGACTCTATGGACACCATCAAGAGCTATCGGAACACCGCCAAGGACTATCTAGACACCACCAAGGACCATTGGACATCATCAAGGACTATCTGGACACCATAAAGGACTATCTGGACACCATAAAAAACTATCTGGACACTACCAAGGACTATCTGAACACTACCAAGGACTATCTGGACACTGTCAAGGACTATCTGGACACTGTAAAGTACTATCTGGACACTGTCAAGGACTATCTGGACACCGCGAAGGACTATCTGGACACCGCCAAGGACTATCTGGACATCATCAAGGACTTTCTGGACACCGCCAATTACTATCTGGACACTTCCAATGACTATCTGGACACCTCCAACGATTATCTGGACACCGCCAAGGACTATCTGAACACCACCAAGGACTAACTGGACAATGCCAAGGACTATCTGTACACCGTCAAGGAGTATCTGGTCACCGCCAAGGACTATCTGGATACCACCAAGGACCATCTGTACATCATCTAGGACTATCTGGTCACCACCAAGGACTCTATGGACACCATCAAGAACTATCGGAACACCGCCAAGGACTATCTAGACACCACCAGGACATCATCAAGGACTATCTGGTCACCGCCAAGGACTATGTGGACATCATCAATGACTATCTGGTCAGCGCCAAGAACTATCTGGACACCGCCCAGGACTCTATGGAAACCACCAAAGACTATTTGGACACCACCAAAGACTATCTGGACACTGCTAAAGACTTCTCTGAACACAATCAACGACCATCTGGGTTTTCTGATTAAAGGTGTTTCCCCACGCTGTTCAGTTTCCCTTTTAAAAATTTGAGGTTAATGGTAATAGTTAGTGTAGGGAGTTGTTAGCTGACGTGGCATGAAGGGTGTGTCACCACTCTATTACGCTTTGTTACCCGGCCACCTGAGTTAATGGCTTTAAAAGTCACTCGATGACTTAGGCACAAGGTTTCTGGACACCGTCAGTAGTTATCGGGACAACGTCAGGGGCTATCGGGAGTTCGGGACACCGTCAGGGGATATCGGAACACCGTCACTGACTATCTGAATCTCTCCGAAACTTTTTTTTAGCTGTAGCTCAGAGTACTTTATTTAACGATGGTAATGTAAAAATTAGAAATTTTATGACACTGAACCCCTTGAATGGGAGTTTCATAAATACATAAATTATGTAATGACCCCTGTACGCGAGTTTAATCTCGAATAAATTATTTAATTCTACGCGGAAAGTAGCGTGGGCCTATTTCTTATCAAAATCTAGAAGCGTAAAAACCTCGTAAAAGGTTAAACCAAACGAAACACCCAATTCTTTCCGTCCTAATAACGTTCCTCCGCCCACAGCGTGCGGAGTGCAAAGAAAGCGAAAAGGAAAACAAGAAAACAGGCGTGGCTTATATATAAATATATCAAGATGGCGGAGGGAGGGAGGGAGGGAGGGAAGGAAGGAGCTTCATAAAGATTTTATAGCCCGGCAGCGGACGAGTATCGCTGGCAAGCTTCGATATTAAGGCGTTAACTGCCGAAATAAAATAATCTAGCTCAGCGAATACAGAAAGGGGCTTCCGGCACGTTCTCAACGCATAGACCCAAAGGAAGCCCGCCTAGAGACGGAGAAACGAGAAAAAGCGCCGCGGGAATAAGAAAGGCAAAGATGAACCAAAAAAGAAAATATTCGGTCGCATAAAAAAAACTTTGAAATTGTTGGGTGGAAAAAGCGCGCACTCAGCAGCGATATTGGGTCCACTTATAAACGGCCGGGCATTATTCCTAGTACTGATCCTGAAAAAACTATGGACTGCGCGAAAATAATTAAAAAAAGCTACAAAAAAAGTTACAATCATATACTATCCTCCCCTCCCCTTCGGTTCATTATAAATTTGGAAGGTCAAATTACAATAAATAAAAGTGTGAATACAGTATGTCCATGATAAAAAGAAGTGACAGTTGACGGAAGATCTTGTTCGCTGAAATTTCTCTGGCCTATATTTAGTGGCGTAATTAGGTTTTGAGGAGACACATTCCATAGAAACGCCTTGTTTTCATAAAGTATTTTAATCATTATTGCTAAAAATCACTAACTGCCAAACCTAACTAAAAGTCAAAACTATCACACTCGCTCAAAAGTCTTAATAAAAAATCACGAACTACAAAACCAGTCACAAATTTTTAACTACCTAAGCCCGTTAAAGCGTCCTAATTTGCCAAGAGCACCCAAAAGTTACAAACCACCACAGTCATTCAAAACTTAGAAATCATTCGTCCCGCTAAAAATCCAAAACCTCCAGGCCCGAAGAAAATCCAAAAATCAGAAAATCCGCCCAAAATTTACTAATCGCCAAAACCAACCAAAAGTCACAAACCAGCCATTCCGCTCATAAATCACAAGCCACCAAGCCCACCATACCTGCTCAAAATCACAAGACTCAAACCCACCTAAAAAGCCACCAACCGACAAATCTTTTCAAATATAACAAACCTCAAACCCACTCTCCAGTTGAACCACCAAACCTAATCTAAAGTTAAAACTACCCAAATGTCACAAACAGGCGAAGCTGCCCTATAAAGTCAGGAACAGTAAACAAAATCCTAATTTAAATCGAATAAATGCTGTGTCATACACATTAAGGACATTGACTCTAGAAAACTAAAGCTATCGTTAAACCAACCACCTATTTTCCTCATACGAGTCTTGATAAAAATATGTTAGGAAACTCTTACATTCAGGGAAAATACGAATTCCAGTCGTTATCGCGGGATTCACATATTAAATATTTACACCCTCATCTATACAAGACCCAAAGTTCTACTAGGTCAATAGTATCAAAGCTAAGACGGGTTATCAAGGACGTTTTGTTTGATTCGGAAGTTCATTCAACTTCTCGGAAATATAAGTGAGACATAGTTGGCTGCTCAAAGGTTTTTCAACCGCAATGTCTATCAAATAATAGATATTGAACCCACACAGAAAAACGAATGTTTCCTCTACACCGCTATTTCTCTAAAAATGTCTTCTTCTAACGAAAGAGTTGAAAGAGACAAGAGGAGAAACAAAGAACAGATAAAAAAATTCGATCTAATTCATTATTTACAGACCTAATAATTATCTAACTATTCAATTAGCTTGCAAATCATTTTATCAGTCTGTTCGTAATCTACGCGTTCCTGACGATGTAACTGCCGTAACGGTTAGACAATTTTGGTGAAATGTTCTGATCCCAACCTCAGAAAACAATATGGTATTCACAGGTCAGTCGACGAATGTGACAGCGTTAAACCAAAAATCATTTCCGCAAAATTAAAAATCGTAGTACACGCACGGTATATAAAATTGAATAAAATAGAAAATTCGGTAAATTTTTTGATAATTGGTTTTTAATTATTCGCTGTTTTTAATGACACCTTTGAAATATTCATTAAATATATGAGAAAATTCGACGAATACATTTTACGAGCATAACAGCCTTTATTTATATACAATAAACATAGTCCTAAAATAGACTAAAAATATATGTTGACGATGGAAATAGTTTCGCCATTATATCCATTTAAAAAAAAAACACACACACAATTCTAAAAAAGGTTTGCACTAGTCAGACTGATTGTCGAATTTTCACCATATCAAATATAGTCTGGCAAACTTCACGCACCATTATTAAATTGTCTTGATATTTTACGTTGAAGGCAAGGATTGGAAGCGAAATCCATTTTGCATAGCCATTCAACGAACTTCTGAAAGTGCATTGTCGGGATTTCAGCACGCGTGTCACCTCAGTCCGTTCAAGCTAATAAAGAATTTCTAGACGAGCGGAATTTCTGACTCGAAATTGTCAGAATTTCGCTCTTTCAATTGAAAGTTACTCAATAGAGCGTGTGTTAAGAAAGACTCCTCCAGACTTGATATTATTTTCTAGGCTTTCCTTCAAAGTCTAGCACGAGAAGAGGGCCTAGAAAATAAAAGTCTGGTAAGTTGGGTTTCTCTTTCCAAAGCGATAAGGTTTCTATTTTCTACAATCTCTTCAATAAATGTCGACAGATATCTCTGGTGACAAGTTTAAAGCGGGGGGGAGTGGTTGGGCTGGAGAACGGTGTTGTAAGCGGTGACCCAGGGGGGGGAGAAGTAAAGTGATAAAACTACTAGTTCTGGGGAGAAGGTGAATTGCCAGAAAGATCGGAGTGACACCCTGGTTTCGAGAGAATCCGTCGGAATTTTGGAAGCATCGACGTAATCTCTCTTTTATTTTGGAATAAACAAAAAACATCGAGTGAACGGGAGAATGCCGCATAGTTTTTATAAATTGCGTAGAGGAGACGTATATAAACGGAGGGTGGACGCAATTTTGAAAATCTAATCACGGTGATTACCAGAAATTGAATCTTGGCAAAGGCGAGGGAACGTTTTCAGAAGTTGGAGGAGCGCGACGAAGCCCTGAGATACGAAGGCATGTCAAAATCCGAAAAGGTACAATAATTTAGTCTTTCGAAGTTTATATTATTTAAGGTAATTATTAACGTTAAGTAAATTTCAACTATAATTTTATGCATATAAAATATTTATTTGAAACTAAAAATATTGCGATTACCAACAAATTACCGGAAGTGTTCAGCTTTGTATTTGCCTTGAGTTCAGTTTTGCTCCATTAAGCCTTTCATACCTTTAGCTTGTCAATTTTAAGTTTATAACTGAGCCAAAGTTGAAGAGACAGTTAGATTATATATTTTACATATATTAAAATATTTGGGAGGATCATTATCTCCTAGTTCTTACACCCCTGAAACTGTTATCGGTCATTTTGAGCCTTTCTTTAAAATATGTTGTAGACCTGTCATACCCCGATAGACGCCAACCTTCTACACAATGAACAAGATGCCTATTCAAAAATTTGATAGCCAGATAAATAACATAATCGAGTTTGCTAAACGGGCACGTCTGGGATTAAAAGTTTCGATGAAACGAGCCAATTCGGCGGTGGTACGATCATAATTTGGAACAAATTGGAGAGAGAGGGCGTTAAATATATCAAAAATCGGTACGTGATAAAGCGTATTAGTTCGAATACGGTAAATTAGACGCGGATCGCCGCGATAAGAAAGAGTATTTATCACGAGTGACCCACTTTCGACGCCGTTTCCACGGACCTTTGTGCCGGCCTCGTTAAATCGAGAGAGATTAGAAGGCAATGGAGAACGATTTGCAGCTCCATCCTTCAGATAACACAAATAGGAACTTTCTGGGATTATGGACGAGCGAGAGGAAGGAGGGGTGAGGGCCACCTAGGGGAGCCTCCCGCGTTAGCGTGTATACATCGCGCCATACTACACCCTCTCGATCAAACCTCTAACTAGATTCCTCGAATTTCATCCAATCTAATGGAAAAGGCCGCCTACGCCGGGCAGTTCGAGGCTGGGTCCTATCTAATTTAAGTTGGCCTCCCTTCTTCCGGCGTGATAAATTCATTTAATATGGAAATGTGAACTGACGCCAATATTGGCATCCGGCATTTATAGGAAAGCAAATTTTACGCTAATACGAAGGGATTAGAGAAGCGCAACTTCTAAATATCGGGACTCGTGCCCCGCTAGAAACAAGCGCGGGTGCCTCGTATACATTCCCGTACATATCGTTCCCCCATCTTCCGGGATCCATCGACACCGATTACGACTTAACCAATAGGTTTAATTACAATTGTTACGGTCAAAAACAGACATAAATCGGCGTGATTAATCGAGGCGTTTACTAAAGAGAGGCGATTCGGCCAACGCCTAAACAATGGCGAAAATTGACAGTCTTGTTAGCTATAATCAACGCCGCATTTTGGCTATTAGCATTTAACCTATAGTATCAACGTCCTTTCTCTCATCACACCCTGCCTTAGAGCCACGGATGTCAACTTGTCTAGATTTCTCGAGAAAACAACATATATCCTAACTTCCTAAGTTAAAAACCTTTAGTTTCGTAAGAGCTAAAACCTAATATTAAACGCGACGCGACCGTTGTATTTGAGCCAGGCAGAAACGTCAAACACGATAAGATAGAAAAGGTAAAATTTTGACAATATGATAGATCAGGAGAGTTCGGGAACAATAAAAACATCATTTACCGTTCATTTCACGATACCCGAGAGACCTCTCTATAATAGAATATTATACCAACAAGAACGGGAAATTCGGGGTACATATCCTTTAGACGCGTATGAAAGCGGCCGAGAAGTCGTCCTCGCTTCATTATTTATCTACCCATTTTGTCCTTAGAAAAAGAGTCAAAAGAGCGCTATGGCAGAGAGAAAAAGATTCGCGAAACTGCTCAATTTCGCTGCTAAATCTCGAGAGGAAGGATACACTTTTTGGGGTTAGCCCGGGCACACGTATGTACAGTTTCTCAAGTTATTTACGAAGCGAAATAGAAGGAAGACATTTGGAGTGTGAGAAGAAAGAAAAATATCCTTATGTCAATATGAAGTTTTCAGGAAGTTTTGAGTGATCTATTATATCTGAAGGGAGTTGAGGCGCGGCCATGGGAGGAGGCCATCGCCGAGTCCCGCTGAGTTTCTTTTGGAAATAACCCCTTCTCCTTCAAAAAACCTTTCTTTTCCGTGAGGTCTTGATCTTTCTCTCGTGTCACTCTCTTTATATAGAGAGAGAGGGAGAGAGAGCGCGGGACCCCGCTTGATTCCGCGACTCTCTTCCCTCTTTCCATTTTTTCCAGGCCAATGGTCGAACTCTATAAATAGAGAAATGGGGTTCGAGCCCTGAGTAAACCTCCCTCCACCCCACCGGGGTTATATTGCCCCACGCAATCCCCATACTAACCAAAACCGAGTGTCAGCCGATCATTCAGTGCCTGGCCGGTAGAGGGTAAAGTATGTTCCCAATTAACCTTCGCCCGAGTGTCAGATCGCGTCAGAATCCGCGTCCACCGTACCGTACACGAAAAAGCGGAACAAAGAAAAAGAAAACTGGCGTAAAGATGGGTAGATGCTGGAAGCGAATGCGTTTTTCGTTCGGATCCCGCGCGAAACTAGGAAACATTTTTTCTCTTCCCTCAATTTATGTAGAGCTATACCCGGCCACCGTCTGCTCTTTATTGACGTCCAGTTTTTCCCCCATTGGCTCTCGCGATGGTCAGGAAGCTCGAGAAAAACTATATACCGGCTTTGAAAGAATAAAAAACAATAATTCTACTGGGTTTTTTTGCTGATAGGTTTAGCTACGTTTTCCCCTGAATTTATTTCAAGCCGTTGATTTTCCTAGAGTGCCACGATTTTGACAAAGACAAGTTACTCATCTCTATCCGGAAAAGTTATTTTCTAGATGGAGCCAAAATATAATAATCGTTTTTTGATATATTTTCTACGTCAAACATCCCGGTACCAACGGAAAAGGTATAAAGAGTTTTTTAACGCGATTATAGAGCGTTGACTCCTGGTAGTAGGCCGCTCCCTGAACACCGGCGTGTCGCGTGACGAACACTTCTACAGGCGTCGACGGTCGAAAATTGACGGAAAAGAAAGGGAATGTAATAATATTCTCGACGTGAAAATACACGGTGAATAAATTATGACAAAATAACAGGGCGCGGGGATAAAAGGACGGTGACTAGATAATTATTCCCAAATGACATTACATAGGATGTTGTCCTAATTCGCAGGTGTAAAACAAGGATCCGACAGAGGAGCAAAGCGGAATGAACCGCCGTATTCGAAGCTACGCGTTTATGCGATTAAACGAATTAAGGTATAATAATGTATTCTAGCGGGTATACATTCCTATTCTTACGAGAACTGGCTTTGGTTGTCGAGGGTGGTGGCAAATATTACTCAGAAACATTAGATGTTTTTCGCGCATTAATCCGCGAAGTGATAAAGTAGTAGTCGCCCAAATGAAACGGGGAGTGTCTACTTAGGCTCGTATTCTAATTAAAAGGGTCTCCAAAGTTCGGTTCCAAAATGTGTCTAAAGTCAGTAAAGTGCCAAATTTACGGTTGACTCTGCCCGCCTCTACCAAGGCCGAGTGAGGGGTTGGGGTAGAGGTTGGCGTTTGAATAAGAAATTATACGATTGTTTAAATTTATCCATAACCGAGAATTATTCAGAAATATTCGAAAAAATGATTAATTTTGCATGTTAAATCGAAGTTTAATCCTATAATTTATTCGTATAAATCAAATAATACTAATTTTAATGATTAATTGAAATTTTTGTGGTTAATTTATTTGTTCCACCGACCTCTAGGTTGGGGGGAAGAAAAGCATGCTCAATTTTATTTTTTTTTGCCACCGAACTTTGGAGCCCCTTTAACTTAATATTTACTTATTATTGTATAAAAATTGCTTCGTTACTTAAGTAACTTCCGTTAATGAAAAGCCATTAGCGACAAAGGCTTAGCCTCGCGAATTAATTTTCTATATGGGAATAACGCGTGCCACTAGGCCCGTGGACATCCAAGGGGAAACGCGGCAAATAACCAAAATGGGACACCGATATATAACCGTCGAAACACAGTTTCATCTTCCGACATCAGAAAAAATAAATAAAAATAAAACACTCGACGAAGGGAGTCAAATATTCCCATTTTTACGACTTTCTCGCGACGTCCTTTCCCCCCTAGAATTATTCACGCCGTAAAAAGGCGTCCCGCTAGACTATCTCATACACCACCCCGTATAATCCTCGAATATTGACGGACAAAGTTGAACAACTACGTAAGACGTGTTTAGATAGAATTCCGGGCTTAGAGGTCATACGCGTGGTACGAAATTTATCAAGTGGTACGTGAAAAAGTGATTCGGTATAAAATGGAAGGGAGGAAAAAGTGTCGTCGATTACCCGGAATGAAGCCAATGCTAATCCGGCCAGAAAGGTTCTTTTTCGAAGCGGCTATCGCGGCTGCCTTCGTCGAATCCGGGCCAAAGAGGTAAATTACGCTTTTAGAAAATATCGTCTTTCTCGGAGAAAAAAATGAAGAAGTGGCGGCGAAGAAAGAAACATCGGCGGAAGCAGAAAGGCGAAATAGTGGCAATAACGAAGTGCATTTTTTGGCCCCGAGTTCGTTCCTCCCCCGTATCTCTCTCTCTCTCTCTCTCTCTCTCTCTCTCTCTCTCTCTCTTCAGTCACTTTTTTCAAGCTATAGCCTCAAATTGGATTATATGTTTAGAGAGTCTAATTTACAAAATAAAAGAAACCATGTTCGAACGAGATGGAAATGCCGAGGACAATCTCCGCGACTTTATCAAAGGGCTTTAAAAAGTACGCTATTGGTTGAACACAAATTACGACAAACGAAAAATATATTTCCAAAGATAAAAGCCATGTATTTCGATGATCAATTTGTCGGCTAAAAACTATAAGGATGGTACTTGTCACAAAAGAAGGAAGTACACTCTTAAAAAAGGGTGTTTTAATGGTATATTAAGGGTGTAATATCTGTAAAAAAACACTCTTTAATGTTAATTTAAACGCCCTAAAGGGATTTTTACTGTCCCAAATTAAAAACCTGAAAAGGTGTATAAAGGGTGTTATATTACCCCGTAAATTGAGTGATTTAACACCTGGTAAGGGTGTAGCTCCATTAAGGCAGTAGTTTAGTACCCTAAAAGGAGTATTTTAACACTTTAAAGGGAGTATTGTAGCACCCTTACGGCAGTAGTTTAGAACCTTAATCAGAGTAGTTAAAAACTTTAAAGGGAGTATTATAGAACCCTTAAGGGAGTATTGTAGAACCCTGAAAGGGGTAGTGTAACACCCTGAAGGGAGTCGTTTGGTACCCCAAAGGAGTAGTCTTGTACCATAGAGGGAGTAGATAATAACCCTGAAGGGAATAGTTTTATACCACAAACTGTTAACAAAGGAACCAAAACGGAGGACATAAATACCCCAAACCGTGTAAATAAACACCCTAGCAGGAAAACGGCTTTGTAAGGTGTAGAATAACATTCTTTATAAACCTCTTAAGGTGTTCAATATGGGACAAGAAAACACCCTTAAAGGTTTGAAAAGAAACCCTTTTTTTAAGAGTGTATAAGCTGACGTCATAGGTCACCGAGGTCACGCGGAGGTATGACGTCAAAGTCCGCTTTTTCGTCTAACTGCGCGAATGTCAGATGTTATTGAAACTCGCTTATTGGATTCTTTCAAAGGACGCGAGTGAATCGAAATTACCTATTTCATTCTTAATCTCGAATCCAGGGATAGATTGTGTGTGTATAAATATGTTAAAAACTTCGTATTTCGAAGGTCTTAATACAGCTTTCTAATTACACCGACATATGGATAAGCTTCAACCAAATTAATAACTACCAACTTCAATACAGAGACGTATCCAATATAACGAAATTTGACTTATAGAAACGACGGCAACGAATCGGAATTCAACGAGCTACAAAGAAGCGCGTCTTTCCTTTTGACGCTTACGTAATGATCAGTAAATGAGAAGTCGAGGTTCATTACTATTCGTTATAAAGAATTCAATTTCACGGAGTACATTAGGAGAGGGCCGGGAAGGGAAAAAATAGCGCGTATTCGTAGCAGCTCAGACTCTAATAATTCTATGGTCAAAGAAGGCGCAGAGAAAGAGACTGGGATTTTTCGCTTCTATACCGCGAGATCGGGAGGCTGAGGAGAATTTATTTTTTATTTGGTTCAAGGAGCGAGTGTTACGGGAATGATAAAAGAGGCTCGACTCGGGCCCGCTAACGTCGCTATTATTCAGTTTTGTGAGGCTTATTAAGGGGCAAAAGGCCCCCTCTTCCATTAGGGGAAGCCAAAATTCCAGATACACCCCTTAAAGCCGGCACCGCCCTTAAAATACTACCTGGAGAGGGTTTAAGGTGATGGCTGAAATTTAGAATTTTCAAGCGTGAAAAACAATAAAATAACAACGTCCGTTCTACAATATTTCATTCCGCGTAACCATGATTGCTAATAAAATATAAAGTAAGCGATGATGCGCGGTTAACTGAAAATTTCTACTTTCCGCGAAATCTGTACGCGCTTCCTAATTCCACGAAAATTTTTACTACGCTATAACATTTATATATTTATTTAATAAAATTTAACCACGAACTAACCGCTCGGGGATCTATTTGGCGCGCTAATTCTAGTGGAGATACCGCCATCTATTCGAAAGTAATGGAACTAGACAAATCGTAATGGAGTTTTTAATCTTTTCTCGTTTCGCTACATCTTTTCCCATTTCCGTTCTTATTAGAAGACGCGTACATACATCGAATGGAAGCGACCAGTAGCCCTTGGTCTGAATCTAATTATGATATACCGGAAAGGGGTGCGTCTTTTCATCTCTTCCAGCCCGACTGATGAGAAATTTGGTCGGCGAAGACACATGCCCCGGATAAGGGTATAAATAAAATATGAAGGCGACGCGGCTAAGAGAGCGAAGATAACTAATAAAGAGATTTTCGTCGTCGTGCCTGAAAACAAGGTAGATGTCACCGGAGTCGAGCAAAAAGTCGTTCGCGGCCCAAAACTAACAAGGACAGTCCGCTACCGCGCGTTTCCTATATAAATCCGTCAGTCCCAACCTTAATCCCTTCTCGCTTAATCCCACCTCAGTCCACCCGAAATTCCATTTCCTCTTTCCGCGCGTCTCGAACGTCTTCCGCTCATCTCGCGCCTTCATATCCTTCAAAGGCAAACGCGAAAAAAAACAAATCAGGAATTAGCCTAAAACCTAAAAAAAAACGAGCTTCTTCATATTAAAGTAGCCTGTGTAAAATATTCATAATATTTTGAATATAATTAATTTATTATTGTATTTGTATTTCATTTTGTTGTATTGTTATTTCATTTTTGTAATGTTTTGATTTTACTTATTAATTTTTTTGTATTCTTTTAAGTTCTATTTAATATCTTGTATTGAGTATGTTTCCATTTTAGAAATTGTATTTGTGGAGAAGCGCCTGTGTTCAGTGGCCCCCTTCACACCCTTTCAGCGCGTGCCCCCACCAAAGGGGGACCCTTTGTCCAGCAACGGATGGTTAAGATTTCTGACGCCGATTCCCGCGCCCTTTTACTTTCCCAAATGTACGTTTGAAGGGGGACCAATATCCTGAACACAGGTTGCAAGATTCCAAGCAACTCCTCGAAATTTCCATGACGAAAGAGTGGATAAATTCTTTTCCACTAGCTCAAGAATGTTATTCCGACCGTAGTGGTCCCGTTTTGTCAATGCTCCAGTTTTAACTACTGCCCTTTAGCGAGAAATATCGTAGTAGTTCCTCCCGAATAAATCCAGTGTTATTGTTTAATTTTAGCGTCGTCATGTTTTTTTAATCTAGATTTTAGTAGTCGCGTACAACCCAGTTTCATTTCAATTTACTTTAGTTTAATCCTTCTCTCCCCAAACCACCGGTTATTTTTCAGTCGGTAAGCGGTCGGGTTCGTAATCTCTCCCACAGCCTGGGCTTGATCAAAATGCGCAATTTGTTTTATCTTCGCGCATTTTATTTTGTGGAGAATAAATGAAATAAGTATTTTCTAGAATGCTATGGAACGCCAAACCGGAAAAAACTTATTTAAAACTCAAAATTTATAGTAAAGAGCACTATAATATAGTAGAAACGTCAGCTATAATGTAGTAGGGAGCACTATAATATAGTATGGCATGCCAAACCGAAAAAAACTCTTAGTTATAGTAGAAAATGCATCAATGGTAGAAAAATTCATTGATAATATGTTAGGAAATCGATCCATAATAAAGTAGAAAATTAATCTATAATATGGTAGGAAGTTCATCCATAATAAAGTAGAAAAAAAGCTTCTATAATATAGTAGGAAATTCATCCATAATATAGTAGAAAAAAGCTTCTATAATATAGTAGAAAAAAAAGATTCTATAATATAGTAGAAAAAAAGCTTCTATAATATAGTAGAAAAAAAGCTTCTATAATATAGTAGGAAATTAATGCATAATATAGTAGAAAAAAGCTTCTATAATATAGTAGAAAAAAGCTTCTATAATATAGTAGAAAAAAAGCTTCTATAATATAGTAGAAAAAAAAGCTTCTATAATATAGTAGAAAATTATTTATAAATGAATTTTTGTACCCTATTATAGATCAATTTTCTACTATAATAAAGATAATTTTTTCCAGTTTGGCGTTCCATAGTGTGCAGACTCTTGAGAGAATTGAACGCTTTTCCATAGAAAGATCTAAGTTAATAAACAAAAAGGAAATTAGGATTCGCATGAGAAACGAGCGGCACGAATTAAGCGCGATTCTAAAGTTCAAAGGATTTCCCCAACTACTAGAGAATTGAATTACGTCAATGTAAAATAGGCGAGAGACTTTCTCTACTGAAAAATACATAGACGTAATTTCATCAAACCCTCTTTACAAGAGAGGGGTGTTTCTTGGAAGATAAAGAATATTTAAAAATATTAAGTGAACTTTAGTTACTTTGGTATTTTAGGGATGAGGTATGGAAATTTAGCTTTCAATCCAAGCTTTTATTTTAATTATAGTGCAAAACGTTGGTGAAGTTCACCTCCTGAAACAGCTAATTAGAAGCGGAACTACGGTAACCGAGGCTTTGTTAAAAAAATAATCGCTTTTTATTATGGAAAATTATTACGCATTATTGAATTGGAGCGTAAAATTCGTTACTATTAACACTCGCTTCGTTACTGAAGTTAGGTATTTTCGAAATTGATACTTAAACGCGTCTTCGCTCGTATTTATGGGCATTACTTAAGCCTCGTCTGCGGCCCCTCTTTTGTTATGGGTCTATTGTTAGCCTGCAAGGAGGAAGAAGGAAGTAAGAAGTTCCTGTTCCAAAACATTGAATAACGTAATTTCATTAACGGAAAACTTTCAGCGTAAAACTAACGTGTATTACGTTACTTGGGATAGTAGCAGTTAAGGTTTATTCTTACATAACAAATAGGTATGTTTTGACTCAAAAAAGCACGCGTCAACAGACTCAACAAGGGGAAATCACGAAATATTTAAGTTCAGTTCAGGACCGTGCAGAGAAATAGACCCATTACGAAAGAGGGGCCGCAGACGAGGCTTAAGTGTGACCTCTGGACGGAACATCCTGCTTGTGACGTTTTGAACCACGTGACCGCCATTGAAATATACAGGCGGAAGTAAGGAAACGGATGTTCCGTCCAAATGCTGAGTTGCCAGGTAAATATGTTAATTTTCGGCCCCTCAACTTTCATCTGGGTCTATTGTGCCCGGGACAAATTACGTCACCGCGGCCCTTCCAGCGGCGGCGGAAGGTTTTTTTTGGGGGGTACAAAGAATCGAAAATGGATGCCTGGCCGGGAGCCGATAGCCCTAGATTTTTTTGTCGAGATATTTAATACATATTTCCAGATTTTCTTTAACTTATGAGTTACCGATTTTAGTCGAATTAAACAGCTGGTTAATCAAACTAGCCCAAATTAATTAATTAATTAATTTTATTTTATTTTATCATCGTACTTATGACCAACTCTACTCTCTCTCTAATCTTTAACTACCTCATTCATTTCAATTTTATCTAGTTCATCTTGATACGCGTATGCAGATATTATTTAAGCGGTATTGTGTCATCGTACTTCTTAGGAACAGGGCGTACTACGGTGAGAAAACTAGCGTGGACGATACTAACGAAAAGACTAATAATCAGCTAATAATAATAATAAAAAGCTAGGCTAATACCAAAAGGCACCACTTTAGGCCTAAGTCATCAAGCGACTTTTTAAAGTCATTTATTCAGGTTGCCGGGTTACAATTCGTAGGAGGCTGGTGGCAAGCCCTTCATGCCACACTAACTATTACCGTTAACCTCAACAGGCTTTTAGGGAAAGGGAAACCGAAGAGCTCGAGGGAAAACCACTTTAAACTAAATGTCCTTAAGAATGAAAACTGCACAATTCGATTTACAAAATAATTTAATAGAGAAGATATTTTCAGGAATAAAGTTATTTTAAACGTGTATATATATATCTATATATCTATATATAAAATTTTGGGGGGTACAAATATATACCTTGTACCCCCTACTTTCGTTGGGCGGGGGTACAATGTACTCCTGGGCCCTTCTAACTAGAATTTCCAAAGAGGGGTGCTGCTGAAGGGCAAGGCGATGGGCAAATATCTTACCGTGCCCCTATAAAGCATACTTCTGGGTCCATTTTCACTGGGTCTTGGGAATTTTGCCCTCCCCCCCCCCCTGCCTCTCTGTACGGCCCTGGTTCATTTTGGTGTCGCAGCGGTCGATATCTGATAACCTCGCGTAGTGATGGCTAAAGAGATTTCTAAACACTCTCCTTGACGAATTCAATTGACTAACGCGTGTCAGGAATCAATACCTCTACTTGGAATGCTTATCGCTGCAGATTTTCGTCTCTATGTGGCTGACGGTTTTTTTGACGTCACACTGTTAAAAAAATTCGTTCAGAAGACGTTCAACTTAGAACAGTCTGTTCAAAAATGAACGATAGCGTTCTAAAGGTATGTAACAGAGAACGGTGTGTTCAAGGTATTTTTTTTCGTTCAAATAAGAACGAATGCTCTTTCGCCCTCTGGAGGAAGGCTTGTAAACTACACAATAGAATAGATTCGTTCCCCTTAGAACAGGTTTTACACACAACCCTATATGGATTTCTTTGTATTGGTTTCATGTACATGTACTAACATGTAAGCGTGACACTTTCAAAGTATGGCCAAAAGTAACAAATAAGTGACACTATTTTGCGGAAAACGTCGTAAGGCCAAAAGTAACAAATAAGTGTTACACTATTTTGCGGAAAACTTCGTAAGGCCAAAAGTAACAAACAATTATAACATCCATAAAGTAATAAATAGGTGGTTTAGAGTGCGCTTTGTTATAGGTAGTTTTTTCGTACATTATTATGTTGTTTTAAGTTAGTGTACTGGTTGATTGAAAAGGTTTTATGTATGTTACCTGATGTTACGCATATCACTTTGGTCTTAGATATTTTAAATTTAATAAGATGGTTATAGTTGAGGTTCGAACTAAATTTAATTAAATAGTTTCAGGCCTGGTTCTCCTTTTCGGTGGGCAATGGGTTAGGTTAGGTTACTTTTATTAATTAAGCATGATGCACCGCCGGCAGGAGACATGAGCTATAATTTTGAAAGCAATTACTTCATGTACTCTTTGTATTGGATAACGATAAAGCATTCCAAGTCGAACCAGAAAATGATCCACGGCGAACGGCAAAGAGTTCTACCGCGAACGACAAAGCGTTCCGCGGCGAACGAGAAAATGATCCACGGCGAACGACAAAGCGTTCCACCGCGAACGACAAAACGTTCTAATTTGAACAAAGAAGGTTTGTTCAATATAGAACATCTAAGTTCAATATTGA
This sequence comes from Leiobunum rupestre, assembly GCF_980474605.1. Classification (NCBI taxonomy): domain Eukaryota; kingdom Metazoa; phylum Arthropoda; class Arachnida; order Opiliones; family Sclerosomatidae; genus Leiobunum; species Leiobunum rupestre. The sequence goes on from NC_143391.1 coordinate 20,871,701, forward strand.
ACGATCAACCATCGTTCTTTATCGAACGAATATTTTTTGTTCATTTTAGAACAAAATGGCGTTCTATTACAGGGACAACCTTCTGAACGGCAATTTGTTCAAATTAGAACAATTTTTTTTAACAGTGCACTATGTTAACTTAACAAACAAATACGTGAGAGGGGAGCCCGGGAGCGCATGCAGAGGGGATTTTTTCTCTCATAGGTGGGGCCAAAGCCGTCAGAGTGATCTTACCATACGCGAAACGCCAGGATAAGCATTCTAAGTAGAGGTATGGATACCCGCGCGTGTCAGTAGACTTAGACCACTTCTAATATGCCGAAAATATGAGGAGCCGTGAGTGCCTGTCTTTTATTTGTTCATGTTAAACTCAATCTTCCCATAAGTGTTTTTGTCTTAAATTTTTTTTTATCGCATTCTAATCTACGAGAATATTTCCTCAGCAAAACAGAAATCGAGTGTTTGTGTAATTGGAGCATAGGCGACCTTTGGGTCATCGTGGAATGGCCAAGAATAAATAAAAGTGTTTGATTCTATATCAGTCCCTTCTCTCTGTCTTTATAAATATTTGCTACGCTCGGACCTCGACTAAGAGAAAATAATGTAGTTCTCTGCGACGGGGATTGTACTTCTAGAAGGGCTAAAAATGCAACGAGTTCGCCGATGGGACGTACCCTTTAACGACGGTGCGCAGAGCAATTCTTTGCTTCGCTGATAACAAAGACAAGAAAAAATAAGATAAAATAATAATAATCCTGGCGAAGGAAACGACTCTTTCTAGCCACTTCCCGCGAAGCTCCTCAACCTCTTTCACTCACCGTGCACCCATTTGGGATGTCTATTTTCGTTGGAATTAACGATAAAGTCAAATAGACTGGTTTACGAGGTGGTTTACTTCGATTAGATACGCGTTTACCAATAAAATCTTACTGTCCAAAGAACGACTTTTGTAAAATTGGGTAGCTCGTCTTCGGATACTACGATTTTTCTAGCCGTATTTCCAGAATTCGATCTTTGAAAATGTTAAAATATAAATGTCATTGTGGCCCCTTAAGACAATTTTTCGTTGGGTGTGTTTTCCGATTAACAGATGATAGTTTATAATTTTTTATTCAGTTTGGTCTTTGAGGAATTGAGGGTCAACTTAAAACTAGTCCTCGTTATTGTCTCAGTCATCGGAGAATCGTTTTATATTACACGCGAAACTCAGTTTCTTTTTGCGTCTCTTTCCCAACAACTGAAGTTGCGAGCAATTAGTTTCGAATGACACTTTTATTTTCGTCCTCTCCTTCTATCTTTTCTTATTCTTTCTTTATCCCAAAATCGTGCGCTGCGTTTCAAAATCCTTTCTAACGTGGGCCTCTGTGTGCTCCTGATTACAGAGGGGTCGGATGTCAAGTGAGCGAGTAATTACAATCTGGTCAGTTCTGATGGCGGAAGGGGATTTTTCGAATTAAAAAGCGCGCTGACACAACCACCGTCCTTCTTCCCGCTCGTTCCATTTCCGAGACTCAACCAATATAACTCGAGACGTGAAAGATCAAAACTAAAACCCTTTTCCAGAGTACCGCAAAGGCCTATAGTTCTCGTAAAGCTTAAGAAGAAAATTTTTCGACGGATAGATCTTTTCGCGGCACTCCGAGGTTTATCGAGACAGTTTACATTCTGATAACGTGTCTTCTTGTCCGTTTCGCCAAAATAAAAGTAATTGAGAAAGAAAGTCAACGGTAATTTCGAAGGCCGAACTTAATTACGTGTCCTAAAATGTCGGGTGAATTACATCAACATTGTCGCGTCGTTAAAGTTAATTAAAGTGTAGAGATGTCAACTCGAATTTACGTTCTAATTTTAAACACGTAACGCTATTACGGAAAGTTTATAATAATGCTAATTACCAGCTCGAGACACCTTTAAAGCTCGACTGCAGTCACGGACGCTATCTAAATCCCCCAAACGCATTCGTGATCGCGATGTTTCCCCTAAACTCTAGGAAATCATTTCTCATCACATCCGAAAGACGACTTCCATGAAAGCTGATCATGCGAAGTCCGGACACAATTGAAGGGTAGCGAGCTCCATCTGCCGTCGCTTGAGATCCATTTATTTCATAGTCAACACATACGCACTCGAGTATCCGTGAAAAGCAAAAATCGACCATTTTACGTTTCGAATACAGTATAGAAAAGTACTATATTCGTGTACGCAGAAACGTTGGGATGAAGTCACTCTCAGCATTTGTTTCCGACGACTTTACCCGGTCTCTTCTTTAGATTGAAAAGTCTGGTGCGCCTCAACTCGGACGGATAAACCGAGGCTCCCAATTTGCATACATTTCCATGAACGGCCCCAAAAATTCAACATTGCGTTTTGGAGCCCTTTCTATTTCTAGACGAAGTTGGCCAGACCCCCCCCCCCTTCCCTTACGTATTCTTATTGATTCAGCCTTTCCTCTCCGCGCGTTCTAGTTCCTAAAAAAAAGGTCTCGAGTTTTCGAGTCTAGGAATAAGAAAAGCGGCGGGCCAATTTTTTTATTCGCTCTGGTTCTTCAACTGCATCCACCGAAGTCTTTTCGTTCTTAAAAAATGTATTATACATAAAACATTTGGTCGAAGACTCAACACTGGCGAAAATGTGTTACGTTGAAAGAAGGGGGCTAAAACGGAATAGAAGAGCAATTTGCCTCTCAGGGGTCAATGGGGAATATTCTAGCCCCATTTTTAGCACTATTCTCCCTTTCCTCGGGGGGGTTTTATACGTATATGTGCTGGTCGATGGATGCGAGTTGAAAGAGGGGGTAAATGCCGCAGAAAATAAAAAAAATATATTATTCGATTAAGAGGGGAGAGATACTACCAAGAATTACTGAAGGGAAAAAACAAGTAAAAATACTTTTCGCGGCGGAAGTTTTAAAGTTAAGTTAAGGAACTGCCAGTTTGTCTGTTTATGGCCATTTGATTGTATCATCGTCCCCCGAGACCTCACCCAGATGTGCCAATGCCTCAAAACTTAGTACATTCTGAATAAAAACCTTAATTTGTTTTTACTAGATACTTTTACATTTCAAGACCAATGGTGTATTTAAAATACTTGTCGGTATAAATTCCTATATTCAATCTTTGTATTTTATTTAAAGTACTCTTTGAAAAATGTTTTTAATACTTTATTCATAATTTATTTGTTTACAAAATACATTAAGCGATACAAATATCACCAAGAACTTTAAATACTCTTTTTATTATTTTAAGTCAATATAAAAATTTGAAGTAGCTAATTCTCATTTCGAGAATCGTGACTTGACATGGGTGCAATAAAGACATTAAAAATATTTATATTAAAATGATAATTTACCGATTTCAATATTACGTTTAATGCAAATGAGGTACCTCTAAATTCTGGGGATTCACTGACTTACTTATCCGTTTGTATACCTTAACATGGCGACCTAATTTCACGCTCAAAAAGTTATTTTGAGATCCACCCCATTGTTGCTCAATATACGGAACCGATCTGATACATGTAAATTACAATGCTTTATTTTAATTTGAAATAGCATGAAATTCATAAAATTGTATGTAATGTAATGCAGATTGTAATTAGGGATGCACCGATATATTGGCCTATTTTTCTATTATCGGTATCACCCAATATCGAAGCCGATATCGGTATTAGAAAAATATTTTCAGAAAAACATTTAAAAATTAGAAAATTCTCGATTAACTGACTATATTGATATTAATTTTATTTGATTGGCCGCGACACGTACGCCAGACTTCAAAAGCTAGATCATTCGGTTTTTTTAGACAGGTGGTTACGAGTGTAAACAAAACAACGATATTCGATTGGTGATAGAAAATATGTATCACGTAAAATGAAAAGAAACGTATTCGGATATGCTCTTGCAAACTTTTTTTCATGAAAAATTAGAATGACAGTGTACTGAACCATCTTTTACAATGATTTTATCATATACGCTACTGTTATGATAAACAAATTTGTTAACATAGGTCGATATATCGGACACGAATAGCCGATATATCGGCGGTACCCATATCGGTGCATTCCTAATTGCAATCAACTCTTTTTATAACCTTTTTGCATATAATTAACATAAACAATGTTCTAAATTTGATAGAGTAGAAGGAAAGTAAGGGCGAGACATCGATCCTAGGATCGAGGATCGAGGATCCAGGATTTTAGAGGTGAAATGGGGTTAAAATCGTCGAAAAGTCAATGTATTTAGGGTATTTTTCGCGACGATTTGTTTTTTCGTATATTGTGTTCAGGCCAGCTTGTTCATATATCTCCGCTTATCTCAAATTTCAAGAGTACACTTATATGGTACTTGAACGTATTTCTTATCGCGTTTTATCGTACGGAATAAGATGAAATGATGTAAAAAGTGATAACCTGGGCAGCGCGCGCGTGCGCGTGGATTACCCGGTGGACGCGGTTAATTTGAATTTAAGAGTGTTTTGACGTCATGGAATATTCGTTGTTAAAGTAGAATGAAATTAATTTTAAACAACATTCAATGTCATTAAGTGTCTATTTTAATCGATAAGATAGAATCGTTAAGTACTTTGCGGGAGTGTTTTGACGTCATGGAATATTCGTTGTTAAAGTAACGTAGAATGTAATTTTTTTTGACACTTGAACGTATATCTTATCACGTTTTATCGTACGGAATAAGTTGAAATGATGTAAAAAGTGATAACCTAGGCGGGAAGATAGTGCTCGCGCGCGCGTGCGTGGATTACCTGGGAGGAGCGGATTGCCCGGGGGCGCGGTTAATTTGAATTTAAAACATGGATTCCCTCTCCGAAATAATTCATGTACCCAATATTGGACCGCAAGTTTTTTTCTTTTTAGGGGAATCTCTATGGGAGTTTAACATTACGATAAAGCTAATAGGTTCAGTTTGGGGTACATCACAAAAGTAGTTGGAAAAACGAAAAACCTTATTCTTTTTCCACCCATCCCCAAAAAAAAAATACTATAAAAACCGATTACCTATATTTTAATTACGGTAAATTAAAAATTATTAATTAATGTACTAACAATTGTAAGTTACGTTTAAAAGAACCTTTTGTAACAATACCAATATGTAAATATAGGTATAAGGATTGAAAAAATACTTAAAGTAAATGGTTTTACTGATAAACTCTAAAGGAATTTAACATTAATGGGTATCTTAGATTATTGTTTTTAATTTAATTCAAGTTCAAAACGTATTAAGAGTCTTTCAAAGTACTATAAAAGGATTTAATTACAAACTAAATTCATATTTTCTTCAAACTTTCAATTCGTTATAATTTGAATTTAAATGAAAACATCATGGATTATAGGTGCGTAATCTACTATTAGACCGAACGGATTAAAAATACTTAAAGTAAGTGGTTTTACTGATAAACCCTAAAGGAATTTAACTTTAAAGGGTATCTTAGATTATTGTTTTAATTTTATTCAAGTTCAAAACGTATAAAGAGTCCGCGTTTTCCGCATACGGTGGGTGTAAAACATTATAAATTTGTGTCCGGCTTGTTTATTAAGTAGTGGTGGGTGTTGTATGTTAAAACTTCGTTTAGTTTTTTAGTAATAGTAGGTGCAATAGGTTGTGAATGTATTGGAATTTTTGTTTTATCATGTATAAACGCGCGTGTCCAAGATCAAGTTGACTCAAGTGGAATATCTTAAGTTGAGAGGTGGTATAAGATAAAATCTCGAGAAGTAATATCCCACGAATTATAATAGATTTCACTACGTTTTGACATTTGTCAATCAAAGAAACCCCAATTGGAAAAGTTTTCAACGATCTCAACTGTTTCACGTTTTTGTGTATAAAAGCCTACTAATTTATGATAAATGTATCCATTCTCCCCACCATCAGTTGAGATAAGCTCCTGCTGTTACCGTGGAAGTCTACACGAATGTTACCAATCAAATTATACGGTTTTTTGCAATTGAAAACAAAATGTCTTTTAGAATGTTGGAAGTAGTTCTTAGAAAGTTATAGGAAATCGAGATATTTTGAAAACAAAATAATTTAAATGACATTTCTAGATATTATTTCAACGCGTTGAAGTGGTACCAATTAACGACTTGATATTTGCGATCAAGAGAGTTTTTCTAATGTCGTTTCTAGAGATTATTCCCAGGAGTTCAAGTAATTTAAAGAAAATTATTTTAAACTTCTTAAATATATATTCATTGGAATATTTCCCCACTCGAGTGCGTACAGTTTTTGAGGTTTAAAAAAAAAGCATCGGATTTTTGGGGGATATAGTAATTTTGAGGAGTTTGGACTCGAGATTTCCGAGATTACCGTATTTAAAATATAGTCAAGTTGTGTTTATCTTATTTTATACCTATATTTACATATTGGAATTGTTAAATTAACTTTAACAAAACTCTTGTGACGTAGTAGAGAGAAGGGTCTTTCAGACGACCTAAATTTTAGCATTTCTGAACTTTTTATATTAATTATGTTTTATTACTTATAACCATATGGATTTCAATACATTTGAAGAAGCGAGTAAAATAGTGGAAGAGTATAATGTGACGTGGTTAGATGTGCAAGACATAAGAAAGCATTTGGAAGAAATGGAAAAGCATATTGAAGAATGGAAATTTAAGTTAGATGAAGCTAGTCAAAGAGAAATTGTACTGAGAAATAAAGTTAAAGATATAAAAACAGATATAATTGGATTGAAAATATTGCAAGATAGTTGGAAGAGAGCAGAAAACTAGAAAGCGTGTTTACAAAAGGTTCTTTTAAATGTTATTTAGTACATTAATTAAGTATTTTTAAATATTTGAATATCGGAATTGTATTTTGTTGTAATTAAGTATTTTTAAATATTTGAATATCGGAATTGTATTTTGTTGTAATTAAGTATTTTTAAATATTTGAATATCGGAATTGTATTTTGTTGTAATTAAGTATTTTTAAATATTTGAATATCGGAATTGTATTTTGTTGTAATTAAGTATTTTTAAATATTTGAATATCGGAATTGTATTTTGTTGTAATTAAGTATTTTTAAATATTTGAATATCGGAATTGTATTTTGTTGTAATTAAGTATTTTTAAATATTTGAATATCGGAATTGTATTTTGTTGTAATTAAGTATTTTTAAATATTTGAATATCGGAATTGTATTTTGTCGCATTAAAAGTAGAGGATAGAATTTACATAAATTATTATTTTTAATATAAAATCGCACAATTAAAAAAAAGGAATAACATTTTTCAAATTATTTAGGATATATTTAATCATAGACTAAAACCTTTGCTCAACGATAGACTAAATAACGATAACTAATGTACAATTAATTTATTAAATAACGAGAAAATGTCTTAAAGCCCCATTTTCATGCTCGCTGGTAGCAGATAAAAATCGGCAAAATTTGCTTCCGCCACTCGCAAGCGTGAAAATAAAGCTAAAATACCCGTTTGAAACAGATCGACGCGGAAAGTGAAAAAGTGTGTAGCGGAAGCGGATTTGGTCGATTTTTACCCGCTACCAGCGAGCGTGAAAATGGGGCTTAAGGTAATATAAAAATAAAACAAGCGATTAATTAAACATTAAAAATAAATGATTATTATCAATTTGATGATTGTTTAAGGATATCGATTATGATCGATGTTTGTACTACAGTGTTCCTATCCGAAATGTAGTTAAATGAAATAATTAAGTAAACAAACATAAATTTTAGATCGCCTTTCATCCAAAATATCTAATAGCGCTAGTACATTCTAGATAAATATACAAGTTCTTGGGAATAAGAGACGTTTTTTCAAAGATAAGCAAATTTTATAGCTTATTGTCATTGGTTCCATAACAAAACCACATTGTAACGTAATAATGGCTACCTCTATCTGTAAACTTATCAAGATAAGAAATGGCATATAATGAGATTATATAACTAGATAACGATCATTGATAATAAATTTCTAATCGTAAAACGCTAAACCTGTAAATCTTACATAAAATATAAAAAATAGACATTTTTTTTGTTAAACACTAGTAACTTTTTTGTTACACACTAGTCTCAATTCCATGTGAAACTCTTTCAGTTTCTTTAAGTTCCTTTGGAGTTACAAAATCGAGTTTTAGAAATACAGTTTTCCTATTTAATTAAATATAAGTATTAAAATTAGAATTGCTATATTAAATTATGCATTTGTACTTTAAACAATATCTGTATTTAAAATTATATAACATAAAACTAATGTTTAAAAATAAAAATATATCAAGGTTTTCAACTCAGTTAAAAATAATTAAATTAGATGCATTATGTTTATATTTTTAACTTCACTACAGTAATGTTTTAAAAGCAAAACTCAATTCTACATAAAATAAAGATTTTTAAAATAGACTATTATAACTAGCGATAAATCTATTTTAATAGATGCTTTGCTGACATCTATAGCCGTCAATGGAAACTATTATACAAAATACTAAAAGTTTCAAGTGTTATTAAAATTATATTTGCTATATTATTTTTATGGTATGTACTTGAGCCAATAAGGGTATTTAAAATAGCTTAATATAAAATGAAACACATTACTTAACGCATATAAAGCATAATTATTTATATAGCTTATTAATTAACTATTAATAAGGTTATTTTTTTTTACTTTATAAAAATTAATTATACAGAGAGTTCTTAGTTAAAGAAGATTCAAATGCGTTTAAAGTATATAAATACTTAATGTAAAATAAATGTTACATTTATATGCATGTTTTGGTTATTATATTGTCAATACACACACAAATACAAAAACCAATATAACGCTAGCTAAAAATTATGAAAAAACTATTAAACCACTAATAATTTCAGTGATTAGATTAAATTAGTACATTACATTATTATTAATTAATTTTTTAATTAGTTAAGAATCATTAATTTTAGTTGGTCTATATTTATTATGCAATAATAAAATATATATATTTATTTTTCAAATTATTAAGGATATATTTAATCATAGACTAAAAACATTTTTATCAAGTTTTTTCTTAGTAATTTTTAAAATTGCAAAGTTTTTAGTCTATGATTAAATCAATTTTTCGGTCATATAGTCAACGAAATGTACAAATATACGTGTATTTGGTCATTTTAGCGGGCAAATAGCCCAGTATGGAGCTGCCAGATGATAAAGTCAGACGTTGAGACGCGGGTAGCGCCCTCCCCCCTTCACGCACGGGTAACATTATCTCCACGCGGCCACGCCACGACCGGAAAATGTAGGGGGCGCTACCCGCGTCTCAACGTCTGACTTTATCATCTGGCAGCTCCATACTGGGCTATTTGACCGTTAAAATGACCAAATACACGTATATTTCTACATTTCCTTGACTATATGACCGAAAAATTGATTTAATCATAGACTAAAAACTTTGCAATTTTAAAAATTACTAAGAAAAAACTTGATAAAAATGTTTTTAGTCTATGATTAAATATATCCTTAATAATTTGAAAAATAAATATATATATTTTATTATTGCATAATAAATATAGACCAACTAAAATTAATGATTCTTAACTAATTAAAAAAATTAATACATAATAATGTAATGTACTAATTTAATTTAATCACTGAAATTATTAGTGGTTTAATAGTTTCTTCATAATTTTTAGCTAGCGTTATATTGGTTTTTGTATTTGTGTGTGTATTGACAATATAATAACCAAAACAAGCATATAAATGTAACATTTATTTTACATTAAGTATTTATATACTTTAAACGCATTTGAATCTTCTTTAACTAAGAACTCTCTGTATAATTAATCTTTATAAAGTAAAAAAAATAACCTTATTAATAGTTAATTAATAAGTTATATAAATAATTATGCTTTATATGCGTTAAGTAATGTTTCATTTTATATTAAGCTATTTTAAATACCCTTATTGGCTCAAGTACATACCATAAATATAATATAGCAAATATAATTTTAATAACACTTGAAACTTTTAGTATTTTGTATAATAGTTTCCATTGATGGCTATAGATGTCAGCAAAGCATCTATTAAAATAGATTTATCGCTAGTTATAATAGTCTATTTTAAAAATCTTTATTTTATGTAGAATTGAGTTTTGCTTTTAAAACATTACTGTAGTGAAGTTAAAAATATAAACATAATGCATCTAATTTAATTATTTTTAACTGAGTTGAAAACCTTGATATATTTTTATTTTTAAACATTAGTTTTATGTTATATAATTTTAAATACAGGTATTGTTTAAAGTACAAATGCATAATTTAATATAGCAATTCTAATTTTAATACTTATATTTAATTAAATAGGAAAACTGTATTTCTAAAACTCGATTTTGTAACTCCAAAGGAACTTAAAGAAACTGAAAGAGTTTCACATGGAATTGAGACTAGTGTGTAACAAAAAAGTTACTAGTGTTTAACAAAAAAAATGTATATTTTTTATATTTTATGTAAGATTTACAGGTTTAGCGTTTTACGATTAGAAATTTATTATCAATGATCGTTATCTAGTTATATAATCTCATTATATGCCATTTCTTATCTTGATAAGTTTACAGATAGAGGTAGCCATTATTACGTTACAATGTGGTTTTGTTATGGAACCAATGACAATAAGCTATAAAATTTGCTTATCTTTGAAAAAACGTCTCTTATTCCCAAGAACTTGTATATTTATCTAGAATGTACTAGCGCTATTAGATATTTTGGATGAAAGGCGATCTAAAATTTATGTTTGTTTACTTAATTATTTCATTTAACTACATTTCGGATAGGAACACTGTAGTACAAACATCGATCATAATCGATATCCTTAAACAATCATCAAATTGATAATAATAATTTATTTTTAATGTTTAATTATTCGCTTGTTTTATTTTTATATTACCTTAAGACATTTTCTCGTTATTTAATAAATTAATTGTACATTAGTTATCGTTATTTAGTCTTTCGTTGAGCAAAGTTTTTAGTCTATGATTAAATATATCCTAAATAATTTGAAAAATGTTATTCCTTTTTTTAATTGTGCGATTTTATATTAAAAATAATAATTTATGTAAATTCTATCCTCTACTTTTAATGCGACAAAATACAATTCCGATATTCAAATATTTAAAAATACTTAATTACAACAAAATACAATTCCGATATTCAAATATTTAAAAATACTTAATTAATGTACTAAATAACATTTAAAAGAACCTTTTGTAAACACGCTTTCTAGTTTTCTGCTCTCTTCCAACTATCTTGCCATATTTTCAATCCAATTATATCTGTTTTTATATCTTTAACTTTATTTCTTAGTACAATTTCTCTTTGACTAGCTTCATCTAACTTAAATTTCCATTCTTCAATATGCTTTTCCATTTCTTCCAAATGCTTTCTTATGTCTTGCACATCTAACCACGTCACATTATACTCTTCCACTATTTTACTCGCTTCTTCAAATGTATTGAAATCCATATGGTTATAAGTAATAAAACATAATTAATATAAAAATTTCAGAAATGCTAAAATTTAGGTCGTCTGAAAGACCCTTCTCTCTACTACGTCACAAGAGTTTTGTTAAAGTGAATCTAACAATTCCAATATGTAAATGTAGGTATAAAATAAGATAAAAACAACTTGACACTATTTTAAATACGGTAATCTCGGAAATCTCTAGTCCAAACTCCTCAAAATTACTACATCCCCCAAAAATCCGATGCTTTTTTTTAAACCTCAAAAACTGTACGCACTCGAGTGGGGAAATATTCCAATGAATATATATTTAAGAAGTTTAAAATAATTTTCTTTAAATTAATTGAACTCCTGGGAATAATCTCTAGAAACGACATTAGAAAAACTCTCTTGATCGCAAATATCAAGTCGTTAATTGGTACCACTTCAACGCGTTGAAATAATATCTAGAAATGTCATTTAAATTATTTTGTTTTCAAAATATCTCGATTTCCTATAACTTTCTAAGAACTACTTCCAACATTCTAAAAGACATTTTGTTTTCAATTACAAAAAACCGTATAATTTGATTGGTAACATTCGTGTAGACTTCCACGGTAACAGCAGGAGCTTATCTCAACTGATGGTGGGGAGAATGGATACATTTCTCATAAATTAGTAGGCTTTTATACACAAAAACGTGAAACAGTTGAGATCGTTGAAAACTTTTACAATTGGGGTTTCTTTGATTGACAAATGTCAAAACGTAGTGAAATCTATTATAATTCGTGGGATATTACTTCTCGAGATTTTATCTTATACCACCTCTCAACTTAAGATATTCCACTTGAGTCAACTTGATCTTGGACACGCGCGTTTATACATGATACAACAAAAATTCCAATACATTCACAACCTATTGCACCTACTATTACTAAAAAACTTAACGAAGTTTTAACATACAACACCCACCACTACTTAATAAACAAGCCGGACACAAATTTATAATGTTTTACACCCACCGTATGCGGAAAACGCGGACTCTTTATACGTTTTGAACTTGAATAAAATTAAAACAATAATCTAAGATACCCTTTAAAGTTAAATTCCTTTAGGGTTTATCAGTAAAACCACTTACTTTAAGTATTTTTAATCCGTTCGGTCTAATAGTAGATTACGCACCTATAATCCATGATGTTTTCATTTAAATTCAAATTATAACGAATTGAAAGTTTGAAGAAAATATGAATTTAGTTTGTAATTAAATCCTTTTATAGTACTTTGAAAGACTCTTAATACGTTTTGAACTTGAATTAAATTAAAAACAATAATCTAAGATACCCATTAATGTTAAATTCCTTTAGAGTTTATCAGTAAAACCATTTACTTTAAGTATTTTTTCAATCCTTATACCTATATTTACATATTGGTATTGTTACAAAAGGTTCTTTTAAACGTAACTTACAATTGTTAGTACATTAATTAATAATTTCTAATTTACCGTAATTAAAATATAGGTAATCGGTTTTTGGGGATGGGTGGAAAAAAATAAGGCTTTTCGTTTTTCCAACTACTTTTCTGATGTACCCAAAAATGGACCAAAATAGACCAAAAGTATCCTAATACCTTTAAGTGTCAAAAAATCCATTAATACGTTACTTTAACAACGAATATTCCATGACGTCAAAACACTCTCAGGGAAAGCTAGATTTTTGGACGTCCAAAATTTTAAAAATTATTTTTCTGCCATAACTAGTATGGTGCGTAATGAATACCCTGTGGTGCGTAATGGTGCGTAATGGGTGCGTTTGATTGGCACCCATTTTTAAGGCGGTAGACGATAGGGGGCGCTGAGGTAAACCTAGCACCCCCACTTTGAAAATGGAATAACTTTTTAATTATAATGGTGTGAAATAAAAACGCTTTGGTGCGTAATGGTGCGTAATGGGTGCGTTTGATTGGCACCCATTTTTAAGGTGATAGGCGATATGGGGGCGCTATGGTTAAGTTAGCACCCCCTTTTAAGTTTTAATTTTCTACTAAACGGAAGTGGTGCGTAATAAAATATTGGTGGTGCATAATGGGTGCCTTTTATTTAGTCGGTTATTTTTTGAAAACGACACAAGGGGGCGCCAACTTAACCTACCCATTTAGGCTACAAATTTTTACTATCTCTTGTTTCACACCATACAAACAGAAAACAAAACACCCCCTACGTATTCTCAATATCTTAGGGAAAGTGAAAATAGACTCGTCCACAAAATGTTTGTTTTAGAAACTGGCGCAATTCGCGGTAGTTTTTGTTTTAGTTTTATTTTCTTCTGCCAGTAATAAGTGAACTTCGAGGTTGAATTTGGCGAGGGGCTGATCACTCCGCGTAATCGGTGTACAGAGCCGTACCTTTGACTGTACTAATGGGATTACGCGTAATCTTTGAAGTCCCTGCCTTTGGCAGTGCTAATCTAAGCGTAATCCGGTGTAATCGGTGTACAGACTTTCTAAGAGTGGTTAGCCCCTCGGAATTTGGGCCTCTTTTGAACCATTTTGAGGTCCATTTCCAACCTTTTCAAGTTTTAGGGGTACATTGTTCCCCTCTACAACCGTTCCCTTTGTGCATTTAATATCAATTAATATCAAAACACACTGGAACCGATCGGTTCTAAATTTCGAGAACGGAACCGAAACCGGAACCGATAAATCGAAAATTTAAGAACCAGAACCGGAACCGAGATAGTCCAAAAACTAGAACCGTTGCATCCCTAGAATCCCGTAATGCAGTCTGTTTTGTGAATAGCTCTCAGTAAAACCAAGAATGTATTTATTTATACTCAGGGAGAATGAATATGTCGAGATTATTTTTAGCGTTTCTCCAATTCTACCCGTTGGGGCCCCCAGTATGCTCTTCCGCTTTAAAAAAAAAATAATACTGCAATCTCATTGGTTCTTAAAAATTACGTTTTTCGACGCGATTAACGCTGCTGCGAGGATGCAAAAAATAAGACCATCTCCTTCCCCCCCCCCTCCTTAACGTGACGGGGTTAAGGCCTCAACGTGTCCGTCGATAGTCTCGACATATTCATTCTCCCTGAGTATAAATAAATACATTCTTGCTCATACTGTAACTATTTTTAAGGATCTATGTATATTGAATATCTTTCAAATTTATGACTTTTTTGGCCTTATCCTTATTTATAAATGCCCTCTGCTAGTTGTGTGTTTCGAGGCACTCCACCCCAGTACGCCCCCCCCCCCCCCCCCCCCCCCAACCTTTTTTCCCATGGGATAATTTCCGTGCCACCCTTTTCCCCATAGTCGAGCCACCGCAGTAAGGCACCCTCCCTTTTTTCCATGCGATAATTTCCATGGTACCGTTAACCCCGTAGTCGACCCTCAGATTTTGAGGAAATAGATAGTCGAACCACATCAGTAACGCTGCGAAAGGCAGTCTCGGTTTCCCTCTGTGCCGCGGGTCACTTTTTCCTCGCCGCCCCGCCTTTGGCTTCGTGACAGACTAAGCAAACATTCCTGGAAGCTCGGACGTACGACGACGACCAACGTACCAAGCGCTCCTTATAATATAGATACATTCTTGGTAAAACTTTTGCATGTGAAGAATAGGAAGTGTCAAAAATTTCAATGACCTTGAACCAGTTCTTCCATGTCATTGAAATTTTAATTGGCATTTGTCCCCCTGCACCCTCTATGTAACCTGTAAATTTCAAATTCTTACATAACACACATTTTGAGTAATTGGTTCTGCATCGTGTTTTAGTTAACACCCTGTATAACCCCTGATTATTCAACTCGATCATCAGCCACGGTATACTCCACACGAGTAATTTCTTTTTTTAAGTCAATATAATAAGAATGAATTCGGAAATAATGTAATTTTAACGCAAGATAGTTTACGGGAGCAGAATAACCGCGAAATTACTTCTCACAGACGGTTTTGTTAAAAATATGTTTTAAAGTCATAAATATTTCTAGAATAAAAATAGAAAATGGAGGAATGAAACTCCGATCTTTTAAAAGCGATTCTATCTAGTGCTTGTGAGGTTTTTAACAATTTAAACATAGGCTGCGTTCAGTAACTCTAAAAAAGCTGAGCGCAGAGCTCATTGCAACAATCAGCGGTTTTTTACTGAACGGGTTATTTGACTTCCGGTTTCAACGTCACGTTGCCCGTCCGTTGCGCAACGAAATCATCGACTGCATGTACCAAGTAAGTGTACTTGGTCCATGTCGGATGTAAGAACCATAGAAATAGAAATTAGACTAGAAGCACGATTGGATTGGGCGGGGACGTACCAGCTAGAAGGCTGCCATCAGAGTGGAATCGCGATAGTCGCGCCATCTCATAGAAACAATTTAAACTAAATAAGTAAATATGGTCACGTGGAATAACATAAAACAGATCGTAGGCAACGTATTAAAAACTTTTTATTTATCTGACATTATATTAAGTTATTTAAACAGCTTTAGGAAAATCATAAAAATCTCAAGAATCTACTATATACACATAAACTACAGGTAAGCCACTTTTTAGAACATTTACTGCCCTTGAAATAAAATAAGCTTAGAAAGCTTGTGCCTTATTGCTGTGCCTTTCATTTCCAGGTTTTTGTCTCTGGCAATTTTGTGCAGGCGAACTTAGGCATATAATATTATTAGTTTTCTAATTAGACTGTTGCGGTGATGGCCCATTCCCAACTCAAAGTCAAACATATGGTCTTGAAGTTCACTGAAAATGTTAGTATCGACTAATTTTCGCATGACGGCTGTTTCGATAGCTAAATTAATGTTTTTACATTTCATGTCTACTGATACATTTTGCCGAATGCAAGATTCTGTCAAATTGCAAACTTGCAAAACACTTTGGGATGGATGGCGTAACCCACCATTATCTTTCAGCTGGGTAAATCTGGTATACCTCATGAATGCAAAATCGTGATCATTTGGCCGTGCTCCCAAGGAAGCTTCACAAATATCACAATTTAATTTACCATACAGCTTTGTAATTACAAAGCCTGAAATATAGTAAACTGCATTTTCATTAAATAATGAGGATTGTTCTTGAGTCATTGAAAATTCAGAAATTTCTTCAATGGATATAATTTCATAAGAAGCTTCATATTCTGATACATCTTGGTTGACAGAGTATTGACTGCTGCTACAAATATTAGGAATGACTGTCTCGTCTTGAGATGTTACATTGCCAGTTGATGAAGGAGTGAGACGAGCCACCAATGATTTACGATATTCAGTTGTAAATTGCCTAGATGTGGGGTTGTTATTCCAACCACCTTTCCTCCGGATAGTGTTGAAATACAACTCCTCATGGTCTTGGGAAAATTTATATGTCAGTAAGTACCTTTGAAATTGAGAAATTAATGTTAATTAGTTTTAATTTAAATTTTCATTTTGAACTTACTTCATAGGACTATTTGGCACGAGAAGGTGTTTCTTGGTAATTTCAAGAATACTAGAAATCGATGTTGCCAATCCTAAAGAGCCAGTTTTTCGATAATATCAATATCAATAAAAAGTTGAGGTACCGTATAATCATTTTGATCTTTTATTGGCGGTTCTTTAGAGTTGAGGGTTGTAAGGTCTAAACAAACCGTTTCTCCCGAGGTAAATGCTTCAACAACTGCAGTATTTGAATTATCCGCTTTTTTCTCGATAGGGTAACTGCTAACTGATTCAACCACGAAAGGATGTTGATTAACCACTTCAACTGAGTTGAGATCAGGAGAAGCTCTTTCGACTGAGCTAAAATCTACCGTATGTAATGCGAAATATCAAATTAATAAGAAATATACCATCCCCTTTGCCCCAAAATAATTGCTGGTCGAATATTTTGGTGATTGGGTGATTCGGTTGTTGGTGTTTTACCCCAGGTAAGGGAAGGGCCCGTCCTTTTACCGGGAGATCTTTGTTTTTGTGGGATAGCGAGGAGATCACAGCGCCCCTTTGACCCCTTATTGATATGCCGACGTGTCTAAGACCAGTTGTTTGATAGTCATTTATATTTCTTATACATTATATATATTATAAATTATTTATTGTGTTAAAATATGCTTACATGTATTATACATATTTTTACGTTTATATTTATTCTCAAAATTGAAGAGTTGGAAAATAATACGCGAGATAAATAACGCGAGTTTTTTTAATAACGCGCGCTCGGACGCGAGCTAAAAAAAAAGAAATAGTAACGGTTCGGATTTTGATTTGAAAAGGACTCCATTTTATGATCGGAGCAAAATAATTGATATTTCAACTAATTTTGGACGTTAAAGTCGTGTTTTGTTTAACCTTCGAGCTGTAAACGTGTTGACTTCAAGATAAGGACAGGAACAATCTATATTGGCCAATTCGTTATGCCCAACCATCCAGCGGTTACATTCAACATATTGTACGAGATACCATCGCCACCAACATAAATTCTGTGTTCCGCTGTTCCGAAACGTCAACAACGTCGCTCAGATTCTTCCACGGCTCCAACCGGACTCTGCCACTTCGATAAAGTTTCCGCAGTTCAACTGAACATTTCGGAATGAACTTTGTTAAGTAATGGTTGCAACCTAGATTTTACATTTCGTTAATGCCGCGAGCACTGGCCAGTTGCTTAGTTTGATAATATTTCATTTAGTTTAATTAGTGTTTAGGTAGTTTTAAGTTAGCTTAAATGTTTGGTTAGGATATTGAGTTTAAATTAAATCAATTAGTGTTTGGCAATCTAACAACTGGCTTGATACGTTTAATAACAAATTTCTCCTAGACACCAATTTAATACTGAGGACCCTCGCTAACCCCACCATATCACGTTACGCGAGTAGTCCCGGGCGTATTCAGTCATTATTATTAATTGTAGACGGGTACCTTAGGGGTTCGCTTAAGTCGATTGTCCCTAGGTTGAGATCTCCAACATTCGACACCCGCGCTACACGTATCACCCTTAAAGTCACACGTTAACTTTGCGCAATCATTGTAAGTCTGAAATACCACAAATCATCACAGTTCAACTAAATTTTAATTATTTCAGTGTGGTTTTTACATGAGATTCCAAAATCTTGGTTTCAGTGTCTTTTAAACTATCATCAGTATTAGTCAAGTCAAATTGAGTGGTTTCCGGTAACCTCTGATAAATAGGGAAACTAAATAACAATAACTAAAATCAATAAATTGGAAAACTCTAGAAGATGTAAGTATGCTTTGTTCTGGAATAGATATTTTTGGGAGCTCTTTCAAATTCTTGTTTTAATAAAGAAATTATTCATATTTCAGTTAGTTTTTTATTTCAGAATGTATAGGGTAATTTTTACTTGTGTAAGTACAGCATTTGCTTTCAAATGTTGCCTTCCATTTTGAAAGTAAATTTCATCCAGCAGAAAATGTTTACTACACACAAAGTCATATCAAGAATGTATTTATTTATACCTAGGGAGAATGTCTATGTCGAGACGGTTTTTAGCCTTTCTCTCAATCCACCCGTTGGTCCCCCCAGTACGCTCCTCCGCAGCTCCGCTTATAATAAAACGAATAGTCCCGGTATTTCATTGGCTGCTTAAAATTTACGTCACCTAACGCGATGGAAATCAAACGCCGCGCCGGTGACGTTTTGTCTTTCCCCCCGCGCGAGACGGGGGAAAGGCGTTCAAAGTGCCCGGCGATTGTCGCAACATAATCATTCTTCCTAAATATAAATAAATACATTCTTGGTCATGTGAAGTAATTGAAGATGGAGTCCAATTTTCGCGATTTACCTCTAAAACCCATTTTCCTAGTAATTTAGCATTTCTCAGAGGAAATCTTAGTGTAAAAAAATCTCTTATTCCGAGATTATTATAAAATATTTACTATAATATTACATACTTATGAAATGATAATTTTATTTCTTTCCCAGATCTCTCTTTACAATGTGAAAAAGCGCAGTTTTTAACCATTTTTGCGGATATGCTTTTAGACGCAAAAATGTAAACACGAAAAGACCGCCGCTGCGCACGACGTGATGCGCAGTGGATAGCCTTTTTTTCCCTCTTCGAAATTCACGTCGTGGCCATGGCGACAATGTTTAATGCGTTTGTCAGATGGCGCGTACATCGCGATTCCACCCTAATGTCAGCCTACTAGCTCGCCTGTTTCCCTTGCGATTGGCGGAAAGGGCAGTGCTTCTAGTCTAATTTTTATTTCTATGGTAAGAACAGGTTATTTCGTTAATCAACGGTCACGTGACGTCGCAGCACGGAGGAAGGCTAGCTGCAGACGTCGCAATTAATAGACGATATTTTATAAAATTTCCAACAAGCGTAAAAAGCGTTCAACGAAAATAATTTTTCAGATATTTCGTTGAGCGTTATTAAAAGCAGCCATACAAACTATCTCTGAAAAGCTAAGCCACGGTGATACTTTGGAAGAAAACATGAGTCAGTGTTTGCCATATTATTATTAAATAATAAACTGTTATTATTATTTTAGTATAATAATAACAACTATTCGAATAATTACACACCACCGACGTTCGTCGGTGTGTGTATATATAGGTAGTGTCGGTTTTCAGCCGAAAATCAATGCTTTCCAAAATCGTCACGCTATGGGAAAGTTAACCCGATTTTTCAGAAAAATGCAATGGAGATTTAACATGGGCTTCACGCTATGGGAAAACCAACTAATTTGTGCGCACGTGTAACGTATAAACGGTTACCCTGATACGGTTAAAAGTTTTAAAGGGACCATGATTATAGAATTGTCTAAGGACATTTTTGTTATTTGCAATAGAAATAAAATGTATTCTTATAAATGTAAATTAAAGATTATTATTGTACAAAAATCCAACAGAGGGCGATAATACTCGATTCAAATTAATTAACGTAAATGCTTTAGTCTATAGGATTATGCCATCAATCAATCATTACTAGAAATAAAATGGTGGACCCACTATGCACACGCTCGAGTTTCACCTAAGCCTTGGCCAAATGTTTAATACACTACAAAATATAAAACGAGTAAATTTATAAGAGAGCGTGGCTCAATGGTTTAAAGCGCGAATGATTGAGTTCGAATCTCTTGAGTGACTTTTTTAAATTTGTAATAATAATTAATAAATTTTTCTGTAAGACAATATGAAATGTATAACTTTTAGTTGGAATTTAAATATAACATTATTTAATGTAATAAAAATCAACGTAGGGCCAGAGTGACTCCACAGTACTTCGTCAGTCAGTGTCACGAACAAAATATACATCGTACCATAGGTTTATAATTTATTTATTATAAATGTGATACTTGCAAAACGTTTCGCCGATTCGCGTCCCTCGTTCTTACGCATCGCGTTACCTGTTACAGTTAAGATGATTTGACTCTGTGAATAGCTTTCAGTAAAATATTTCTCAAAGAGGCACACTTATTTAAGAATATTATTGACTTATGGTGATATTGGTTGATGAAGGACTGCGGCCTGAAAGTTCCTGTGGTACTAAATGTAATAAAATAAAAATTTAAACTCCTATACAACAATAGAACACTTTATTTATCCGTTTTACAATATTTAGCAAAAAAGAAAATGGCATTAAAATAGATTATCTATATAGACCGCCAACGAAGCTCCCGGAGGAAACGTGCTCAAAATGGAAGCAGCGTTACCCCGTTGCACGGCTATCGCAATACGTTGGACGAGGTATTCCACGGAGCGTGGTTCGGATGTGGCATCTCGAATTTTACGCCCTATGGCGTGGATGAGAGCCAAGGCGTCGCGACCGAAGGAGCCCAGCGTTTCGATAGCCACGGCCTTAAATTGGTAGCGGTGTTCGAGGCCCGAATATTTGGCTATTTTCCTCTTCTCAGCCTGGGTGGCGGCCCAGAGAGGGGCTGTAGAGGAATTGGCCAAATAAGAAGGCGCTAGCGGGTCTGTACAGGTAAAGTCCCACACCAACGATTTGCCACCCGACCATGGAACCTTAGTCATCCCGTCCGGGCGTTTACCGTCATCGCGAGAGAGGCCGCGCGGCTCGAGATCGGAGGGAACTCCGGCCGATACGAGGGCGCGTTTCAGGATGTCGTTCACGGCACCATGACGCGACAAGCGACCCGCACTGCGTTTACAGCTTAAACCGTGGGTGCCGAAGGAATCAACATGACCCCCGCAAATACACGTATGAGGCACGCAGATTTCGGCTCCCAACCGAAGGCCGACCGCGATTCTAATAAATATTTTAAAACCATCAAGTAGTAGTTCATTTAACTCAAAGATATGGTGTCTAGCCACAAATCTATCTTTATATATCTTTATTTATGTACATATAACAAAAGTGTATAATATTGTTAAGAGTATAACAATTCTTAGTCTTCACATGAAAAACGTTTACTGAGAGCCCTCGGTAAAATATTTTCGAAATAGACATAATTAAGACTTATATACTTATGATTTAATTTATGTGTAAATTGTTATTGGCCACAATAGGATCACCGTTCTCTGTGGATTTTTATTCCTACGCTTGAAGCGTTTTTTTTTTTTGGTAATGATCAGCTGATGTTTCAGTATCACATTGTCGTTTACTGTTTGATAAGGTCTCATTGAGGTTTTAGCTATTCGTTATACCAGAAGAAAATAGGGGGAAGTACGCATCTAATCGACTTTGGCGAGGCGTTAGTTTTCTCGGATTTTAGCGCCAAAACGGTTTAGCGGGAAATCGCGGATGAATACATTGTTTTTTTTGTTTTTTTTTTGTTTTTTTTAAATAGAGCTAATACCCAAGGCACCACCTTCGACCACATAAGCAATGTTGCTTGTGCGTGATCAAGGAACAGGTGGCCGGGTTACAATGCAAGCCCTTCATGCCACGCGAGCCAACAGCTCCCTACACTAACTATTACCGTTAACCTCAGCAAGTTTTTACGAGAAGGGGAAACCGAAGATCTCGGTGGAAAACCCCTTTAACCAGTGGGGAGAGAACTTAAAAGAGCTATTTTTCTTAAAACGAGCAATTGCCACATATTGCCCTTTTATTACTCTACTAAATTAGGCCTAGGAGCCCTTTGTCTCGCCGTTTATCGGCATGTATAAGCAAAACCAGAACAAAACTAAATTTTCGGTTAGATTTTTACGCGTAAAAGGGCTTTTGCGTGGAAATATGACGACTTACACGACTCAAAGCTTCAGAAGCGTACTTCTGGTTAGACTTATAGAAGATAAGTTGGAAATTTATGTATACAGTAGCGTCGCCAGGATTTAAGGTTTGGGGGCTCTTAAGTCATAAAGTGTATGATTTAATACCTCTCTGAAAGAGAATGATCCTGAAAGCACAGATATATTTATGAAACAGCTGGTTGATGATATTTATCCCAATCGTCCTGACAGTCGTGAAGACACTTCTTTATATGATTGGGCAAGATTCTACTATCGTGTTGCAACAAAGCCTACTACTAAAGGACCCTCTGAAATACTGGAATTAAAGAATGGGGTTGGTTTTGTGAAAATGAGGATTAAGCCTTTCCTCGTACAACATCCAAGACATGATCCAAATAAATCTGAATCAGATGCTGAAAACTTTTATCACAGCATGTTGATGCTCTTTCTACCTTGGAGAGAAGAGAAGTCTTTACTAAGTAATCATAGATCTTTTAAAGAATGTTTCGAATTTCATTTACCAAAGTTGAAAGACATGTTGAAATACCACGACGGTTTAAATACGTTAATGGAAGCCGAAAAAGCTTTGGAAGAAGCTTTAACTAAATATACTCCACCTGATGGACCAAATAACTTTGTTGAAGACGCCACTGATAATCCTCTTCAAGGTAGAGACTTGATCGAAGCCGAAAATGCAATGAAGGAAGTGAACGCTACCCTTTTTGATAATTGTATTTCAACTCCTGACAGTTTAGCTTGTTCACTTGTGCATTTAGAGGTCGGTAACAGTTAATCATTGTCCATGATTAAATTGATTTTTTTGGGGAAAAAATGTAAACAAAGAAATTTACCGGTTAATATTTTGGAAAATTATTAAAAAAACATGTATTATTCGTAAAATTTGAGCTTTTTATCGAAAAAAAGTCATTTTTCCGATTAATTTTACAAATTTATCAAAAAATTAATCGGATAATACAGATATATAAATTACTTGATCAAAACATTTTACGAATAATTTTGATAGCTTTATCTATTGAATAAAAGTTAACCATCCCCGACCTCTATGTGCATTTAGACTGTTACTTTGCATTGAAGGTCGAGTAATGTTGAGAATAAATCTAAATATGGACATAGGACTTGTTAATGGAGCTATGGGTTCTGTCAAAGGATTTAAGAAGAATGCAGACGGAATTATTTCTGAGATATTTGTTTTATTTGATAATCATACTACTGTAGAGAAAATTCAAAGAGTTAAAGTGAAGTTGGAAATTGTGACAAATGTGTATGTTCAAAGAGCTCAATTTCCTGTAGTTTTGGCATATGGAATTACTATACATAAAAGTCAAGGTATGAGTGTTGATTGTGCTTTGATAAATATTGGACAAAGTATTTTTCATAATGGGATGGCATACGGAGCGCTTTCAAGAGTAACGTCTTTGAATGGTCTTCATATACTTGATTTGGACCCTTCCAACATATACGCAGATTGGAAAGCGATAACTGAGTATAATCGTCTTAGAACTACATTTAGACCTGATTTGCCACAAATAAGCTTGATTCCAATTAAAAAAAACAATCAAATTTACAAGTGTACCAAAAAACAATAGGTCCTTCTAAGTCTAAGGAAGTGGAAATATTCATAGTTAAATTATGCCTATTGAAGTGAAAGGATTCTTTAACAATGATAACTCTCGTTATGCAAACTGTATTTTACAAGCTATTTTTCAAATTCCAGAGTTTGTCAGAAGTATTAGAGAAAAAGTCATTTCTCCAGGACCAGTAACTACCGCATTTCAACAACTACTGTTTGAAAGGGGAAATCCGAATATTTCTCTTTTAAGAACAACTAATGTTAGACGTTCACTCAATGAGCGATTTCATGAAAACCTCCAGCAAGATCCGGTAGAATTTTTAATGGACCTTCTTCAAAAACTTGGTGAGGAAAATGTTCTTATTGATAGTTTATTTTTACTTCGCATTCAATATCAAACTAGATGTCCACGTTGTCCCAATGAGAGGGTTTTTAATCATCCGCTTCAAGATGGTAATGTGTATATTGTTAATGTACTGGCTGATAGAAGTAATTTGTTTTTTAATGAATTGTTGCATCACTGGGAGATATTTGAAAACAAGCGCATTCAGTGTCAAAATGAAATGAAAGAACGTTGGATGGTATTGTACTCTTCCAGTAAATATGTTATTTTAAATTTGGCGTGGTTTACTTACCAAGGAACTACACGAATTAAAATTCATACGCCAATTAAAGATTTTACCGCTGATAGAGGGAAAATTAATGACGTCATGTTTAGAACGAAAGCCGCTGTAGCTCACGTGGGACAGAACTGTGAAGGTGGTCCTTACATTGTTGCTCTAAAGAACCCTGGATCTGGATCAGGCTGGACACTTTGCAATGACAACAAAATATCTCAAAGGAAAAGGTTTTTCAATAATTTGATGAATGTCTATTGTTTATTTTTAGAGAAAGTATGATTTCATAAATGAAAATTATAACTTGTAGTAAGTTATAAGACTAACTATTTGTCTCAGAGGTTTGAAATGCATTTACCTGTAACTCGCGTTTTCTGATATATTATCTTGGTAAAGCAGATTCTTCATTTTGTTTTCCAGATTGGGATTTTTAGTGTTAAAGTTAGGGTCGCTCATTGGACCACTGGTTTAAGGTAATGGCTTCGCCGCCATAAAGAGAAAGTCAAGGTAACTAGACAAAGTTGCGCAAATTATTATTACCAGGCTATGAAAATACCATAAACATCATATAAATAGACTGATTCTGTATAAATACTAATCGGTCAAAGTGTGGTAATAAATAAATCGTGGTTTTAAGATATTTTAGACAATTATAAATCTGAAAGTGTTTATCGCCCGTGAGTAGTATTAATGTGTATATGGAAAATATCAAACAATTAAGGGTTAATAAATAAATGAAATAATACATTAACGACTTCGTAGGGATAAATTTATGAGAGCTGGGGGGCGGAAAATGAATTGGAAATCAGATGATACATATATGTTGGAAAAAGAGAAACCCTACAATCATCCAATACTGTGTTGCGCTTTTTATATGGTAAAAAATTGACTACTAGAACAAATAATTGAAATTAAATTATCAATTTAATTATGTTTCTGAATTTTAGGCCAATTTAATAATTTAACACTAAATTTAAACGGAATAGAATCTCCAACGCGTTCTTTATGGAAGACCCCATCAATTTCCGGGATTCCCACCACTAATCAACGATTATCAGCCTCGCAAGTGTGAAGAGCCTTCGGAGGCAGTGGACAATATTGTAACCTTTGGAGGGCGACAGAAATACCGGAGGTTATATTTCCTTTAAAATAGTCTTCCATAGATATTGTCCCCTAAACGCCCTATATTGCGGGTTTAAATTTTTCAGATTAGAGTTTTGTTAGACTTTTGTTTTATCTACAAGTTAGAAATTATTATTCAGTCATAAGTGTACAGCAAATTTTTAAAACCCTACTATGGGTTACGAAACCAGCTAATTTTTTTTAAAACCTTTCCTAGATTCTTTCGCTAAGATCTAAGTAATGAAACTGTCATTGGACTAGTGCCGCGCAACCTTCAAAGTCACGCGGCTGTGGGTGTCACGTAATAAAAGGAAAATTATGACATACTTATTTTGGTCGGAGTATTGGCATGCACTTGTATTTCAATATAGTTGTATACATCAAATAACTTCTAAGAGCTTGTGAAATTTATCTCATGATCTGAGTTGTCTACTAGCTGAAAACTATTCGTGAGTTCCGAACCGTTAAGAGAACGGCCTAGGACTGAGCTGTAACGTCACGCAAAAGTTCTGGATAGTTCAGAACTTTTGGACGAATAGTTGTGATTCGTACGATTTGACGTACGCAGCCCGATGTGCAGACGAATTTTAGAGATTTCAACCTTGAGTTCCGACCAGTACTTGCTCTTGAGCAGGTACCATTTAGAACGGTTCCGAACGGTTCAACAAGAGGTTCTTGTCTGCGAATAGTTTGCATTTGGGTAGTTCTAGAATTTTTTTGCCGAATAGTGCGCATGGGGACTGGTTGAACGGTTCAGAACTCACGAATAGTTTTCAGCTTATGTTTCTATCTATAAACGAGTCAAGATGAAAAATAAGAATTTTGTACTGCTGAATTAGACGAAGTAAAGAAACCACCGTTGGACATCATTGAAACACACGCTGCTGTGGGGGCCGGAGAATGAAAAGGAAATCACGACAAAATTCTCTTGGTTGGAGTAGTGGCGTGCTCCTTAAATCTCAATGTGGCTGTACAAATCAAATAACTTCGAAGAGCTTGCGAAAGTTATTTCACGATCTGAGTTGTGTTATATTTTTATGTTACATTTATAAATAAGTCAAGATAACAAAAGACAAGAAAGAATTTTGTATTGATGACTTTGGATGAAGTAAAGAAACTACATTTTCTTGATTTTAATATTGTTTAGACTTCAAAATGAGTATAAGATCGATAAAGGTGAAACATTTCAAAGCACTGGTTAACATTACCAAGAACATCTACCAATTAAATATTACATCTTAGGAATTTCAGTATTTGTTTCAGTATTAGACCCCTCCTCGCTCAACTTCTTTTAATTGTTTTAGCAAGAATGTTATTCTAGTAAATTTCTGGTTCAAAAGAATACTCAAACTGTGTAAAATTCAACCAAATGAGAAATTATATCTGAAATTTAGTGGTCTTGTCACGAGATAAGAGGAAGCATCTACAATTTTATTAAATATGGTAGATTTAGGTTAAAATGTAACAATGGCTAAAAAGCCGGTGTATATTATCCATTTATTATCCAACATTAAGTTGAAATATTGAAATGTGTTTATGAACATATTTATAATAAAATAATGTTATTGTTAAAAATTGTGGAAATTAATCTAAGAATGATCAATTTAAATGTTTTTAACGATAAAAACATTTATTTATTGTATTTTGTTTAATCTGTGAACCATGTCTTCAAGGTCATCCAAAAACTATCTCGAGAACCGTAAGTGCTAGAAAGTTGGTTCCAATTAGAAAAGTGTTCCCCATCACGTTTTATGCCTACTTAGCGTGAACATGATCGGATTCGACCAAAAGTAAGTCGAGAAAATTGTTACCAAAATCACAAAGGTCGTAAAAGGGAAAATTGCAAGACAGCGCTAATAACTCCAAAACAAGTCGTGCTACATTATCGAAATTTGCTAGACAATCGCATCATAGTAGGATATTTTAATATTTGGAAAATTGTATGACCTTGAACCGTTGTCTTCAAGGTCATACTAAAATTATCTCGAGAACCATTAGGTTTAGATCAAAAATTCCAATTAGAAATTATAATTTAAAGTTATTAATACATAAAATGTGACGAAGAACAACTTTCTAATTGGAATTTTTGCTCTTTTTTTGTCTTTCCTCCATGGTTCTACTTCCAATACGTCACTATAAATTGGCTCCGCCCCACGCGTCGCCGGAGGTGACCTAGGGTATTCCAGTTGAATATTCATAGGTTAAATAGATTCATGGTATTAAAGAGTAAAGACTACATCGTCACAACTTAAGATGGCAGATGATTTTTTAGACCATTTCATAATTCCCGCTCAACTTTACCTAACAGAACGAGTGCTACAAAGTTATAAAACATTCGGCAGATGGAGCCACTGCGTAGAAAAAACAAAATGTTGCTCATTTTCGTCCGCAAACGCTTCTGCTTTTCTCTGTTTTAACTCGCTATAAAAATAATTACTTCCTCAACTAAATGAGGTCGTAAATTACCTTACGACATGAACAATTACATTTGGAAATACAAAATAATTGGCTTAAGGAAACGCGAGGGAATAAATAATTTATGCCTACTTTGAAATTTCATAACAGTGGATAGAAAGTTCATACTTAATACTTCGATTAAATGAACTTAAATATTAGTACAAATGACAGAGATTCATAATTCCAAAAAAAATTATCTAACTTCGAAATGCCATGGTTACAATGTAAGATTTTCATCTTTTAGGCCCCAATTATTAGCTTGCGCAACCGCAACAAACTATGGATTATCAGGTAAATTGAATGTTTTATTTCTACTCCAAAGAAAAATTAAAATAATCTATAAAATCATTTAGGTCCTGGTGTATTGTACGTGTTTGACACTAGCCAAGAATTTGGAACTCCCTTACAATTCGATTGGAAAGATGGTTTATTTGATGTAGTTTGGAGTGAAACCCATGAAGATACGTTGACTACAGCTAGTGGAGATGGCAGCTTACAAGTCTGGAATCTTAAAACACCTGGGGTAAAGACTAAATAAATCACTGAGTTGATTTGACGAAGTTATAAGGTAATAATTCTGAAAAAATATCTTATAGGTGCCAATTTCTGTTCTCCATCAACACAACAAAGAAGTAATGTTGAATTTAATATGGATATTGAGAATTTAAATTATTAATACCCATAAACCACGATAAGGTGTATTGTATTGAGTGGAGTCAAGGGAAACACGAGCAATTACTAGCGTCAGCTTCGTGGGACAGTTCTGCTGTCATTGTAAAACAATTTCTATTTTTAAAATTTATATAGACTATAAAACATGCGTCCATTTTAGTGGGATATGAATAATGGGAAACCAATAAATGTATTACAACATAATGGGCCTGTAGTTTATGGCATTTCCTGGTCACCTCAGGTTCCATTCTGTGTTGCAACAGTCTCAGGTATACATTATCTGAAGCCATTTAATTTAATTTCCATCTTTTACAGGGTTGCCTCAATATTATCAGATTAAAATTCCCTGACTATTCCCTGACCATTAGTTATTTTCCCTGACTTTTTAAGTCCTAAATTTGCCAGTTTTTAAATTGGACATTTATCGGAATCAATTTAATCAACTTATATTTCAGTAGCAAAGTTATTTCAACGTTAAAAAAACTTTCTAGGATCTAAATAATAATAGCAGGATTTGCCAAAGATCTGTAGTAAAATTACCTTAAAAAAGTGTCAAGATTAAACTGAATTCTCTGACTTTTTACAAATTCCTAAAATTCCCTGTTTTCCCTGACATGTGGCAACCTTGTTTTGAGATTATTGGGAATTATGATTTAGGTGATGGATCTTTGAGCATTTGGGACATAAATAACCCCCAAAAACCATCACAGATAATAAGGGCACACAGCGACGAAACTCTTAGTTGCTCTTGGAATTACTTCAAAGAGGTATCAATTTCTTGTATAATGTTTGGAATTTTCAAAGAGTGACATTTCTCCTATTTTAGGGGATAATCGTAACTAGTTCCGTAGATGGCTTAATTAGAGGTTGGGACTTGCGATTATTTAGACAACCTGTTTTCCAATTAGTGGGACATAATTACGCTGTTAGAAAAGTTAAGGTATGTTTTCTTCCTATCTTAAATTAATAGTTTTTTGTATCAATGATTCACATTTAATACTTTTATCTATAGTGTTCACCTCATAGGGAATCTCAACTAGCATCAGTGTCTTACGATTATACAACTAGGTTAAAACAATTAATATTTTGTTTTATCATTTAAATTATTGGTTAATTCCATCAACAGAATTTGGGACTGGGATTATCCAAATTCAATTCAAACTTATGAAAATCACAAAGAATTTGTTTATGGGATTGACTTCAATGATCAAATTGATGGAATGGTATGTCCAAAAAAAAGGTTTTTTCAGAGTTTAATTAGCTTAATTCAATTTGTTGTTTAAGCTTGCTGATTGTGGGTGGGATGAAACAGTTTCAGTGTTTTCTCTGCCACTTTTAAAAACATCCTAAAGTTAAATTTTATTTTATTAATGTGTATTTTTTATTTATGTGTATTTTTTGTTTATTTTATATATTCTAGTTAATTTTTAAAAGCAATTTTTGTAATATGGTAATTAAATCATGATTATTTTTATTTATATTGTAATTTCGTTTGGGGTCGCTAAAAAACCTACTATTGTTAGGCGATTTATCATTTCCTATCCCATGATAAGAAAACTCAAAAGCACAGAGAAACTCTCTCATCGGTTAATTTTAAAAGTTTTAAATTAAAACTATAGTATTCTGTTTGGTAATTATTGGTAAATGAAACGAACATGTCTAAATGTGGCAAAAATATTGAAATAACGCCAATTACAATGTCAGTAGGATTAATATTGACTGTTTTCCAAATTACGTTTATGCCCGCTGATTCGCGCTTTAGTACCTCTACATTATGAGGTCTAGTATAGGTTTATTTACCTTATTTTTATACCCTAACTTGCAATGTACCCTCGCCAAAAAAGAATAAACTTCATCTAGCATCAAATTAAACGTAATTAAATATAAATATTGTAAAGCACAAATATTGACAAAAATTAATTTTTAATAAATATATTAAGGGAACTGACGGGGGGGGGGGGCGAAAATTCAAAAAACATCAGAGGTGACGCGGTTTTGGGTTTTTTTTTTAATTTTCGTTCCCCCCTGCCCAGCTCCCCTTGTCAGTTCCTTTAATTTTACAATATAATTTTTAAATGTATTAGTCAGACTGGTATCTCAGGGAAATAATAATACGACTATGGTTAATATAATAAGTTTAATTACACTGAAATATTACTGAATGACAAAATTATTTAGGACAAAACTGAGCCGCAGCATCGCACCCTTACAGAAATATAATTAAATTGCAGACAGACTCGGGGCAAACCGTGGACTCATCAATTTAGTATTTACAAAATAGGGGAATTAAAACACTAAACAAATGATGGGAAATCATGGCGTTTTAATAGAGCCGTTATGATTTTATTTTCTAAACGTACGGTATGAATTCTCAAGATCGGTGGTGTCTGTTTTCGCATTAACCCGTTATTTATTTATTTAAAAAACTTAAACTGGACGAAAACACGTCTTTTGCTGTTATCTGACATTTTTGGTTCTTTGTAGGGAGAGTTTGCTCTTTGATAAAATTGTTTTGATTATTGTATCAAAAACTACGATATCGATTCTAGATTTTGAATTTACCCGTTAGTTAATTTTCAAAAAAATCTTAAATATTTATGAAAATATAATTTTTTTTTTAAATGGCGGAAAAGCACCCTCGTCCCGCCTAAAATCGGGGGTAATACGTTAGAACGCCTGTATTATCTTTCCTTTGCATTTTTAAATACTCAATCGAAGATAACTGTGTTAAAAACTCAACGAGACTCTGGGAATACGGAAGAGTACAGATTTATTAGCCTACTGCCCTTGGCTAAAGTATCTGCGTTTGCCTCGGCGCTTGTACTCAATCATGGAGCAATTAACCCTTTCGGCGCCTTTAGGCATTGGTCAGCTAATGAGGGGCGTTTCGGTTTTTAATAAATAAATAAATATGTTTCCCCAAACCTTTTCGGCGTTATGTTGAGTAGGGGCAAGCCAAGTACATGGACCGTGGGGCTTTATCAGAGTTTTGGCGCCCTAGGCACGTGCCTAATTAGCCTTATGGTTAATACGCCCCTGTTAAGAAATCTGGTGTACAAACAGTGAAAAATCGAAATAATTATTTCCGGAAATCTAGAAATCCACAAGAAATATAGGAAATATTGGTAATCCAGGAGAAATAATGCTAAAAACTATCCTAAAACGTATTGTCGTGGCAAAAAAAGAGTTGTAAAAACTGAGATAGAACCGTCTGCTATATTTTTCAAAATTCAGAAGTTATATTGAAAACTACTAGATGCGGTAGCGGTTTCCTTCTTGCAAAGATAATTTAAACTCGTACCCTAGATTCGAATACTGAGAGCTTTCCCATTGACTTTTTTGTTACGAAGCGTTTACCCTTTTCCGGCACGTGACCTCAGAAAAATCAGGCTCCATCGGTTGCGGCACAGCCAACTTCGATCAGGCGCTGCCGCATTATATAGCGTGATCGAAGTTGGCCGTGGTTGCGGTAAGGCTCAAACCATGGAGCGAATATTTTCTGAGTTCCGGCGAGAAGTGGGTAAACGCTATCGGCAACGCGCGAGAGAGTGATTTCGAATCTAGGGTACGAGTTTAAATTATCTTTGCTTCTTGTGACGTTGTGACCCGAGTAAAATTCTGTCGGGCGGATAAAAAGAGGAAGACTCCGTATAGGTATAACATGGGAACGGGGTGTCCCTGTGTTAAATGGTCCATGCTGTATCGACGTCAAGGCCGGATTTAGTGGCCAAAGATGCTATAAATCACTATGAATTCAAATTCGCACCTCTTTCCAACTTTAACTCGGTTAGCAGTATGCGTATGTTGGTCAACAATCACGAGTTAACCTCGCAAGTCTTAAAGTTACGGCTTGCAGAAGTGTTAGAAACATTTCCCAGGTTAACAGAGAATATGAGGGCCCAACGTTGGACGCCCCGTTTATCCTGCATGAGAAACCACACCCTTGTGTAATCTTACCACCTTTCTCTCGATATTGGGGTGAGACACTACGGTATGATCGCGCGCGCGCTCTCTCTCTCTCTCTAATTATAATAATAATTAGCTAGCCTAATACCCAAGGCACCACGTTAGGCCCAAGTCCTCTAGCGACTTTTAATGCCTTAAACAGGTGGCCGGTTTACAATGCATAAATGGATATTATCTTACAGAAATTATGAAAACTGACATATTATCAGATAACCTGAATTCGCTAGAATCTCTTCGGCACTTCTAATAATTTGTGAAGAAAATTTAAATCTTGCCTTCAAGCTTCGACGAGGAACTACTATTAGCATATATAACATAATTATCATAAGTATGCCACTAGCTCTATTTCTTCACTAACGGTTTGTTTCACAGATATTGCGTCATCCGTACTCTACGTCATATTTGATGTAATATTTGACGTCATCGAATCTCAAATGCCGATTATGCCATCACACAATTAGCTCTACGTCTGATAAATCGACCAAGTCGACGGCCATTATTTTAGTAAACAAACCGGTTTGAACAACCAAGGCTTAGGAGTTAAAATGAGATACAATATAGTGTCCGGTGCTGTTAATGCAATGAATTTGCAAATTAATGAAGTTTTCGGAGACTTACGTTCTAAAATAAATTTACATTGTCAAATAAAAGAAGCAGGTTTATTGGATAAAATAGTGGAAATTCAGGTTGAGCTTTTCTGGGGCATCTACAAGGTTGGAGTCTTTGCAGATTCTTTTGAGCCTAGGCCTAACTCTTCTAGGCTCGGTATGAGTTTTAAAAACGCTGGTGGAATTATTGGAATATCCCACTTCGACGACTTGTTACATTTTGGAAAGCGATCACTGAACCGTATTGGTCATTTGCCCCAACCTTTTATTTTTCTAAACTACTCATTATTTAACTTCATCCACACAAACCGAGCGAGTTTATAAATTTCAATAAAGCTACATTGGGCTGACTTAAATTCTGACGCAAAAAATTCCTTCTCAATTTAGAGGTGTTCCATTGGCTGAAATAAATATGTTAGTAGCCAATAGTGTGACTTCCAAAATTACTAGGATGAATAAAAAGGTTAAAATCTAACGTAGTCCACATTTTTACTGGTTCGTGGTGAAACAAACCGTTAGTGAAGATTTTTGAATGGAATAAAGGTACATTGGCATACTTATGCTATTAGTATACCGAAAATTCTTTCAAAGATACAACACGTACTAAAAAGCGTCGGTAAAAAACATTGTCGTGCATTACCATGGTAATGACGATACTCAAACGTAGATCGCAACTTATTTTTCAAGAAAACTGATGAATATTATCTTATCCAATCTTCCATTGCCTGAAGCCTTCAATCGAGTGGTTGTAGTGATTATTGTATTAATAAAACAAGTGAGCCCGGCAGTCCCAAATAATAGTTTCACACGAGCCAAGCTTTACGAACACAACGAATAGTAGTATAACCGGTAACGAAACTTGAACAAATAAAATAAACGGTCGAGAAAAACCGCTCGAAATATGTTTGTGGGAAATATAGGGGTGACAATTTCAAAAATTACCCAGAGTGGTTGGGCTAAAGGGTTACATAACAAACAGAAGCGATTTCACCACGTTTAGAGATGCACTTACGAAAACCCATGCCACGCCCTCCCCTCCCTTCACACCTGGGGGCTCTGGGAAGGTGATAGTTCCCAAATTCCCCAAAATGGCTGGGCTCCGAAGAGTCGCCAACAATAGAAAGGAAGCGAGAGGCAAGCCTGTTGCGGAAACCGTGTGCGAACGAAAACGCCAGAGACGGAAACGCCAGAAGATCGCGGAATCCCGATTGCCCGACTTGCTAGGTTGTTGGTTGAATTTTAGGGACGAAAATCTGGTGTAACTATAGGAGAATATGGCTAGCTTTCTACGGCCTTTCCCTCTCTGGTTTAAAACGCGAGCGTAGGAGGATTCTACCGTGGCGTAAGAGAACGACGTCATTGCGGACGGTGATAATCCTACCGTGGAGTTAGAAAACAGCGTGTTTGCGAACGGCGGCGGCGGGGACTGTAGCGGCTACGGGAGTTTTACTCTAGCCTATACTAGGGTCGTGTAAAACTAAAAAGACATTGAAACGTCGTTTAAAGGAAAAATATTTTTTTAAATAAATTTCTTTAATTTTGGTCTGGTTTGAATTTATTAGATAAATTATATTTAATTACACTGTGTTTAAGGGAATGAAATGAAGAGCGTTGTTGGATTAGGGTACGTTCTCGTTGAAACAATGTAGCGAATTGAACTTAAGCAACTTTTCTAAATATAACCCAATCCCGACCACAATATAATTAACTTATAATTGTGTATATACTATAGTCTATCTCGAATCAGTGGCGGATACAGAAAAAAGTAAAAGACATCTTGAGCTATGGGTGTAATAACAAATCATCAAGTCACATGCAAAGCATAAGCGTTAAGGGGGGGGGGACACCAACATATGTATCCGCCACTGATCTCGAATAGCTCGCAGTAAAAGTTTGCAGGAGTACATAAGATATCTTTTAAAGAGAAGTGTTCATCTTTCCATACTGATCTAAAATATTTGTATATTAATCTAATAGGAAAGCTGCATCACTTTTTAATTTCATTAACCGTTTTTACTGAAGTTTTGAAAATTTTTGTTTTAATCCTGCACCAAACGTTTAAATATTTCAGTTGAAGAAATACCGAACTAGCCAATCAAAAGTGTTTCGACGCACGCGCATATAACATTGCCTTGGTATTTTTTGGCTACAGCAAGTTACACGAAATAGAGAAAAGTGCTTGGACAATACTATACTACAACAATGGTAAAACGTTCATAGGACTGCAGTTCATGCTTACGTGTATCCAGTCATTTATGTTATGTTTAAGTTGAAATTCATAATTTAAAAAACAACAAAATGAAGACAATTTCGGTATATTTACTAATTTCAGGAGAGGGAGTAGAAAAAATACGATTTTTAGTATCATGGCATTGGCCTCCCAAAAAATTTGAGCGCCCCCGAGTTTTGGCGGCTGGTACCTTGGCGATGATTTCCCAAAATACGTTTAGAGATAAAAAATAGTCGACTAGGCGAAATATGAGATAGCGACTTTTTAAAATTATTACATTGGGAAGATATATAAAGGGTAAATTACCTTAGGCAATTTCATTTTTACATTTCACATCGTCGCTAAGAAATTGAGATATGATATGATGAATTCCTTTGGTTGATATGTTCGGGTTGAAAATGCGCCCCCTCAATGGGTACATTCGACAAGTTACATAACTGGAGGTACGTTAGATCGATAGTAGTTACAAAAAACAGGTTAAGCCAGCGCTTGAGGATGTAGGGAGAACTTGTAGTGGTGTAGATTGTACAGAATAAAGCTAAGCTACGCCAACACCCAGCTACAAATTTCCCACGAAATAAATCTACACGGCTCATACATACGCATGGAAGAAGATAACCCGCGCAATTTATTAGGGTAGCCTAGGCCTAAGGAACATTTTTTTTTGCGTCGATGGCAGTGAAGAAGTCGAAAAAAGCCATTTCTATTCTTGAATATTCGAGAAATAGTTAGGCACACAGAGCATACAATATACCGAGGGGCTGATCACTCCGCGTAATCGGTGTACAGAGCCGTACCTTTGACTGTACTAATGGGATTACGCGTAATCTTTGAAGTCCCTGCCTTTGGCAGTGCTAATCTAAGCGTAATCCGGTGTACAGACTTTCTAAGAGTGGTTAGCCCCTCGCAATATACTAGATACCTACTTTAATAGTGAAATTCTCTTTCAGAAATACTCATAGACGTTCAAAGTTAGTTAGGGGGTTTCAAAAATAAGTTTATTTAAAATTTTACAGGCTTAGGAAGCTAAAAAATCTAGATTATGTACGTGTCTTAAGAATTCTTCTTAATTATTTTTCTTTACGCTTAAAATTAACTTATTAATGTTATTCAAAGATTGTAAAATATACTGGGATTTGCCCCATCCTATCCTAGCTAATGTATACTTATCTCCACTCAAGCGATAACACATTTATCATGTAACCAAATACCATAAGGGGCTATTCAAATAGTTCTTGTCATTTCACTGCTTACTGGATTAAATTACTTTCCCCGAAAAACACTAGGAAAATCATTTCCCATTAAAAATTTCGTCTCCTCAGTTTAATGAAAACCACGCTGAAGGTAAAGGTTTGTACATAAGAAAAAACGTTAAAAGGGCACGCGCACTATCGCGCGCGAAACTTGATTTTTAATTCATTTTAGACAAAAGCTTAGCGCTATTATGTAATCAACGGCTTTTAAAATTCATTTTGCGCGTGAAAATACCTCTACATGTTATGGTCAAAAAAGCACGCAAAGAAGGCTGTGTGCCCAAGACATGTACCTGTAGTGTCTCGCGCTAAAACGTCATTTCAAAATCCGTCCATTGAAAATATTTAAGATCCTTGATCAACAGCCACTATAAAGGTACTGTAGTAGAAAGAATAGGCCAGGGCTGCTTTCAACAACATTCTGGTTCATTCCCGATTATGTATCAGAAAAAAAGTAACAGTTGTTGAACGATTTTTGCTTCTTCTGGTTGTGACGCCACGATAGGGAAAGGAAATCTATAAAGTTAGCTGTTCTACGAGCATGTTTTTCTATAATAAAGGTCACGCGCACGTAGAAAATTTCTGCTTGCCGCCATTTTGGTTGATTAATTTTAAACGGATTTTGGCCAATCGGTTCGAACGGTAACGCAATCAGAAGTATCGGATTATTTTACGATTTTAGTTGTTGAACGAAGTCGTGTAAATCGCTCTTCATTGGGTGGTTTCTTTTCGCCTGTTCTCGGACTAAAAGTGTCCTTTTTTGACCCTAAAACGTTTTAATCGCCTGTTCCTGGTATGATAATTACTCTGCCCCATAAACTATTCGCTTGTTCCGGAGTATTAGGGATAATCTTTTTACTGCTTTCCAGAAGGAGTAAAAAGAGTAGCCCTAATACTCTATAAGAGTGCTTTCAATTTCAAACTCAGGACGTCACCAATGTTATTCGCCTATTAGGAAAAACTGGTAAATGTCATGGCGGCCACGGTGAACACTATAGCTGTGACGTCACATGTTTTCAAAAACGTATCAAATGAAAGCGCTCTATTCGCCACCACAGAATCAGAGTAAAATGACGTCATAATGTTACTATTCAAAACTCACGACGTCACCATTGTAATTTGCCTATTGATAAAAAACGGTAACTGTCATGGCGGCAACTACAGCTGTGACGTTTTCAAAATCTTATCAGACGAAAGCACTCTATTCTTAACCTACTCCGAAATCCCGGAACAAGCGAAAAGAAACCACCTATTAATAAATAGTTATTTTTATAAAGTAACGTGGCCTTCTTGTTTTATGTGGTTCTTACGTCACAGTCTCTTACTTTTACAAGTCTACGAGCGCGCGCTACAGTCGCGAGAAATATAGGTTTTTCTAGCGCGCGTGCAAATCACTCGTGCGAAAAATATACTAATAAAGCTGTCTCGTGACGCGAGAGCAACATTTTAAGACCACTTTTTATTTTATAAAATACGGGAGGTCACGTGTAAATTTTTTCACGTCACTAGCTATAGTTTCTTAGGTTAAACCGGCGAAAAGAAACCACCCATAGAGAGCAGATAAAGATTTTGGAATTTGAAATCCACGTGTGAAACGCGCGTGCAATAAAGTACTAAAAAGATTAAGATCGTGACGCACAGAAAAACATTTTAAACTTTTAATTTTTTCATTTTATGGAAACACCAGATTGTGGAAAATAATGCGTGGTCGAATCAAAAAGAATGTAGGCATACCTTTAACAGCTATTTTGATCACTTACATCACGTTAATATATTTCAAGATAATTCCAACAAAAGGTAAAAATTCAATGATTTGCTTCCATTTTCGAATTGCTTATTTTACTAGCACTATAATTTTTCTAGATATTAGGGGCGAAATTGAACTAAATGACCTCCAGCCTGTAAATGCACCTAATAAGACAGAACTCTCAATTATTTGTACAAATGGTAGACTCGGTAACCAAATGTTTTTATACGCCGTTCTTTTTGGTCTAGCAACCTTAAACAATCGCCTGCCAGTTCCACCTTCGTGCATCACGACTCCAATGAAAGGCATCTTCAAGTACTCCTTGAAAAATACCGTATTTATACCCAAAAAGAAATGGAGGGGTCACGTTATTGGTCGATACTTTAACGAAAAGTCTGACAGTCGAATCTCAATTGATAAAAACATCATAATGGGCAACCCATCCGCAGCATCCTACACATTTTTCAACCATGTCCGTTCGGAAATAAGACGCGAATTTACCTTTAACGACGAACTATTAAAGTTCGCGGATACGACTCTAACGAGAGCCAAAGGTAGTCGACAAAGTGTCACTTATGTAGGAGTTCATGTTAGAAGAACAGATATGCTACAAAAGTTCCAATTATACAACAAACGGATAGCTGGGAGTTCTTACTTTGAAAAGGCGTTCCGCTACTTCAGGAAACGCTACCCCAACAGCGTTTTCGTTGTGTGTAGTGATAATATCAAGTGGTGTAAGAAATATTTAAACTACGAAGACGTGTTTTTCCAAACCAAAAGGGTTAGACCCGAATATGATCTGGCTCTCTTGTCGCGTTGCAACCACTCGGTCATCGACTACGGTACCTTTGGATTTTGGGGGGCCTTTTTAGCTGGTGGAGAAACAGTCTACATGGGAAATTCGACCGCGCCAGGCTCTTGGTATGACATTGAGAACCCGGAAGGAAAAATTTTCTTTCTTCCCGAGTGGGTCCCGATCAGCGAAATTACTCCGTCGTTTTGGGCTACGTTTCCAATCGTAGAGAAACAACAACGAAGGGGCGTCGTCTGGCTCAAGGAAGAGAAAGCCTCTAACGATACTCCAAGAGTAACCGCTGGAATAAATGGAAAAATTAAAAAAAAGGACCGTAATAAAACACAACAATATTGACTTTTGTTTTAAACAAAAAAGGGTTTACGTTATATCGTTTCTCTGTAACGCAATTATTGTATTAATTAGTTTATAAGTTAAGAACGTATTGGCTTTACTTTACTAACTTACTTAGTAGGAAATAAAACAACTATATCGATGTCAAGAAAGGTGTTAAAATGTGGTGGAGTTCAAAAACATTAAGGATACGAATTATATAGTGTTTCCTACATCCTAGTAAAGGGTTAATTTTCAAAAACAAAACGAATAATTCGTTTCAAAAGCAGATTCATAGAGAAACGGGTCATAAATACAACGGGGGGAAACTTTGGCTGATTCACCGCAGAATTAATTCATTTAGAGAAAGGGGCGTCGTTAACCCCCCTCTCGATACTTATTTTAAACAGGATCTTCGTCATTTAAACCTCCAACCCCTATAATTATTATTTTGATCGTTTGATACGGTTTTCGCGGCAAGACAAACATCGCTTCGATCCGCGGCGTCCAAATTTTTCCCTTCAGGGTGCGCGTTTAAATCGTAACGATAAAGACAAAAAATGTGTCACGGGGCAAAATTGTGGGAAAATTATTTCGTAGTGAGAGTGGCTTTTCATCAAGAGCCGGGTATGTGACCGAAATGGTTAAGATGGCGTTCGCCGCTCGCAGCGAGAAAAGGCGAATGACGAGAATAATAAATCCACTCTAGTGGTTCGCTAACTAAATAAAATACGTAAATTTTTAAGTGGAGCGCCCGTTTCCTTTTATTAATCATCTTCTAAAATAGTATCGGCATTGTGCGGGTCCAATTATATATAATCACCCAAAAATCGTTGAACCGTGGATGCGGGGTAAATTAATAAAGACACCGATAATGGGGTGAAAGGCGACCAACGGTCGCTTGTCTTAGAAGCGAAGAACAAAGAACGAGAGATATTTTAAACCCTTCGATTGTTAAGATTTAAATTAACTCTAGTGGCTTCTTTTCCAATTGGTACCCTCGCCAGGGTAAATCGATTAATTAGGATTGACATTGACCCCGTGAATAGGGTATTCGTACACCGGTTGTTTTATTTGCGGAGGGCCCGAAACGGGTTTTTTTCTTTCTGACTATCCTAGTCAAAATAATGACAGATTGGATAGAGTAAAAATAAAGCGTTTCTCTGTAATGACTATTTTTCGGAGCGAGAGATGTCAGTAACCAGAAAAAAAGGCATTATTATCAACAACGGCGTTCGACTCCGCGTACCGACGTAATTAAAGACACACGGAATACAGGCGCGGGACCCCGGGCGAGAGGTTTTCCAAAATTGTTCATCATCTTTATAATAACGCGAAGAGGATCGTGGACTCGGGATCGACCCAGATACGCTCCCCGATTAAGATCAAGTTTCGATTGTTATATTCGGAGAGATTCCCTCCACTGCCGTCATTTCGGAGTATTTTGGCGCCAAAACTTCATTCCTATCACCCGCGGTTAAGCGCCTCTAGAATAATTCCCACATTGCCTCTCCGACTAAGAGATTGAGTAGTCAAACTGCGCAGCTTGTCTTTCGGGAGTTCATGTCCTCGACGAGGTTCTCCAATGTTTTCACGTTGAACATGAAAACTTTGACAAGAATCCACTGCCTTCTAATAGGTACTGTCACAAGAGTTTTCTTATCTTTATCTTAGCAGCAAACGCTAATACATCGAACGTTTTTAAAGGAATGCAACTAGCGCTACAAATGTGTCAATGCATTTTACAGGTAAGTCTTAAATACGGTTTGCGAAGAAGCGATCGACAACATGTTTTCTTTGCAGCAACAGCAACACGGTGTCTATCCACGATTTCCCAATTCCAGAGGTTACTTTCGTGGTAACTCATTCCACGGTAACTACGGAGCGAGAATATCTAAGGATCCTTACGAAAACCAAGAGATTCAATTTGACGATAGTCCTCGAGATAAAAACTGGAGATTTCATCCCAAACGAGGACAGGAGCTCAACAAAGTTCACGATTTTCAAATGCCTTTGCTCCACCGAAAACCGCTTTATAATCTACAAGATAGCCATCAAAACCATTTCGAAGCCATACATAACATGTTGTCGCGGCTTAAAGACACGCGAGAGCCGATTAGAGTTTACGTATCCCCTTTTGTGGCCGGCGAAAACTTGAACATTCTTAACGACGGCATTGCCTTTAATTCAAATGCAAATAGAAGAGTAATAAAGCACGAAAATGATGTCTCGCGTGACCACGAGGACAACACTATCGTCAAGTTCCCTAAGTCATCACCCAAGATGATGCGAATTACACAGCCATCCCCAGCTCGATATTCCCAATTGGACCCTACGTATCACGAAGAAGTTAGAGGATTTATGCCTCTCAGACCATTACCGAAGCCCTTCCCAGGAGTGACCAACACCGAATCACCCAACTCGTTGCTTTCAAATTTTGCTAGAGGAGCTATTGAACGAAGGCAGTCTCGGGCCTATATCAGAAAAGCGCGCGTTACGGACTTCTCTAACGCCATACAAAAAAATCGCGAAAAACCGCGAGGTCGAGTTTCAGTGACCTTTCATGGGCAAGATATACCCCAACCAAGGTCCAACTTCTCTTGTTCCAAACAATTAGGACCTGGATACTACGCGGACATGGAATCGGGTTGCCAGGTAAGTCTTGAAACATGTCATTGACTTTGGGTAGACGACTAAGAGGGTTGATTTATTTTAGTGTATTATAGAGAAGTGTAATAATAACCTAAAGATAAGCGTAATTAGAAAATAATAATCAGTTTTACATTTTCTACTTTGATTTTTAGGTTTTTCACATATGTGACCCGGAACAACGGAAAAACAGTTTCTTTTGCCCGGAAAAAACACTATTTAGTCAAGACGTTTTAGTTTGCGAGTGGGAGCAAAGGGTTGATTGTTCAGAAAGTCGGCTATCGTATAACAAAAATATCAACACATATGGGCTCTATAACCAAATCAAATAGTCAACTGATCTCAAATTCTCTGAGCAGAATTATTCAGTTATGAAGAAAAACCTATTTATTTTTAAATATTTAAATACTCAATATATTCAAATTCAAAATTGTAGGTACAAAATAAAATATCTGTTCTCGAATTATAAATGTGATGAAAACTTAATGAACACCAAAAATTGAAAAACTGTTTCAATTGGTGGATTATCTCTAAACAATAAATACAAAACTGGTTATCCTTATTAAAAAATACTGTCATGAAAGCTAATTTCTGTTTATATCCAAAGTCTTCACACTAAGCCCTTCAGCCTCCACCTTTTTAGAAATTAATGCAAAGTTTTTAATTGAAATTAATTGCGCACAATCTTTCAGTGAAAGGGTAACCAGTAGTCTTTCACTGATAAGATTGAAACTTCGTCGATTAAATAATTACTTTAGCTCTCAGTGCCATATTTTCCTTCCTTAATTCCTCTATTTCACATAATAATTTAGTAGTATCCGGGAAACCCAAGTATTGCTTTAAGTACCTACGTAAACATGTTAAATAAGTACCCTATGTAAATGGCAAATAAACGTGAGAAAATATTTTACTCTAGAGCATCTGCTGGTTTTTCTGGTTCTTCAAAAAGAGCGACAAATCCTGCAATACCCACCCAATTAACTCAACTACAATAAGAATTATTTCAACAAAAACAAAACTTTGAAACTGTTCTTATCATTTACAAAAACCATGTAGTACCTTTAGTCAATGCATCCATCACTCCAGAATTTTCCAAATACTTCCGGAATTCCTCACGTTTGGAATCAAGGGGTTGTGTGTTGTTACCGGTATACGCCTGAAATTGTACAATGCTTTATTTAAGACTATTTTTTATGTTTAGACTTTAATTTACTACACAATAGACAGCTTAAGCTTGTCCTAGCAAACCAGTAAGAAGAATGATATAGGGAAACTTATGACTTTTGCGTGTTATTTAAAAAGTTTGATTGGTTACGTTACTATAAGCGTGTACACTTTACAGCCTACTGATCAAGGCTTAAGTTTCAGTTTCAACAACACAGGCCCATACGTTTAGAGGCAGAAATTACTTAAACACATGTTTAATGCTAAGTTTTAATAACCTAAATATGATAATGAAAATACTTACTCGGTAGGACGACATTATATTAAATTGTAAATTAAATGTACTAAATACAGAAAGAAACTAAAGAACTGGGAAAGTGGCAAGTTGTAACCACATACAAAGTAAGTGCGACTGAAAATGGCGGGAAACCGGAACAATACGAGGTTCCAACCGTGGCGGTGCACCGAGCAATTTCAGCCAATTTCGAGCTACACTTTTTCTGGAGCTTTAAGTAAAAAGTCGGTAGTGGTGTCCCTCCGAACTGAGGAATATTATTGTACAAATCGGAAATTATTCACTTTTCCAAGGAATTAGCCTTTCAGTTTACATAGAGCCCCGTAACGTTTAAGACAAGAAACTCAAAAACTGCTTAGTAAGTTACTATTTAATCGCCTTAGCAGACGATAATCCAACTGTTTATGAATTGATAGTAATAGGGCTGGCCGCTATGTAAGCTGCTATATGG
Organism: Leiobunum rupestre; assembly: GCF_980474605.1. Lineage (NCBI taxonomy): Eukaryota > Metazoa > Arthropoda > Arachnida > Opiliones > Sclerosomatidae > Leiobunum > Leiobunum rupestre. The sequence goes on from NC_143391.1 coordinate 20,916,219, forward strand.
CTAATTCAGACCACGGCCAACTTTGATTTCTCGCGCTACAGCGGCCATCTCATTCGTTGACCTTTCTCTGTTAACCTATGAGCAAAAGATGTGTATGACGTCAGCGCCCCTAGCGGATTATTATTTTTAGTATAGTTTTTACATTGAAGACAATATAACCACCGAGCGTGGCGCTGACCTAATACACATTATAGTACAGTTTATAGGGGGAAAATCCTTGCTCGCGGAATTTCGATGAATGAGTCGTTTTTCATTACTTATGCTGATTGCGCCAATAATAAAAAGTGCATCACCAAATGTCCCTAACCTCTACCAAAATTATCAGTTCACCCCTGCTTTTGTGAAGTAGTCTTAATACTCTGACCTTGATATAATTATCCCCACCAAAACAAGTGAATAGTTTAATTCAGTGTAAAACGTGTACACCTTTTGTTCCAGAACAAGCGAAAAGTATCCAGATAGTGTAAAATATGGAAGTGCGAAATTTAAAAAAAAATGTAAATTGCTCATCAGTGTACCCAAAGTTTCAGCAAACATTATTTTTTATTAAAGCAGGAAGATGACTAGGATCTTATATTTTACTTATCTTAACAAAGGGAATCTAATAATCTTATATTTCTGAGTATCTAAATATATTTAAATTTTTGCCTGTTGCAGAAACTTTCAGTGCTGAACTACAAAGAACTATTAAACATAACTAAGAAACCAAATATTAATTTCCCCAAAAAAATTTATTCAGAAATAGAAAAGTAATGAAACAAAATTATTTCAATATTATTTTATTTTTTTCATTATTAGCCCTGGTTAGTATTTGGGCCCCTTCTCCTTCCGAAGGTAGCAACAACATTGACAAATCGTCGATTGTACTGCATCCTCCTCTTGGCACGGCCCGTTTTCTTCTTCTTCTTTTCTTGTTTATCAACTTTAGGGGTTTGACCCTTGACTTTTCCAGCACGCGCCAATGAACCGTGAACCTTTCCTGAAAATAGCATACTTTAATTACTAAAACCAAAGGAGTGGTTGAAAATATTTACCTCCTCTCAATCTTATGCAAACATCTATGTGCTGACCATCTCCAAGTACAGATGCGACAAGGTCATTGTCTGATAAGGGCTGCCCACCATGGTATAAAACCATTTCCTCACATGGAATATCCTCATTTTCATTAACAATTCTCTAAAAAATAAAAGTTTGTGAAATACGTCAAATATGCACTGGAAAATAGATTGCATACTTTAAGATCTCCGAATTTTTGTTCAGTAACTTCCACTAGGTGGGTATATTGGCAGTTTAGAAAGATTTGCATTTTAAATCCTGATGGAAATAAATTGACACAAATAAGAATTAGTAAACAATAAAACTGAGAATTAAGCAGGGAATGGTGTAAAATATTGGTTGTAAATCACGAAGCATTGAAATAACAACCAAATGGCAGAAGGAAATCCGAAATGGACCTCGTGGCTAAAACCAAGGCTAAATACCACACTAGTTACACTACCAGTTAAAACTTGTTAAATGGTAAAACAAAAAAGTATAATAATTTCGAATTTTATTAACAAATGTAAGTTATTAAAAAGCAACTTACTTTTATCTTATCTTGGACCTTTATAAATTTTATAATACAAACAGTAGAAGTTGAGTTAGAGATGAAATTTACGTGGATTACATCCGAAATTTCGAACTAAATGAGAAAATGGCCGATGTTCTATGTCCATAGAGATAGAAAAGAAATAGAGGGAAGATTACCGCGTTAAGGCACCCCTGTTTTTGACCGGGAAAATTCATCCCCCCCCCACTTATGTATGAAAGCGGAGATGGGCAGAATTTGCAACGCCATCTATCCTTCCTTGGTTTACATCAAATGACAGTTGATTTTCAAAAAGGCATAATGTATTTCATTTCACCGCGCATCGATGCCGCCACGTAATCTGTCATCTCATGGCTTCCTACATTGGCGAAAAGGGGGTCGGCACTCTATTTCTTTTCTATCTCTATGTCTAATCTCCAGTTGTTGGCTGAAGTTTAGGAACAAGTGTCAAACTTGAACGAACTCTATACCATTCGATTTAAACGCTTCTAACAACAAGTTGGCAAACCAAAATATAAGTTTGAAGAAACCACCTATGGACTGTGAGAAGGATGATAAAATACGTGAAAAGGTAGATTTGTCCATAATTAAAAGGGATAATACCATAGAAATTTCATAGGTAACTAGAATGCTGCCGCCTACGGCCGAGCTTGACGCCAGTTCGCCTTGAACCTTGAGCCAATGAGAGGCCGTAGAGTGGTTCCGCCAAGGAGGATAATAATCCTCCTTGGATCCGCTACTATAGCGGGAGATAGGTGACGTCATTCTCTCTGGTGACATTAAATTCTTGGCAGAACCACTCTTTGAGCTCTGATTGGCTGAGATCTGGCTATCGTCTGCCACGGCGTTTGGCCCATTTGCCAGTTACACGGCAGCATTCTAGTTACCTATGAGATTTCTATGGATAATACAGCTAAATCCTAAACAAATTTGAAGAAATTAAAAAACTTACTAATAACTCGGATCAAATAGATCTTCGAGCAAAAAACGCGAAACTCTGATCAAATAGATCTTCGAGTAAAAAAATATAGCCAGAAATTCCAACGGGAGACCAGTACCGTGTGGAAAATCTGGCTGGCACGGTACTGATGAGTTCCAAATAGAATGAAACCGGTCTACCGTTGGAATTTCTGGCTATATTTTTATTACTCGAAGATCTATTTGATCAGAGTTTCGCGTTTTTTGCTCGAAGATCTATTTGATCATAGTTATTAGTAAGTTTTTTAATTTCTTCAAATTTGTTTAGGATTTAGCTGTATTATCCCTTATAATTATGGACAAATCTACCTTTTCACGTATTTTATCAAGCCAAAATATACCTCTCCTCGGAAGAGTTTCTAATTTTCAGTGAAGCATAAATGTATCCGTGGTTCTGCGGTAGAACGCTCACCTGTCGTTCAAGAGGGCTCGGGTTCGAATCCCGGCCTATTAAAAAATTATACTACACCCAATGACAAAAAGAGGGCGCTTTTGGAAAAACCTTTTCCCTGATTCTAAGTAAGGATAATAGCTATTATCCTTGTTCTAAGAAACTGCGTAAACTCGAAAATGCGAACGCAGGCCAGACAGACCCACCTACCCAACCACCCAGAGACAGACACGGTGGTTGTATAACCCCTCCTAGGGTACAAAGTCCCCTCTAAAATTTACTAACCTTGCCGTCGGAGAGGTAAAAATTTAGGAACGATTACCATCAGAGATAATTCTCTCTGTTACCATCCGCTTTAAACAAAAGTTTAGGAACGGCTGTGACGTCACGTTTTTTTTTTTTGCCAACTGTCCAACTTAAGCAAAGTGGGAGCCCCATAATTGGATACGAATAATAAAGTTAAATTTTAAGAAGTTAATTTAGTTAATTAGTAATTATGGCTACTAGACAAAGAAAAAATACGGAGTCGCAGAGTTCTGTAAATTACGTTCAAATGGATGGATTAGTGGTTTTGAAAATAATAAAACATTGCCAAGAGGAAGGGGCTGGTAAGCCTGAAAAATTTATGAAATTTCATTTTCAAGTACTTACCACGTTTCCAATTCAGGTATCATGGATGTAGCCCAAGGTGTTCTCCTAGGGCTGGTTGTTGAAAACCGATTGGAAATCACAATATGCTTTCCCTTTCCAAGACACACAGATGATGAAGATTTTGACGAAATGGAATACCAAATGGAAATGGCACGCCACTTGCGGCAACTCAATATGGACCATCTTTATGTTGGCTTTTATCAAAGTGCCCATTTTGGCAGTTTTTTCAACAAACCACTTTTTGAGTCTCAATTCAATTATCAAAACTCCATAGCTGATTCCGTTGTTGTCATATATGATCCTTTACGTACTTCTAGAGGATTCCTCTCTTTAAAAGCCTATAGATTGTCTAAAGTTGCCATGAACATGTACAAGGATGGAGATTTCAGCGCAGAAGCTTTAAAGAACTTGAGTGTTTCATTTGAAAAGTTATTTGAAGAAATCCCAATCATCATCAAAAATTCACATTTGATAAATATGTTGATGTGCGAAGTTACGGATTCCATTCCCGAAGATAAAGGTTCTCAATTTCTAGACATGGGAACCGCATCTATTCTCGAGAAAAACCTGCAGGCTTTGATGGATTGCGTTGATACTGTTTCTCAAGAAGGAAGCAAGCTAACAAATTACCAACGCCAGGTATTAAAGCAACAACAAGCGAAGCACCAGTATTCACAACGGAGGGTGCAAGAAAATGCTGCTAGAGCTGCCAAAGGAGAGCCCCCTCTACCAGAGGAGGATATCAATAAAATCTTTAAGCCAATTACACCACCATCAAGACTGGATTCTTTATTATTATCTGGACAAATTGGAAGCTATTGCAAGCAATTGTCTCAATTTTCCACACAACATATTGGAAAACTCTTCTTGGCTGAAGCTCTACAAGACAAAACTTCTAAAATATAAATAATAATCTTTTTACATTGGTCATATTAGAATAAATAAATTGGTCTCCACAATTAATACTTCAGCCTTAATTTTTATTTCATCTTGTAATTTATTATATCACCACAAAACATGAGATAGAGTCTATCAAGTAAAAAAGAGAACCACATTTGGAGATTTAAAAAACTGAGATTAAAGAATATAGTTACCTGTAAAATATCCAAGTCATTTTGGGAATAGCCTTTATGGGCAAAGTATTTATCCGCCGCTAATTGAGTAGACCTGTTTTTTAGAAGATTCCAGATCTGAACTCTTATTTCTATTTCCGAAAGCATACTAATAGAGTAAGAAATATATCAGTTTCAAATCAATTTCACCCTTCCTAGTAATTTAACCTAATCAACATTGAAAGCAGTGGCCCTTTGGGTGGGATAGCCTTCACACGTTTAGATATGTTTCCCAATAATTCTCCCTATGAATGAAACCAATAAAATTAACAACTAATTTTAAACTAATCGATAATTTATATACCTGATAGGTTGGATTTGTGATGGAATTCTTCTTTAAATTCACGATTGTTATTTGGTTCTGAAATTCAAAATTCACTTAAACTTTGATTTAATATTACATCAGAGTTGCCACATTTCTTTCACAATCAAATTCCCTGACTTTTCCAAGTTTTCCATGAACCATCTCCGGAGATTTTCCATGACTTATTTTGTGTCAAGATTTTGTATTTCTTAACCAATATTTTAGTAAGTGTCCTATTTGCCACCGAAATTAGATTCCCTGATATTTAGACTAATTTTTAAAATTCCCCGACTTTTATACCCATATTTAAGTTCCCAGACTTTTCCAGGTTTGAGCATTTGAACATGGTGAAACATATCCTAGACAATTGGAAGAAATACAAAGCTGAATGGCGTAGGCTGAATTGTTAATATGAACTCTCACCATTAATGGAATTGTTCTGGTCTTTGGTTTTTTTTTAATTCTAAATTTTAAATTTCTGTAGTTTATAGTTCCAACTAGATATTTAGGGTTTTTCCTTGACCGTGCGCCCACATATGGTGTTGTATTATATACGGGCCTATTAATAAATCATGAATCTTGAACTTACTATTAGCTCTTTTGGTATGACTTTCTCAATTTTATTGTCTTTAGGAAGCAACATTCCCGATATAGAAATATTTTCAATATCAGCTCGAGACGTAGGGATTTCTCTCCAAACTTCCATCCATAATTCATCACTAAATCAAATAAAAGAAGAATGTAATACAGATATTTGTGCAAAGACATTTTTATGCCCTACTTTTCAACTCTAGGAACTAAACAGCTCAGAATGAGAATGACAGATTTAACGATTTCTTGTTGTTCGATGGTTCCCATAACCAAAACTGGATAGCCCATCAAAATTGAATATATTAAGTGCTGCAAATTTCCCAGTTTCTTCAAAGCTTCCAGAGCTTTATTCTCTAGAATAATGTGGGGCAGGAAAGTTATCAATAATAAAAATTTTGAAGTTAATTCATCCATTCCATTACCATTTGAAGTTCCTTGCCAATAGTCAACAATGTCCAACAGTTTGTTAATTGTGGCTCCGTGCCTATAATATTATGAAGCCTATTAAAAAATAAAGAAAAATTTAAGGAACAAGTGAAAAAAAATAGTACCAATTGCATTTATTTTCCAAAGGACAAATATTATCCTTATTTTTGTTATCTGCGCAACTATCAGTTTCCGATGTTGTTGTTCCAGAGCTATCAGAGTCTGAGGATGTATCCTCCAGTTTCAGAGCATTACAAGTATTTATCATCCTATATAATTTAACCGTTAAAAAACTGTAAACATTATTTCCTCAAAATATTACTACCATTCATCAGACTGAGCCAAAAGACTAAAGTACTCTTCATCCAGATGTTCAAAATCACTTCTGTCAATGTCTGGTGTGTTTGGAATCGATGGTAGAATGCAATGCTACAATCAAAATTAATATTATTAGGTAAGACCCTCATTAGTCAAAATGTCAAAAAAATAGTCCACTTACACATAATATCTTTTGATGCTGATATTTTCTACACAAGTGAGAGTTTAAATTACTAAATTAAAACTTTGTTTTTTTTTTAAATAAGGACTCACAAAGACATTGAAGGGTCTCTTAAACAGGCACCAAAATGTAAACATTGACCTATTGGAATTTCAGTGTCGCTACTTAGAGCAATATTCTCATATTTTCGCATAAAATACTGATTATAAGTGGTATTAGTAGAGTAAGTAAGAAAATCTTTTAAAAAAATAGAGATAACCTTTTGCATGATGTGTAAATGATATATTCCGAGTGAATAACCATATCCACAAACGTGAGAAACTGACCTCAGACCACTTTTGAAGTTTTCTCGTAGTGGTAACACCAACAGTTGAGGCTAATAAAAATATGTTATACGCCTTTGAATTTTAAAGTATTGGTCGCACAAAATTTTATAGAAATAAAACTTGAATACAGCTTTCATTTTAAAGCCCTTAATTCTTATTTCAAAATATTTAACTTCTGTTTAATAATTCTGCCACTGGCAAAGATTTGCTTCCAAAATTGGTGCATGTTAGTCCTACTTGCAATATTCCATAATGGTTCCCAAACAAAAGGTCCGAGATACAATAGAAAATGAAGGCACCCCCACCATTTTTTTATCTTTTACCAACCAATAAGATACGCCAAATCTAACTGAAAAGATGCCCAAATAATTGACACACATGCGCTTTCAGAGCAAACCAGCACCATTATTATAAAATTTTCTGTGCCCCTATATTGTACTCTTACTAATTAACCAAAAATTAGATACCTTTAAAATTTTGTGCAATCAGCACTTGAAACCTAATATGGTAGTGGGTACCTTTAATTTGTCGCACATGTTGGACAAAGGATGAGATGGGAAACCCATACAATTCCTATGTCTATTCAAAGCTTTGTAGAACCTTTTTAACATAGCATTTTGCTTTTCTTCTTCTCTGGCCTAAACAGCAGCGAACATTAGCTATTTACAAGCACAAAAATAATAGTAATAATAAAACCAATAAGGAAACAATACTTTACAATTAAAGGCAATAGATTATCCTGCATTGTCTCCAAGTCTAAGCATGTGGAATCTAATAGTTCATCTTGGACTTTGAATACTGTTGAAGGCGTCTCTTTCTCAGATTTTTCATTTCTTTCTGTAACAGATTTTGGAGTGAAATATAACTTGAAACTCTTAGAAAAAATGACGTTTTTATAAATACCTGATTTTGTATAATCAAGATTTCTTAAGGTTTGATTAAGTTCTTGAAGGAAAAGCAACCAATTATGATATTTCAAGATCTTACAAGCCTGTAAAATAAAATATATATTACTCGGTATAACACAATAATTCAAAAAGCATAATACAATACCTCAACTAGCTTAGATCGCAAAGCCAAAAATGTTTTCACTAGCTTACTTTTGTGTTAAAACAAAATTAGGACCTGCAATATTACACAAGAAATGTAAAGAACCTTACCATTTTTCTGTTGAAACATAAGCAACACACATTGGACGAACATAGCCCCTTGCTTGTATATCCAGCAAAGTAAAGTAGTTCACCTAATTAAAAAAACAAACAAGAAAATTAGTTCTGAATAGAAATAAAATTCTATTTATTTATGCAGGAACTTACGACACTATGTAGATCAGGCATAATATCGAGCAGCAATGCTTGAGAATCAGCAAATGGGATTGAACTTGAACTAGAACAAAAAATTTAACTATAAGAGCGTTCATACATCAAAAATATATACACGTGTCACTAACGATCCTAAACCCTGATAATCAGCTGACAAAAGTTGCAATGTTAATCCATTAATATCAACCTGCTTCCCAGAACCATGCGGAATAACAGCCTATGAAAAGTACATTAAATTTAACAAATATTTTTATTATTTTTTTTGCTTATGTAAATATATACAATTGGAATTGGTCCACTTGTCTCCTCGCACTCTGATATTAATATGAAATCTTCCATGACGTTCGATGACCTCTTTAGGCCACAAAATATTTTGTTAACATATTCGCAAGAATGACATCCAGCCTGCAAACCATTATTGGTAGCTGATAACTGATTATCGGAATTTTTTGACAAAGCATAAATTTCATATCCTGTAACAGCATTCATCTGCCTGAATTTAAAATTTTCTCCAGATACAAGTGTCAAAGGCTTGGTGTATCATTGGTTCGTTGTTTCAGTTTCAGTAACACGACTGAAAGGTGTCGAAAATCTACGAAAATCGAAACTGCTGGGCTGGGAATCAGAGCATCAGAGGTACCGCGGCCAATCAAATTCTCTGCCGCTCCCAGGGGTCATCGTCGTCCCTTGACCCGATGTAGCAAATTTTATTTTATTTTCTTAACTAGCCTCTTCGAATAGAAAAACATTTCAATAATTTGTATTTTTTTTTAATTTTTACATTGGCCCAACAATCCGTTACCATTTCCAAAAGTAACTTAATATTTTTTTTTGTGTATAAAATATGTTTCAAAGTTTTGAACTTAGATTTTTATGAATTTAGCAAAGGTACATCAAGTTGGAAAACATTATCATGGCAGCAGCTAAGAATCCTGACCCTATTTATTCATGTGAAATATGTGGTGAAGAAGGATTGAATGAAGATGAAATGCGATCGCATATGCTTACTACTCATATTGAAGGAGCGATTTCATGTCCTTTTTGTGATCTTGGTGATATTTCAGCTGATGAGATGCTGTTACACGTCAACGCTGTTCATTTGGATTATCTCCCCATGTCTGATGGTAGAGTTTCTTCCCCAGAATCCTATTGGGAAGACGCATTATCTACTAATAATAACATTTCGGACAATAGTGATTCAGACATTTTAAATGGTTCTCCATTAAGATCACAATTGAAACTAAATCTAAATCCCCCACGAATTAAAAAGACAGACTGTTCTAGCCCAAATTGTTCACAGAATGACAAAATTACGCTATGCCCTATGTGTAATTATGGAAACTCGTCACCCACAAAACTACAAGAACATATTAACCGGCAACACTTTGATTTGACCAGCCCTTCGTTTCCCGAATTCATAAACATGGATAAGAGTGGAAGTCATTTCCTTTGCCCACTCTGCAACCAGAGTCTGGAAACAATCCCAGACTTAGAGCTTCATGTAAATATGGATCATAAGGAAATTTTGAGCCCCATAAAGTCAACTCAAGTTACTCCTGGAGATGAAAATTCCAACGAATGTTGCCCAGTTTGTGGAAAGTCAAATTTCACCTGTAGTTTAGAGCTAGCTAATCATATTGAAGACCACTTTGATGGGAAATCACCCAACGGAATTTCCCAATCACCCCTTACTCCTTTAATAGGTTCTTTAGAGGAAAGAGAAGGTGAATCCTTGATTAACCCTATTAAAAAGTCAATTTTGAAATTACACATGTTTTCAGGGGGACCAAATTCGGATCATTTATTAGCCTTGGAGATGGAACGGCGCGAGAGAGAAGAGCAGAGGATACGAGAACAGAGGGAATTTAAACTTTTGCAAGCCCAGTATGGCATGGACAACCAGGGTAATTTTCGGGAGCAATCCATAACTAATATGCAAAGAGCTGTATATGCGGGAGAAATGAGTGTGGCTGATTATTACAATCGACAAGTTGAACTTCGTAATGCTGAAAGAGATGGGGTTGATGATGGTAACTCTTGTACGAAAGGTGTGGGTCATTCTTTTCCTTAGCCAAATTTCCATCCTAGCACCCATTTTATAAAGACTACTTTAATCTTAATTTTTGTATTAATTTCCTACCCCTTTTATTTAATTACATATTAATGCACCTGTGAAGGAATGGCTTTATTAAGTTATGATTTCTCTCACATAACTATTTTTGTTTGGGAAAGCACATTTTCGCAAGAATAGAATAGAAGAAATTACACTGAAATTTGTATTCTTCCAATTCAACAGGGTTGATTCCCAAAATTAGAGCTTTTAGCCTAACTACGGCTAATGTTGAAAGAGTATGGCTAGCTACTACTGTAGATCATTATGGCTCAACTTACGGTGACAAAGGTTGGGGTTGTGGGTACAGAAATGTACAAATGCTATTGTCTACACTTATGCATCATAGTGGATATAATCACTGCCTTTTTAATGGTATTGCCTTTGCTAATGCCAACAAATAACTCTTTTTAAGTAAACTGATTTCAATATTTAGGTCGAAATTCCCTACCATCTATTTCCAAAATTCAAGAGCTAATTGAGACTGCGTGGCGTTTTGGTTTTGATACTCAGGGTTGCGAACAATTAGGAGGGAAGTTGCATAATACCAGGAAATGGATCGGGGCCACTGAAGTGGTTACATTCTTATCATCATTTCGTATTCGGTATCAATATATAACTTTGAATTAATTCGCTTTTTATAATGTTCCCAATGTCTTAAATGTAGTTGCAAACTAATAGACTGTCATTGTCCTACTGGCCCGAATTGTACTCATCCAGAAATGTTCAAATGGGTGAAAGATTACTTTAGTAAAGAGGAAACTTTCAAGTCACCAATTTACTTACAACATCACGGTGTGCAATTTGAATTTAACCTCAAAATATCGAAACGTTTTAAAACCTTTTAAATATTAGGTCATAGTCGCACAATAGTCGGAATTGAGGAACTCAAAGATGGAGGTCTTCAATTGATAGTACTCGACCCTAGTCACAGTAAAGGTCAAATGGAACAATTTAGCAACACATCCTGTAATGCTAATGCTATGAGGCTGGTTCGACGCCCTCTTACGGCGTTGAAGGCCCGCCAATATCAATTAGTGGTGGCTGACGGGATTATGGAAAGTGATAAAGAATATCAGGTCACTGTAACATTCTCGCATGATAGTTTGAAGAACTAGGGAATTAACCTTTAATTTCTACAGGAAAGTAAGATTCTTCATTCCTACAGACTACCTCCAGACAACTGAAAAAGAACTGAAAAACTATTTATTTAGGATCTCAAAAATTGTACTTTAAATTTTTTTAAACAAACATTCAAAGAATAAGTTCATCTTACAGTCATTGTAGAACTTTTGTTTTATTTTCTAATGCTAAATAATGTTTCCTGTGAAGCGATGGTTCAATGGCGCATAGCTTCTTAGCGCATTATTGGCCTAAGGCAACACTGGTAACGCTAATAAACTATTTAAATAAAACATTATAGACACTCGCTTAAGACTTGTATGCTAAGTAAAAAGAAAACTTCCTAACAATGATCTGAAAGTTAGTAAAAAAGTCTGCTCTTTAAGAAACGCCATTATTGACCTTAACTATCAAAAAAATCAAAATACAAGAATTTCTCCTTAAATATCCTCAGCTGTGATAAAAGATCCAACTTAATTTTTTTTTGTTTTTAAAGAGATGCACCAAAATATTACCTACATTGCATCATAAATATTTTGCACTACTTTACCTTCAAAGTTAGTTCCCATATAATTTATAAAATGTGTACCTGGAATACTTTTTTTTGCAATCTCTTTTGTTTATAGGATTTTAATTTTGCCAGTGTGTGATTTATTTTAGGAATTCCACTGCAATAAATTTTGTTAAAAAGGTTGTATGAAATTTCAAATTAAGTTAAAACATTTATAGGATTTTAAGGGATATCAGTGGTTTATTAGGATACTGATCAACATTTAAAAAAATTACATTCTCTTCAAAAAATTTCATTTGATCAGATAATTTAGAAAACTTCTTATATTATTTACACCTAGATTGAATTATAGTATTCTCTCGTAAAAGAGCAAATAGGCCTGACACCTTAAGACAGCCGACTCGCTGACTTGGTTTACATGAGTATCGCTTATGTGGTACCATTTAGAAGAAATTTCCGGAAAAGAGTGATTTTCTGAATGTTCAACCTTAATATTACCCTTATCAGAATCTTTCTTTTTCATAAACTCTTCTAAGAGACTGTCCACATCAAACTGACTGAGAGCTTCGTCATTTAAAAAGGAAAGATTGGGAGGCTCTTTACAATTTTTTTTTCTAACATAAGCAGTGTAATGTCCACCGCTTAGAGTGCCGCTATGGTGAACAACACCGCACAGAGAGTAAAGGATTTCATTTTGCCCCCTTTTCAAGTGAGGAAGACCCTAAAAGTTTGGGGATAGATGATTAACAACCACTTCTAGGCTTATAAGAATAAATTTTACATACCAGGGCAATGTGACTGCAAAATGGAGACAAATCCAGAATAAGAGGGAACTCCACAAACTGGTTGACTTTTGTTAATGACATACCAGACTAGAAATATCATGGGTAAAAATCTTAAAACTTGAGTTAGGGCAAATAACTAGCAATGACAAACTGTACCTGCTGAAATCTTTTTAAATGCAATGTGAGAACAGCAGGTGGATTAAAAATATAAAGCTGCTTGATTGCATTCGTATAAACCATGGGTTGTTTACTTTTATCAATCTTAGCCTGTTCAGCTTTAATTTTAGTGCAGTTATCACAACCAAACTTGTTTTTTCCCATCAAAAATTCTGGATGCGTGAAAAGATTCAAACAAGAATGTACAGAACATTCGTGGGACGCAATGGTGGGTCTTGGACTCATACTGGTCCATGATTTTTGTTTCCATTCTTGTTTTAAAAGTTTTTGCTCTTCCTCCTCCGCTTTCTCCACATATCCTAACCCAGAATCTGTACTTCCTAAATATCCATCTTTATGCGTAACTCCAGGAGAGCCCAAAGTAGCATCTTCTGGAGACTCGATAAGGCTATCTTTGCTTTCACTTTTGTTTCCTCCAACAACTAACTCGGAGACAGCCTGACATATTGTATTCATTTCCTTTTCTTTATTGCCACTATCTCCATCAGAACCAACTATAGTAACTTCGGAAGAGGAGAGAGTTCTCGACAAGGATGTATCGGAATCGGCAATGATAGAATCATTTGTGCTAGTAGATTCTGAGGTATTATGACACTCATTTTCCATTTTAATACTGGATCCTACAGTAGGAACTGTAGCATCTAATTCTTGACTGGTATTATCTTCTCCATTATCTTCAATATCTGCGTCATTAACATCTAGAAACAGCATACATTTTCCAGAAAGTTGTTAATAATGAATTTAGTGGAACTTTCATACACAAATGTAATCACCAGCTTCTGAACCATCATCCTCATTTCCCTCAGATTTAAAGACCGATTCGGAGGACCCATTTAGAGGAACAATTTTGGCAGATTTCTTATCGAGTTTTGCTTGTTTCTGCAAAAATAATTTTATGTTAGATTTATATTTAACAAAAAAAGTATAACCAAAAACCTTGTTATTAGAGGCTCACTTTAATTTCTTTTTTAGTTTGTCTTTTAATTTTTTTCTCCTGATACTTTGATGGACCTCTCGGACCACATTTCTCTTCCCTGGAATTTGTTGCATCTTCAGAAAAACTTCTTCGATGTAAACCTGGCCTAGTTGGCTAGATTAGAATAGTGAATTTAATATATAACTAAGCAACCATTGAAGAATTTACATTACTTTTTCTTCACTAACTGGAAGTGAAAGATCCATGAAAGACTCAAATACTTGGGATGTCTATAATTAATACAAAAAACTGTTAAATTTTATATCTAACAGAAATAAATGGTAAAACACACCATTTGACACTGTTCACAAAGAACTGTGCTAATAATTTGACCTCCAAAGACCTTATCTATGAATGTTTGAGTTGCGTATTTCCCCAAGTCTTTCACTTTAGTCTTTATGTCTTCCTCTACTTGATCTGGTCTAGTTTTTTCGGTCAAATTAAATAACTTCAAAATTGCTCTCTTGTGCCTCTGTAAAAGTATTAAAATGTTATTGATCCATTTGATGAAATATAGGCACAATTTTGTTAAAACGAACCTTAATTTCCTCAGTTCTAACGCAATCTAAGAGACACCTAAGAAATTCGTGAGAGTCTTGTTGAGAATAGCCTCGAAATTGAGAGTATCTTTGAACAATAAGAGAAAAGAGTGGTTTGGGATTGATAGTTGTAGATTTCTTTTGCTGAGGAGAGTTCATTTCTTTCAATAGATTCATTAATGTTAATGTCACATTTTCACTTGGGGGCAATGACAACGATATATATTCCTAGAAAGAAAATAGTTGAATAACTGCTCTGCTTATATACAAAAAGGCCTCTATGATTATAAAATACATCATCTTTTTCTGGCTTCAGTTCTGAAGGAGTTTTTATCTTCCAATCTCTATCATTAACAGTGCAATTTTCCTCCAAAGCAGAGACAAAACAAGGAATCTGACTTAAGTTCTATTGAGTGACATAAAATACATATTAAATTTCTATATGAAAATATAAATATAAAATATTTTCACGTACTTGTAAAACAGCATTAAAGAAACAAGTATTTGTTAAGTTTATTAATCCCTAAGGTAAAAAATAGTCAAATTAACGAACTGAAATATCAATGAATGTAATTTAAATTATCTCACCCGCACTTGAGCATGATTTTGATCATAGATCATACCATTAATCTTTTTGAGTTCAGATACTTTCATCAAATCATCATTAGGTTTTGGGGAAACAGGTTCTTTTATGACAGGGGAATCTTGGATAGGATTTTCAACATTCTCATTGCAAGTTTCTTTTAAAGCAATTTCTGTTAAAAAATCTATTTAGCAAGCAAATTCTTAATAGCTTATTTATATCTAGAATTACTAGGTTTTGATGTTTCTTTTGCAAGTTTACTTTGATTTTCCACTTGCTTCTTAATGAAATCAATGCACTCTGACAACCGTTTCGATGATTCAATGTCAACCTCATCATCACATTGGTAACACCTTCAATTTTTTTTAATGAAAATTAAAGAAGCTACAACACTTGAGTGTATAAATTACAGTAAAACAAACCATATACTCCATAAACTAGTATTTGCTACAACAGCGTGGTTATCAGAATGAGGTGTTTCGTAATGCTCCAAAGCGTGTTTGGCATTCGATTGTCTTCCACATCCTTGATGGCCACATTGCAAGCACATCCAAACACTTTCGCAGAACTCTTCACCTTCCTTCAAGTCTTTCTTAAAGCAGTTCTGTTTCATATAACATAATAACTCCTTGAAGTTAAAAGTTCAAGTGCAAAAGATAATGAAAGATACAAACCTGGCAAACACCAAACTGTAATTTCCCTTTAAAAGCCTTTTTGATAGCCCCTAAATTAACAGCTTTTGTGACATGTGGACAGCACTTATTTGACTGAGAGTTGTTTTCTTCATCCGATGAATTTGTCAAATATCCTTCGGGATCAGCTTGATGTTTTGGACGCCCATGTACTTTCTTTTTCTTTGTCATCTTTTTATAATAAAGTTACAAAATTAAACAAATTACCATATTCATAAGGATAGTTTTTAAACAGTTTTAACTATCTCCCGATTCTCCACCAGGCATCATGCCCTCAACAACTGCAGTGCAGCTAATACACTGCAGCATATCATACGCCAAGGCCCGAAATTTAAGGCATACATTGGAAAAATAGGCTTAAGCACTATGAAATATGATTATACACATCCTTATCTCAACAAAGCAATTAGATATCCCATAAATGAGCTTGATAAAATTACATAATTACTTCGATTAAAATTAAGCTGAATACTTTTCTTCTTTATCATTACATCGCTACTGTAAGTTATTAATCCACGCCAGCGGTGCCAGATCAAAAATCTACAATTATCGTATCTAGGCCAAAAAATTATCGATTTTCCTGGAAAATTATCGTACATTTCTTTTTAGCGCTAAATTTTAATTCATACATAAATGCGTTGAATTTAGATGATTTATTTAAAGCACTACAGGAGTTTTATTTCAGGGAAATAAACAAAATGTCTATTATCATTATTAACTGAACTTAATGTTTAAAAATGTATTGGAAATGCGGTAATAGCTAGGAGTAATAAACGCAAACTCAGGACTACGCGTACAGAAAATGTATATCATTCATTTTTAAGTAGAAAAGTTATATAAATTAATAATAAAATATAAATCGTTCTTAGGTTTTTAAAATTTTTTAAAGGTTATCGTACATTATAGTACGTTGAGGCAGAATTATCGAAATAATGGTACGATATCGTACGCCATGAAAATTATAGTACGCCCTGAAAATTTTGATTAAATTATCGCACTGTGCGATAATTATCGTACGTCTGGCAACGCTGATCCACGCTGCTGTCTGTCAAGTTTCAACCAGACAGGTTTGCCAGAAAACGTTTCGTAAGTCGCAATTTGAAATACATTTTTTCTCCAACGGTTATAATCATAGAAATCTCATCTTGGAGAGGAGAAGTATTCTGGAGTGGAAAAGTCGGGCGCCACCTGCAGCTTTGTAAAATTCCCATCATGCTCTTTTTGGTCGGACGTCATCAAGCCAGAATGATGGCAGATAAAGCTGACGTCCGACCAAAAACCGGTTTAACCGGGGTAGTCTGGGTAATTCTAACAGCAATAGGCGGGAAAGGACGTTCTTATTACCGCTATGGGATTTTCCACTCCAGAATACTTCCCTTCTCCAAGATCTTATACTCCTACCTAGAATGCTCCCGTCTACGGGAGAACCTGACGGGTGGGGTGCATTTGGCCGACTCCTCATTTGGCCGACTGCTCATATGTCCGAATGCCCATTTGGCTGACAGCTCATTTGGTCGACTTTTCGGTTGGAGAAATGAGCAGACCTTATGGCCAACTACTCATTAGGCCGACTACTCTTTTAGCCGAAATTCTGGTCGGCCAAATGAGCAGCCCATTTGACCGACTGCTCATTTGTCCGACTACTCATTTGACCGACTTCTCATTTGACCAACTGCTCGTTTGGCCAACTGTTCGTTTGGTCGACTGCTCATTTGAACGACTGCTCATTTGAACGATTGCTCATTTGAACGATTGCTCATTTGAACGACTGCTCATTTGAACGACTGCTCATTTGGCCGACTGCTCATTTGACCGACTGCTCATTTGGCCGACTGCTCATTTGGCCAACTGCTCATTTGACCGACTGCTCATTTGACCGACTGCTCATTTGAACGACTGCTCATTTGAACGATTGCTCATTTGAACGATTGCTCATTTGAACGATTGCTCATTTGGACGACTGCTCATTTGAACGACTGCTCATTTGGCCGACTGCTCATTTGACCAACTGCTCATTTGACCGACTGCTCATTTGAACGACTGCTCATTTGAACGATTGCTCATTTGAACGATTGCTCATTTGAACGACTGCTCATTTGAATGACTGCTCATTTGGCCGACTGCTCATTTGACCAACTGCTCGAGCACTGGGGGGCCAGACCGGCGCCCCCCAGCCCCGTTCTTTATAACCAAGCTGGGCCTTCTAAAAAGCGACCTAGAGGACAGTACCTAGCCAAACGCACCTAGTATCGTCCAAATGCCAAATGAGCAGTTGGCCAAATGAGCAGTCGGCCAAATGAGCAATCGGTCTAATGCACTGTCCATTTGGCCAACTGAGAAACCTCCGAAAATGTAATTGGCCCATTTTGTATTTATACGGAATCATTCTATGTTATAAGATTTCTATGAATTAACCGGCTCTTCCAGCCATAGAAATCTTATAACATAGAATGATTCCGTATAAATACAAAATGGGCCAATTAAATTTTCGCAGGTTTCGTCATTATCAGCCAATCACGATTCAAAGAGTGACTACGGCAACGACTCGTTGCCATCTAGTTTGAGTTACTGAAAATAATAATTCGATTATGGATTACGTCACCTTAAGAACCCGCATTTAATTGGCCAATGTCAATCGAGTCACGGCCCCCTGCACGCGCTCACGTGATCGAGTTTAATGTAGTTTTTAAACATGGTAGACTGTTTCTTTACTCGTAAAGATTTTTCTCTTATATGTAAACGTTTTGGATAACTATTGCGTTGTTTGTTGTCTAGGGGTAAGTCACTCTCGGATGACCTGTACACCGAGTTCACGTACTTAGTACTGTTAAAGGTACGGATTTTAAAGAGTTCACGAACTCTTATTAGAAGAACAGTCAGAGGTACGACAGTGTACACTGCGTTCGCGGAGTGACCAACCCCTCGTTTGTTATTATGGCTCCTCGGTGCTTCATTTTCACATGTTAAGGGAGAGCAATACGAACCCGACCGGTTACCGACTGAAAAATAACGGGGGTTTGGGGAGAGAAGAACGTAACTAAAGTAATTTAAGATTAAACAGGGTTGTGAGCGACTACTACAATCTAGATTTAAAAACATGACAACGGTAAATTTAAACAATAACACTGGATTTATTAGGGAATAACTACTACAAAATTTCTCGTGAAAGGGCAATAGTTGAACTTTATTTCGCGAATACGCGCGATCAAACTTGACCATCTGGTCCGGGAAAAATACCACAACTCCATTTTAAAAACGAGCCAGCTACCCCACTCCTCGGAGAAAACCCGCGCGTTACATTTGGTTACACGAAGGGACGAAATCGGCCAAAACCGAATACGTCATGGAAATTTCGAGTTGCTTGGAATCTTGCAACCTGTGTTCAGGATATTGGTCCGCCTTCACACGTACGTTTGGAAAACTAAAGGGGCGCGGGAATCGGTGCCAGAAATCTTAACCGTCCGTTGCTGGACAAAGGGTCCCCCCTTTAGAGGGGGCACGCGCTGAAAGGGTGTGAAGGGGCTACTGAAACAGGCGCTTCTCCACAAATACAATTTCTAATGATACAAAAAATGGAAAAATACTCAATACAAGATATCGGAAGTAAATGGAATTTAAGTACACTCAAAACAATACAAAAATGAAATAACAACAAAATGAAATACAATACAATAATATGAAATGCAATAAGAACTTAATTATATACAAAATATTATGAATATTTTACACACTCCCCCCCTTGAGCAATGCTCAAGTCTATAGGTTTATCAGCGATTTCTAAGTTATATAATAGCTTAATAGGCCTTTTAATATGGGTCCCATTAGATAACCTTACATTACAAGATCTTACAATGTTGTCTCTACCTCTAAAAAGTTCCTCTACAACGGCCACCTTCCAACACAGACGGGGCATTTTGTTTTCTCCAACTATCACAACATCACCCACTTTTAGTTCGGGAGTCACGTTTACATTAGCGAGATGATGGGCAGTTCTTAGTTCAAGTAAATATTCGTGCTTCCACCGAGACCAAAGTCTTTCTAAGAGAGCTTGTTGGTGCTTGACTGCTTGTAACGAATTCGAATGTCTTATCGCGTGACGAGACAAACGTCATTTTCGGAGAATTTTCTGGATGGAAACACCACCAGTTAGGAAGTGGGCGGGGGTTCAAGCAATTGGATCCCCAGTTTCTTGGGATACGAAAGTTATAGGCCGCGAATTAATTGTGGCTTCGACTTCGGCTAAAACGGTGGTTAATTCGACGTTTGATAGGTTAGCGTTTCCGAATGTTTGTTTTAAACTCTTTTTAACCGAACGGTTGAGCCTTTCATAAAACCCACCAACCCATGGTGCGCGATCAACTATAAACCGCCAATTCACACCTAAATTACTAAAGTAATTAATCACATCGGGATTTCTTAAATTCTCGAAAATTTCTTTTAAATCGGCGTTTGCGCGTTTAAACGACTTGGCATTGTCGGAATAAATAACGGTCGGAAGGGCCCTGCGGGCGGCGAATCTACGGAACGCCAGCAAAAAACACTCCGCGGACATATTTTCGGCTAACTCGAGATGAATGCCGCGCGTAACCACGCAAGTAAATAAAACGAAGTAACATTTATCATCTTTCTGATTATGAAGCGGTCCCGCGAAGTCTAGACCGATGACTTTAAACGGCGGCGTGGGGGTCGTCCTCTCTTCAGGGAGGGGTGCCATTTTCGCGACACATGGTTTGACGCGAAACCGACGACACATAATACAACTGGCAACAACCCTTTTTACTAGTTGACGCGCGCGGATAATCCAGTAGTTTTCGCGGAGTTGGACAAGTACGTCGTTAACCCCGGCGTGGTACAGATGTGCGTGACAGCGCTGGGCGAGTAGCTCGGAAAACCGGTGGTTGTTCGGAAGAATCCATGGATGTGTCTCACTGTAAGTCAGGGATTTCGTCTTTGATCTTCCGCTGATGACTAGTAGTCCATCTTCGTCCAATTGAGGACCTAGAGAGCGAATCGGAGACTCCTTGTCGATTTCTTGATTCGCCTGCAACTTGGTAATCTCGGAGGGAAATGATTCTCTTTGGGTGATCTTTATCCATAACTTTTCGGAATCGTGAATTTCTTCCGCTAGTAAAGGGCCTGTCCGCTTATGTTTTCTGAGGTGGAGGAAACGCTTTACGTACGCAGTGACACGGAATACTTTTGTGATTGAGCTGAATGCTGTGAGATCAAACGGTGGGTTAACTTTGATAGCCGCAGTGACTACTCCTTGCGCCGCTAAGTGGGCTTCTGGTCTCATCTCGTCCAAAATTTCTGGCGGGAATGGCTTCCGATTTGGTTTCACTTCGTAGGGAATTTCGTTGGCCGGTCCGGATAGATACTGTGGTCCGCGCCACCATCTCAAATTAGTTAGGAGGTCTTCGGCGCTTTGAACCCTTGTTGGCAGGTCTGCCGGATTATCTTTTGTTGAGCAGTAATTCCAAATCTTTGGATCGGATGTCGCTTGTATTTGACGTATGCGGTTTGAAACGAAAGGGCACCAGGTACTTGAGTCATCTCTTATCCAACCCAGAACGATTGTGGAGTCTGTCCACATGTGAATGGCGTCGGGTTTCTTTAGTAGCGCGTTTTCAACGGTTTTTACTAGGCGGGCACCCAGGACTGCACCCATCAGCTCCAGCCGGGGAATAGACAGCTTGGCGAGAGGCGTGACTCTGGTTTTGGCAGCAACGAGACGGGCACCAATTTCTCAGATGTCTGTCGTGTAACGTAGGTAAACTGCAGCGGCAAATCCTCTTTCACTCGCATCGACATAGCAATGTAGGTCCTTCGTGACCTGACTGTTCTCTTGAATTCCGGAAAAGTAAAATCGAGGAATCTTTAATTTGCGCAGACTTGAAATTTCGCAACACCAGGAATTAAAAGGGTTTGCCAGTTCTTTCGGGAGAGGATCGTCCCATTTGAGCTGGCGTTTCTTCTGTTTATCCTCATATTCCCACAGCTGTTGATACAGGAACTTCGCACGGACGGTAAATGGGGAGAGGAGACCCAGTGGGTCGTAAATTCTGGCGAGTGATTTTAGTACCCATCTTTTTGTTTCCTGTTTGTCTACGAGGAATTCTATCAAGTTGTTGATCTCGAAGCTTAGGGAATCTTCTTGGCTGTTACAAATCAACCCGAGGATTTTCTGCTGGCCTGAATTGGCGAGGTGATGGGTTAAATTTTCTTCTTGTTGGTTTCCTTCTCCCCACAGCTCTCGTAGCTCTGGAGAATTTGTACTCCATTTTCGGAGGTTCATTCCGGCTTTTTTGATGATTTGTTTACTTTCCTCGGTGACCTGGTATGCTTTCTTCACGTTGTCAGCTCCTGATAGTAAATCGTCAACGTACAGACCCGATGTCAGCATTCTGCACGTTTTTTCAAACTGGTCTTCAAACTGGCGGATGTGGAATCTCAGCGTTCCGACTAGGAGGAACAGGCTGCAGGTAGCTCCGAATGGGACTCTAGTGATTCTGAAGATTGCTGACATCTGAGGTCCAAAGGAAGCGAAGGGTATCTCTATCGGCGGGATTAACGGAAATTTGCAGGAATGCCTTCTCGATGTCGCTGGAGAAGGCGATGCGATGTTCTCGGAAACGAAGGAGGACCTGGATCAGCTCCGGATTCAGATTAGGACCCGACTATATGACGTCGTTGAGGGATGGGGAATTGGAGCTATGGGAGGATGCGTCGTATACTATACGAACTTTCGAGTGGCGCTGCTTTCTCTGATGACCGCTCAGTGCGGGAGATAGTAAGCGACCTGGGGGATTGATTTCCTCGATGATTCCCTCTTGAAATTGGCTTCTTAAGATGTCATCGTATTCTCTGAGGAGTACTGGATTGCTGGCTAACTTGTTTAAGAGACTCGTTCGTTTCGTTGCCACAACCAGGTTATCTTCTAAGGCATCCTTGTTTGGTTTCCAGGGTAGCTGGACTTCATAGCGGTCGCTGACTAATTTGACGGTTTGGTTGAAGCAATCTAGGACCATAGAAATCGGATAACAAACTAGAACGATTTTTGAAATTTTGTCGCGGGTTCCGATTAGAACTTTTAAAAAACCCTGCCTTTGGCCAATGCTTTTCGTTTGGCTGGCACCGAAAGTTACGCCATCGGTGCCAAACTGGTGAACTAACACTCTATTGCGCCTAAAATTAAATGACCGACTTTAGCTCGACGCTAACGCGGTTTTTTTTTTACATCTTTAAAGTAACTTATGTTTAATTAAAGTAATCAAATCGTGCAAGAGTACATACTCAAAAGAAAACATATCTTTTCACAGGTTAGTGTTAGAAATAGTTTTCTTTTTACCATAATTTCCAATCGCTAAGAACGCACTAGAAAACGCGTTTCTTTCAAATCATAGAAAGATAGTTTTTTTTTATAAAAAATGAAGAATGGTTCAAAATTCCGTAATTTAATATTTTAGGAGTAATTACTCAAACAAAAACATATCTTTTCACAGGTTACTGTTAGAAATAGTGGTCCTACGAGCAATGGTTATGGGGAAAACCGGTGCACAGTAATGGTTTATCGCGAATATTTACGTTAGTATTGTATGTACGGCTATAAACCTAAGCATGGAGGAAGCACTAGACTGATACTGCGTTCAGTCAATAGGAGCGGACATCTCTATAGAAGAGGAGGGGTTCAAAAATCAAGTGGCTCTGTCGAACGGCGGAGACACGAACTGAGTCTAAGCGGACGAATTTTCGTGAAAATTGTTTTTTCTCCCTAATGCTTTTCCTACGGGAATTTGTTTTCCTAACTGTGTTGCAATTCGGAGACTTTTTAATAATTTTAGTGTTTGTACTCAACTTTGAATTTTTCATATGATTTTTAGTAAGTTTCCAGGTTTTATTTAAGACTACTTTCATAATTTTCCCTTAATTATTTAGCTCGTAATCTACTTTTAAAATCGACGAAAATTTTAAGGCGAGGAAATGAATTCCCCGCCTTTGGGACCTGTATTTGTGCTAGGACTCGGTTTTAATGTTTGGAATTTAAAAATCATTGCGCAATACCGAGGCCTAGAACAAATACCGGTCCCAAAGGCGGGGAATTCATTTCCTCGCTTTAAAATTTTCGTCGATTTTAAAAGTAGATTACGAGCGAAATAATTAAGGGAAAATTATGAAAGTAGTCTTAAATAAAACCTGGAAACTTACTAAAAATCATATGATAAATTCAAAGTTGAGTACAAACACTAAAATTATTAAAAAGTCTCCGAATTGCAACACAGTTAGGAAAACAAATTCCCTTAGGAAAAGCATTAGGGAGAAAAAACAATTTTCACGAAAATTCGTCCGCTTAGACTCAGTTCGTGTCTCCGCCGTTCGACAGAGCCACTTGATTTTTGAACCCCTCCTCTTCTATGGAGATGTCCGCTCCTATTGACTGAACGCAGTATCAGTCACGTGCTTCCTCCATGACCTAAGTATGAACATTAGGGTCCGGCTATTTCCTACAAAAAATGTTCTATGAACATTTTACATACGAGCAATCATTGTGTCGTAATCGCGGTTTTAACGTTGTACCTGAAACGCGTCTTACAATTTTGCGCCTTCGTTGACTTAAAACGCATCCGCCGCTCTTCATGTAACCGCGTTTAAAATTTACCACCCAGCTAACTCTTGTTATTTTTGCAATAAATCGCTTGAAAATGAAGCTATTTTGAAGGTTGTGTGAGACAAAATGATGGGAAAGTCAGAATAATGGGTCACTTCAATTTAAGTTCATATACATAGTTTGCACCGAAGGGAGGGGCCTATGGTCTCCAAGGAAACTGGGAGGGCGATCAAAAATTCAAACCATTTCGCGCGTAGCTACTAAATAGGTAGCCATTTTGTTGGTAATCTCGTCAAAGCTACAAAACTAATTAGATTTATGCTTTCAAATTTTAAATGGGCCCTAAACAAAGTCAGATAAGATTCTAAGGCCGGGTTATTTAAATAAAATATCAAATTACGACAGAAATATCTACGAAAAGAAGTTGACAAGGCTTATCAAAGTTAGGCCTTTGCAGTCATCCTTTTTACAATTACCTTCGCTATCGAATAAAATAAACAATTTTCGCTCTCCCTTGGTAATTGAACTACTCGAACAATTTTTAACCAGGCAGATAACCATTTTTAACGTGAAACTAATTTCTTAATCATTTGAAAATAATTAAAATCCGCAAACAGACGATTGAAACTGTTAACCCTCCCGTTTTACTAAGAAATTTACACCGGCAAAATGGCGGCATAGAATCGTTCATTCTAGCTCAAATTAAATATTTATTCTTGGTTCTTATATCTATACTTGGAACTGCGTCATTGATGACGTAGGGATGCAAACTATGTATTGACTGCCGTAAGGAATAAATCCAAAAGACCAGTATCAATGCTTTGAAAAGAAAATACGACACCGATGAGACTGTTCGACATGTATAACGCGAGCGAATCAACCTACCAAATGATATAAGAAATATTCAATATACAAATTTTCCCGTTTATATGAACTTAAATGTAATATAAAATCGTCTTGAAAAACCGTTTATTGCTTTTTTCCGTTTCAAAATACGCAGTACATTAAACCGAGGCTTAAGACTGGGCAAGAATCCGCGCCTTAAAATTTTCGTCTACTTTAAAGATACATTCTGAACGAACCAATGGATGAAAAGTTATGAAACTAGCTTTTAAATAAACCTTGAATTTTATTTCAAGTCATATTTATAATTCACCGATGACAAAATTCGTGAAAAGTATTAATATCGTTCCGAATTACAACCTACTTTCTAAAATCTCATTTTTCTTTCTAATACGCGCGTTGACAACACAAACTTTACCTAGACGAGCAGATGCTCGGATATCTACATGGTGCGGGAAAAATATTATTTTTGAATGTTATAAAGCGATACACGATTTTTCAAGACGATTTTATATTACATTTAAGTTCATATAAACGGGAAAAATTGTCAGTGGAATATTTCTTATATCATTTGGTAGGTTAATTAACGTTTAATTATCGCCAACTTTACATTAATTTCAATGGGGTGGGGGAAAACCTTTAACCAAGTTACGCGCGAGCGCGCCTCTTTAGGCAGCGCAGATGGCGTTACTGTCGTTTTAGCCAATAATCTAATCGGTACCTTGTCAGTCATTCGATTAAGCGTTCTAGTTTGTTATCCGATTTCTATGTCTAGGACATCGGTGTCGGCGGGGTTCTCTAGTTCTTCGGGTTTTACACCCATGATTTCCAAGTCCCAAAAAGAGCGTAATTGTTTTGAAACGAGCTCTTCTTCCGACACGCGTTCCGTGGCTACGCGCATCACATTTACCGAATTTACGCCAACGATGGCCGGACCGACACTTAACGCGCTGGGCCCCTGGATGGTCCATCCACCTTCCGAGTCACTCGTGACGGTCTCGTGCGACTTCCCAGTAGAAATCCGACCCGATTAACACTTCGACCGACGCGTGTTCGCGGTTAGGACGACGAACATTTGGATAATCGGCCATAATTAAGCCTTTACTTTGCATTTTATGTACGATTTCACAACTAGGGACTGAAATTACCGATCCGCATATTTTCGGGGTTTCGAAAGCTATGATTGACACTGACCGGTTAGGGTCATGGATGTTGCACAATACGACGCGTACTTTCTTTCCCTTGGAATAAATTGGAGTATCGCTACCGAAATTATTGATGCCAAGTGGTTCCTCGCCGATAACTTCTAATTGCAGACGGCGCGAATCTTCTTCCTTAATGAACGATAATTGACTCCCGGTGTCTAGCAAACAGCGGAGTTGACTGGAGTCTTGGGCGTCGGGGCTTTTCACGGTGGCCAAGGCTGTCTGCAAAAGTACGACGTCTGACCCACTCGAGATTGCGGAAAGTACGCTTTCGGGAGGTTAATTTTTCGGCGGCTCTTCGGGTTTCTCCGTGGACTTAGGAATTGTCTGGCGATCCTTTTCTCTTTCTCTTGAGTCACAAAGGGTGAAATGATGTTTCCGCATGCAATACTTGCACGGTTTAACTCTTCCTCGGCAATCTCCAACTCTATGACCTTCTCGCAGACAGTTAAAACATCGGCGTTTACGCATTACGATCGCTCGTCTCTCTTCTGGGCTGTGTTTCACGAATTCCGTAGTGAAATGATCGGTCGCGTCGCAAAACATGCAAAACTTCGAACCCGTTGTCACACTCAAAGCGGCGAAACTGCCCTTCGGACGCTGTTCGGGGCGGGATTGGCTACCTTTAACTTCGGAATGATGTCTTTTGCAATCGTTATCGGTTTTTCTGGGTCTGGTTAGCGCGGCGGCTCTTTTGCGACTGGAAACCTCGCGTAAAAGGAATTTGCATAGGTCCTCGACCTCCCACTCGGCGTTCGCGTCGAATTCCCGGTTAAACGCGATTACGATGTCTTCGGGAATTAGATCCATAAGAACGGGTGAAAGTAACGCGCTGTAGGCACTCGTGGTTACACCTAAATTTTCCAAGCTTCTGATCTGGATTTCGCAATGATCGTAGAGGTTTCGGAGCGCAACGATATCACTCGAATCTTTAACTTTTGACATTTTTAGCAAATTATGCATTTGAGCTCCTATGATTGCGTTTTTACTACCAAATTGAGTTTCTAGAATTTTAACTGCAGTTTCATAGTTTATGCTGGTCATTTGTAAATCCGCGATTGCCCTAGCTGCTTTGCCTTCGAGATAAGAACGTAAATATGTAAACTTAACTGACGGCTCTATATCGCTACGATGAATGACTCTGTCAAACTGGCTCCAAAATTCCTGCCATTGTGAAGAGTCTCCGGAGAACTTCTAAATTTCCAATAATGGCAATCGAACCTGCGGCGCTTGGAAACGGCACGACGAATCTTGGTCATCGTCGCCGTTGGCATACTGGGTATCTTTGCTTGGTGGTTTTCCCGCGGCGCGCTGAATTAGTTTGGTCGCCTTGAACTTGTGGGACACGATTATATCGTGGAATTCCACGGTCTTGTTAACCTCGGACTCGACCAACTATTCGTCTAACAGCTCCTGGATCTGGTCGTTCAATACGAGTAGTTTTCTCTCCTTCTCCTTTAGTTGTATTAACTTCTCTTCGACGATATCTACATCGGGCGTTATTTTCTTGATCTCTGCTTCAATCGCTTTTATAACGTTCGTGGTACTAGTCCGTAATGCAGAGCGCACTTTTGTTGCTTTATCAATGTCCGACATGATTAATAACAGTTCTTACAGTCCGATAAATTTAGTCAAAAATTAAAACATCCAAAAGCGGGTCCCGGGTTTCGGCACCAAAATGTGGGAGAGCAATACGAACCCGACCGGTTACCGACTGGAAAATAACCGGGAGTTTGGGGAGAGAAGACTTAACTAAAGTAATTTAAGATTAAACAGGGTTGTGAGCGACTACTACAATCTAGATTTAAAAACATGACAACGGTAAATTTAAACAATAACACTGGATTTATTAGGGAATAACTACTACAAAATTTCTCGTGAAAGGGCAGTAGTTGAACTTTATTTCGCGAATACGCGCGATCAAACTTGACCATCCGGTCCGGGAAAAATACCACAACTCCATTTTAAAAACGAGCCAGCTACCCCAATATTCGCAGCCCCACTCCTCGGAGAAAACCCGCGCGTTACACGAAGGGATGAAATCGGCCAAAACCGAATACGTCATGGAAATTTCGAGTTGCTTGGAATCTTGCAACCTGTGTTCAGGATATTGGTCCGCCTTCACACGTACGTTTGGAAAACTAAAGGGGCGCGGGAATCGGTGCCAGAAATCTTAACCGTCCGTTGCTGGACAAAGGGTCCCCCCTTTGGAGGGGGCACGCGCTGAAAGGGTGTGAAGGGGCTACTGAAACAGGCGCTTCTCCACAAATACAATTTCTAATGATACAAACAAGTCGGCCCAGGCCGTAATATTAGTTCCACATCAGTGTATTCGAGTGGCCAAACCCATACACCTTTAGTAGACACAGGTAGGCAAACTAATACAAAAACTGTTGAGGCTACGTGATTTCTTATCGTTTGATATATAAATTGCCATCCTAAGTTAAAGAGTGGGTGCCGCCCACCCTCAGGATACCCGGGTGGGCAAACCAATTTAAAAGCTGTTGAGGCCATGTGATTTCCTATCGTTTGATATATAATTTACCATCCTATGTTAAAGAGTGGCCACCGCCCACCTTCAGGATACGCGGGTGGACAAACCAATTTAAAAGCTGTTGAGGCCATGTGATTTCCTATCATTTGATATATAATTTACCATCCTATGTTAAAGAGTGGCCACCGCCCACCCTCAGGATACCCGGGTGGGCAAACCAATTTAAAAGCTGTTGAGGCCATGTGATTTCCTATCGTTTGATATATCATTTACCATCCTATGTTAAAGAGTGGCCACCGCCCACCCTCAGGATATGTGGGTGGGCAAACCAATTTAAAAGCTGTTGAGGCCATGTGATTTCCTATCGTTTGATATATCATTTACCATCCTATGTTAAAGAGTGGCCACGGCCCACCCTCAGGATACGCGGGTGGGCAAAAAAATTTAAAAGCTGTTGAGGCCATATGATTTCCTAGCGTTTGATATATAATTTACCATCCTATGTTAAAGAGTGGCCACCGCTCACCCTCAGGATACGCGGGTGGGCAAACCAATACAAAAGCCATGTGATTTTATATTATCTCGGTGATTAAATTAGTATTTTCTTAGATCAGATATTTAATATGGATTATTAGCAACTGCATAAATCATATTATTGCAAGAATGTATTTATGTACTAAGAATATGGCAAGACGGAGATTCTGTCCCCATGGCTTAAGGGCCAGTTGCCAAAGTGCTAGGCAAAGTGCTAGCCCATTGAATTTAACATGTTTGATTCTAGAAAACCAGACTTTTGCAACACGCCCTAAGTTCGACTGCTTTGGATTTTTTGGTCTCACTCTTTCAAGTAGACGCGAGCGTAGACGATTCCAATCTTTTACTTTTATTGTTCTATGAGACCAAATTGTTTTTTTCGATCACTCTCCCTTTAAGGGGGTTGGTGGGTGGGGGCGGAAATTAACGGCACTGCGTGCGCGTCAAAGAGCTCTATCGAATGAGACTAACTCGTTTTTTCGGTCATTTTCCCTTTAAGGGGGTTGTTCGGAGGGGGCGGAAATTAACGGCACTGCGTGCGCGTCAAAGAGTTCTATCGAATGAGACCAAATCTCTGGACCAACTATACAAACTATACAAATTCGCCAAGAAGGCGATAATATTATTTTGTGCCACACATAAACGACTTCGATAAGAAAGTGCCACACTTATTTATTACTTCTGACCATACACGGTTTCGATAAGAAAGTGCCACACTTATTTATTACTTCTGACCATACACGGTTTCGACAAGAAAGTGCCACTCTTATTTATTACTTCTGACCATACACGGTTTCGATAAGAAAGTGCCACACTTACTTATTACTTCTGACCATACACGGTTTCGATAAGAAAGTGGCACACTTATTATTACTTCTGACCATACACGGTTTCGATAAGAAAGTGCCACACTTATTTGTTACTTCTGAGCATACACGGTTTTGATAAGGGGGGTCTAAATTGTGCCCCCTGTTTACCTGGCAGACCTGAAACTGGCCATCGGGAAACGTTGTGTAGCCCCACACTATAATTCAAACTTTCCGCCACGCCCGTGTCACCCTTCGTGTGATTCCACTGGGTTGGGGGCGGGGGGAGGCGAAGTTTGAGGTTAACTTGACCCTAAAACGCCGTAAATATACGTAAAATAACGCGGAAAAACGAACGGGAATTGCGACAAGTTAAGTTGACAAATCCCCCCCGCGTTGCAAAGAGACATTAGAAGTTCCGAATACAATTTGAACCAGCGTTGCCAGACGTACGATAATTATCGCACAGTGCGATAATTTAATCAAAATTTTCAGGGCGTACGATATCATACCATTATTTCGATAATTCTGCCTCAACGTACTATAATGTACGATAATCTTTAAAAAATTTTAAAAACCTAAGAACGATTTATATTTTATTATTAATTTATATAACTTTTCTACTTAAAAATGAATGATATACATTTTCTGTACGCGTAGTCCTGAGTTTGCGTTTATTACTCCTAGCTATTACCGCATTTTCAAACATTAAGTTCAGTTAATAATGATAATAGACATTTGGTTTATTTCCCTGAAATAAAACTCCTGTAGTGCTTTAAATAAATCATCTAAATTCAACGCATTTATGTATGAATTAAAATTTAGCGCTAAAAAGAAATGTACGATAATTTTCCAGGAAAATCGATAATTTTTTGGCCTAGATACGATAATTGTAGATTTTCGATCTGGCACCGCCGATTTGAACAGAGCGGTGTGGCTTGGTCGCTAGAGGCGTCGGTTTTTGGAGATTACGCGGCCCGCAGGTATCTGTGTTCGAGTCCCGGTGAAGCCACTAATATAAATTATATTTATAAGTTATTTTTCGCAGCTCCATCTACCGTGTCGTTGCTTTTCCACGAAAAACAAACAAACACTTAACGACAATCCGTCCATAGCAATAGTATGGCACGCCAAACCGGACAAAATTCGTTTCATTGGTTGCTGCCGTACGTTTTTAGACTCTTCCGTATGGCACGCCAAACCGGACAAAATTCGTTTCATTGGTTGCTGCCGTACGTTTTTAGACTCTTCCGTATATTTTTTGGTTCTCCCGTACGGTTTTCGTCTCTTCCGTACTTTTTTTGGTTATCCCGTACGGTTTTCGTCTCTTCCGTACTTAGAAAGCGTTTGCTATCCTACTTTGAAATCGGTTGTTACAGTACTTTAAAAAACGACTGTTACGGTACTATAAAATCGGTTGTTACGTTATTTTCAAAATGGGTTGTTACGGTACTTTAAAATCGGAGGTTACGGTACTTTAAAATCGGATGTTACGGTACTTTAAAATCGGATGTTACGGTACTTTAAAATCGGATGTTACGGTACTTTGATTTATTCGCAACCGAACGCATTTTCGACTTTTTGTACCTGGAATGTTAACGCCTTAGGGGCTGTTCATAAATTACGTAACCCAGAAAAGGTACTTTTTCGAACCTCCCTCACCCTCTCCCTTGGTCAGTTTTGAGCCCCTATACCACCTAACAAATACCCCCCCCCCCTCTAATATAATAAAACCATTATCCTTCGAAGTATTGAATTTATTTCAAAATTAAGTGTATTCTTTGGCCTCTAGAAAGGTAATTACACTATTATAAATGATAAAACAAGTAGTAAATTGCGACTGTAAGCTAAATTCATTGATAATTTAAATTCCTATGTAAAATTATGATGTGTGATGTAACATTTCGATGAACCCTCCCCCACGTCACATTTAGTGACGTTCAAACAACCCCCCCCCCCCCATACCAGTGGCGTAATTAAGGACTCGCAGACCCCACGACGGTGGGGGGGTCCAAGGCATTTACACAAAATATGGGGTCCTTTCGTTTTAAGTATTGATTTCTTAATTTATTGAAATTTTTAAATAATTAAAAAGATTATGCTTTGACTATTGGTTATAATGTAGAAATCTGGCACATATCCCCAATATTTTCACATAACTTGAAAAAATGTAGTAAATAAAAAGTGGTTTTTTTTATAGAGTCGGATTCACAAATGACTTGCAGGGAAACAAACATTTAAAGCATGCCATGTTGGCTCGGCTTTAAATCTTTTCCTTTGTAGTAGATGTCGCCAATGTTAACTTTTTATGTTTAGAAATATTGTAGAATACTATATTAAGTCACAGATTCGTTAAATAAAAACTCTAAAGTTAAAATCTGAACAATCTCAACATTCAAACAAACAACCGAATATTATTTGCGCGATTTCTAGCTAATAAAAAAAAATGTGTTTCTGACTGGTATCGCCTTCTAGTAACACTTGGCGTTTTTATTAAATCGGCCAAATATGGCCGGTAGCCCTGTTAAAGAATCTTCTCCCACTTCAAATGCGTATCGGCAGTAGCGGCGCTAAGGTTTTTTCACGGGTGGGCTAAATATTTTGTGGCCCCTAAGAATTTTGTGGCCCTTACCATTTTAGTTACCCCTTATAATTTGGTGGCAGCTGTGGCTTGCCCTCCAATATGTCTCTTATAGCTTCTACATATTTAAAAATTTGAAAATTTAACTCAAAGTATAAATTGCACTCTTCTCTTTTTTTTTACTAAACTCGTCAACAACCAACAAAGGATTGTCTCTTAACCTATTAGATAAATCTCTATTTATAGAGAGCAAGGCTAAATTTGTTAATCGATTTTCAGACATTGTTGTTCTTAAAAATGATTTGAGTCTATTAAGTGTACTAAAACTACGCTCTGAAATAGTATTTGCAACAGGTATGCATAATACAATTTGGAAATATTTTACGAGATCTGGGAATGCCTGCTCGTATGTCAATAAATATTTATAGCAATCGGACACATTTTGCAAATTTTGAGGTTTAAGATATTCATTGGTTTCAAGCTGCGTTTGCAAACTTTCTGTGTTTATGTTTTCACCGCTTTTGGTACTAAATAACATTTAAGCAACGTTGACCTGATTTTTCAGAGACTCCATTTCAAAATTAAATCTTTTGTAGTTTTGATAAAACGCAGTAATTTTTTCAACGTTCAAAACTCGCTCGAATTTGGGTCTGATGCGCAAAGTTCTTCATAAATAAAACAATTTTCTAACAATCTTTTTTTCATTTCTAATACGAATCTATCTAAAATTTCAAAATAAGTTGCTTTAAGTTGGTCGCCAATAGTTTTGAACTCCGTTTCCCGACTTCCTATAGTACCCGTTATTATGGTACCTTTTAACCTTTTGTTTTTAATAATTTTTCTTTTCATGGGTACTTTGACGGAACTATTCTTTTCTGGTACTGGAATTGAGGCTGAGAGAGCTAATTGTTTCGCAACATCCCAAATTTGATCGAATCTTTCAGAATTTCGGTCTGTTTCTAACTTTTTTATTGTGGCACCGCAAATTGCTACGCCTTGAGTTATAACTACTTTTGGATTTTGCAAATATTCAGACAACACATTTGTTACGCCTAAAATCTCATCTAATGCTACGACCATTAATAAAATGCTGAAATTTTGAAGCTGGGAATGGTACCCTCTACATTCGGCTACTTCCTCAGATTTGCCACTTTCAATTAAGTTTTCTAAAGCTAAAACTACAGCATTATACATTTTTTTTTTACTGGACCATCTAGTGTCACAACTCTGGG
Source organism: Leiobunum rupestre (assembly GCF_980474605.1). NCBI lineage: Eukaryota > Metazoa > Arthropoda > Arachnida > Opiliones > Sclerosomatidae > Leiobunum > Leiobunum rupestre. The sequence goes on from NC_143391.1 coordinate 20,950,202, forward strand.
GTAATTTTAATATTACATCGTATTCAAGCTCTTTTTGGGCCTCTTGAAAATACTCACTTCGAAGTGACGAATTACTTTGAAATGTATAAATTGCCTGTAACAAACCAAGTGTTTCACGAATTATTGGTACATTCTTACAGGTATCCACCAAAACTAAATTTAGGCGATGGGCGTAACAGTGCACATATGGACACATCCCACCCACAGCATCCTTAATCCTAATGTTCACTCCCGACTTACTTCCACTCATTACACTCGCTCCGTCATATGTTTGCGCTACACAGTTTGATATTTTTAACCCATTTGATAAAAGAATATTAATAATCGCGGAAGATAAAGATTCAGCGTCAAATTTATGTAAATCAACAAAAGACAAAAACCTTTCAAGAACCTCTCCCTTAGTGGTGGTAAATCGAACACAAACACTTAGTTGTTCTACACCGCATTTGTCCCTAGTTTCGTCAGCAATTATTGCGTAAAAACCACCCGAATCATTAATATCCTGAATAATCATTCTTTGAACAAGTGCACCACTAGTGTTAATAAGCTCGTTTTGTATTGATCCGTGGGTATATTTTGCTACATTGGGCATGCTATCTACTTTTTTCTTTAAGTCAGGTGAAATGCGCTTTAACAATTCTAGGATTTCAATGAAATTTCCACGATTTTGCTGATCGTCGTTCTCTCGATGCCCTCTTAACGCGATATCCTGTTGAGCGCATATTAAAACAATTTGCACATGGGCGGATAAAACTTCTCTGTTTCGAATAGTATCTAAACGGTGTTGCTTATTTATCTGTGAAGTTATAGCTCCTCGTTTCTTAGACTGTAAAAAATGTATGTACTTCGTTTCCGCTAATTGGTGGGTCGATTTCTCGGAAGTAAAATGTTCGTGAAATTTCTCATTCATATTTTTCCAATTTTTAAAACCAGTTGTGAAATATGTTTTTTTACCACTGCTTGGAAAATGACGGCAGCAAAAACAGTATACCATGTCATTTTCTACAGAATATTCCAAAAAGGGATATTTTACATAATAAATACTATTGAAACTTCGTTTTTGACCCCTAATAATCGTTTGGGGAAATGATAAGAGCCTTGGTTGAGCGAGTGGAGAATCCATGTCGATACTAATGTCAGGAATAATTTGAGTTGCATTTAAATCAGATAGAGCAGGAGTTAAATGGTGCACGATACTGCTATTCTCATGGAGTTCTCGGGAATTCCTGGAAGCGACAAATGAAAGTGCAATGTCATTTGAATTGTTTGATTCACTTTCACTAGGAGCTCCTATTAAGATATTATCAATAACTGATTCTTCAATGCCTTCTACAACTTTATCGAAAACATTTTGACTCGTTTGCAACATAGAATGTTTATTTATAACATCGTTCGATTTATTAGTTGAAATATTACTTTCAACATGAACCCCTATAGCGTCCTTCAATAAGCTTATTTTATTGTCAGTACTATTTTGTTTTGGTTCGGATTCTAGCGATTTGTTTTCGTTGTGGGAAAGTTGATTTTTTAAAGATTCAGTAGTGGTTGGTAAGTCAAGTTTGTTCGCAATTGCATTTAATTGAGTTTGTTCTAAGACTGGAATTGATGTTTTGAAGTACTTATTTAGAGCCCCTTTTTGAGAATTTAAAAATTCTTGACTGGCTTTTCGCGACTTTGGCTTCCGGACGGAAATTTTCTCCCACTCATTTCTACATTTGTTTTTAATTTGTCAATACATAAATAGTTAAATTTACCGGATATAATTATCTAAAATGTATCTCTAAAATCCTTCTAATTCTCGAGGAATATTTATCTTAGTAAATAATAAGACTAAGTTTCTAAGATATTAGAAAAATAAATAATAATAGTAATTTGCCTTGACAAAGGCGGTTTGGAAAATATATATCTACTAATAGTTAGCTAGCCTTGAAAAAGGCTTTTTGGAAAAATTAATTAGCCTTTAAAAGGCTGTTGAAATAATTTGAAATAAAATTAAACTATCAACTAGTCATTTAGCTAAGTGTTTATATTTTAAACACGTGCATTAGGGCTTCTTTAAACCTCGAGGAGGTAGAAGCAAAGAATATAAAGCCCCAGGAATGGAAGGATTGATATTTTTGGCCGCGTGTTTTGGCCGAGCTAGAAACTTCCGGCAAAGCAAATCAGAGTAACTGGAAACGGTTAACGCAACCCGGTCTCTCTCTTTAAAAACGAGAGGCGCAAAAGTTCCACTAGAAGGAGTTACACCTTCCATTCCTGGGGCTTTATATTCTTTGGTAGAAGTCCGCTCTTGCCAAAATAATAGAACAGAAAGACTAAAGACTTAAAATTCGAGGAAGACTTTCAAAATAGACCTGACTCGTTCTGGAGCTCAAGACGAAATGGAAAGAAATGTTAAAAAAAAGCAGCTTAGCGGTCGAACCAAAGACTATATAATAGCTTATATAGTCTTTGGTCGAGCCTGGCATTGACCATATTTCGCAAAAGTGGTGAAATCGAAAAACCGCAGAATTTTCCAGGAAGCGAGAAGAGCAAGGTCGTTTTATTGTTGTGGCTATCGTCGCGTTTACTGGACCCCCTTCTGAGCTTGTATCCGAGCGTCGGATTCCGAGCATTGACGTGCATGCCCACTGGGGTATTTCCCGAAATTCCCTCAAGCCCCTTTCTTTTCTTTCAATTGTTCATTAAACTTTCTCTCCATTTCCGCTCCCTTCGCCTCCCGAATCTATCTGTTTATGGTCTACTATATTTTTGAGTAAACGAATTGGTTTTTTCAAGATTTTTCCCCCTGAAAAACTTTACTTGGCAATAAAAACATAAAGAAATTTCAAATATGTGGCCTCTTAAATATAAATATGTGGCCCTTTTAATATAAATATGTGGCCCCTCTCAGAAATGCAGGGGGGCTAAAGCCCACTTCAGCCCACCCTTAGCGCCGCTACTGCGTATCGGTCTAGTGCGAAGTTTATCGTCGTCTTAATATACAAATTTTGGATCAAATAGAAAATGCTACGGTCTACACCGTCTATATCACGAGTAGACATGTTTTGCATATTTTTTTTAATTTTTAGGGTAATGCTGGGTTCTTGATGATAAAATGCGTTTTATCATTACAGAAAATGTGAAAAACAAAAGTTTTTAAGATTTACCATATTTTCAGCATGACAAAAATTGAAAGTGGGGACTTTCAGAATCTTGGCGCCCTAGGGCAGTGCCCTTTTGGGAAAGACGGCACTGAGCTCTAACATATTCCCTCCGCCCATTTGCGGAAAAATACCACTGTGCACAGATAGGGGGAAAGAAGGGGTTGACAGCTACCGCAGCAGCAGTCAAAGCGTCTGTTGAGAGAAAGCGGGGGGGAAGAAAGCGGCTTTGGCGCGATTCTGCACCCTCTCGGTCCACGGTAGCATAGAGAAAGAAGGTAGTGAAAATGTCTCTTGAAAATTTTAAACATATTCGGTAACTTAATCCATAGAGGAACTAGTTCCTCTATGCTTAATCTAGTACCTTGAAACATCACAAACACACATTTTTACATTCATTTAAGATATAATGTATATATATTATTGAAAACCTTTGAAACGAATAACAACACAATATTTAGGAACTTATTAAATGCTGGGGGGGGGCGAAAAATAGACATAAGTAAGCAGCGTGGCAGAAAAGTCGTAAATTTTTACGCCCCTTATACACTTCACCCTTTATACAATAAAATAAATAATGTATTTATTTATTTATAACTATGAGTGTAAATAAATGTAATTTCGATTGCTAATCCAAATCTCTGATATTGAGTTGATATGAACTTTGCATAGTGGGGGGTGAACATTTAATGTTACCGTGGACCGAGAGGGTGCAGAATCGCGCCAAAGCCGCTTTCATCCCCCCGTTTTCTCTCAACAGACGCTTTTACTGCTGCTGCGGTAGCTGTCAACCCCTTCTTTCCCCCTATCTGTGCACAGTGGTATTTTTCCGCAAATGGGCGGAGGGAATATGTTAGAGCTCAGTGCCGTCTTTCCCAAAAGGGCACTGCCCTAGGGCGCCAAGATTCTGAAAGTCCCCACTTTCAATTTTTGTCATGCTGAAAATATGGTAAATCTTAAAAACTTTTGTTTTTCACATTTTCTGTAATGATAAAACGCATTTTATCATCAAGAACCCAGCATTACCCTAAAACTTAAAAAAATATACAAAACATGTCTACTCGTGATATAGACGGTGTAGACCGTAGCATTTTCTATTTGATCCAAAATTTGTATATTAAGACGACGATAGACTTCGCACTAGACCGATACGCATTTGAAGTGCGAGAAGATTCTTTAACAGGGCTACCGGCCATATTTGGACGATTTAATAAAAACGCACACACATCATAATTTTACATAGGAATTTAAATTATCAATGAATTTAGCTTACAGTCGCAATTTACTACTTGTTTTATCATTTATAATAGTGTAATTACCTTTCTAGAGGCCAAAGAATACACTTAATTTTGAAATAAATTCAATACTTCGAAGGATAATGGTTTTATTATATTAGAGGGGGGGGGGTATTTGTTAGGTGGTATAGGGGCTCAAAACTGACCAAGGGAGAGGGTGAGGGAGGTTCGAAAAAGTACCTTTTCTGGGTTACGTAATTTATGAACAGCCCCTAAGGCGTTAACATTCCAGGTACAAAAAGTCGAAAATGCGTTCGGTTGCGAATAAATTAAAGTACCGTAACATCCGATTTTAAAGTACCGTAACATCCGACTTTAAAGTACCGTAACCTCCGATTTTAAAGTACCGTAACAACCCATTTTGAAAATAACGTAACAACCGATTTTATAGTACCGTAACAGTCGTTTTTTAAAGTACTGTAACAACCGATTTCAAAGTAGGATAGCAAACGCTTTCTAAGTACGGAAGAGACGAAAACCGTACGGGATAACCAAAAAAAGTACGGAAGAGACGAAAACCGTACGGGAGAACCAAAAAAAGTACGGAAGAGTCTAAAAACGTACGGCAGCAACCAATGAAACGAATTTTGTCCGGTTTGGCGTGCCATACAATAGTCCCACTTCGATATATATATCTCGATGTGGAACTAAAAATGGAAAAATACTCAATACAAGATATCGGAAGTAAATGGAACTTAAGTACACTCAAAACATTACAAAAATGAAATAACAACAAAATGAAATACAATACAATAATATGAAATGCAATAAGAACTTAATTATATACAAAATATTATGAATATTTTACACATGTAGAAAACGATTTGCGGTGGACGGTAATGTGTCGTTGTTCAGGTAAAAGTTTGTGTTTCCTTAAGCCTCGGGGCAATTTGAAATGTTAACAAATGGCGGGCTTTCAAATTGCTGATTTGGTAAAAGTTACTTCAGGAAGTTCAGTGAGCCTAGTGGAACAACAACTCAGGACTATAATTACTGCAATATCCGTTTTTTTAAAAACACTTTATTTAACATTGTAAATATCGGTCTACATTGAGTACTATCTCTTATGTTGTTTAACAGTGGAATGTTGAATTTAAGCAGAGTGCGAGACATTTATCTTGGCAAAGCTTCTCAGAGAAAAAGCATATTATTAAATTGAAGGTAAAGTTTTGAAAAAAAAAGACAATTATCAGTATGATTGTTGCTGTTTAATTCAATGACTGTCGTCAATTCGTCATAAGTGTCATTCTTTAGTGTAATGTATTTTTTCTGGCGTATAATTACTCTTTCATAAGGTTTTTGTTTATCTAAGTTTCTTCAAACATAATAATAAATATAATATTACTTACTTTAAATGTGAAATAACCTTTAAATACAAAGGTTAATACTAAGGACCCTCAGTCACTGCTTCTCCCAAAACTGCCATTGACATGCATAGTGTCAGGCCTAGGCTTAAATATTTTCAAAGCGAACCTAAACGAAATATTATTTATCTTCCTCACAATGGCATTTAAATATTCCTTATAATAAGTAAATATGAAAACAAAACTAAAAGTTCAAAAAATCTTAACACTATTATTAAATACAAATAAAAAACCTTGAAGTGGTTAATGTGAAAAACTGAAAAACTCCAGCAAAAACCTATAGGAATTCTGCGAGCTTGGATCGGATGGATCCTGTAAAAATCGTCTGAGCTTCTTTTTTTTAACCGCCATGTTATGGCGCTAGCGGCTTGCCGTAGTCAATGAATGGCCGCTGATTGGCTGAAGCTTAAGCAAAGACTATATAATCATTAGTCGTTGCTAAAAATGTCTTGGCGTCAGGTTCTCCCGTAGACGATAGCATTCTAGGTAGGAGTATAAGATTTCTATGGTACCGACTTAAAAAAAGACGAGTTTCGTGTGACTCGATGCCCTTCTCGTTCTACAGTAACAGTAGGGCCCCTGACTTCAGTTACCTGATAAGGTAGTGGATTGAAGTAGGGTGACATTTTGCTTTCACTAAAACTGTATCTCTTATTTGAAGGTCACGCGGCTTGGCGAGATTGCTATTGTCACTGTAGATTTTCATCCGCAGCTTCGCTTCTCTGTCGTTTAATTCGGTTACTTCTGAGGTGTGTCTCGCTGCCGTATTTGTAAAAGGTAGTGATGGTAGTTTGCTTTGTACCTCCCTTCCAAACATCAAGGTTGAAGGTGGCACTCCAGTTGTCCCGTGAGGTGTAACACGGTAGTTGCGTAAGAATGCCTGTAGTTCATCTTTCCAGTCCGTAGAGCTGACATCGGACGCTCTAATCGTTTTTGCCAGTGAAGCCATAAAGCGTTCGGTAGATCCGTTGGCTTGTGGCCACATTGGGGTTACTTTCTGGTGTCTTATTCCCAAACTGGACAGGTAATTGGTGAAGTCTTGAGAATTGAACGGCGGACCGTTGTCAGTTTTGACGACGTCAACGGTGCCGAACAGAGCGAAAATTCGGTTGAAGATTTTAACATTAGCTTCGACTGATGTTGACGACACGACTTCGGCAACAGGAAAGCGAGAGTGTTCGTCAATGATGACCAGTACATAGAATCCATTTTTGAAGGGACCGAGATGGTCAGTGGCTATTCTGGACCATGGTTTGTCGGGGAGCGGAGTCATTTGTAAAGGCTCTTTTACGGTATGACGTGATACTGACAAACATGGTATACAAGATCGTATCAACTGTTCTACATGATTATCCATTCCTGGAAACCAGACTTTGGAGCGCAGTAGTTGTTTCGTCTTCACTAAACCCAGGTGACCTTCATGAGCTATAGCAACAACTCTGTCTCTTAACGAATTCGGACCGTATATCCGATGGCGCTTTAACAAAACTCCTTCTACTATTGAAAGTTCATGTTTAACTTTCTGTAGAGATTTAACCATTTCCAGATCGACTGAAGGATCCATGGGGTCAATCATCCAGCAGTCGTTGACGAGGCATTTCGTGACATGTTGGACCGTTTTGTCCGATTTTACAGCTTCGGAGATCTCAGGGTACGAAACTGCTTTAGGTACGGCGTATTGAACAACCATGTTGAGGTGATCTTCGGTAGCAGGCGATAGGCACTTCACGTTCTTGGTGGTCTTTAACGGATGGCGCGACAGGTAGTCAGCGGGATTTAGTTTTCCGGGTTGGTACTGTAATGGCATGTCATATGGAGCTAATAGGAGATTCCACCGTTCGATACGGGCGGACGTTTTAGCGTGCGGATTTCCAAGAAGAGTTATCGAAGGTAGGTGATCTGTAACGACTGTAAACGGTGAACCGTAAACGTATAGGTGATAGTGCTCACAACCGTAAACAACAGCTAATGCCTCGCGTTCCGTCTGTGAATATCGAGTTTCAACATCGGTGAGCGCTTTGCTGGCGAAAGATATTATCCCAAGGTTTCCTTTAGTATCCATCTGGGTTAAAATAGCTCCAACACCGGTGCCACTCGCGTCAACATATAAAGTTGTTAATTTATTTGGGTCAAAGTAAGATAGGATTGTGTCGTTAGAAAGGTGCGTCTTAAGAGCTTGTAGGGCTGTCTCTTGCTCATGTCCCCAAAACCAGGGTACTGTTTTCTTGGTGAGTATTCGCAGAGGGCGCGTTAGATCCGAGAAGTTAGGAATAAAACGAGAGCAGTAGGTGGCTAGACCGAGCAAGCTTCGTATTTCATCGGGTGTAGATGGAGTTTGAACAGTCTGTACAGCCGCGAGCTTTGACGGATTTACGGAGACGCCAGAGCGATTAAATCTGTGGCCGTAGAATTCAAGGTCATTTGTTTGGAACTGACATTTTGAGGCTTGGAGAGTTATGCCATTCTTTTCTAGTTGGTGCAAAATTCGCTTTAGGGCTTCATTGTGTTCATCGACGTTGTAACTCAAAATAAGCCTTAATAAGCCTAAGTCCTAATTAAACCGTTTAATTTCAAAATATAAATATTATATTTCTATAAATTCTGCAGTTTCTCAATTCTGTTAAATATTGTACCATACAATTTCTTTTAGTCATTTCCAATTCGTGGAAACCCATTAACCTACCTGGACACTGGTGTCCGAGTGACAGTTGATGGGTCTCCCCCCTTGTTTAATCCCTTTCGCTATAGAGGGTCGTTCTGGGAACACTGGCCATGGTCCCCCTTCGAGTCCTTCATTTATGCCGACTCGCGGCACCGTAGTTGTTGGGCTTAGCGTGGTATCTTCCTCTCCCTTCCATTGATGTTTTAAGAGTAAAAACCCTTATTCTAAATTTATCCCCAAAAAGATGAGGTTTGCCATTTTCTTTAAGCCATTAACTTGTGTTTCCACGGAAATATATTTTCGTGGGAATGGCTCTGTATTTTTCCCAGGGCAATTGCCAAATTGGTTTTGCCCTGTCATTGTATTTTTGTGTATTGTTAATATGTGGTGATTTATAGTGCTAGCCACGCCGGCGACCTTCGTTAAAAATAATTTGACAGTTTAATTTCCGCGAGAAGTGCGGCAAACGTTTTAAGTATTCGGACCATGGTTTTGGTTCCCATGATCTCCCCTTGGAGAGTGACCATCCAGAGTTTCCCGGGGCACGGGTCACGATTGGTCAAAAAGCTATGACGCTTGGACGGCCACGTGATCTGTGCCAGTTTAAAAACGGGACTCTGCTAATTTTTTAAGAGAGTTGGACGAGAGTTGGAGACCTGAAAGACATCAAAACAAAACATGTTACAGAATTCACGATCGGGTAGAGTTCCGCGATTAACCGGGACATAGTCCCTGCTTGGTGACCGGGTTCCCCGTCAAAAATAAGTCATGTGCGGCAAAGTTCAACGTTAACCCATGAACGCGAACCCCGTTCGGAACCGCCATCAACGAGTAACGGGCATCGCCGTATCCGACTTTAAACAGTGTTGTAAATGTATTTATTTATTTATTTTTCTTGTCTGTATATTATTACCTTTTCAATTTATTTTTCTTGTCTGTATATAAGTAACCTTTCAATTTAATATTTAAGTTTGCCCTTATTATACAAGCGTACGTACGTCCCCACTAAATTCATGATTCAATTGTGTTTATTAAATCATTAATGGCAAACCTCATTACCTCTTATATTTTTCTTGATTTAAGCATAACCCTAGACAGACTAACTTTAATTAAAAAATACCCCTAGACTATTTTAATAACCTCGCTCACCCCAATAGTGAAAGTGACGCGAGTCCCCGGGCCAGTCGTTTAACCGACTTCCCCTTTTTACCCCTTTTTGAGATCGTAGTTAATTATTAATTAGGTTAATGGGTAAAGGTAAATATTTCGTTACAACGTCTTTACCAAATACCAATAGGTCATCTGAGGTATTAAGAGAGTTAGGTATATCTTGAATTAGACATCGAATCAAGTGATGAAAGATTTCCGCGGCGGAGCTTATTCCAAAGTTTAGCCGTTTGTACTGATAAAGCCCTCGGTGGGTACTGAAAACAGTCTAACTCGACCTGATGATAGCCTTTGTTTAAATCTAGCTTAGAGAACACCGTAGCACCGTTGAGTTTTTGTACAATGTCCTCGATGGTTGGCATAACATGACGTTCTCGCTCGATTGCTTTATTTGGAAGGTGCATATCGACACATAAACTTACTTAATTTCCTTTTAGCACCAGGGTGTCGGGTCGGTAACAGGTTCGATGATATCATTATGTACAAGGTGATTAGGCTCTTCTTCCAAAGCAGCTCTTAGGTGAAAGGGAATCCTTCGATGGGCTTGCGCAATTGGTTTTATTGACGGATCGATTGCTAGTTTAATTGTCACACCCTTTATTTTTCATATACCGCCAAACAACCGTGGGTGGTCTTTAGCAACATCTTTGACTGACAAAAAATTCAAAGGAAAATGCGAAGCTGCGTTCGAAGGCACAAGGTGTAAATCGCATAGAGTGTGGTAGCCCAATATGGATGGTGAAGTAAGACCTTGGTCTTCAACAACAAGAAACGTAGCCTTGGCGTTATTGTTTCGATATGAAACTCTTGTAGTAAACTGTCCTTTTAGTTTCAATGGTTTGGCTGAACCATATGGAAATATTTCCAGACGTGATGGAGTGAGCCGTGGCTGATTTCGTAGCGACTCCATTGTGGAGGTGTTGAGAATGTTGACAGTTGCGCCTGTATCCATGAGAACTGAAGTCGAAGAACCATTAAACTGTACAGTTAGTAATGGTAGAGAATTACGATTGTTGGTGGGTGATTGATTGTGTAAGACAAACAGGAACTCATTATCGTCATCATCTTCAACAGAATGTGGTAAGTGAACAGATTGTACTCGTTCTTTGGTGCTCTTGTCTCGAAAGGATTGCTTCTTCTTGTCTTGTCCAGATGACCGTTTAAAGTTGGATTGGTTTCTCGAGCGACACACTTTGCTGAAGTGGTTGAGTTTTCCACAGTTGTGGCATTTCTTTCCATCAGCAGGACATGGTTGAGTATTATGTGGATAAGCCCCTCCTCACAGACCACATTTTTGGTTTACGTCTTGAGTGTGGACAGCTGGCCTACGGTTTTGATTCGGCTTTCGTAAGAAACTGACATTTTCACGTAATTCTACTTTTGTGTGGTTGGTTTTTTCTATTGATATGGCTTGAGTTTCTGAAGCTTCTTTCATACGTCCTAACTGCATAAGCTTATCAAGGTCGAGGGTTGGATCTTGTAGCGCTTTTCGCCTTAATGATTTTGATGTACAGGTCTGTACAATGTGTCGTTTCAATTCAGTTTCAAGGTCCGAAAAATCACAAAATGCTGAAAGTGATCGAAGCCGAATATGGTACTCATCGATGGATTCATTGTCAAGTTGCTTAGCATTCCTAAACTTTAAGATCTCGAAATCAACATTCTGCTTCGGTGCAAAATGGTTGCTCAACAGACTTTTAGCACTATCAAAATCTGTGACCTCTTCATTACCTGGCAAGGCGTAGAATATGTCTTGTACTGGGTCACCCACACAGTGCAAAAGTAGAGCTTTTTTTCGAGTGGGATCTCTAACTCCGGAGGCAATTAAAAAAATTTCGAACTTACAGCACCATTTTTTCCAAGCGGCATTCAAATTTTCGGCATCGGTACTAAGATCAAACGGTAACACTGGTGGTAACGAAAGCGCCATGATAATCAAAAAAAATTCGACGACAACGTGGTGTTGTAAAGGTACATAGATTAATGGATTTATATACCCCCGTACCGTAAAAATACATACCGGGGGTGTTGGATAGACGGGGTAGTTTTGCAGAGAAATTTGGAAGAGGGGTGGAATAGCGAAAACACAGCCAACGGAACGAGCCGACAACGACAACGCGGAACGAGGACCCCGCCGACCCCAACCACAGCCCAACCCCGCGAAGGGCAGGAGAGGAGAAGCACAAGCGGGATGCGCCCGAAGCCACCGGTGAAGTTTAATGAGAAATGTAAAGGTACAGGTGTCGAACGTACGGTCCCTAACAGCAGATAGACCTCGGTGGTGAATCAGAAAAGGTTAGATAACGAGAGATCCCATCTCCGTCGCCATTGTAATATTCTTTGGTTTTGATTAAAAGAACATTAGACCCATTGAAATTGAGAAAAACATTTAATACTATCTTTACCGAGTAACTAAAACCTTTACAAAAGTATGGGGCGCCAAACCGGAAAAAACTGAATATAAACGCAAATATATGGTAGAGAACGCAAATATATGGTAGGGAACGCAAATATATGGTAGGGAACCCAAATATATGGTAGGGAACGCAAATATATGGTAGGGAACGCAAATATATGGTAGGGAACGCAAATATATGGTAGGGAACGCAAATATAGAACGAGATTTTTACGCATATATAGAACGAGATTTTTACGCATATATAGAACGAGATTTTTACGCATATATAGAACGAGATTTTTACGCATATATAGAACGAGATTTTTTCGCATATATAGAACGAGATTTTTTCGCATATATAGAACGAGATTTTTTCGCATATATAGAACGAATATAGCTGGCGTTACGTGTCAGCTAGTTCTACGAATCATATAATTTGCATTTAATCAAAATTAAATTAACGTACATTTAGATGATTAAACTGCGATAATAATTATTTAAATCTAGATTTTATTCAAACGATTGCATTGTTTAAATCGTGATTACATTACAATGATTAGACGGCTATTTGAATTATTTACATCGTAATTAGAATTATTTACATCGTAATTAGAATTATTTACATCGTAATTAGAATTATTTAAATCGTAATTATAATTATTTACATCGTAATTAGAATTATTTACATCGTAATTAGAATTATTTACATCGTAATTAGAATTATTTAAATCGTAATTATAATTATTTACATCGTAATTAGAATTAAATCGTAATTAGAATAATCTGATCACGACTATGATTAAATCTTGTTTAAATCATGATTAAATTGATTAAATCGTGATTAGATAGATTTGATCACAACTATGATTAAATCTTGTTTAAATCATGATTAAATTGATTAAATCGTGATTAGATTGATTTGATCACGACTATGATAAAATCTGGTTTATATCATTTTTAAATTGATTAAATCGTGATTAGATTGATCTGATCACGACTATGATTAAATCTTGTTTAAATCATGATTAAATTGATTAAATCGTGATTAGATTGATTTGATCACGACTATGATAAAATCTGGTTTATATCATGATTAAATTGATTAAATCGTGATTAGATTGATCTGATCACGACTATGATTAAATCTTGTTTAAATCATGATTAAATTGATTAAATCGTGATTAGATTGATTAAATCGTGATAAGATTGATTAAATTAATTTAATAATTTTACTTTTATTATAACGCAACCAAACGAGTGAGCTGCCCCTCGATTTAGCCCTTATACAAACCATACTCTAAACGAACACCTGTAACATGCATGACTCATCCAAAATTTTCCATCGCCCGATGTAAAATATTACGTGTTTATTTTTCTTTCTGTTTCTTTCTTTTTGGTAAACTTTTAATTAAAAAAAGTCCTAAGCTTTTTTCTACAGGGTGTTAACTAAAAATGATACAGGGCCAAACACTCCAAATGTGTTTTAACTAGGAATTTGAATTTATTCAGGACGCTTAGAATATGTAGGGGCACTTGATAATAGAAATTTCCATTTCAATTAGATAGGTGTTCACGTTTTAGGACTAAATAACTTTTGGTCAAACTAATTTGATCAATAACGTAAAAGTCTCGTTCTATATATGCGTAAAAGTCTCGTTCTATATATGCGTAAAAATCTCGTTCTATATATGCGTAAAAATATCGTTCTATATTTGCGTTTCCTACCATATATTTGTGTTCCCTACCATATATTTGCGTTCCCTACCATATATTTGCGTTATCTACCATATATTTGCGTTTATATTCAGTTTTTTCCGGTTTGGCGCCCCATACAAAAGATATCCCGTAACAGGGTTAGACATAGGGAATAAACAGTTACTATTTTATTACAATAGGGGTAGAAATCAATACGAAAAGGTTACACGACATTACATCTTCTACTTTTAAAATTTAGTAGCGTCTTCGACGGAAGGCGGTTTGCAGCTGAGACGCGCCAAAAGAGTGTCATCGCGTCGAGTAGGCTGGAGACGCATGATTTCGCGTGAAACCGGATTCGGCTTCGCGCGATGGAGAGCATACCCCGACGCACGAGTCCTCCAGGAATCCAGAGGTGGGCAAACATTGTGAGCGTTCATTTTTGAAAATCCTCTCGAAACGAGTGAGCACTTCAATTACGAAGGTCGGTTGGTCTTGTTAAGCAAGAAAGAGAAATTGAGCCAGCGCCAGCTCAGGGTGATCGCCGATTGGTTCGCTCAGTCACTGATTTTTCACGACGCGGTGAGCGAGATCGGTCGATCGACGCGCTAGCCTGCTCAATTTTAAGCGCTGCTTCCCCTAGCGGCGGGATAATTCGTTCACTAGAAAGCGCCGACGGCGGGCTGAGTGAGATCGCGCCGAGAGAAGTGATAGTTTTTTAACATTGGAATTTCTCATCCCGCTGAAAGACGGGGTAGACAGTTTCCCGGAATTCGCTGTGAGAAAAAAGTTTCATTTCTTATAAATTATTTCATAAAAAAGTGCATTGAATAAAAAAATCGACAATAAAATATTATTTGTATATTTTTTTCGCTCAACGCACCGTGAACGATCAGTGACTGAGAGAATTTCACGGCGCTCGGCCTGAGCTGGTTCAGTTTAAGAGAGAGAAAATAGCATCGCCAGTATTGAGCACTAGCTTACTTGATCACTCAAATTATAAAGGTCTGAGCGTTCATTTCAGAATTCGCTCACAATTTTTGCCCACCTCTGCAGGAATCAGCTCAAGTAGTGGTCTGGTAACTAGAATGCTGCCGTGTAACTGGCAAATGGGTTAAACGCCGTGGCAGACGATAGCCAGATTTCAGCCAATCAGAGCTCAAAGAGTGGTTCTGCCAAGAATTTAATGTCACCAGAGAGAATGACGTCACCTATCTCCCGCTATAGTAGCGGATCCAAGGAGGATTATTATCCTCCTTGGCGGAACCACTCTACGGCCTCTCATTGGCTGAAGGTTCAAGGCGAACTGGCGTCAAGCTCGGCCGTAGGCGGCAGCATTCTAGTTACCTATGAGATTTCTATGGTCCTGACCTTGGTCAATACGGTGCCGTCGAGACTGATAGCAAAGATAATTTAAACTCGTACCCTAGATTCGAATACTGAGAGCTTTCCCATTGACGGTTTTGTTACGAAGCGTTTACCCTTTTCCGGCACGTGACCTCAGAAAAATCGGGCTCCATCGGTTGTGGCACGGCCAACTTCGATCACGCGCTGCTGCGCTGTATAGCGTGGCAGCGCGTGATCGAAGTTGGCCGTGGTTGCGGTAAGGCGCAAACCACGGAGCGAATTTTTTCTGAGTTCCGGCGGGAAGTGGGTAAACGCTACCGGCAACGCGCGAGAGAGTGATTTCGAATCTAGGGTACGAGTTTAAATTATCTTTGCTGATAGTAAGACCTCCCGGGATAGTTTTTGTTTTGGTGAAGAGCAAAAAATCGCACATGAGACGTTGAAAGTTGAGTGAGCTTCTTAAAAAGAGCCCTTTCGCGATTTTAGACCACTTAATTGGTCCAGAGAATGCCCAGAGTGTCTAGCTACCTATTTTATCAGAAAACTAATAAATTTTTCTGCTTGTAAGCCCGACTCCTCGTAAATGTGAATCAACATTTTGTTGTCAAAGTTACTGAGACAACCCCATATTCCCATCCCTATTTATTAACTATAACAACTTTTAAGGGTGCACTTCGGAATATATAACTGCCCTAATGACAAACGCTAACACACTCACTGTTTATAAGCGCTTGGAATTACCTGCAGCAGTTAAATCCACCAACTCTAACATAATGGCAATTACTGAAACTGCCCTGAGACCCGAGGTCATGGATAGCAAACTCAATTTCCCACATTTTACATCCTCCAACATGACTGCCATGGTCTAACCAAAGGGGGTGGTGTAGCACTCTTTTTCCGAACCACCCTGTCTGCCCAACCAGTTGAGGGCATCCCCTCATCAGTTTCTAACAACCACTCTGAGTTATCTGGACTTGATATCCTGACAGTGCAGTGCACCTTCCCCTCTTTTGACGTTCTGCTCTGTCTCATTTACCCGACTCCCCCAAACTCAGAGTATGTGGAAAGGCGCCTCATCAGTCGACCCAAACTCCAGGACACAACGCCAAAATCTTTAAGACTACGACCAAATGTCATTTTACTTACCTATCTAGATAGAAGGTCTCTGACTTACCGAACAATTGATCTATGGAATTCAACACCAGTTGATGCTCTCTCTTGTGACACTCGCCATACTCTCCGTTGACCTAAACTTGACCAACTTCTTATTTTTATTTGCACTTTTTTTTACATTCTTACCCAATGTAATTTAATAATGACTGTGATATCTGTTCTGCTTTATTCTTCTAAGACCTCTCTTTACTCGCCATACCACATTTATCTCTATTTCCCCCCCCCCATTATACCCTGTAACTACGTTCAGTATAATACACTATACGGCTGCACATAAGCTTATTTTAGCTTAGTAACTGATTTCTTGATTAATTAATAAATTTTTCTCTACGGGCCATGTTCGATTGCGTAGTCTATTTTTTAAACATTCCCGCTGCTTGTGATACCTTCGCACATGCACAGTCACTGCTATGCCTATTCTCCCTCATAGTGGGATGGAAATAAGCGTTTACTACTTCCTAGGCAAAATCAGTAGATGGTACCAAAATTTACGTATAGTTTATTCGAAGGCTATTATTTTGGTTACTTCCATATTTACTCTCTGGCAATACTTTTCGACAAATTACACATTTCTTGTAGAATAAAGAAAAAAGATTTAATATTATTTAAAAAATGCACAGGGCTGTCGAACATTATGTACATGATAGAATTCCACAGTTTATCATAAGTCTGCGTTTCACAGACTTACGCGAAACAGTTATATACCTAAAGTTTTACTGTATTTCAAGCAAATTTTAACATTAAAAGTTTACTATAATGCGTGACTAGATATATTACAATACAAAAACTTTTGAGAAATGAACATTGACATCTAACAGTTCTAAACATGCTTTAAATTTAAGTGAAATTGTTAAAACCAAAACAGAATATTAATCAGCATTATTGAAAGTGTTGGGTTTTTGGTTTCGTATTTACTAATATCTTATGTAATATACACGTAATATTCAATACTGTTAATAATATATCTTACACTTAAGGGGAACAATTTATTGTGCAAACAGGAGAAATTTTGGTTAACTCTCCAAGGAGGCAGAATCACAGTTAGGGCATATCTATATAAATATTATGCATAACGTTACAAGATCATACTGTATAGAAAAAAATTAGAAACATCTATATTGCTAGCTACACAGTTATACGTTCAAAATGTAGTCTTTGATTGACATTTTGTACGCAGTATAATTATTAACGCTTAAATTTGAATCTATATGTACAACGGGCTGTACCATATTGTTGCACTATAAGCAAATGCAATTTAAAGCCATATTTTTTTAATGAAATCTATGAAAATGTTTTGCGAGTGCTTTAAATACAGTGTTTAAACTTTAATAACAAATTTGTTTTTGGATAAGAGATAAAAGTTACTCTAAAACATCTGAAATTATCACAGATATCCAAAATACAGAATACTACATTTGAGTAACTAAAGCCCTCGCAAGATTACCATATACAAGCTTATTATAACTGGCTAAAGTATCAATGACAATTTGACTAATATACAGCAAGTACAATAAACTATTTCAGCTTGGGCATTACACACTGTAAAGCTTGCAAAAATACAAGTCTCAAAAATAATCTCAAGCTTAAATTATAAAGTTCCAATTCTTTTAAAAACATCATTAAAATAGACGGTAATTTTTCAATGAACAAAGTTCACAGATATGGCTAGTGTAAAAGTTTCTTTTTCTCAACTTAATAGTGAACATACATCATGAGTTCACATTTTCCTTCGTCAAAGCAAAATCTTGAGCTTGTTGACTTGGAAACATCAATGAGGAATACGTATGAATGAAAAATTGAATTAATTACGAACTGACAACTGAAAACCCAAAAAAAATTGTTTTTGATTTTAGATATATACACAATTAGTCGTTATAAATGTTATATCTCGAGTTAGAGTCATTTATCAAAAATGGGCAGTGCAATCGGTTGAGCTTTCTACAACAGAGGGATAATTTTCTAGAAAAAAATCATATTCTCAAAGAAGCAAAAGCATAAATAAATTAAAACTAGTATAACAGTGATTAAGACAATTCAATTTGTCTTTGATTTTCCAATCTTGTCTTTGACCATCAAAACAGCTTGAGAGACCAACTTCTTAACTGTTCCATTTTCTTTCATTCCAGGTAAAAGAATCAAGCCAGTAACTAAAATGAAGTAAATAATGGCATTATTCCTGCTCTTGCCAAGTAAATTCCAAAACTGCTTACCCATCAAGTAAGTCAAGAAAAGGTTATCAAAAACATTTCCAATCCAAGCCAATGTGATCAAAGCGCACAATGCAGAGCCAAAATACTGAAATTTAAAAAAATTTTAGTTATAAACTGTTTTTTATTTAAATATAAATTCTACTGGTACTTACCACTTTGGGTTTGCTCTCCTTCATATGCCCAAGGGTTTTCCATGCATTACACACGCAGTGTTTGGCCTCCACCAACCCAAGGCAAATCTCCTCAAATTGCTTTTCCTGAGTGCCATTCCTTAAACAATACAAAAGTTAAATAAATTGGTTTTCTATGCTGGTGTTAATTTCACACACCATTGGTTTGGGTCAAAAACGCTTGCACTAACAAGAGGGATTGTATAATCAAGTAAGGAAAAAAGTAGTCCAAGAATGGAGAGAGTAGTTAAGACAGATAGATCCAAATACCAAATAAATCTATGTTTGAAAGAAAGACAATTATTAATATTATAATCTAATAAACCATATTGCAGAATTATTACAAAAAAATTAAGGTAGAAACTCCAGCAAGTACTCCAGGGTAAAAAGGCTTTTGCCAGGCTAATACAGAGTGTATGGGAAGGAGAATTTCTCTCCATCCTTCAAGTTTACGTTTCAAATGTTTAACCTCATCTTGACCTTCCATCTAAAAGAGAAAGAAGTGCTTAACCACATTAAATTTGGAATAATGCGGCTTAATTGACAAAACATAACATAAGTGATACCATGGCCCACAATCGCCAACCACACCTTGAAAAGCAGATTGATTTTTAGAATAAGAATGATAACCTTAAGGAATATAAAATCATAGAATCATTTAAGATTTCCAGCCCCACACCAAAAATTGATCACAAGAAAATAATTATAACGCCTATAATCAATGACAAAATGAATTTCAAATTGCAGTTTCATCCTTGATGGAATAGTGGAATACTGAAAATTAATAAGCAAAGGCTTAACTTCCGGGTCCTTCTTTGCCCCGTTGAAGTTAACATTTAGAAATTAAAAAGCTTTGTATTAAGCATAATATTTTACATCACTAATGAAAAATATAAATATTTTAAAGTTTGAAGCCTACTTTTTCGTTTCCTTCAGACATGACAAAATTTTCACAGATCAAGTTGCAGGTAACGAATTTTCTAATGAGTAACGGAGCCAACGAACTGCCTTGCTTGCTAGCCTTTATTGCGTAAAAAATAGTACGCAAAAAATAGTGCGCAGGGTAAATTTAACTTCCGCTATCATATCCGGTACATTTATTCTCTCATTGGTCAAAGGAAAAATTTAAAAGGTTAACGTTTTCTTTGAGGAGGAGAGTGAAAATTTGTTTTGTGGGGTTTTCGGATAGACAACGATCGTTATAAGTAAATTTATTATTTTGTCGACATTAGTGCAATATTGATGTCATTATGTCTACGGTAAGTGCTTATAAAACGTTTGGTGCTTAATGAGTTATTCATTAAATCAAACAAATCGTACTTCTCAAGCCTTTGTAGTAATTATGGCCTCCCTATTTAATGTTAGCTAAAAGAAGGAAAGGAGAAACTTAATCACTGTACCATAATTATTATGATTTTTTTCAGATATCCAATGTGGAAAACCTGTCCCCACAAGTGATCCGTCAGGTATCCAAAGAATTAGCAGATCTTGTAAACAGTCCACCAGAAGGTGTAAAAGTACACCTTAATGAAGAAGATATATCTGATATACAAGCAACAATTGAGGGACCTGGTATAATTAAAAGCTAAATAAAATCAGTAGTATATGAATAGTTTAATGAACTTCTACTCCTATAGCATGCACCCCATATTATGGAGGTGTATTTAGAGTGAAACTTGTTCTTGGAAAAGATTTTCCTTCATCTCCTCCCAAAGGCTTTTTTGTTACAAAGATATTTCACCCTAATGTGGCTAAAAATGGAGAAATCTGTGTTAATACTTTGAAAAAGGATTGGAAACCTGATCTTGGAATAAAGCATATTCTACTGGTATTAAAATTTTTTCTTTGGTTTCATTAATTTGCTTTACACAAATTTTCTTTACAGACTATCAAGTGTCTATTGATTGTACCAAATCCCGAGTCTGCCTTAAATGAAGAAGCTGGGAAACTGCTTCTCGAGCATTATGAAGATTACTGTCAAAGGGCAAAAATGATGGTTGAAATCCATGCTCAGCCTCCAAAAAAGGCAAAAGAAGGTCTCGAATCCGGTGATCCCGCAACATCCTCCAAAATTCCCGATGGTCCAATGGCAAAGAAACACGCTGGGGATAAAAACAAAAGTGCCACTGATAAGAAAAATCTCAAAATTATGAAAGAAAAGAAACGAACATTGAAAAGATTATGATGCGTTGGATAAAACTTACTTTGTCAAAATTTTTTAACTTTCACCACGGTTTTTGTTTTTAGAATTGTAATGTAAATGTCCCAATTAAAAGGAAAACTTATGATATAATCCTGTGTAAAAGTGTGGAATGCTGCGCAATTAAGCTTATGCCCTTCAAGTTCTAACAGTTGTAAATATTGGCTAAGGATTGTATTTATTTCATTTACTTCGTAAAGTGGGATGAAAGTTTTAAAATTTATTTATTTTTGGGCTGTTAGTTTTAATTGCAGCTGGATATTTTTTCTAGTTGGCTAATTTATCATTCTTTTACTAATTAGTTTCCAAATAAATTTGTACTAAAAATAAGGGTTCTTGTTTTGTTCAATAAATAATTAACACACTTTATGATACAATAAAAACCTTTTATTTTTAAATGATTGTAGGCTTTGATGAGTTTGTGAAAACAAGTAGAAATATGATATTTCATCATATGATGAATATGAACATTTGTTGTTCTATTGTAAAATAATATTCAAAAATGGCCAAAAGAATATTTAGAACTCAAGTCATCTTGTTAGCATAGGCATCTAACTCTGCATCTAATTCCTCAGCGGTAGTGGTTAATTTCTTGGCTCTCCCACCTCTGCCGCTGCCACGGCCTCGACCTCCTCCTCTTGCACTGTTCCAAAAACGAACAAACATCAGAACTAAAATTAAAACTTTGAACTCCAGTATTACCTTCCAAAGAAACCACCACTTCTTGAACCGCGTGGGCTCATAATTCTTTGTTGGGAACCAGATGGCACTAGCTGTATATTCATTGGCCTACCTGAAATATGAAATAACAACTCAATATTTGCAAACAAAAATATACAAGCTGAAATAAAATATTAAAACCCATACTATCAAGTGGAATTCCATTGTACTGTTTCATTGCTTTTACAGCATCAGCCTTTCTTTCAAAGACAACATCGGCAGTTCCTTGTGATCGACCAGATTTATCATAGTGAATCGCGGCTTTGCGAAGGGTGCCAAATTCAGCAAACAATTCCTATAAAAAGTTATATGAATAAGATGTCCTAACCAGAAATTATAGACGGCAACAATGCAAAGAGCATACTTTAATATCAGCATCAGAGACTCCAAAATCTAAATTTGAAACCAATAGTTTAGCTGGTCCAGCACCAGCAGTGGTAAGACCTCCCCCGGCTATTCTCCTTCCAACTCCTCCATCAAAAAGGTCATGTTGCCATCTGTCTGGAAGCTCTTTCGGCTAAAAATAAAAATTACGTCATTACAATGTAGATAAATAATTTAATTTTTACACAAATGTTTATTAACTCTTAAGCATAAAGCCTGGTTCATACTCAGACATACCAAGCCAATTAGCGAAATGTCAGGTTTTTATTCGATTTAAGAGTGTGAACCACGTTTACTAGAGAAAGCTTGGTAGATCCTTACTATAAGCAAATCTATGATAACTTAGTTTAGAAAGATGCAGCTTTGGCCAATAGGTAATAACAGATGCTTCATACTACACAGGACGATTCTCTAAGAAATACTTACTCTTGCGGATCTAAAAGGCAAGGATCTTTGACGAGTGCCGCGACCACCACCTCCTCTTTTATTTGAAACCCCTCGTAAGGGTCTTCCCCGACCTCTTTGACCACCACGTCCACCTCCTCTTTGACCTCCCCGACCCCTAAGCCGAAATTGTCCACGATTCGCTTTTATGATATCATCTAACGACATATCTATTTTATCCGTCATATTTACACAAACGTTAGCGAACTGACTTGTGGAAAACTTTTACTCTTTTGATAGAATTACAATTCACGACCAACACCTAAAATACTTAAAACGAAAAGACTATGCCTTCGAAACAAAGGCAACAAGAAGCAGCTACCGTGAGCTACCAGCGAGAAACTGAAAAGGCCTAACCGAATTTACGCTTTCCTAAAAGTGACGTCATAAAATCAAACTCATCGATGCGGGCAAGAAATAAGACCAACAATAACGCAGTAAAGTTACGGTATTTCAGGAGTGAATACCAGAAATCGGAGAATCGCCAGCTTTAAAGAAAAGGTACGAGTGTATAGATGACGAAAAATTTTATTTTAGAGCGAAAGCCGCGTTAAAAAATATTAAGCTGTTGTTTTGTACGGAATTTTTAAATTTTGGCTTCACTTTGACTACAGATAATATAGAACAGTAGCGAATTTGTAACACCTAAAACTTAAATAATAATAATAATAATAATTTAAACTCGTACCCTAGATTCGAATACTGAGAGCTTTCCCATTGACGGTTTTGTTACGAAGCGTTTACCCTTTTCCGGCACGTGACCTCAGAAAAATCGGGCTCCATCGGTTGCGGTAAGGCCATAGATAAAGGAAAAGGAAACGTATATAAAGGTCTAGATAAAATATTTCAAAGGGAGTGAATACGGAGGTGACAGCTAGCAGAAACGCGTAATTTCTATCGGTACGAAAGCTCGTGCTATCGTCGCGAGAGCCATTGTTTCCGGCTTAAAAATTATACTAAAAGTCACCAACAGATGGTGTCTAAAGCAGGCTTGGAAATAAGGTTTATTTCTAAACTGGTCTATTTGGCCAGTGACTCCCAACTCTTGAATTATTTAAGTGGTCACATAGACCAGTTGGTTAATACGGTAGATAATTTTGAATTAATAAACTGGACACTGGACCAGTGAACCCCTAGCTTTTGATTAAAAAAATGGTCCGAGCAATTAATAAACTGGTCTTTGACCCAGTGACCACCGCTTATTTCCAAGCCTGGTCTAAAGACTACGGCCTGCGGAAAGGTCAAGCACTTAGTACTAAAATGCTAAGAGAGCTCGCGCTCTTGGTCACGTGCCGTCCTCGGTGTCTGCTAGGTGTCAATTCCGTATTTTATGTTAGGCTTAGACGCCCCGAAATTTATCGAGACCTTTATATACATTTCTTATATCTATGGCTAAGGCACAAACCACGGAGCGAATTTTTTTTGAGTTCCCGCGGGAAGTGGGTAAACGCTATCGGCAACGAGCGAGAGAGTGATTTCGAATCTAGGGTACGAGTTTAAATTATCTTTGATCTAACGCAACAATAAAAATTAAGTTGTTAAAATTCTGTAATTGAGAAATATATCCTCACGTTTACCTTTCTCAACCAAATTTTCTAATGCTAGAACAACAGAACTGAAACTTTTCCTAAAATAATGAATTCCCTTCTTTTTGCTCCACCTTCTTGTCTCGCAGCTTTGAGTCATTTTAAGGACGACGTCATAGCCCAGCTCTTTCTGGGATTCCTCAAAACATTCGCTTCTAATAAACGAATTGCTTTGGAAATTATAGATTGCTTGAACTAAACCAAGCAATTCCCTCACTGCCACTATTAGAGCAGCAATTAACCAAAACTAGATTTAGTGCACGTATGGACAGGACAATTACCACCTACTGCCGCTTCTATTCTAACTCTAACACCTGATATGTGTCCGCTCATTACACTAGCCCCATCGTACGTTTGTGCAACACAATTTCCAATTAATAAACCGCTTTGCGTTAGATGGTTTATAATAGCTAAGCTGATGTTTTTAGAATCAAACTTATGCAAATCTGCATGTGTACCTCAAAAATCTCTCTACGACGCCTATTTCCTTTCTAGCATACCGAACGCAAACACTTAAATGCTCTACACCTGCATTAACGTCTTGGACAATGGTTTTCCTAGCTAAACTAGCACTAATATTAATTAGCTCGTTTTGAATAGTTTTATGCATATATTTGGCATACTCTCGCACTTAATTTGTTCTTTAAATCAGGACATTTCCTTTTCAATAGTTCTAAAATTCAACGAAATTCCCTCTTTTGTCATTTTTGTCGCCTGACCTATGTTCCCGAAGCGCGAGATCTTGTTGGGCGCATAATAAAACAATTTACACGTGAGTAGCTAACACCTCTCTATTTCGAAGAACGTCCGGTCAGTTTATGGTGGTTCATAACCCAAGACGCTATTGTGCCGCGATATTTCGATTCCAAATAGTCCAAGTGCTTTTTGTAGGATTGTTGGTGCAGCTAGCGATTAAGTCGATATATCCATCAATAAAAGCTGTATTTCTGCCGCTGATAAAATGCCGGCAACAAAAACACTAAACTTTATCTTTCGCATTGGGTACTTGGCGTACCAAAAGGAATTAAAGCCTCGATTTTTACCACCAATCAAGGTTTTGGGAAAGGAAGTGAGCGTAGATTAAACGGGCAAACAATCTTTATCCAAACTAATATTTAAAACGTTCAACGGTCTAATAGTTAAATTAGACGAGGCGTTGAGGTTTTCTGCCTCTTCAATGTCAGAGTTGCTTTTGGGGTTTTTAACTAAATCTGTAACATTAGGCTCGATATTAATTGGTATTTCCGAAATCTCACCAGCAGTTCGATCGATTTCCATAGCCAGACTGTCGTTTGGTATAATTCTTTAACCAACGGTATTTGGAACTTTAATGATTTCGTTATCAAGGTTCTCGTCGTTCTTTATTTTGCCCGACGATTGCAGAAAACGTTCCATTGCGCCTTTCTGATTACGAACTAATTAGCTATCTTCTCTCTTCCGTTTATGGCGTTTTTACGCCCCCGATATAACCTTTCTGGTGTTCATTTGAATCACTTCAAATACCCGTGGCGTGTTCGATAAAAAGCCAAATTAATTTTTAAAATCAGCTAATAGCTTGGAATTTGGAAAAGGCTGTTTGAAAAAGTATGATATACTATTAGCCTTGATAAAGGCTTTTTGAAAAGAGTAAATTCTAATAGCCATTAAAAAGGCTGTTTGAAATAGTGGTAGCCTTTAAAAAGGCTTTTTGAAAAATTACACTAACTACTGACTGAGAGACTTGAAATAGAGAACGGTTTCCTTCTCGTGAAAAAAATCGAAATGACGACTTACTACGCAGCGTCAAGGAGAGATTATAATTCCTCGTTTCGGTTTGTCTCCCCGTCTGAAAATCAAGAGCTCCTCTAGTCGCAGTCGCGTGTGACCAAAGATAATTTCAACTCGTACCCTAAATTCGAAATCAATCTCTCGCGCGTTGCCGATAGCGTTTACCCACTTCCCGCTGGAACTCAGAAAAAAGTCGCTCCATGGTTTGCGCCTTACCGCAACCGATGGAGCCCGATTTTTCTGGGGTCACGTGCCGGAAAAGGGTAAATGCTTCGTAACAAAAATTTACATTAACAATTTTATAATATAACACCTTTAATTTAAAATTTTTACATTAGCAGAAATCTATAGATTCCTGTTACTTAAATAAATTTTAAATTTGTACATATTTAAACTTTAAATAACACGCTACTAATACTTTATCACTTTCTTTATCCTATATTTCATTTCTTGTTCTTTTTTAATATATAAAATTAAAAAAAATTGCAGTGGGTATTAAGAGCCTCTTTGGTTTTAAGTTCATCAATTCTGCTCTCATATCTCTTTGATAATCTTCTTCATAGAAATGTTCTGAGCAAATCCTTGCATATTTCACATTTATTTTGTCTTGGGAACGTCCGCAAGCGGTTATCCATTTTTACCTTTTAGTTATTTGAGATGGGAATCGATGGTATGACAAATTCTTCTTTCGGGTGCCAATTAAGGAATTATTGCACCCGAGAACCGAGCATTTCAATCCGGGCATTACTGTAATATGTTGAGTTCATGACAACTTGACAAGCCTTTATTAACAAAATTCAAAATAACCGCCTTTAAAAAATTAAAAGTAAGCCTCGGCTATAAAATTCATGGTTTAAAATAATCAAAAATACTACTATTATATAACTTTACCATTAACACTACTAAAAATTTAATACTATAATGGATCTAATTTATGGTTAAACGATTAATGCTTACCTGAATTTTAATCCACAAAGGAATTTTATAAAAAGGCGGACGCGGCCTGCCGACCGAAGAGGAATATGGCTCAGCCAAAAATAATTTAAACTCGTACCCTAGATTCGAATACTGAGAGCTTTCCCATTGATGGTTTTGTTACGAAGCGTTTACCCTTTTCCGACACGTGACCTCGGAAAAATCGGGGTCCATCGGTTGCAGTAAGGCGCAAACCACGGAGCAAATTTTTTCTGAGTTCTAGCGGGAAGTGGGTAAACGCTATCGGCAACGAGCGAGAGAGTGATTTCGAATCCAGGGTACGAGTTTAAATTATCTTTGGCTCAGCCATGGCCAACTTCGCGCGCTCACTATGCTCGCACCAATCTGCCACATTTACTACCAGCCCCAACGACACTTTTACCTTACACAGGTTTTCTTGTTGCAATCAAGGGATGTGCCATAGTCAATGCAACTTACCAGAACGTAAGCAAGTCTCTTCCACTTTTGTCTCTCATCTCTGTTCAAGCTTGTGCGGCCGAAAATGAATAGAAGCCTTCAACCTTGCTCCAAGACAAAATTGTATACATTGGACTACTTCCGTCTCTACCGATGTTCGCATTCATGAAATCCTAACGAGACACGATAAGCACTTTTCACCTGGTTTAGGAAAAATTAAGGGACTTCAAGTTCACCTGCATAGACAAGGCGACGTAAAATCTCTCTTTTACAAACCAAACCATTTGCATATCGAGAAAGTCAACACCGAACTAGACCGACTTCAATCTGAAGGAATTATAGAATCAGTTGCAACGTCAGAATGGGCTGCACCGATTATCGTCGCACTCAAGCCAAACAACGCAGTCAGAATTTGCCGAAGTTTCAATCTAACTGCAAATAAAACTACCTCAGGGGGGGGGGTTGAGGGAAAAATTTCAAGGGGGGGTGCTGACGGAGGTTTCACTGATTTTTATTAGGCACCCCCCCCCCCAGTCATACGATTCCCCCAACGAGCACACTCCTGGCGATGACTCGACATTGTACAGTTGTTCTTTAACATGTAAATAAACCAGTTTTTTTATAACTCTGCCTTGTCTTCACTCTCTACGACCTAAATCTTCACTCTCTGTACGACCAAAATCTTCACGATACAAAACTCTCCATCATGACCACGGCGGGTTTATCTTTCCCTCTTCCCACGGTCCCATATTTTACCTCTTAACAGGTGCCAAACGTAACAAGCGTGGTGGAAATTTCGGTGGCCCTTATTCCCAAATTTGGAGGCTCCCGAAGCAGGCACAAATATTTTCAAGATAAGCACGTGCCTACTTGTGCCTACTGCTAGAGGCGCTACTTATATAGAACATTAAACTACGCGAAAAAGTAAAAGAAAATAAACTTTGGAGCAAAATTTCTAGGCCCCTAAAAAAAATTAGATTTCCCCCTCCAAAATTTAATTTTTATTAGTTCGCCTAGTTTAATGTTTTATCTCTTCAGATCAAAGGTGATTTCGTCTTTTTCGCTAAAGAGAATATAGACCTCATACCCTAGATTCGAAATGACTGTCTTAGCGGGTGTAGTCAATAGCGCTTACCCACTTCATGCCGAAAAAATTAGCTCCATATTTACCATGGTAACCAACTATAGCCACCTATGGAGCCCGATTTTTCGAAGGCCTGAAAGATCTCTGTTTTCGAATCTAGGTCTATATTATCTTGGTTTTAACGGGCAACGACTAACGTCCTTTGAATACCATCTGTAATCATAGCGACTCGGCCGCAGCGTAAAGTAGCACGTACCAGTAGCGCGCCCTTTATTATTAAATTAACTATGAAAGTCTATTTTTGTGTCTTGTTTCGCTGGAAGTGGCTCTGTTGTACCTAGGTTATTGATAGTAAATAATTTGTGTTTTTTATGTTCGTATGTTAAAACTCAAATAAGACGATATCTGGAAAAGCTTAGCTATTCCCATTTAAGTTTTGGGAATGGGTTTGGGTTTAATGGTTATCTTATGAATATTGCACTTTCAGGAAAAAAAACAAAACATAACATCAAAGTAAAATATGCCATATCATATTAATATTTATTCACTATAATTTTACGGACAAGTATTTGTAGAACCCGGGGGAGGGTAGAAGTCACGGGTCAGCTCTGTTAAGAATAGTGCCATATCATTTCTATTAACGGAGACCGATATGAAAAATAAGAAAAAAAATCCACAATTTTAGACTTTGTATTTAATAAAATGTCACACCATCCATGTATCCTTCCACAAGGAATCGAATTGAAACTGCAAATGCTCCAATTGCAACGCTGGTTTTGTGTGCCGAACAACCATCTATAATTACAAGAGCATTTGTATTATTTTGCGTGAAGACCGTGGGAATTTCTCAATTACCAACAAGAGGCACGTCACTTCGTTTGGACTTGGCCTTTGGCGCTATTTCAATTTAAGCAATTAGAACGCTTTATATTCATTTAAAATTAGATCATACGTAATAAAAATTATAAACACGGTGACATTATGTCGTACGTACCTGAGGCGATCAAGAACTCGGTTCTGGTAAAGCAGCCGCTGTCGCTTTGCCATCTTAGCATAGCTTCAACCCATTCGGTTTGAAAGAATTCCCGATACCCAACGATACCGCATAAAGCAACTGTCGAAATACGATAAATTTTATTTAATGAAGTCTTTACTGAAAGAATAAAACGTAAAATTACTTTGTTCAAGAAAGAGATCCTGGTCCTTGTCTACGAATCCGTTCAGCTCAATGTCGGACGCTTCTTTGAAAATCTTCGAACAAAAAGAATTTTGAAGCTCATCGATGGTCGCGTTATTGTAACGCTTCGATAAATCCGACATGACGCTGTAACATCCCGCCTATAACAGAAAGCCTTAATATTAAATTTAAGCCGCGTGGTTGCGCGCATCACTCCGTTTAATAGTAACCATTTCTCCCAGCTCCAAATAAAACTGTTGATGAGTTAGGGCATAGCCAACAAACAATTCTGAAGTCATGAATATCCAGCAGTCAAGGTCCGTTTCGCATTGCGTTTTCGAGGTATTTCTGGCGTTTGTTAAATTGGCGAAAACCTTTTGTGAAAATTACCCGAAAATATTGTAATTTCTGACTTACGAAGAACCAAGCCAAAAGCTATTGCATTTGTCAGTAACTTTTTCGTACAATTCGACTCCGACTCTCGCTGGATACGCTTCTTTGGAATGTTTGGTACTGGGCGATAGGGTCCTCACCGGATAGTTAAATTTCCACGCTCCATCCTCGACCGCCTTACCCATTACTTAAAATAATGACGCTGTTAACCGAGAGATATATTTGTTGGTTTAATTCGAAAACGTACATTTATAGTAAACAGGATCCGTTTCTTTAACGTATTTTTCGGCAGCCGCGGCGACGTTATGGTATCTCTTTTGGAGATCTTTTAAAATCAACAGCAACGGATGGACCACGGATTTTCCCCGCAGTCGCGCTTCGTACCTTTGAACGAGCAGCTCAAGTTGATCTTAATTAACGATAAATTCAGCTAAATATCACTTAGAAGAAATTCTAAAAAGGCGGATGTCGATTTAAATTTGAAACATCGCACCTGAAGCCATTCTAGATCCGATAACTCCGTCCAGATTGGTACCTTCTATTTGATGCTCCGTAAAATTGAGAGCGGAGCTCATGGCCCCCAGTAAACGATAAAGTAAGTTGACCGACGGTTCAAAGGGAGATTGGTCACTGTCCGATCCATGGACAGAAAGGCGAGTTCTTGATGGGGTAAAGATGAAACTGATCGTTACCGCGAGAAAAACGCCGCGTCTCATCTTAACGGTGGCTTTTTCGAGAGTATTTTCAAAGTTTCTCGGCCGCCTTCTATTTAAGGGAGGAGACACATCGCCTTCGAGAAGGCTTTATCGTCGCGCCAACCTCGATATTCCCCGTAATTAATCCCAGGATTATTTCTCCTCCCGCGGTATTTTTTACAAGAACGGGCACCTTTAATAATATACGCTTAGCTACGGTACCGTTCGCATAACCACTCGCGGGTCACCGACACAGCTCAGTTCTACGATCATACTGCAAACGTACGACCCCTTATTTTGCCTATATACAACATTACATACGTATATAATATAAAACAGGAATCCGTACCTCTACTTGGAAAGCTTATCGCGACAGAGTTTCGTCTCGATGTGGCTGACGGTTTTTTGACGTCACTATGTTAACAACTACGTGAGAGGGGAGCGCGCGTAGAGGGGATTTTCTCTCTCGTAGGCGGGGCCAAAGCCGTCAGAGTGATCTTACCATACGCCATACGCCAGGATAAGCATTCAAAATAGAGGTATGGATTACTGTATAAAACTATAATGATCAACATGCAAGCGGCATTCGTGTTGACAAAATGGAAACGCGTATGTCATTGTGTCATAATTGATTAAAGTGTCATAGTTATAAAAATTTGGGTCAGTATTACATAAACCGAAAAAGGTCGAAATAACTAAATGAAATGTTTATTTTAATTAGTTGGAATTGGAAAACACCGCAGTTCCGAATGGGGCTACGTGTTGCTTCGACGGATTAAGACTAATTGGTTTGAAACGACACGTTTCTTTTCTGTACCGTGAACCTCTCTCGGGGGAATCGGATCTCATCTGGATGCTATTAGATTATTAATCCACGTAGAAAACGGTCGCTGTGCGGGATCACGACTCGCCGCAAACTTCCAGAGAGTCGCTCTCCTCTCCTCTCGTAACCGACGGACTTAGAAAACTACCCCTTTCTCCCCTCTGTATAAAATAGGTTAACTAACTTTTCCCCGCGCTATAGCGAGGCGACTACCTAAACGACTCTAGGTCAATGTATCCATTTTAACCATGAATATCGTTTATTTAATATTGTTTTTTATATGCCATTACGGTCATTATGGATGACTTGTAGGCCTTTGGTATCAACGATTATAATACATTTAAGTTAAAGGAACGGTTTGAGTCTATTTGATCGATTCCCAAATGATCGAACGGGTCCCATTTGATCGAATTTCCTTTTGATCGAATGGCATTTGATCGAACGAAATTTGATCGAAAGCTACTGTAGGGTAAAACTACTAGTTTTTGGGAGTAAATTGAAAAGTTAACGGTGCATACGCGCCTACGGCGCGCGTACATCAACCTAACCTAACCTAACCTGACCCTATTTATATATATCAAAAACAACGGGCCGTTATCGTCGATGTCATACAAAATTCCATCATATAGTGTATAAAGTAAAAATCTCTTCATCTTTGTGGCTTAATACAGTTAAAGCAATGAATTATTCCATCATTATTCCTTCTGCACTTAAGCAATGAATTATTCCATCATTATTCCTTCTGCACTTCATATTGACATTCGGTAAAATAAAAACATACCAAGTGGTACTATAAATACTTTTGAATTCGATCAAATAATATTCGATCATTTGAAGGTTCGATCTTATGAAACAAATGACAAATGGGATTCGATCAAATGGAATTTCGATCAATTGCAACGTATAATGATCGACTGTCGATCACATATTTTTCGATCAAATGGACCAACACCAAAGGGACCATTATGAATTTATATTAGAAAAAAAATAAGAGAAGACAATTTAGAATTATAGTCGGTAATGGGTGAGCTAATTAATAATTTTTATGTATTGCTTTAACGCGACATAATAATTTTTTTCGCTTCAAACTTAAAGTGCGATATATTTTTAATATAAATCGGGGACATTTCGTTATATAGATTAATTCCTTTACAAAACGTTGACGTTCCCTTTTTTTCAGTTCTTAAGTTTTCACCTATCAGTATATATTTTTTCCTGGTGTTATGTAGTTGGTTATTTTTAGATATTTGGATTTCAAAAACATTAAATGTATATAAAGTTAGCGATTTTTATATAAAAATTTAGGAGCGCAAATCAAATACATTTAAAAGATTTGACGTAGGCTTAAGAAAGGCTTATTATCTATTATTCTAATTATTATCATTTGCAACCGATATATTATGTTGATATTTGTTAACGTAGTATTTCCTAATATGGTGATACAAAAGGATATTCGAGAATAAATCAACGCGTAGTACAACAGATTGCCAATATTTTTAGTTAAAGGAGAACTGTCACCAAAACCAAAATTTACGAGGTTTTTTTAAAGAAAGATAGAAAATATATTAATAATTATGTCCCTGAAATTTTATAGTTATTGGAAAAGTATATAAAAAGTTACGCTACTTTTTCCGCAACCTACATCAAACGGCTCCAAAAATTTCAGAAATCGCGGTTGAACCTACGTGCAGCGCCAAAAGAATGAAGCGGCAAAAATTTGAGGCCTATTAAAAACACGATTAACTACAATCTACCAATATAACTAGGTTCAAAAGCCAAGGAGAATATCGTAGCAGACGACAGTTCCGACCGAAAAACGATAAAACCGGGGAAAAAATATTTCGTTCACGAGATGGCGCTGCGGGTAGGTTCAACCAAACGGCTATGAGATTCTCAAGTCGGGGGGGGGGGGGATAAAACACGAAATTTGGTTGCTTATAACAAATCAAAAACTGTCAATATTAACATGAAATTTTTTGTATAACCATTTTTGGACGTCCTCTATCCATTTAAATGGTTTTTAACCAATTTTAGGGTGGTGACAGTTCTCCTTTAAGTTAACACGATTTTTCTTAAATATTTAATATAATTGTTGTATGACACGGTTTTAGCTAGCTTATTAATATGAGCGATCCAACACAGTCTTTTTTATAATTAAGCCCAGGTATTTAACTTTGCTTACTTCTTTGATTTCGCTATTATTTATACATATTTTATTATTTGGGACACATACTTTATTAATATTACTAAAAACCATACGTAATCACTTAAGCCAATCATCAGACAGGCGTCCGTCGTGGACTTGATCTATATTCGTGGTAGAGATGAATACATTCATGACACTAATTGTTTGTAGCTTCTCATACAACCGAAACTGAGGCAAACTCGTCAAAACAGCAGTCAATAAAGGAAACTTTTCACCTGTAAACAGAACGTTGTGTTTTTGCAAAGCCTCAATATGTCATAAAAACTACCTGGTTAAAAGGAAACACTTGCTGCATACCGTACAGGTGAATAGTTTCAATTATTTCAACAAGCACTATACAAACAGTAACTTGCAGGTCATGGCTCACGGAAATATTTCTTCTTGGCGATTTCTTTGAAGATTTTTTATTTAAGCATCTATTAGCGTTTGGCGGCCAGTAGACTTTTTATGGTACGAAATAACGAGTTTGATGCATGAAATAGAAGCTTTAAAAGGTTAATACTTTGCATTTTATTATAATTTTACACTTTTGTTTTTCCTCCATGGTAAAACCAATGAGGTAGAATAAATAGAGATCCAAACAAATCTGAGTAGAAGAACTAGGCTTAAGTTTCAACTTTATCCAATCGTGTTGGCGCCATCTGTTTCTATAAGCAGACGCTTTTCTAAAATATATTAAGGTCTAGTTCTCCAATAACACGATAGATGGCACCAACACGGTTTGATTAAGTTCATTTACTAGGCCTAACTCTCTGACTCAACAAATACTGTCCCGCGAAACGGTAGGTCCTGGAAGCATTGAGTTGGGAATATTAATCTAGAGATCCAATCAAATCTGCTCCCCGCGAAACAAGTTTTTGAAAATTACGAATGTGCCGTCTCCTCTAAAATGACGAGAAAACGTTATCATATGACCCGTGAAAAAAAAAATATTTTTGCCGGAAAACGCGTCTTATTTGAACGAACCATTGAGAGATAGACGGCGCCACCGGTAGAATGATAAAGTTTTCTCGTCATTTGGGAGCAGACGGCAGTATTCCTATTTTTTAAAAACTTGTTTCGCGAAATACTGAAATCCGACGTTTTGATTGGACCTCTAGATTAATATTCCCAACTCAATGCCTGGAAGGCGGATTTGGATCTCTATTTATTCTACCTCATTGGGTAAAACAGAGCAATTATGATGCCCAGCTTCGGGAATTTGGGATTTTGTTTTATCAAGAATGTATTTAGGAAGAATGATTATGTTGCGACAATCGCCGGGCACGTTGAACGCCTTTCCCCCGTCTCGCGCGGGGGAAAGACAAAACGTCACCGGCGTTTGATTACCATCGCGATAGGTGACGTAAATTTTAAGCAGCCAATGAAATACCGGGGGTACGTTCAGCAGAGCTCATCGGACTCACCGATTAGTAATCGGTGACCTCGGTTTCCTACTGTACGCTTTGTCGCGTTTCCGGTTTTGACGTCACGATAGTCATCGGTTACTCACCGAAGTCATCGGCTGGAAGAGTCGGTTTTTCCGATGACTGACGTCATTACTGACGTAAAACTATTATAAAAGCTACGCCATTTTAAAAACACCGATGACTGAATAAAAGCGTTCAGCAACTTACGACGTCATTATGACGAAAAAGCTCATCGGTGGAAAATATCAAATCCATCGGGTTTTTTTTCCGTTGACTGCTGCTGAACGTAGCCCGGGACTATTCGTTTTATTTTAAGCGGAGGAGCGTACTGGGGGGACCAAGGGGTGGATTGAGAGAAAGGCTAAAAAACGTCTCGACATAGACATTCTCCCTAGGTATAAATAAATCCATTCTTGGTTTTATCTAATTGGCAATAGCTGCATAGTAGAGGCGTTACGTGGGATCAGCGTTGGCTTCGCAGTGCCACCTAGTCTCGTTTCGGTCGCGAATTGCCTACCTTTCATTTTACAAATCGATTTTAAGCAACCCCGGAAGCACCTTTTCAAGTTAAATTAATGTTTTACTAAAATAGGATCTACTTTTAAGGTAAGATATTGGTCTACAACTCTTAGCACAGCAGTACTCACCACCGGAAGAGGACGTATAGCGATATATTTAGGTCGCGAATGCGGAGAAAAAAGAGGTTTAAAAATATGTGGCTTTCTCTCAGTAACGTGGATATCTTCAATAACGATGAGTAATGGACCTGCCTAACAGCGCGGGCTAATATCACCCGTTCGCAACAAGGTTCTATATAACGGGGGCGGCGAAATTTATTTTCCAGCAGGGTTTCGTAAAACGGAACTCTAAATAGATCATGAAAAATAGCTCAGTGGTCGGCTTATTAATCAATTACGTCCACCTATATTTTAAACGGAGCCTTAGTGTAGGGGCATATCACAAAAAGGATATGACGAAACGAAAATATATATTAATTTAGCAGAGGCAAATATGAGATTTTAAAAGCTTTATTTACAGTAATCCGTAAACATATCGCGAAGCCAACAGAAATGTAAGTGCCAAGTGAATAAATACAATCGCTTAAACGTAAACGCTGTTAGTGTGTACGCCGGCAAATTTTGTTTTAGAAAATCAAAGCGGATTCAACTGCCATTGGTCCTTAGTTGCTGCAAGTGGCGTAGTCCAATGTTACGATGTCTTGTGCTTGGCAGGCTGGAATTCTTCCACCCAATCGAGTGCAACGGCCGGGGATTTTTTGCGTCTGTAAAGATGTTAAGACTAAAGGGACGTGTAAAAGAAAAAACCATTCCCCCAACCAATGGCGGTTTATTCTCACCAACTGAACTTCTACGACGCAGTTGGTCTCGCCGGAGACTGAAGTTGAGCCAGCTTGTCCCCATTCTCCATTTTCAAAGGACTGTCGCAACGCCTCGATGTCCCGGGCACGAGGTCTCGCCGGGTTCCTGTTGGGCAGGGAAGGCAACATGTGACGGAAAACGTTCTCCTACGTAAAGAAAGGAACGTTGATTTGTCCATTTGCAATTAGCCTTTTCAGTTAACACGGAACCACCTAGCAGCCAATGCGAAAACCTCCCTAAGTGGCCGATTCTCGTCCTCTAAGCAAACCTTTTTAATTTTTTCTTTTAAAATGGCAAACCGTTTGCTTAGCGGACTAACTGAAAAGGCTAGTTAGTTTTAATCCCGCAGCTCATTTTACCGATCTGGATCTGGAAGAATCGTCAGTGGGGGTTTCAATCACGTGAATTTGATTTTCTTCGTTGGCGGACTGCGAGAAGATTAGGGCGACTGTTGAGGCCAGAATAGCAAAACTGAATAAAGATGCCATTCTTTCAAACTTGGTTGTTTTCACGGTTGTACCTCGTTTCAGCTCGGCTGCGAAAGTGAATTTTCCATCAGTTCCCACGATGTTTTTATAGGCGTTTTGCCGATCCTAATCAAATTAACTCGAAATCGTTTAGAGGTCTTCGAGGCGGAAATTATAACAGTCAATTTCCTATTACTTAACATCGAGTAGTTGAATTGGACCTCCCATTTTGTGGAGTGCTAGTTTTATCGGAGTTCTAATTTTCTCGAGAAACCTTACATTTTGAAAATGTCTATTTAACATTTTGCGAATTAGAAGGGTCCTGGAATACATTTCATAATGTATTTTATGATAAGACCGAGTATGACACGCGACAAAGTAGCTTTACATTTGATTATCGATCGTCCTACAACGTCTTGGCGCCACCTCTTTCAGCTACACTGCTAGTTAAAATTTATAGATCTGTATAGCGTAATAATTATAATTATAATTATAATTATAATTCATTTTTATATGATGAACATTCTATAAATTTCCGTCGACAATAACGTGTTTTATTGAATAATCAATACAGTGTCCGTACAACATTTCGATCGATAAGCCGTAGCGGATTCCGCCTGTAACGTCAGCTTCACAAAAAGTTATTTTAGACTAGTTCCCTTCTCAAAAGCCGCGCAATTTGCATTTTAATTATTTAACTTTCTCTCTTCGCTTTCAAAAAAAAAAGCAATTACGAAAATGTACGCAGCACGTATTACCATAGTCAGCATAAATTCAATTTCAAGACCAAAATATTAAAAATTTTGCATAAAATTTAACGTAATTCTTTCGATATATTTATAGTCAAGGAAGAAGGAAGAATATAAAAATATGTCTGTAATTTCCAAGAAGAAAATCCACTTATAGTATTCAAAATCAATTGAATTTAAGGGCGTTCACTTATCAACGTTCTTCTCACTCCATGTTTATTATTATCGGCGCTATTGAAAACATTTTCTTTGAAGTGTGTTTTGGGCGAGGCCCTTCATTCCAATAAAGTTCGCGTTATTTTTTTAAAAAATTCTCAGTTTTGTAAAAGAAGAGATAGACGTTTTCATAGAAAGCATTGCGGGGCAACAACTCCCACCATTTATCTCAGTTTTCCTCGCTTCCCGATAAAGGAAATCTTCGAGGCAACATGGGCTGCTCTTTTGTTGTATATAGAGGGCGCTTATTTAATAATCGTGGCCATACTTACCCCACGCGAATGTATCCGCCATAAAACTCGTTCATCTTATCCCGGCGTGTTCCTTCTCGGAAGCCCGCCTTTATAGCAGCGCGGATTGCGCCCTTTTTCTTTTACGAGCATGCAGGTATTAAAAGTCATCTCCTACTTTTGCGGGCCTGAAGAATGCATTCGCTCTCTTGGCCGTAAAGCATTTTCTTATAGCGCGAGTAACGGTTGGCCGAGAATGGCCGAAGATAGTTTATCTTTACTCTCGATCCAACTGCTAATATTACTTCTATTATGGATGAGATAGGGGCTCATGACGGAAGCGCCGTTGCCTTTCGTACAATCATTCCTCGTAGAAAATAATCAAGAATTGCTAGACTGTTTCTTTAAGGCGAAGAGTTTCTACAGTCCGCCACTGATTACCCCGGACCCGGGATTCTCTTATTCCAGTAGAACGGAATGAGAAGGGTGGAATAAATTAGGAGTTTTCTAGCGCAGACAGTTTGATAATTATCCGCGGTAAACAATCTCCTTTTCATTAATGATTTAAAAATGTAAACTATTAAAAGCTTTTTGGCACTTACGGTGTGCCACGGACGTGTTTAATAACTAATGGAGTTAATTTGCTTTTGATACCGTTAAAAACAGACGCGGCGACTTAAAACTAACGGAATTTTTACCGTAAAAGCGTACCCAATGTGAAAAATTAAAACTGAACTCTTTCTACGGAGTATAGCTTATAAACATTAAAATTAAATTTCTAGATATATCGAAGTTTCTCTTTCAGCGTTGCTGGCGCTGTTATTAATGATAAAGTACGTTGAGTTATATAGATTTCTGCGAAATATATCGAGAAACGGATTCGGAAAGAGGCCTCATTTGGCTAAATTCCGAATTCGACGGGCGATTAATAATTACTTAAAATATAAAACGCGCTAATTCGAATCGGGGAAAACTAAACACGCCATAATTTAACGAACGCAGTTTTCTCTGTTGGCATCGGCGAAAGGCTTTAATTGAAATCCGATAAGCTCCATATGCCGCCGCCGCCTCCATTCCGGAATTGTTTAGGCCATCTTTCTCCCACCCTTCATCCTTTTCCAAATCGATGCCCACCCAAAGTCCGCGAAAAACTTTTCCAGTTTTG
The DNA here is from genome assembly GCF_980474605.1 of Leiobunum rupestre. Lineage (NCBI taxonomy): Eukaryota > Metazoa > Arthropoda > Arachnida > Opiliones > Sclerosomatidae > Leiobunum > Leiobunum rupestre. The sequence continues at coordinate 20,989,312 of NC_143391.1, forward strand.
ACCCCCCTCCCGACGGCACCAACTTAGCCAACAAGTTGTCCCAGCTGGTTATGCTAAATAGGAGTCGATCGTTTATTTTTAAATTACGGGTAATCCGAAAGCATTTAGGGCAATATATGGTTTTTCAAAGTATAATTAAGGAATAGTATCGTGGCGTACGAGCGGCTAAATGGCCGCGGGACCAGTGGCGTTCCTTTTGTGAAGTTAGGGACAGACTGTGATTTGGCTCGAAAGGAAGCTTCACGATCGCTTTTCTCGCTGAATCGCATTCCTGCTTAATAGAGAAAGAGCGAATGTAGGCGCTAAAATTGATCTCCTTCTGCTCCGGCGGCTGGGAGAGGGTTTTCTAATACCGAGATTAATACGAAGAATTAGACGGGCTCGTGTAAGCGGTTTTGTTTTCGGCTAATCGAAGAAGGGACAGGTCTGTTGTTTCTAGGCCTCGCTCTCTCCCTTTCGCTCCACATAAGACCTTCTCCCGCTTTTAAAGAACAGCCGTTTTTTTTAAAAGAGGTGAACCCCCCCCCCTTCTTCGGTATTACGAGAAAACCTTTAAGGAAAGTCTAGGCTAAGTAATTTGTTCTGGAAAGAACACGGTCCAAATATAATTAAAAAAAAGCTATAGTTATACTTTATTTCTTAGCTGATACTTTAAACAGAGTACGCAAAGGTTTTTTTACTTCATTCAATTTTTTCGTGTTGTTAAAAGTTCGAATTATTTTTAAAGGGGTCCAAAGTTCGGTGGCAAAATGTGTGTAAAGTCAGTAAAGCGCGAAATTTACGGTTGACTCTGCCCGCCTCTGCCAAGCGAGTAAGGGGTTGGGGGGGGGGGGAGAAAAGCATGCTCAATTTTCTTTTTTTTTGCCACCGAACTTTGGAGCCCCTTTAAATACGAAACAAAATACGATCAGACCTAATTTTGGCCTACCAACGCCTGTAGAAGTGTTTTACACGCCTAACACCCGTGTTTGCGGTGAAGTAACTATTCAATCTCCTATTTCTTAGCTAATCGCGTGGCATGAAGGGCTTGCTACCACGCCCCTACGGACGCCTTGGGAATTAGCCTAGCTGATTATTATTATTATTATCCTTTATGACTCCCCGGATTTTTAGGACATATCAAGAATATTTGTTTATAGTTAGGGAGAATGACTATATTTAGACTATTTTAAGCGTTTTCCCCAATCCCCTCATGCCTCATGCTCTAAAAGTAAGCTCCTTCCTAAGAACTCAAATAAGCCTGATATTTCATTGGTTCCTGACGCGATTGAATAAATAAATACATATATATATAACAATAAGGATTGGAAAAGATACGGAAAGTAGAAAGAAACATTGTTAAGAAACGGCCTAGAATAAGCTATAAGCCATTTCTGCCGCAAATCCTAATCTCAGCTCAAAAATTCCACGAAAGGAGGCTTATTTTTATCCTAAGTCGGGACGACACGCGCTGCGGGATCAATTAAAATCAGATTATTACCTTCTCCTCTTTTCCCTATCCCGGGTCGGAAAAAGTATTAAATATAGATCCGTATCTATACATGTTAGGCGCTCTCCACGGTTTCTCGCCTAAGAGAAGCGTGTAATGCAAGAGCAGCCAGTCAGCCGAACGAGGGATTTTGTCCGATCGGGATGGGCGTGGTGGACGGGCCCATTTCATCGGAGATTTATGAATTTGCTCGGAATGAAAGTTATTTTAATTAAAGTGGCCGGATCGCGCCGAGAGACGCTTATCTCTAATGAGAATCGAATCCCTTTGATTTGGCCAGGGCACATTTTATCCGCGAATGTTCACCGTCGTAGAATAAGTCGGAGATCTACTTTTATTCGCTAACTAACCGTATGGCCAAATTCCTTCCTTACTAATTACCCGAGAACGAAGAAGACTGAACTAATAACGGTGCGTGGCTATAAGGAGAGCGATTTTGATCTTCAAAAGAGGAATAAGTCGCGCTATCTAACGGATTCTCACCGAACCACCGGAGCTATTCCAATGAACTGTACACGATTTTTACGTCTCTTATGACTTATTTTTAAGCCCGCGAGCGTACGCGTTGCTGAATAGGAATGTAATATTGAAAATAGGATGATGCCGTAGTTATACGTAGGCGCGTAGAAGCGGATAATAACGAGGATTCATTTTCGCGTACATTTCCATGGTTTGGAGTTAAAAATTATTATTGTTGAGATCATACAACTCGCGGATGAAAAGGGAAAATATGAGTACATTTGCAACGAAAGAGGAGATACGGAGAGCTCCGTCTTCTCTATCTTACGCGAGCTTGGCAATTAGGGAAATTCTAGGAAAGCGAACGCGTTTTCAAAGAGTGAGACTACATCTCGGAGGATAATAAATGGCAGCGTTACATTTCGTTCGCGAAGATGGCTCCATTATTGAAGAGAAACCTCCATTATAATTACTGGTTCGGAAAGGACACGCTACTGCGGTGTAGAATACATTCTACAAAATGGAGTTCGTCCAGGCCCGGCTCCGTTACCGGACGGTTTCCTCTAGGGCTAGGGAATGGTAGAGTTGACGCCTCTCGGCTTAGGCCCTAGAAGGCACTCTAGTTGGCGACCGGACTAGGAGTACATCGATTGGCGAGCGGGCGCGTTTGGAGATGGCTGGTTATGGCGCGAGGAGGGACAGATTCACTTTGTCGGAGCCGTACATCAGCCGGAAAGAGACGATAAAAGCGGATCCACGCGGAAACAAGAGTCGAAAAGGGAACTATAGGCCGAGATATCGCGTCCTTGTTTAGTAATTACAGCTCGGACCGAGCCACTTTCCTTCGTCCAACTAGCGTACCCCGAAATTTCGCGTCGATCCAAACAGAGAACTGGTAAAATTTAGCCATAAGCGACGATGGCTCGCCTCTCTCGGATCTCGACTCTCCTTTATTAATCAATAAGTTAAAGGGTCTCGAATGTCTTAAGTGAATACGGAGGGAATTAGGGAGCCCTATACGACGGAGGAACAATGCAATACGAGCCTTTCCGACCCCTTCAGACCCCTTCCGACCCCTTCAGACCCCTTCCACTCGCGTCGGAGCTTCTCTTTCCATTAATTTTAAGACATTCCTTCCTCCATTTCGGAAAAGGAGTTCGCGTTTGATCCATTGTTTATCAGATTCGACAAGTAAAGGACCCCGCTTTTACCCGTAATTTTACCTCGTTCGTTTCAATAGTATTGGAAACCGTGTACTGTCAGGCGCTTACGGCGTTTAAAAAACGATGGTCGAAAAAAGCGAAGCGACGAAAGGTAGAATCTGAATTTACACGCGTATAAAAATAACGCGTTCTCGGAGAGCCTAAATCATTAGCTCATTAGCTCTCGGCTTAATGTTACTCGGAAGACGTTGGTCCGCTTTAATTAAAATTAATTAAACCCGAGAGGTTCCCATTTATCCGAAGAATGCCGGACGGATCGTAGCCCGGTTTCACCTTTTATTTTTCGAAAATTTGGCCCCCGCGGGTGAAGATGAAGGTTCCTAAAGAAACGGCCAAAGCGTAGACGCGGCCAGGTAACGCGGAGGCATTCTCAGGTACGGTTTTAATTAAATCTAAAAGAACTAAAATATAAAGGAAACATAGGCTGTATATCACTTAGGAGAACGCAATTTCGAAGGTTCATACTTAATAGTGGACGACACGAAACGATAAAATTAAACGAAATTTGAGTCCGACATAGAAGGAATGCTATAAGAAACCAAAGACGGGATTATTACCGCGAGTTTCTTTAGTTACCCGAGACTAGCTGGCTAAGGCTTCGCGACAACTCTCAAGTGGCCGTCGACCATCCTATAATTAAAGATCTTCGCGGGTAATTAGAACTTTCCTAGGTATATTTTACCTTCTTGACAAAGGTAATACAAATGAAAATGAACTGCAAATCTGGGAAATCTTGGGAAGGAGGCCAAACGTGAAGCGTCTTGAATACGCGGATTCTCTCGGAGACGCTTAGGCCGAAGCAATTCGCCCGTATAAGCGAAACTTAATTAGGCGGCCTTAATTCCGCATTGGCGAGCTTATTGGAAATTATAAAGTCCATTCGGGCCGTAGGCCTACGCAGCGAGACATAGAGAGAAATGGTAAACAGTCCCCCGTCGGATCGCCTGCGTTCGGAAGATAAGGCTCGGCCGCGACCCCGCGCGCGACGACGATAATGACTATATCGGGGACATTTACATTTTCATTAGTCTCCGAGAGCACTTGCCCATAAACAGATATCGATTCCCAATAGATTACTTTCCGTATTTTGACAAATCTATCCGCGTTCGCTCTTGTCGGGGCCTAATTGCCAAATAAATAAGACCGCGAAGATAAGCTTTAATTCTCTTTCTTCGATTTTGAGCTCGCGGATAGAGCTGCATTAACAGAAACCTCAATATTAAACGAATCTCGAAATATCGCGTCACGTATCGCGTTTTACGAGCAAGGGGGGGGGGGGATAGCGATTAAGGGGAGAGGAATCTAGGACAAAAGGATCGCGTTTGTAGCGTTATTACGCGCGGAGAGACGCGGAAGGGAAAAAAGGGATGTAATTTCGGCAAATGGCCCGAGTCGCTTTTTCCTACCAATCAACGAACGATTTTCGGGCTGCGAGGGTCTTTCGCTGGACGTTCGACGAGATTACCTTTTTCCGCGGGCTACGTGAAAGGCCGCTTTCCAATCGCTACTCGACGAAAAGCCGGAAGAAGGTACGGCCTGCGACCCAATATCACCGTTTTCCTCCGCCTCGTATATGACTTTCATTCCGTTTTCATCCACCTTAGAGTTATTATTATTTAAAAAAGAATCCGCGCTTGCGTTTATGATTTATAAATGTAAAAAAAGTAATTTGATTAAAACGTCCATGTCACCTTTTCGTCTCTCCATATTTGGAGTAAATGGTCAAGGGTTAGTTTAGAGCTTTGAAATAACGCGGTAATGCGACACATATGCCTCCATATTTGGGTCTATGGAAAGTATTTTCTCAAATAGGTCGTATATTTTTTGTACGTAAACAGCTATTGGAGCTAGACATATAAGTTGACGCCTGAGTATTGGAGAAGAAAGGGAGGAAAAATGAGAGGCGAGGTGGGACAGCCACGTTTCTTTCCTTTACAAAGCGAATATCGACGCTTTTCGCAGTTTTATCTCCCTAGCTGGCGCGCAAAAACGTTTAGCTTAAACGTCGCGGACCCAAGAAGAAAAATTCAAATGACAAGGTATAAGAAAATGAAAAGGATATATCTTCCTTCGTTCGCACTCTCCCTTTCCCCTGTATACCCCCTCCCTCTCGGAGTTCCGTGGCTCCGGATAACTGCAGCCGATACCACCGTCAGAGGGTGGCGCACTCTTTCGGGAGAAGTCGGTGGCTTCCACGGAAAGAAATATTGCTCCTTTCAGACCATACAGAAATAGAGAGAAAATACATATATACAGGACGAAGGAGTTATCCGAACGGCTTTTCTCTCTCTATAACGCGCGGAGATAGAGAAAGAGGCAAATAGAAGTCATACGGAACTGAGAGATAGAGAGATAGAGAGAGGAATTTAGCCGTTAACAGAGAAGAACTCGTCTAAAGGTCACTCTGGCTATGTACGATCGTCGTAGTGACAAGTCCCAGTTTATCAAATATATAGCCGCTAATACCCTCTTCAGACGTTGCCAAAATAAACCGACTCGGTTCGTTTCCAGGCAAGATGTTTCGCAATAATAGTTACAAAACTTTGAATTACCAAATCTGTTTTAATACGCTTCGTTTGCGGAGAGTATTAGCGATTTTTACGCGAACCATTTCGCGTTGGCGGACAAAAGCCCGGGCCTTCTTAAAACAATAATTCTAGGCTCCGAGCGAGCGGTTATTACCGGAGATAACTTGGAAGGGGCCAAACGGATTATCAATAACGCCACGCTCTCCGCCGCTATAATATAAATGTCAAAATGAAAGCTAAAAGATAACAGCGTATATAATTAATCCTTCTTACGGACGTTTATTTTAAGTGTACGTAAGCGTGATGTTCTTTAAACTGTCCCGTCCGTATAAGATGACTTTCACTTCTTAACCACCTTTTTTTATTTCGCCGGCCGAGAATTTCCTCGGGTAAAAAGAATGAGTATTGTATAGTGATAAATGAAAGGAGAGCAAAGAGGGAAACACGCAAAATGGTCTAGCAAATGTCACTCCTCGGGGACTCGGTCTAAAAAATGTAGAGAGTGAGAAACAAGATGTCACGAAAGAGGAAGAAATAGAGGACATCGGAGCCGACAAAGAAAGAGGAGCGAAAGTTCAGGATGAAGGCAGCTCCTTTTCTCGAACCTATCTTAACACGGCGATATTTTTTTCTGACCATCAACTGACCCGAGAATATTCCGGCCGGGTCACCGCGAGATCGCTTCCCCCCCACCCCTCTTCCTTCGTCGAGCGGCACTTTTTATCGGTGGGAAACGGACTCCCCGAGGGTACACCCAAACCAAAATTGTTACGAGTGCTAAAAGGGGAAGCGAAAAGCCCTAGGAGAGGAAGCGGCAAATAGGAAGTTGGGGGGGGGGGGGGAGGCAATCTAAACCCTTAGGGGCAAGCCCGCACCCAGCGCTACAAACAGGTTTTTATTAAAGCCAAAAATGGCAAAGATTTAAGGATTTGGATTTAATATAATAATTACCACCTAAATATGGTTTAGTAAATTTCAAGCATAATTTGAAACTGATTTATATTCAAAACTAAAAACGTAATGCTAACCATGAAATTACCGCATTATAAGTCGCTAGATGACTTGGGCCTAGGGTGGTGCCTTGGGTATTAGCCTAGCTGATTATTATTTATTATTTATTTGGATTTAAGGTGATCATTGTCACCACCAAAATAAGATAGAATTTAATAAATTTCAAGCACGATTTGAAAGAAATTTATATTCAAAACTAAGAACGTAGCGTTGATCATCAAATTATTGTTCAGTTATATCATATGGAGTTAAACTCTGCTTCATTAACACGTCAATTTTAAGATGTAGAGGGTAATTACGTTAATTGTCCCTCCCAGAAAAATATTTGAGAGGGTCATTGACCAATTGTCCCCCGCCTACCCATCCACAAATGAAACCATAAAATTCAAATGCTATATTTTTGCTCATCAGTACTGTGAAGTAATTGTGGCTTTCTCGAAAATCTGCCGATATCAGTAAAACCAAAAATAGAATAAGACCCAAAAGCGTGTCAGCTGTACCTTCGCTCCTATTAAAATTTCTAGTGAGACCTAGTCACACTATAGACTACATAACCTACTAGTTGGAATATTACTAGCAACTTTATATTTAGTCTATAGTCTGGCGCGATTATCTCTCTTCGATTTACTCACCCGTAGACATACGTTCTAAAACGCCTCACTCGGTGGCGCTGGAGTAACTCGATTTTGATGACGTATTTTCCAACCCCCCTTCGTTTCCCTGTTTTACTTTGCGACCAACTCTCATTAAATATTATACCGTTCTGACACACTTTTGGGTCTTACGCTACTTTTGGTAAAACTAATAGACGTATAAGGCACACTGGATGTATATTACTATTAACCTTCAAAAACTTCTTAAAACCAATGTCGGCTCCTCCCTGAACACCGCTCTGCTGCTACTCGAACACTTCTACAGGCGTGTGTAGGTCGAAATAGGCCAAAGTCAAGAGTTTCCTCGGTCATAAAAGTGCCTTAATGTACAAAACTTTAAAACAAAATCTTCGTTGTATTTGCACATATTTAAAACCAGGCTTAGCTACGTAAAATGGTCGCCAGGAAGACCGAAACTAGTCATTTAAACTGTGTCTAGTTTTTAAAACAATTTAAATACTTTTTGTTTTAATATATATTAAATACGCACACCGAAGTGCAAATAGCCTTCTTTAAGAATTAGCATAATATGTAAATTTTTAGGGGCTGAAATGTTCTCAAAATTGTTCATGGATGGAGCTATCGTCGCTAAACCGGGACGTGGCCTAAAAAGACTTTGTCCGTGTTAGTTGGAGAGAAGGAGATCATGCCGAGAAAAATCGTTATAGAAAGGAGCTGGATGAATCGTTTGTTTTCTGAAAGGTCCGCCTACAGTTCTCAGACCCATTCAAACGGTCGAAGCTCTTATTTTATTGACTGCTTGACACCAATACTGTCAATTTTCGGTCGAAAATAAATCAAAATAAAATACACCATCTAATCGACGCGTCGGGGAAGATGATGTGGGTGGTAGTTAAGACTTAATCAAAAATCAGTATAGAGTCATTCGTTCGGTCCTAGTGTTAAAAAGCTTTATAGGCAGCCAAATCACTGCCCATAAGAATCACAACGATAAAGTTTAACGGAAAAAATACAAGAGAAAAGAAAAAATCAATTACTACATCAGGCATGCAAGCTCGGCGATGTTGAGAGAGAGTGAAAGCACGGCCTGAAAGAACTAATTAAATTACAAATAATTAAGGGAGTAAATTGGATTTTCTGTTTCGCGCTGCGAGAGAAGACTGTCTTCTCAATTAAGTCGGTTCCACGTGGAAATGTGATTTGCGCCTTCAAAGAGGTCCACCCACAAAACCCTTCCGCGACCCCTCTCTCGGTCCTACCCAAAAAAAGGGAATTCGAACGATGCGGATAATATTTGAGAAAAGAAGCGTTATTTAGAGCCCGCAAAGAGGCGAACCATTTCCTTGTCAGGAATAAATTCCCTCCTCGACTGTCGAATTTTAAACTCGACTTTTCCCCCCCGAAATAAGAAAAGTGAAAGCGAAGGAAACCAGCTGTCGTACATCGAAGCTCGGCCGCTTTTTAAACGCGTTTTAAAAGGCACCCCAACAACAACATCCGAGTCGATTCAGTTGACGGGGCCGCTACCTCAGAAATCACGTTATTTTTTACGCTTGAGTAAAAAAACTCGATTCCGTATTGTGTCACTCTCGGTACGTGTGCCTTTCTTCGATAGAGTGAGAAAAGGGTGGCCTTGGCTTAATGTAAAAATTGTGTTTTATTATCTCGTTTCTCGGGCCAGTTCCCCCACTCTCCTCCCCCACCGTTATTTTTTTTTTACGTGGAGCGCGGATGAAAAGTTGATGGAGTCTCAAGGGCTATTATCAGTCACCATAAACAAAATATTAGAAATAAGAACCGCGATGGTCGAGATGAAAGAGAAATTGTACGGGGAGGCTGGATGCCCGTGAAGGCGTGGATTAGGAAAAGCGAAGGGGGGTCCCGCGAATTTCGCAGTCTTGCTGGAATCAGCTGTCAAAGACTGGATTCGATGATGAACGACCGTCAGTTGGGTCGCGCCCAAATACGAGCGGACAAACACCTCCTCTTTTCGGTTTTCCCCTCGACGCGCTCTCGCTACCAAATACATTCGACCATATAAAGCGTACGGGGAAAAAATCATTATTCTTAATGCTCAACGACTATATCTTATCTAGTAGCGCGATTTAAGGTAAGTAGACGGTTAAGTCGACAATAATCAAACGGCAGATTTTATCTCAGTTAAGACTACGCCTTTCTACATGACGCGAAAGTGGTGGTATATCTGGAGCGACAAAAAAGGGGCATTTGATTGGGAGCCATGCTGTTCCCCCCCATCTTTTGATATCAAAGAAGACGGTGTATAATAACGGAAGAGGCATTTTCTGGGACACTTCATTATTGAAGGCGTCGTTCCCCCGCGCGGATCCGACGAATGCGCCGAAAAGAGGAGGGGTTTCTTCAAAGGGTGGCGAAAATGGATCATAAACAAAACACATTATAAAAGATGACGGTACCGGCGCGCGTCCATTGTTGGAGCGACTGCGGCCCGAGCGAGTCACTCGTGAGAGATAAGACACTCTTATTTTTGACCGCTTCATCCTCCACTTAATAACTTCTCAAAAAGAGTCTACGACAATGGACGACGCGGAAGGAGACGATATATTTTCTTTTTATTCGTTGATCCTCCTCGTCACTGGATCGATAAACATTATCTTAACCTTATAACGGGCCGCGGATAGAACGAGGGAGTGATAAGTAAATATTTTCCCCGAAACTCGAAATATTTTCACTCAGTTCGAGAATTATTTTTTAATCACGAGAAAGACTTCCAACTAGAGTAAAGTAAGTAAAGCTACATTGAGCTTTAGAATAAACAGAGGTGCTTTGGAAAATAAACAGTAGAATGGTTTTTGCTCTAGGGTGTAAGAAGTACACGGTCTCAACTTTTGTTCGATTCGAAGTAATGAATACAATCTAAAGGTTCGGTTTCGGGTCCAATTTATCCTTTATTTACAATAGAATTCGATTACAACCGCTTTTAAGGGAATTTCCAACAAACTTGAAGCGTATATTTTTCTTTCCAAGACCCTCCATTATTCGTTCAAGATTTTTCAATTAAAGTCTAAAGAACGTCGGTGCGGGAAAATAACGATTGGGTTAAATTGGTTTCGTATTTTGTAGTTTTCCTAACTTCAAATGAAAGCTAAGTTTTCGAAATCGTTTTACTACAATCGGAGCATTTTACGTACTTAAAACATTATTTTCGAGCGGCAGTTAGTGTCCCCTTCGGCCCTCACTCGGTTTTCTAAAGAAAGGTAATAAACGGATTATCCAGCGTGTCGTCCGAGAGCGATGCCTAACGACGCGTTACTTAAAAGATAGTTTTACGGTTTCGAAATAAAATCTTGTATTCAACTTTTGGCCAATTTAAATACCGCGAAAGAATGTTTTGTTGGAAATAGTTCCACTCCAGCGAAGCGAAAATATTCCCCTTTCGTGGCCGATGCTATTCTTACAGAAAAACTGGGAATCTCTTTCGCTTTGTCTCCGCAACAGTATACGGAAAATACCATCTCCATTCTAAACCTTTAGACAATGCCCCAAAAAAAACGTACAGCGCGTTTTACAGTTGCCCAGTTGAGCTCTCCGACGTACTCGACAGACTAGAAAGCCTCGTTCCGTTCTAAGCTTTGTCCAGCAACGAAAAAAAATCCATAATTCTAGAACGTTACACCGTACGTCAACGGTACATTTTACATCACAAAAACGGATTTAAACTAGAGAAGACTTCACGAGCGTCATCGCCTTCGATTCTGGTGGCAACTAAGCCTGGGCTATATCAAGTACGGACGAAAATCCATAGAGTGGACCACCGCTAAGAGGGAAAGGGGCAGGCGTACGATTCTAGCTAACATCGGCTCCCTGTCTCAGCGTATTCCGCGCCATCATAGCGAGCAGCTGCCGCGCTACGCTTTATTCGAGCGGAAAAACTCCGAGCGGAGCCCTATAGATCATTTCAGTCTTTCTCTCCGATATTTTTTCTTCCCGATAGAAAAAAAGAGACAGAAATTATATATAAAAAAGTGGAGTAAAGTTGGAAAGCGCTAACTCCCAAAGTCCGTTCCTAGCTGGCAGTCATCGCGGAATTCTGGTAGACATTTATGAACCGCTGGAATTTTTCAAAGACGTGGGGGGGGGGGGGGGAGTGAGCGCCACTTGGAATCGATAATATAGGCCCCGCCCCCCTTACGCCTCTTTGATCATTTCCCCAAAACTTTGTCGACCTTTTTATCTTTGATAAATTTGGCATTTTAGAAATGGGGGTGCTATATATTCATTTCTCTCGCGCTTGTATTCGAACTCTCTCTCGCTGAAAAGAACGCGAGATAGCCCTTCTTCGATTGAAACGCCCGGGTCATCTTTAATTAAAAAATCAATTTACTCTCTATCAAAGTCACTTCTAAAACGCGCGAAAGGAAGCGGGGAATATATTATCGTTATCGCGTGGTAAAAGAGCGATGGCTAGCGCGTATGGCGATAATTTTACGGAGGATCCGTTTAAAGGGGAACGGTCAAGCTTTAACCAGTTAGATAGCCCTATAGCCCATTAAAAACTAATATTTATGGCGAAAACAGCGTCAAAAAATAGTGAGTGGTTAATTTTTAACAAAATAAAGAAATTTCGGGAAATCGAAAAGCGCGCGTCTGCCACGACACCTGGTGAGAAGTCGGTGAGACAGAAAAACAACGTAAAAGCGCGCGCTGCTGAAGACCCAAAAAATATGTTTTGCACGCGCGGCGCGTTTCAGTTATAAGAGACCTAAGCCTAAATTGCGCGATTTTAAAAGTTAGGATAGTTCGCGAATCGCTCATACGGGATTAGGGGCGCTGGCAGTAGCCCCTAAGATGGCGGCGAAAATTCAAACCCAAACACCTGGCGTAATTTTTTGTTTCAACTTTTGGGACCAAAAGCTATTTTTTCAAGACAAAAAAGGGTACGTGTTAGTATATTGAACGTCTTGTTAATCTTTTGATACGGAAATAAGGCCATATTTGGAAAAGCTTGGCCGTTCCCCTTTAATGGTCGCGTGTAGGGGACGATTTCGCGCTCGTATACTTCTCAAGGCCAACTGGGTTAGTCTATTCAAAAAGTAGGCTTTTTGAAAATGGTTAAATAAAAATATATTAAGCCACGTTTTTGAGGCGGGAATTATATCGGTAAGACCACGCCCTGTATAGAAAGAAATGAAAAAAAACAAAACAGAAGCTACATCTTTCAAGCGTTCGTGTTAAGTAATGGTTAACTTTCGGACAGGAAACGCCATAAATTCTCCGAATAGGTTCTCTCACTCCGCAGTATTTGGGCTTTCACCTCAGCGACGGTGACGGCCTATTGAATGAATGATAAGCGGGCCCGATTATTCTCCTCTCCTTTCTGGCCCCACCATCCTCCTAAGAAGTGTAACGGAAAGTATAAATCAAACGGGGGTTTCTTTATTAAAGAAAGGAAAGGCACCCCCGAGAAGGACCCGTCACCGGATACTTCGCGTTAAATACAATCCAGAGAAACTTCACCCGGCTGCCTCACCTCCGTTATAGCGTCAACGTATCCTCGATTAGAACCCGAAAGAACTCTCTCTCGGAATCCGTTCTTCGGATGATAAACGTTCTACTTTTCCATCTTCGTTTTATTTCAACAACCACTGACGAACGGAGTCTTCTCTTCCAGAAACATCCATTGGATGTCCGCTCGGTCGATGCCCACCGATCCGAATTAGCCCCTTAAAAGCCGCTCATCCGAGCCTTTCTCTTGACGAATGTCTTCGCGGACATTTTCCAGAGAACGGAATGATATCGCGCGTATAGTCGAATAAATAACAAAAGCTGTCTTTAAACGCCATTGGAAGCACTCCCAAAATTAAAGGAAAATAAAAACAATCTTTTATGCCTCGAAAGAATGCTCTGTTCGAGAACTATCCAGACATATCGAGGGTCAATTTTTGCGCCTTTCATTTCCGCTTCATTTTCACCCTTTGATAGAAATCTGTCACCGACGACGTTGAACCTTGCGTCAATAAAAGTTGTCTTAAGCAGCGTTCAGACTAGGTGAAAATATGACGTTTGCGTCGATCGTGTCGGTTCTTTCGATTTCTTACACCGTTCAGACTTCTCAACAGAGACTTTAAATTTTCGCGCGTATCGTTTACATTTTTTCATTTCGTTGCGGATTGCCTAGATGGCGTCTCGGTTTAAAGGTCAAAAGGATCATAGCAGACAATTCAGGATTTTAACGCGGGAACTCAGGGAAGACATCGGCTTAGGAGGAGCGCAGACCTCTAACACCCATTCGTGTCGGAATAAGATTGTGGAAATCTCCATCTTTCTCTCTATCTGTAAAAATCACTCATCCAAATTTCCCCATTTCTTCGGTTTTTAATTCTATTGATCATGTAGGCCGCGAGTAAATTGTTATTATTCAAAATTAGCGCCTTTCTAATATCTACCATTGTAGCCTATTTCAATTTTTCCGCCGTTATTACTGAGCTCTGATTGGATGAACCTTTTATTTTAATCTCCGTGCACGGTTGGTTCCTTTCTGAACAGTGAAATGAACGAACCGACGTGACCAACATAACCGAAACGACACGGCCGACGCTAACGTAACATTTTCACATAGTCTGAACGCTGCTTAAGGTGGCTGAATAAGTTGAAAAAATCACCAAGTTTAATCTAAATTTAATATTTGCTTTTACATTTTGAAGAATTTTATATGGGAAACTTTATACGTGTTTCTAGCGTAATCGTATTTAATCAGTTTAACAAATTCATCGTGATTTTCAAAGCCGGGGTTAACGACGGTGTTCAAACAATACGTTTAGCAAAATTTAGCCAGACTTACAAAGTCGTCGCCAAATCCAATCGATAAGTGTTAGAAATTTGCGGCTTTGTGTAAGCCGACTAATTACGTATTAACATTTAAATTGATAATTGTAGTATGTAGGCCATTTTCTATTCAATTATTAAGACACGGGCCTCGTCAGTAGATTGGCGAAATTATGTCCGAAGAGCCGGTTTAATTCAGGAACAGGAATCATCGAATTGAAAGGCAACAAATGCGTTCGAGAGATAAATCTTTAATTAAATATTGAGAATACAATAGGGGGGGGGGGTGCAGGGAGGGGCAGCTGGTTAAAGCTAAAAGGGGGCGTGGTGGGCATATAGGGACGATATCCAAAACGCTATTATTCCCAAAGTAGCACTTTGATTGAAAGGGAAGATTTACAATCGTTGCAATCGCTAAAGAGAGACTCCGATGCTAAAATGCCGCGGCTAAATTCGAGCAGGCGATTCGCCACCGATCGGAGTGTCCATTTGTCACGTGGCCCGCGGCTAAAAGAGCCCCAGGATAGCCCGGGCCGGCTCTATAAATTGTATCTCTCCTTCCCGACCTACTTTATAGGGCGAGTGTACCCATTACGAGAATAGTAGACATTATTTGGCCACGTTATTTCTCGAAAAACCTCCGTAAAGCGGCTCACCCATAAAGAAAATGGATCCGTGATGGCTTGAAGAGGGGTTCTTAATGTCCGCTATTTTTACGCCAGCGCGTTTATAAATTACATTTATTTTTATCGTATTTTACCCGGAGGTTTCGAGTTGATAGAATCTGAGGAGTGGTGGCCGCCCAGTAAAGAGTATCCCCCCCCCCTCGAAAAATCCCGCTGGAAAATAAAAACCCCATTTTTTCATTATCTAATTCCCTGGACGATTTCTTAAGGGCGATACTTCTGTCCACGCGCCAGTGCGCACCTCCAAACAACAAATCTCAAATTAATGGCTAAATAGATAAAAGGTATCCCGTAGTATAAATTCATGGTATTTAGAGAAACTGGTATACAAAATTTGTTAATATTGTGTAAACCCGCGGTTCCCAATTTTTTTTATTTTTTGCTATCGAACCCTAAATTATCCACCTAATTCTGGCGGAACCCCAACTAGTTTTTACTTATCTTAAAAGACTCTTGACACAAACAAAGATGGCCGCGCTGCAACTTCTCGGAACCCCTGTGACCCTTCCACGGTACCGCTGATATAGGCACCAAATTAGAGGACCTCGGGGACAAATTTAAGATTATCAGACTTAAAATTTCAAATTATTAGGATCAAATATTTTTAATTAATGGGGTATGAAATTGTGAATCTTAAAATATTTCAATTATCTGTCTTTTTTTTTCAATAAAAATGTGGAAAGGTTTTGGGAATCGGTAAGCCTTTATCAGTAAATGAGAAAATTATTTCTTTAGTTTCGGTTCATTTCATTTCTATTAGTGAACCATTTCATATTTTGTTAAAATAAAATAGACTTTTAGCATTATTATCAGCTCACACGTTCAATAGATTTTTCGCAGTTCAACTTTTACGAAATATTCAAATTTCGTACATACTGTAGTTCTTTTTCCTCGGAAGAGAAACTCTTATCATTTATCCACCAATATTTTGATTAGTTTTTAGATTTACGTTAGATTATATAAAATGATTATTAAGCAGTTGGCGAAAACTAACGAGAGACGACCTGAGGTGTAACCCACCGAATTTACTTAAACTCGGTGAATTAGTAGACCTTAACGTAACTTCAAAATTCCCAAAGGGAAAAGTTACGCTGGGCTTTCGTTTTGCCATGGCAACCGAAAAGGTTTATGACAACACCAAAACTAAATTTCTCTATGTGATTTAACATGGGAAAATCACATATTTCAAAACAAAGAAATTTCAAAAAATATGTAAAATGGGAAAATTTTGTATTTTTGGGTAAGAGAGACTATTTTTTGGTGAATTGGTACGTCGTTGGGTAAAAGCGAGCGAGGTAGGGTAAACCAAGGTAAGTTCAAATATTTGTGAATAATTTCTAATCAAACTAACAAAATAGAAATTTATTTAGATAAATTCGACTAAATTGGACCGAATTAAAAAAAATGGATAAACCCGAAAAACACAAAACATTTTGGTATATTTATGTTAACTACGAGAAATATACGACAATATAAGTAATAAAGGGTAAATTTTAATTAATTTGGTTTAAATCATCTAAATTGAACAAAGTCGATTAATTTGGGTAAATACTGATAATCTAAGGTAAATGTTAATATATTATGGAAAAATTATCAATCAAGATTTTATGAGCAATAATAAAATAAAACATACCATAAAAGAAATACTTAAGAAATCAGAATATATATGATTAACTGTTTCGTTGAATCCCACATTCAACACTCGCTGATAGGAAAGAAACAGTCACACCATAACCAATCAAACACTTATTTATCGATTATAGTCACACAGGCGTCTAAAGTCACGGTCACACGACAGTTGAAACTCAATATTTAACTATTCATTTATTGAGTTCGTTCATCAGAATGAAACCAAATCCGGGGCTCTGTTTTGGAAAAGCACCACGTATCTTAGCAAGAAAACTCTATTGATAGTGAGCCCGGACTAGCGACGCGCGAACCTAGATTGCTAACCGATGCGCCGTGAATTCTTTTAACAAATAGACTACACTAACAAGTTTTGTCCACTTTTGACCGCTGATACTGGACAAACCATAGGAGCTAGGGAAAATGGCAATGGACAATTTTGCTCCTTTGATCAAACTTAACAACATATTTCAATTTGAAAAAAAAAAATCAGTCGAAAGCCAAATCCAATAGAAGTGCGATGTCCTTTACCCTTTATTACTTATATTGCAAAATTTTACTCGTATTTACCTCAAATTTACCAAAATTTATTGTATTTTTTGGCATTACCCAATTTATTTAAATTGGTCCAATTTAGTCGAATTTATCTGCATAAACTTATATTTTGTTAATTTATTCACAACTACTTCTACTTACCTCCATTTATGATCATTTACTCGCTCGCATTTACGTAGAAGAATTCACCCAATAATAGTATCTCTAACCTAAAAATACTAAAATGTTCCCAATTTATATATTTTTAGGTTTTTCATCTTATCGTATTTAACTGGCATTTTAATTTTTTTAATTTATTAATTTTACCCAATTTAATCGACTTTGTCCGATTTAGACGAATTTACTCAAATTAGACGTAACTTACCGAACTTTACTTTATCTTACCGAATTTCACTCGTATTTTTCGTAATATATTAACATTACCTTAAATTATCAGTATTTACCCATGGATATAAAAGTATCAGGTTTATAAATGTGTTTTTTCCCGATTACATTCGCTGAAAAAATATAAATATTAGCAAAGTAACATATTAACTATAAGTATGTCAATTAGGAAGCTAATGCGCAATCTAGGTTTAGTTCTCAGCACAGAGCCCCCTAGTGTCTAAATACGCCTAAGGCGAAATATACTACTACCAAGGACGATAACATGCTACGCATATTAGCATTAAAACCATACGAAGTGTCATACTTATTGTTATTATGTTACTTATGGTACTAGCAAATAAATAATGTATATACTTGAGAAGTTGAAAACACAAGTTTATTTTTGAAAAATAAACAAATACACATTTCTTCTTGAAATAAAAACTGCTATATAATCTAATCCAACGGAAATGTCACATCAGCTTTGCTAAAAGAAATAATTTCGGAAACATTAGGCATTGCTGAATTTCGGGGTCGGGCCCTAGATGATAATGGTTTACAGGCCCTATTAATATAAGATTTTTAGTTTACAAAAAAACCCAGATAGAATGCCTAATAATTCTGATGTCTTTATTCGTGTTCATTTAGAATAGAACAGACTTGATAGTTAAACTAAATTATAGATAGTTCAGAGATACATACTATACTATCCATAGTCCCAAACAAGATAGAAATATAGGTATAAATCTCAATATACTACACAGAGTAGATATATATTGAGTAAAATGACTCCTGGACCATGCTAGAATAGCATCTTTATATTTTATGTACACATTTTTTGCTTAAAGGGCAACAAAAGTAGTGTTGCGAAACCTAATGGCCAAAATCTGTAATACACCGTGTCACTGCAGTTCGCACTTCTATCGTAGCTGTAACGAATTTTTAAATGCAGATAGAAAGTAAAACATTTATGTAGGCATCGAATTGCGATTTAGACTGACTTCTTTTTCGTGGGAAAGATTGCTCTTTCCAGAATCGGTCAAAGGGGTAGAGCTCTTATAGTTCTCCAAGCCCCATATGTCTACTCTTCTAGGTCAATTGTTGCTTCTGCCTTGGCCGGCCAAGAATTTTATCAGAAATTTATATACCGGTGCTCCAAGCGAATCAACGGCTGACTACACCGGTGGTCTCATCAGAATGCCCTACGCCAGCGTCCACAAGCAAGGACAAGTGACAAATCAAGCATGGGTAGTAGTACCCTACTACTGATGGTCTCACCCTCGACGCGAGCCACTAATCCCGACAAAAGGCGCATCAATGGGGCGACCAGCTTCCACTTTGCGCACAACTGTTGGATAGAGAGTGGATGCTATAGCAACTACAGCCGATACCCTACCTACGTAGGTAGAGAGCCACACCCTTCAGAAAGAGCTCCTACAGGGGAAAGATGGGCACACAGTGGTTCACGTAACCCGGCACAGCTGGTCCGGTGTTGCCCTAAAAGGCCGGGAAACAGGACCACTGCGCCTCATACGGAGAACCGCCGCCCCACAGCACGCTACCCAATCCTCCGACGTGGCCAGTTTGCCTGGACACTCTCCGTTAGCCTGAGCCGAAACCCAATTTCCAGCCCATACCTGACCGAAGTTGGAGGTGGAGATAGGACCATTTGAGCAGAGCTAACATCTCCCAGTGCACCACCACCCTTATGGGTTACAAGAGCCGGACCCCGACTCACCGGTAAAGCCACCAGTTATTGCACACTCTGACCCGTTTAGGGCCTCACCGGCCGAGCAATTAAAATAACCTGACCGGCGTCGGTAGTCTCTCACCTTTTTAACCCTTTATTTTACTTTGAGTTTTATTGGAAGCGCCGCTAGAGGGCGGCTGTCTTTGTAGTGGGTTTTCTTTTGTTTATCGGCTCGCGGTGCATGTGTGATATTTTGACATTTTATTGGGGGGTAATTCGGAGAAAAACCAGTTTAGGGATGCCGGACTCTTTTTGAATAGAACAAGCCAGATACGTAGATACCGTCCCTGTCAAACCCAAAGCCTTAAATTATTGATGCCAATAGAAAATCCTGGGTAAAAATTTAACTATTTATTCAATATTTAGACTCGAAGCTGACATTGATAAATAAGTTGTACATTCTCATTTTTGGGAAAAACATTGTTAAACTTAATTTTCCCATTGGTCAGCGAAACTCCACCCCTGGTCACTGATTGGGGTGAAGTAGAGTTCCAGGATGTTAGTCCTGAACAAATCCAAGGAACATGAAGAAAAATAAGGTGGTGCCTTGGGTATTAGCCTAGCTGATTAGCTGAGATCTCCCGAACATAACAAGTTGCGGTGCAGGTCGTCGTCAACTTAAACGCGACGCGATGTTATTTCAAAACGCCGAAACTAAAAATAAATAATAGTAACAAAGGAAATGGAGAAATAACAGGAGGGCCGACTCAGCCTTTGGGCTATGTAAGCTTATTTTGAAAGGAGATGCTACCGCCACCTGGCTGTCGTACTGTACTAAAAAGCGCGGCAAATTTAAACTTATCCTGTTATTCCTCCTTTTTTGGTCTATGATATTATTTATTTTTAATTTTGAGACGTGGAAATCAATGGCTCAGCTGTAAAAAGTCCACCTGCTAAGAGTGTGAACCGGGTTCGATTCCTGGCCACCACGGTATTTTAATTTAAAATAATTAGTTAATTTTAATATAATTTATAAATATTATTATTATTTATACGACAAAGACTAGTTCAATCAGTTTCATACTTATTTTTTACGTTGAGTGTCACACTTATTACTTCTGGTCATACGCTGAAGACTAGGTTGATCAGTGTCATACTTAATAATTACTTCTGGTCATACGTTGAAAGCGCGGCGCACTCTGAACGGCATTGAAAAACGCTAGAGGGAAACGGGCGCAGACCTCTATAAACACGCGGATTTACAATGTTGGAAATTGCGGGGGTCCGTATACGCTGAACAAAAAACGTTACTTAGAATTAAAATTAAGGAACGTATTTGCAAATTTGTTACTCTAGGTTATATGTAAACTACAGCTATTCCAAAATATAACTTTCATGAAAATCGGACTTAAATTAAGGAACTGTAAGTCGATTTTTAGCGAGCGATTTTTAGGCCAAAATATAAAACCACGAAAATTGGGGTCCCGTAAATTACCCTGAAAACTCTGCTTAAATTGAATATTTACTGATATAACCGAAGTTGTAGGTCCGCTGAATTCTAACCTATCCAAAAATATTTTTTTTAACGTTATCGGACTTAATTTTAAATAAAATATCTACCACATAAAGCGAAACCACCGAAAATAGTAAATTGGGCAAATGCCCAACTTCTAGGGCTCCGATTTGAAAACTTTATGAAAGGCTATCAATGGCGATGTATGTTCATTCGAACGAGATATCATTGACTCTTCTAGCCCTAACCGTTGAAAAGATATGCGCGACACGGCGGCATCGGCTACATACTGTACGTGCGACTAATACACACAAATCCTTAGGATTGTGTGTAAAAAGCGTAAAGGAACACGGACTTTCTCCAAGGCTGTTTGTCTAAATATCGATGTAACTTATTTTCAACCGTCTGACTTAGCGGTAAAATAACCGCCTGATAAAAATAATAATTGAGTTTGATTGCTGGCCACGAACGTATTTTGAATTCAATCAATTAATTTTAATTTAATATATGACTTTTATAAACTTGAATAAATTGACGTTAATAAGTTCATAAGAAATACGGACTTTCCCCAAAGTTGTTTCTCTAAATATCGTTATTATATAATGTGGTTCGGTGGTAGAGCACCCGTATTTGTGCAACATTGGAAATCATCTACGAAATAATTTAAATCGAACACGAAATCCCGCTTAATGTGTCGGTGGTTCTGTGGTAGAACACCCGCCTGCCAGGCAGAAGGGCCTAGGTTCAAAGCTCACCCGACGCTATCGCAATTTGATAATAAGACGTAAAACGTGAACATTTGGATGCTAAGACGTTTAACGTAACCCTTAGCGCTCGGTCCGTCCCAAAAGTCAATAAATAGAAGTTCGAGAGTAGAAACCCCGTACATACACAACATAAGCGCGGTACGCGCAACTCAAACACAACACCCACTCTAATCGCAACACGAATTGGAATTCAGGCGTTTTAAAAACCATAAACCCTTTTCCAAAATTCGAGAAACTGCGAAAGCGGTTTTTATTACACTTTGCCCCGACAATGCGAACGCGTTCGCAACCCTGCCAGGACATATCAACCTGCCTATTAGCAGACCCCAAGTATGGTCGTATTTATTTTTTTCGCCATTGTCAACAACACTCGTCTTCCTCTTTGGCGCCAACCAACAACTTTGCATGCTTTTATTTCGGGTTTATCGTATTTATGTTTATAATGGTCGGGGTTTTTTGGGGGGTTAGTATTGTGTATTGTAATAAATGTTAAACTCAAGTATGAAAAACTAAGCCTTATCACACCACCTAAACTCTAATAGAATTTAATTCCTAGTTGCACAGTTATAATAGTAGTAGCTAATGCTAACAATTGGCGTAGATAGTAGGCCTACCGGACATAGTAGACGTCAGGTGTTAAAATTTGTTACATTGCACGCTAGCGCCGTAGGTGGAGTCCCTTAGAACTAAATTAGCCCAGTAAAAATAAATTCAAAAAGGGGTTTGTCTCAACAATTTTCCGAAAAAGATAAAAAATTTGTATATAGGTAGTTTTTAACGAGAAAAAAATATACTAAAAGTCCCAAAGTCTCGAACGCGTGCGTCTACCGCTAGGGGGCGTCGAAATTCAAAATGGCCACTTCTAGTTTTTATTTTATTTCTGTTAAACTACTTTACCTAGAATCAAACACTCTACGACAATTTAAAGGGTATGTTTAGCGTAATTATCTTAATTTTTTCTTTAATACAGTGGCGTTAACTGGGGAAAAGCAGTGGTTTGATTTCACCCCCACCGCCTTTAATTCCGATATATTGTAGTTAATTTTATTTTTAATCCAACTTTAATTTTTTTAATTTATTTTATATTAATTAGTTTAAGGGGTATCTAATTTTGGTTTATTTTTTGTTTTTTAATGAGGAATACATTTTTGGCGTAATTTACAATGTATTCCCACCTTTCGTTGATACGTTAACTTGGATTATTTTACAAGCTATAATTTCATCGATTACGCGATGTCTATTTTGTTTGTAGGACTTGTGCTTCCTCCGTTAGACGGCATAAGATATCAAAATGACTGACTATAAATAATCGACGCCTAACTCGAAAAGTAGAAGTCCAATTTAATGAGGGGCCGTTTTATGCTATGGGTTAAACCGAATTGATTTTTTAAGAACGGAACGTTGTATCACCTCGTTCAAAAGCGCACATAAATAACTGAAACAAATTACGAACTCAAGTTAACTTTATTTAAATGTGTTTCATATAACAGTAATTTTGAAATTTCAAAATACCGTAATTAGTTTTAGACTTCGTTATCGTCTATTATTAAGTCATCTTGCTCAAGATATTCGATGTTTTCACAATCGTTTCCTCGGCAATGTCCACACATAGCTGTGCAAAAGAGACCGGATTTCTTAAATTCACAATTACTACCGCATTTTTTTTACACCCACAACTAATGAGCTTAAGGAGGTGGTAACGTTGGTATAGGGATTAAATTTCCATTACTATTCATTTTCCAACCCCAGTCGTCCGGGGGTAAATCGTTCCCTCTCCACTGCTGTATTTGATGGTACACTCTAAATGAGTATTGTTTTGCGGCTGCTGATGTAGGAGGTAGTTTAGCCAAATCAAAAGTAGATTTAACAGCTAGCCGTGCTATGGATTTGTTGTAGGTGTAATATCGACAGCTATCCAGTGATTCGTTTTTCCCCCCTCCGTAATATAAAGTAAGGAAGTGTTCACCAGCACCAGCTTATTCTTCATGTGAACTGTTTGCCTCGTTGAATTTTGATACAGACTTCATCAACCCCTTGTTCCCTTGTAGGAGTTTAAGTGCTGTTTTCTTGCCCTTTCCAAATAGGGCCGATGTAGTTTCGCACCCGGTGACTGCATGAACGAAGAGTAAATGTTGACAAACATCTCCAAAATGTTTTTCAAAAAGGTCTTTTTTAATTAGCTTGCTGTTGGTGTTTTTAGATACTGGTTTATAAAAATACACGTTCGAGTTTGCCCTTGCTAATACTATCAAAAGCACTAAGACGTCTGTGTCCTCGGAAACAACCGCGATGTTTATGTTTTTAGCTAGATCAATGGCGGTTTTAACTAGAAGTCTGTCTGCATCGGCTTAAGCCTCGTAACTCTTAATTCCTGATTTTTCAAGGTTTTCACGTAGTAAGTTTATTAGTTGTTTTTTGCTATTGGAGTTATTTAAGAAATTGGCCTGGTTTGTTGAAACGAAGAAGTTTTCTTTTACTTCTACATCCGTGGATATGTTTTTGGAAGACCTCCTTAAATGTTCCATCGATTTCGTAGAGCTTACGTTATTATATCCGTCATAAACAACTGTAACACTTGAGCCGTAGTGTTTTAATAAATAAGTTACGTAAGCACTAATGACATCTTTGTATGTAGCCGGCTTAGGCCATATAACTTTATGCAAAAGGTGGCCACCATCTACGACGTACAATATCTCGTTGGGTATTGTTATGTCGTTTTCGCTCAATTTTAGGTCGACTAGTGCGGACATAAGCGTTGCTTTGTTACCCTTTCTCATGGAATTATCATCGAAAAACGAAGGTGGTCGAGGTGCTAGTTCGAAAGCTATGTAATCGCGAAGCTCTTCGTTAGATCCCATGAGCAATTGATGTGAATTAACAACAATTATGTCATCTCGAACTTTGATCGCATTGTTCATAGACGCCAGAGGTTTCACTTTGTCTTTGCGTTTCAATTTAATGTCAGCAAAATTGGTTTCTACACTGAGAGAAAAAACCGTAGTTTTAACAGAACATTTTTACATGAAAATATGATGCAACACGTTGACAGAATAGTCCTGTAAATATTACCGGGTTTTTGGTATTTTTTAAAGAGAATATTTACAGGAATAACGTGTATTCTTTAAGAAAGGTATTTACCGTAAAAAGTACCGAAGAGGTACGTAAAAACCTTTAGCACACTTTAAATCTGTATAAATTACAGGGAAAATGTCTGTCAGTGCACATTGCAAAATTAACATAAATATAATGCTTTCGCTAAGTAAGTTAGGTTACGTTAAAAGTACAGTTTGATGTCGTAAATACGTTTTCTGTAATTGGAAACTGTATGTTTTACATATATGGGAGGCTAAAATATACATGTTTGAAGGGAAAAATTCACAAGTTCATAACGATAACTTTTAATGAAAAATCAATTTTAAATATTTTAGATCACATTTATTACATAACACCATAAGTTTATTTTCGCAACGCTATTTTTTAATGACAGTATGTTTTTATAATAAAAATATATTTTAAAGGTAAAAGTATACTCTTACTTTTACCAAATAATAATTAACTATTCAGTTGGAAGCAGTGGCGTAGTTAGGGGGGCACAGGTAGCACGTGTATATACAATTTATGTATTTTATTTGTTTCCATTGTGTGCCTGAAGTAAGGGGGAAATCAAAACTTTCTACTCTTCAGACTTAATAACCCACGATTGACTACGACAAGGTATGAGAATCAACAATATACATTTATTGAATTAAAAACTTCATGAAGATTACATTACAATAGCGAAAGAAAAGTGATAGCATTTATTCACGCGACAAAGCCTTTATATGAAACACAAAAAAACCGTTAATCCCGATAAGTCCATAAAAAAGAAAACGATTCCAAAAATATAAGCGAAAATTAAAAATTCGATTTGATGATAAAAATGTCTTTTTATAAAAAAACAAAAAGTCCCTTTTTTAAGTTACAACAGTGCCCCCTCCGAAATTAAATCCCGGCTACGCTACTGGGTGGAACGTTACATTTATTATTATAAGCGCTCACTTAAATCCCAAAATCGTCTGCTAAAACTCGTTCTTAGGTAACTAGCACCAAACACTCCTAGCTTTGTTAAACCTGGTGGTAGAAATGCGGAACTCGTTGATCCACCATAATCATGGAACTACGTACTCCCTTTAAGGTACTAATTTTTATCTCTCCAAAGGTACATTCTTGTTACGCAGTATAAAAAAATCTCTAATATTTTATTCAATGACGTTTTCGTCACTCTTTAATCATCAATATTTGAATTATTGCTGTGATACGCTAATGTTTTAAGTTGCTGAATTCCAGGCAAAAGAAGGAACTTATTGTACTTTTGTTGACCTTTTTGTACTGATCGACATAACGATTAATTTTCTTTTATTTTCGGCGTCGGACTCTACCGCATACGATGGTCGACGTTTGTTCTGCACTTCAGCAGTGCTACTACTGGCGCCTCTAACGGCTGGTCAGAAGCTTCTCCCGTGTTTCAAATGGGGTAACAATTTTTTTATAGGGCGACGTCTGTCTAGTTAGCGAAGCGTATTAATAGTCTTTGCAGGAAAAATGTAGATTCTTACATCGTAGAACTTCGTTTCTTCAATCTCTCGAACAATGTTGCCACTCCTTGGCATTTATCCCGGATCTTGGCATTTTGAGGTCGATCTTGGCATCAGGGTATATATTTTCCACACTTTGGTATTTCACCTAGGGTTTTTTTTGGCCCAAAGATCTTATATTATCCGTAGGATTTTCCTTTCGAAAACGTTACAAATTGGGATTTTACTATAATTTATCCTATTTAAGTTGGGCTTCTAAGTCACTACGAGGCCGTGCGAAAAGGGTTGGCCACCTTGCGTACGAAGTATCTGTCAAACTATAAACATGGAAATCAGAAAGTAACTTCATGTAGAACGATTTTTGCAAAGGCGGAATGCCCACCGATTAGAACCGTAGCTTTGTCTTTACTAAAACAGTACTTCCAACTGTATATTTTACAGATTATTCAATATAATAAACATGAGTACCCGTAAATTATACAATACTTCCAACTGTATATTTCACACATTCTGCAATATAATAAACATGACTACCCGTAAATTATACAATACTTCCAACTGTATATTTCACACATTCTGCAATATAATAAACATGACTACCCGTCAAATATGCAGTACTTCCAACTGTATATTTTACATATTGTTAAGATAAAAATAACATTTAGACCTATTACCTGTAAATATAAATAACCTTTGTAAATATATTTTTAATATATTGTGTGCCCTGTTCTGACCCCCCCCCCCACTGCGCTCTCACTCGATATAAATAGCCAGTGTAAATGGCGATAAGGCGGAGAGTACCGACGCCTTCGTGCTCAAACGATTCAATCCCTAGAGACAGGGCCTAATGTCCATGCCTAGGGTTGTTGATTAGTTTCACGGGTACGAGTGCGGTTGGGAACAAGATCACAGGGTTTTTCACAGTTAAACTTAGACACCTTCTCATAATTCCTTAACAATATTCTGCAATGTAATAAACGTGACTACCCGTGAAATATGCAGTACTTCCAACTGTATATATTACACATTCTTCAATATAATACACATACGAACCCGTAAATTATACAATACTTAAAACTGTATATTTCACACATTCTACAATGTAATAAACGTGACTAACCGTAAAATATGCAGTACTTCAAACTGTATATTTTACATATTCTTCAATGCAATAAATGTGACTACCCGTAAAATATACAATACTTCCAACTGTATATTTTACACATTCTTCAATGTAATACACATACGTACCCGTAAAATATACAGTACCTCAGACTGTATATTTCACATATTCCTCGATATATTAAATATATCTTCCTGTACAATATACGGTAATTTGAGCTGTATATTTTACAAATTATTCAATATAATAAACATAACTTACGGTAAAATATACAGTACTTCAGAATGTATATTTCACATATTTTTCTGGATCTTTTCGTGAAATTTATGTACATAAACAAATGTAGATTTTACATTTAAAAGTTTACGGTAGAGGTTTTTGTTGTTACACGACAATATGTAAACATAACAGTAGGTAACTCTATACATTTTACATACACTATATTACAGTTTCTAGCTAAAAATGTTTAAACTACAGTTCGCCCCTCAGTATTTTTTACAGTTATTTGTATTTTATGGAAAAATATGTGAAATATACAGTCTGAAGTACTTTATATTTTACCGTAAGTTATGTTTATTATATTGAAGAATTTGTAAAATTTACAGCTCAAATTACCGTTTATTGTACAGTAAGATATATTTAATATATTGAGGAATATGTGAAATATTCAGTCTGAGGTACTGTATATATTACGGGTAGTCATGTTTATTATATTGCAGAATGTGTGAAATATACAGTTGGAAGTATTGTATAATTTACGGGTACGTATGAGTATTATATTGAAGACTGTGTAAAATATACAGTTGGAAGTGCTGTATAATTTACGGGTAGTCACGTTTATTACAATGAAGAATATGTAAAATATACAGTTTGAAGTACTGCATATTTGACGGGTAGTCACGTTTATTACATTGCAGAATATGTAAAATATACAGTTTGAAATACTGCATATTTGACGGGTAGTCATGTTTATTACATTGCAGAATGTGTGAAATATACAGTTGGAAGTATTGTATAATTTACGGGAACTCATGTTTATTATATTGAAGAATGTGTAAAATATACAGTTGGAAGTACTGTATAATTTACGGGTAGGTATGTGTATTATATTGAAGATAATGTGAAATATACAGTTGGAAGTACTGTATAATTTACGGGTAGGTATGTGTATTATATTGAAGATAATGTGAAATATACAATTCGGAGCTGTGTTTTTACGTGAACTACCTTAATTAAAAAAATAATCATTTATGATACTGTTTTCATATTTTATTCAATTGTTTCGGCAAAAGTTCAGCTTGGAACCTTTTCGGTATAAACAATGTACACTTTAAATGCATTTACTTCTACCATGATGTTTGGGCGTACGCGACTTCTTGTTTGTCTTATATCATAATTGTTTTTAACGCTTATCAATCAGTTATTAGCATTTCTTAATCAATATTACATTTTTTAAATTCTGTATAAAAACCGTTGTAAATCTCAAAAAGGCGTCAGTTTGATTCCTGTTCGTCTCCTGTAAATATGATTTTAAATTAAAAGTTTGCATATCATGAACCGTCGTTTATTCTGTTGACATCTATCACGAACATATTTTTGGTCCGTCGAGCCGGATACAGTCGCGGTAATTAGTTGAGGTTTCCAATTCCTTGCCGTTACCAGTATCCAGTCTTCGTGGGAAGTAGTGTCACCATTCAGAGTCCTATTCAAGTGCGTAACTTCCATTATCAATCGGTATGGATCATCATACAGCTCGCAGACGATCGATCAAGGGTCAGATTACCAGGTTCGAGGCGGTCATCACGAATCATGCCACCATGCCCATCACACCAGTCGCAGTGGCAACGTACAAAAAGAAAGCCGATGCATTAGCCGCCGATTTGGAAACAGTTCAACAGTACATCAGTACCAACTGCCCAGTAGATGACTTCAATGCGCACGAAGCAGAGTACAATGCTCTCGTCACCCGTATGGAAAACATAGTTATATTCTTCGACACGCTCAATATTCAAGTGCCAACCGTACCAAGTAGTCTACCGACAGCTGATATTAAGCTACCGAAACTAGAGCTTCCAGTCTTCGGAGGAAACTACATAGACTGGTTCCCGTTCCATGACCTCTTTACAGCCACGGTTCATAACAATGGAACTCTATCAAGTGCCCAGAAGTTTCAGTACCTCAAAACATCTCTACGTGGTGAGGCAGCTATGCTTATCCACGCGATCCCAGTCACGGATGGAAACTACGCCGAGGCATGGGATATTCTTCTCAATCGGTTCAACAACACTCGAGAGATCGTTAACGCTCACATCAAACGGCTACTTAATCAAGCTTCTGTCAGAGACGAATCAGCAGCTTCGCTAAGACGCTTGATTGACACGACGGTAGAGTGTATTCGCTCTCTGAAAGTTCTGCAAGAGCCCGTCCAACACTGGAATGCCATACTCATTTATGTAATTGGAGAAAAACTCGATAACGAGTCTAGAAGACAATGGGAGCTATCGCTGACAGGTACTACGAGACCTACGTATGAGGAATTAACCACGTTTCTCGAACAGAGAGCTCGAGCCTTGGCCGCTTCCCAATCCACATCGAGAGAAACCAGAAGCAAGCAAGCATCAACGCCATTTCCCAGGAAATATCCGGTATCACATCACGGTTCCATACGAGACAACGCATGCTCGATCTGCACTGACTCGCACCCCACATTCAAATGCCCATCCTTGCTGAAGGCTACGCGTGAAGCTCGATGGAATTTAGTCAAATCGCACTCACTTTGCTTCAACTGCCTAAGAAACGACCACGTCAGCCACGACTGCAAATCCGGTAATTGTCGAAAATGCAAGGCGAGGCATAACACTCTTTTGCATCAAGATTCGCAAGAGATGAACTCCACGTCCCGTGAAAACTCGAGAAGCGAAGTCCTTGCACATGTATCCCGCCAGCATATCGAGCCTTCTCAAGTTCTACTGCCGACAGCGATCATTCAGGTCCGGGGTGGTAACGGCTCCATCTGGCCAAGTAGAGCGCTGATCGACTCTGGCTCGCAAGCGAGTTTTATTTCCGAACACTTCATGCAAAAGTTACAAGTCAGACGAACTCACCAGACCCTGACGATAGGTGGAATTGGTGCGACCAGTCTCAGCCAATCTAGAGGAGGCGCAACGCTGTCCATCAGTTCCAGTAGCGATCCCACCTTCAAGGCAACAATTGAAGTCCTGATCCTTAAAGACGTCACGGAAAGGCTTCCGAATTTCGCCGTCAATACTCGTAACTGGTCACGCATCAAGCAACTACAACTTGCAGATCCAACGTTCAACATTCCAGGCTCAGTCGATATACTGCTTGGAGCAAACGTTTTCCTAGACCTCATTCGAGATGGTAAACTAATGGGAAGATCTGGAGTACCTGGAGCGTTCAAGACCGTCTTTGGTTGGGTGGTAGCGGGTACCACCGGAACCCAAGACCGGAACAGTACCACATCGTCAATTAAAGTTCATCATTGCCAGCTGGAAACCCAACTCGCCAGGTTCTGGGAAATCGAAGAACTAGCAGATCAGTCCAATTTCACATCTACCGAGATCCAGTGCGAACAGAAGTTTGAAGACACATTCAGCCGAAACGCTAGTGGACGGTTCGTTGTCAGACTTCCAATCAAGGAGGGTCCCGAGCCGCTCGGTGAATCTAGGAGTATAGCATTACGAAGATTCAAATACGTCGAACGCCGTTTAGAAGCTAATCCGTTGAACTACGAGAAATACCGAAGATTCATGGAAGAATATATCCAGTTGCGTCACATGGAGCTCGTTTCCACTGAAAGCAGACTCGCAGATAATCCCTACTATTTACCGCACCATGCAGTCTTCAAGGAATCAAGTTCGACAACAAAACTAAGAGTCGTATTTGACGGGTCCTCTAAAACCTCCAACGGAGTCTCTTTGAACAACATCCTCCTCGTAGGTCCAAAACTACAGTTAGATCTCGTAAACCTACTCATCAGATTTCGAAGCCACGCAGTCGCACTAATGGCCGATATCGAGAAAATGTATCGCCAAATCTTAATTCACAACGAAGACCTCCGCTACCAACGAATACTATGGAGACATCGAAAGGAAGATCCGATCGAAGATTATCAATTACGTACGGTGACATACGGGACAGCGTCAGCACCCTATTTGGCTACTAAGGTCTTACAACAGTTATCTAAAGACGTAGAGTCCAAGTATCCGTTGGCTTCTCAAGTCCTCAAGGACGATTTCTACATGGACGATCTCCTTTCAGGCGCAACCAATACAATCAGCGCCATAAAACTACAACAACAGCTCAGTCAAGCCACAAGCGAAGCAGGACTTCCATTGCGGAAATGGGCGTCAAACGATCCAGGCGTCATGGAAATAATACCTTCGGAGCAGAGGGAAATCCTGGTTCCCTTAAATATCAACAACGCCGAATCAATCTCAACCTTGAGCCTACAATGGACACCGGCAATAGACGTCCTCTCATTTGTTCTTACATCACCGAATTCCAGAGAAGTCGTTACTAAACGCACCATCCTGTCTGATACCGCCAAGGTTTTCGATCCCTTAGGTCTCTTGTCTCCAATCCTGATCCGAGTGAAAATCCTGCTGCAAGAGATGTGGCAAATCAAGGTTACCTTGGATGAAGAGTTACCATCGACGATCGTTCACAAATGGCATACCTTCCGAAAAGATGTAACCGGCATTGAAGATATCCGAATCCAGCGCTTCATCAGTCAACCTCAAGCCTCAAACTTGAGCTTACATGGCTTCTGCGATGCGTCGGAAAAGGCGTATGCGGCGGCGGTTTATTTGAAAACTATTGATGAAGCCGTACTGGTCTCGGTTCAATTGATCGTCGCCAAGACCAGAATTGCTCCTCTTCGACAAATTACGTTACCTAGACTAGAACTATGCGTTACAGTCCTTCTCGCACGACTTATGGTGCTTCGTAGAGACTGTTGTACGAGTGTGATATCAGAAGTTCATGGATGGAGCGACAGTCGCATCGTACTGTCCTGGCTGGCCTCACATCCTCAACGATGGAAGACATTCATCGCAAACCGGGTGTCAGAAGTTCAAAACATACGACCCGTTATCCAGTGGCATCACGTTTCGGGTAAACTCAACCCCGCGGATTGTGCCTCACGTGGCATTGATGCCAAGGAACTACTAACGCACCCTCTATGGTGGCATGGTCCAAACTGGCTACAAACTGAACCAATCAACACCGATGAATCACCCATTAAAGAGTATCCCGAATGCAGAATTGAGGAGCGAATCAAACCAGTCATCGCTGTGCATTCCAAGAGCGATACTAGTCTCTTAGAACGATATTCATCATTAACGAAGCTCCTTCACGTTACCCCGGGTACATTCAACGTTATCTTCGCAACAGCCGAACCTTGCCGGAATCAAGAGAACTGGGCCCGTTAACGAAGGAAGAGAACGATCGCGCATTCAATCATTGGATAAAAGTCACTCAATCGGCTCACTTCGGAGCAGAAATCCGACATCTGGAAGATAAAAAACCTCTACCAACAAAAAGCAAAATTCTGGGGCTGACACCATTCTTGGACGCAGCCGGTGTCCTTAGAGTTGGCGGACGAATCCGACATGCGAAAATCTCAATCGATCAAATTCACCCAGTCATCCTGCCTCGAAAAAGTACATTCACAGATCTCATCATCAACAACGAACATGGCAAAACACTACATGGAGGGCCGCAACTAATGATGGCGTCCTTACAATCGAAGTTCTGGATCATGGGGCTTCGTGATGCTGTTCGCTTTCATTTCCGAAGGTGTTTGAGATGTGTCCGACAACAGGCAAAAACCATCACTCAACTTATGGGCAATCTACCAGCTCCTAGAGTCAACCCCGGACGAGCGTTCCTCAAAAGTGGAGTCGACTACGCCGGTCCGTTCAATCTGAAAGTCATGAAGGGACGAGGATGCCGATCATTCAAAGGCTATATCGCCATATTCGCCTGTTTCTCGACCCGTGCACTGCACCTCGAACTGGTCAGCGACATGACTACTGCTGCATTCTTGGCAGCCTTCAAACGCTTCGTCTCCCGTCGAGGCAAATGCACCGACGTCTATAGCGATTGCGGGACGAACTTCGTTGGAGCCAACAAGGAACTTAAGGAATTTATACGAATTGTCTCAACTAACACCAAAGACCAGACCATAGCGCAATGGATGAGCGACGAAGGAACCATCTGGCATTTCAACCCCCCGGCAGCTCCGCATTTTGGTGGCCTCTGGGAAGCGGGCGTGAAATCAGTGAAATATCACCTGAAGAGAGTCATCGGGGAGACACGATTGACGTTCGAAGAGATGCAGACACTACTATGTCAAGTAGAAGCATGTCTAAACTCCCGTCCCCTGACTCCAATGACATCAGATCCAGCCGACTTAGCAGTCTTGACACCAGGACATTTTCTGATTGGGGACTCCTTGACGTCCATACCAGAACCCGATTTCACTTCAACCAACATCAACCGTCTCTCCCGATGGCAGCTCGGACAACAGATATTACAACACTTTTGGCGACGTTGGCAAGCCGAGTACCTGTCACGACTCCAACAACGTCCAAAATGGACGAAGAGTACTCGCAATCTAGAAATCGGAGATTTAGTACTACTTAAGGAGGAGTTACCGCCAACTAAATGGAAGATGGCCAGAATCATTAAAATCCATCCAGGGGCAACGACCAGTCACCAAACTGTCAACTTCCGTTGGAGCCTTAACTTTAAAATTCACATTTCAAGGTGGGCGGGATGTTTTGGGCGTACGCGACTTCTTGTTTGTCTTATATCATAATTGTTTTTAACGCTTATCAATCAGTTATTAGCATTTCTTAATCAATATTACATTTTTTAAATTCTGTATAAAAACCGTTGTAAATCTCAAAAAGGCGTCAGTTTGATTCCTGTTCGTCTCCTGTAAATATGATTTTAAATTAAAAGTTTGCATATCATGAACCGTCGTTTATTCTGTTGACATCTATCACGAACACATGAAGTATTTCAAAACAATTA
This sequence comes from Leiobunum rupestre, assembly GCF_980474605.1. Classification (NCBI taxonomy): domain Eukaryota; kingdom Metazoa; phylum Arthropoda; class Arachnida; order Opiliones; family Sclerosomatidae; genus Leiobunum; species Leiobunum rupestre. The sequence continues at coordinate 21,023,402 of NC_143391.1, forward strand.
CGTTTAAATATTGGCACTCTTAGGCTGGGTCTACTTGAGAGCGGATACCTTATTTATTAATCCTATAACTTTGGTATTAACCACATCCTTGGGGTTATCAGGATTTATAACGGCTACGAACCCAAAAGAACCATATATTAAAAACAATATCAATTTAAAATGCTAAAACTACGACAAAGACCGGGTTTGTAGTTTAAATAGTAAACTAGGCTGAAATATATCGCGGTGTTAAGGGGAAAACAAAGAATAACAAATAGAAAGACTCTACCCCTTATATTACCAAAGAAGTACTCGTCCCCCCTCGAATATAATAAAGCTATTTATCTTTTATGTCATTTTCGGCACTGTTTGCCTAGTAAAACGTAATTACACTATTATAAATGAGGAAACAAACACTAAATTGCGACTGTAAGTTAAATTAATTTGATAAATGATAATTTAAATGCCGATGTAAAATGATGATATGCTACTTAAAATTGCGGTAAACCCTCCCCCACCCCCTGTTACATTTAGTAATATCGGGACAAACCCCCTCCCCCCTTTATTGGGTAACGCGATTTGTGAATGGCCCCTAACTGTAAAAGACATTACCAATCACTATTAATGTGAAATATTTGTCTATTTTCTTTTTGATGTCCATGGTTGGAGTTCCAGGCTGCAAAAATAAAATAACTTTGAAAGTTCATTCCACATCAAAACCTAGAATAATTTTCTTACTTCAAATGTTGGGAAAATGTGTTGCAGTTCTTCTTTAAGGTGATTCATTATCATGAGTATTACCGATCCAATGACTTTGGCTTCAGTTTGGTCTTCCGTTTTCAACGTTTCAATGATCTCTTTGCATAGTTTTTTTTACTTAATGCAAAAAATTGCAAAAACAGTTGTCATTTTGCTTTAAAATGCTTTACGGCACTCCTACAATTATTTAGATATTAAACCGCTGTGTTTTGAAACATTTTATTTGAAACTTTAACTAATCAATGATTGATGATTCTTATTTGTATTTTTAACATTTAATTATACATATTTTACCAACGATAGTATTTGGAAACTGGTGGCCTTGAAATATAATAATTATTGGACCGATTTTTAAAATAAACGGATCTCGGTAGGTTTGACATTAATCTAGTTTACGATTGAAAACGGCACTGCTAGCTCAAGGAACTAATTCTATATTCAATTAAAGCCATATCTTTTGAGAATTTGGAAAAACTGACGTGGGAAGTCGCTACGGTCTTGGTGAGCGACTTTCTTACAAAAAGCTTATTTCTAATGCAACGCGCTGTATCGTTTTATTCCACGAGCTAATATTTCAGCGCGGGTATGTTTCATAAAAACCCGTTCTCAACTTTAAGTTCAGTACAATAGGTGTTTCCATAAAATAAAACAATAACATTTATAAGTATAAAATGTTTTCTCCGCGTCACGAGCGTACATGTAAGTATATTTTTGTACTTTAAAGGGAATATAAGCTCTGGTATTTCTGTCGCCCTCCGAGGGTTCCAATATTGTCCGCTGCCTCCCACGGCTTATCACACCTGCGGCGTTCTTCCATAAAGAACGCGTTGGAGGTTCTATTCCCTTTAAAGGGGCTCCAAAGTTCGGTGGCAAAATGTGTGTAAAGTCAGTTTTAACAAAGCTAGGAGTGTTTGGTGCTAGTTACCTAAGAACGAGTTTTAGCAGACAATTTTGGGATTTTAGTGAGCGCTTATAATAATAAATGTAACGTTCCACCCAGTAGCGTAGCCGGGATTTAATTTCGGAGGGGGCACACAATGGAAACAAATAAAATACATAAATTGTATATACACGTGCTACCTGTGCCCCCCTAACTACGCCACTGCTTCCAACTGAATAGTTTATTATTATTTGGTAAAAGTAAGAGTATACTTTTACCTTTAAAATATATATTTTTAGTAGAAAAACATACTGTCTTTAAAAAATAGCGTTGCGAAAATAAACTTATGGTGTTATGTAATGTCTAAAATATTTAATATTGATTTTTCATTAAAAGTTCTCGTTATGAACTTATGAATTTTTCCCTTCAAACATGTATATTTTAGCTTCCCATATATGTAAAACATACAGTTTTCAATTACATAAAACGTATTTACAACATCAAACTGTACTTTTAACGTAAGCTAACTTACTTAGCGAAAGCATTATATTTATGTTAAATTTGCAATGTGAACTGACAATTTCACAGACATTTTCCCTGTAATTAATACAGATTTAAAGTGTGCTAAAGGTTTTTACGTACCTCTTCGGTACTTTTTACGGTAAATACCTTTCTTAAAGAATACACGTTATTCCTGTAAATATTATCTTTAAAAAATACCAAAACCCGGTAATATTTACAGGACTATTCTGTCAATGTGTTGCATCCTATTTTCATGTAAAAATGTTCTGTTAAAACTACGGTTTTTTCTCTCAGTGAAGGCTACTTGTTCAAAATATTGTATCCATAACATTGAAGTCAAGTTCTCTTCCTTGGTTTTTAAGATTATTTTTTTCAGTTTCTCTTGCAGCGACAAGAGGGTACGTGAAGTTTCTACGTATTCAAGAGTTACCTTGTATTCGATGAAACTATTGAACATCTGGCGTATTTCTTCAATATCATCGTCTGCGATCTCAACGTCTTTGATTAACAAAGAGAATAGAGCCAGTTGAGTCAACGAATGTGTTCGAAGGGCTCTAGCGTAAGCATGACCCTTAAGCATACGGTAAACTGAAGACTTTGCATACACTATACACCACACCTCTTCAAGTCCACTCCCTGCCATAATATTACCAATGGCACCCATAAATGACATCAATAAGTGGAACCCTCCAAGTCGAGGGATAACTTTCGATAGTGGACTACTTTTTTCGGCTGCAGAAACCATTTCTACAGCTCTAATGTAAAAGGGCTGGTCGAAGGTTACAAAACAGTGGTTTTGGTTTTGTTCTTGTGCTTCGTTAATAGCATATGTTAGAGCCGTGTAAATTGTAGTCAAGTTACCTGGATCCATATTAATAAAAGGAACGGGTATAACTTTTGTTGTTTCAAAGTTTGTTTGTCTTCTAAATGGCCGAGGCTTGGTTCGATCCTTGGTGCCATGACTGAGTTAAAAAATCCCCTAAACACTCACCGTTCTTATTTTCAATTTTCAACTTATAGTAATTTTTGTTTTATGAGATTTACCATTGTGCCATTTTGATATCTTATGCCCTCTAATGGAGGAAGCACAAGTCCCACATTTTTTAATTCTTTTTCTCGGTATTAAATATCTGCCAATTTTTACCTTTCAGAAATATGTTGAGGTCTATGTCTAATTCCATTAAAGAAACGTTACAAAAATGGCGACCACCTTCCAAGAAATTTAAAAAAAATAAAGTTAGATTAAATATAAAATTAACTACAATATATCGGAATTAAAGGGGGGGGTTAAATAAAACCACTGCTTTTCCCCAGTTAACGCCAATGCATTGAAGACAAAAATTAAAATAATTACGCTAAACATACCCTTTAAATTGTCGTTGAGTTTTTGATTCTAGGTTAAGTAGTTTAACAGAAATAAAATAAAAACTAGAAGTGGCCATTTTGGACTTCGACGCCCCCTAGCGGTAGACGCACGAGTCCCAGACTTTGGGACTTTTAGTATATATTTTTTTCTCGTTAAAGACTACCCATATACAAATTTTCATATTTTTCGGAAAATTGTTGAGGTCTAAGTCTAAATTTACTGGACTAAATCCCGTCACTGCGTCACGGTGCCATTTGATCAGATTATGCCACCTAGTATTGCCCACGCCACTTTTAAAATATTTTAAAATAAAGTCCCGAAAACCGATCTGTAGTACACGTATATAAAATCTTTAGCAGTCATTAAATTATCCCAATTTTAGCGGCACTGGCCGACCTCCGAGCTCACTACCTCCTAAGCACGGTCCTGGCGAATTTATAACGATTAAATTCGTATTATATTTTATTCAAACGGCCATACCGCGAAAACAAATAATAAACAGCAATTATCGAAAACCAGCTGGTTTGCAAATAATAGAGCGTTCTATAAAATCTTTGTGGTGTGCTTTCCCCCTTTTGAGTTCGGAGGAGGTGAAGGTTTGGCCGGTTTTTCGTGTGAGATAAAAATATTTATCTGGCAAACCCGTAAGAAATTGAGAGCAGTCGATTTTTAAGAGTAGCGTAGTTGCTAGCCTAGGCTTCACTAATTTCCGGTTTTCCGCGCCGTTTTACTTATTTTAAATGATTTTTGTAATAAATGTATGTATGGCAAATAAGCAAAATACTGGTCCCAAATCCACGGGTTTAAAAAGAAACTTAGATCATGAAAATATTCTTAACCCCAAACATACTTCAACACCTAGGGTCCCTCCTACAATTCCTAAAAGGTACGTCTCTAAAATATTCATAGAAAGACAGGATATAAGACAAATTCTCTTAAACCAAAGAATAACAAAAGTTGTTTATCCCGCTGAACTAGCTCTATAGTCTGTATGAAAAGTTTGGCCGGTTTTGGGACGATTTTATAGAACGCTCTATTCAATGACAATTTACAATAATTTTTACCTCTCCGAGGGGACAAAGTCCCCTAGGAGGGGTTATACAACGACCGTGTCTGTCTGTGGGTGGGTCTGTGGGTGTGTCTGTCTGTCAGGACTGCGAACGCGTTCGCATTTTCGGTGCAAAGTGTAATCACTGCGTACGCAGTTTCTCAAAGGGTTGGCAAAACCACCGTGTGACGGTGAGCGTTAACGGATGCATTTGCGGTTTGGTTTGGATAGTGTTTTTTCGCTCACCGTCGTGACGGTTTGGTGTATTACGGTTTTTGTAATGTTTATGCGTAGGTTGTGAGTGTTGAATTTGTTGTGTTTGTGTTCTGATGGATGTGCATGTTGAGTCTGTTGTGTTTATATGGGCGTTTTCTCTCCAACTTCTTCTTAATGACTTTGGGACGGACCGAGTGCTGAGTGTAATGCTACCTCTCAACGTCCAATGGCAGGGTTTCCACCAGTTGTACACGGTATTCGTCTTAGTATCAATTTGCGATCGCATCGGGCGGGATTTGAACCCGAGACCTCCTGATTGACAGGCGGACGTTCTACCACAGAACCACCGACACTTGTTACGCCTTATTGAAAATTAGACCTTCAGCTTTATCGGAAGCGTATTTAATAGAGTACGAAATTTTGGTTTAATTGAAATAGAATTGAAATTGAAATTATTGCATCGAAGAAATTCTAATTTAGCGTTTCTCTATTGATTAAAAACAAATGCGCCACCCAGGTTTCGAACCCAGACCATTCGGCTTGGCAGTCGAGCGCTCTACCACAGAACCACCGATAGCTGCTTAGATTCACTGAAATTAAGACAGGCATCGTAAGCATAATAGGTAATAAAGTCTTTTTTTATTAATGAATTTATGAAGGCCTAATCTGGTATTTTTTAAAGGTTAAATCTTGTTTTAGCGCAGTCAGCCGAGATTAGAGGGTTAAAGGGTAGACCCTGTGGGTGGTCCACTTTCTTAACGACCTATATATAGTTCTGTTAATTCAAAGGAGATAATTTAACGTTAATTGCTTTAAAAGCTGGCGGTTAGTCAAGTGGCTCTCTGTGCTTTGTTGATGGTAAGGTTTTTGCTTCTTGTAAATACATTTGGTGTGGATATTTGGATATCTACGATTTCTAACGCAGTCAATGATTTCTTGGGTGTGCGAGTCATTATATGATATTGGAAATTGGACGGCATTGGTCTTTTTCATGTGGTATGCGTCACAACGTCAACAGGAAGTGAACGAGTCGTCCACTACCAGATATCTACGGTATCTTCATCAAGGGCGAGTGTTGAAATAAAATGAGCGTTAAAGATGCGGCAAGTATTTCGTAAGCGAGTAATTCCAAAAAGCCTCTGTAGATATTTCATTAAAATTTGCTTCGTATTATATTTAACTGATAAACTTGTTCTGTAAAAGGGTTTAATTCAATTGTGCATTGTTATAGTACGTCTAACTTACTGTTGTAACTACTTAACTTATGATATTCTGAATAAATTAAAATTGGTCGTTTCGTCTCAATTATTTTAATTATAATTAAAATTTTATACCGGGCGGGATAGAAATGGGTTAATATTTTTAACAAATAACTCTAAATTGCGGAGATATATCTTTAAGGGTTATCTCGAGAAATTAATACCACTAGGGACAATTCTTCCGAGGAGAGGTAAATTTTGGCTTGCCAACTTGTTCTAGGTGGATTTCGACTTACTGTATCGTAGTTGTAAAGCAACCGACTTACCGACTGCCGTTCGAAAATCCTCACCAGAAAAGTTAGGTGTTTAATTGTTAAAAAAATAATATTTGTATTTGAATGATTTTTTGACGTACTAATTTGAAGCTATTAATAGGTTACGGTATGAGAACTGAGAAGTTGACATATTTAGGCCTACTACCCAGGATTTTTCGGAAAATATGTGTATTATTTTTGGAGGGTGAAATTATCCTTTTTCTTTCGGAAAATATGTGTATTATTTTTGGAGGGCGAAATTATCCTTTTTCTGAATTTAAAGTAATGTACCTAATGTAACATAACCTACAAGAGATAAAAGAGTTTTTTAAAAGTGAGAAGTTTTCGACAATATTATAAACTTCTATATTTCATTAAAATAGAAAGAACTCCCGTGACGTCGTCATCGCTGTAGTGAAAAGCTAGTGACCTTCCCATTTCCCCTGATGGCTTGCCGTCGAGCCATGGCCGCCATCTTGACTAAATACTTCCATTGGTCCTGTGCTGCGTGGCGACGGGAAAATAGTTAGTCAGGCATAGTCTGTATTAGTGCATCCAATACCAGTAATACCGAAATACCGGTATTGGACTTGGTTTAATCCTGGTATTACGGTATTGGATACAAAAAAATATTTAAATAACTTTTTAAATTAATTCTTATTTTCCCTTTTTGAAATTTTGGACTTTCGTACTTCGCGAATCAACATGATTTTATAGGACTGCACTAAATTAAAGACTATTTTTTACTGATAAATTGTAATAAAATAAACAAGACGGCCCAGGCCGTAATATTAGTTCCACATCAGTGTATTCGAGTGGGCAAACCCATACACCCTTAGTAGACACAGGTAGGCAAACTAATACAAAAGCTGCTGAGGCTACGTGATTTCTTATCGTTTGCTATATAAATTGCCATCCTAAGTTAAAGAGTGGATGCCGCCCACCATCAGGAAACCCGGGTGGGCAACTGATTTAAAAGCTGTTGAGCCCGTGTGATTTCCTATCGTTAGATATATAAAATACCATCCTAAGTTGAAGGATTAAAACTTGGGCGCCACCGCAAACCAATACAAAAGCTGTTGAGGCCATGTGATTTCCTATCGTTAGATATATAAAATACCATCCTAAGTTGAAGGATTAAAACTTGGGCGCCACCCACCCTCAGGATACGCGGGTGGGCAAACCAATACAAAAGCTGTTGAGGCCATGTTATTTCCTATTGTTTGATATATAATTTAACAATCTGTGTTACGGTATTGGATACAAAAAATATTTAAATAACTTTTTAAATTAATTCTTATTTTCCCTTTTTGAAATTTTGGACTTTCGTACTTCGCGAATCAACATGATTTTATAGGACTGCACTAAATTAAAGACTATTTTTTACTGATATATTGTAATAAAATAAACAAGACGGCCCAGGCCGTAATATTAGTTCCACATCAGTGTATTCGAGTGGGCAAACCCATACACCCTTAGTAGACACAGGTAGGCAAACTAATACAATAGCTGTTGAGGCTACGTGATTTCTTGTTTGATATATAATTTACCATCATATGTTAAAGAGTGGGCACCGCCCACCCTCAGGATACGCGAGTGGGCAAACCAATACAAAAGCTGTTGAGGCCATGTGATTTCCTATCGTTAGATATATAAAATACCATCCTAAGTTGAAGGATTAAAACTTGGGCGCCACCCACCCTCAGGATACGCGGGTGGGCAAACCAATACAAAAGCTGTTGAGGCCATGTGATTTCCTATCTTTAGATATATAAAATACCATCCTAAGTTGAAGGATTAAAACGTGGGCGCCACCCACCCTCAGGATACGCGGGTGGGCAAACCAATACAAAAGCTGTTGAGGCCATGTTATTTCCTATTGTTTGATATATAATTTAACAATCTGTGTTAAAGAGTGCGCACCGCCCACCCTCTGGATACGCGGGTGGGCAAACCAATACAAAAGCTGTTGAGGCCATGTGATTTCCTATCGTTAGATAGACGGAAAGTATCAAAGGTGAAATAGGTAAGCAAACACGTCGAACATAATTCTTTTAAATTATTGAAATTAGTGGAAATATGATTTAAAGAAATTCTTAAACTGGGATTAAAATGGGTTTATTTTAGGAAATTTATATCAAACATTTGGGTAGTTTAGGCACAAAAGGCCTGTAAATTCGCAAATTCATAAACAAAATACCCATGAATTTATTAATTTGTTTTTTTCGATCACTCTCCCTTTAAGGGGGTTGTTCGGAGGGGGCGGAATTTAACGGCACTGCGTGCGCGTCAAAGAGTTCTATCGAATGAGACCAACTTTTTTTCGGTCACTCTCCCTTTAAGGGGGCTGGTCAGAGGGGGCGACAATTAACGGCACTGCGTGCGCGTCAAAGAGTTCTATCGAATGAGACCAAATCTCTGGACCAACTATACAAACTATACAAATTCGCCAAGAAGGCGATAATATTATTTTGGGTTGGCAAAACCACCGTGTGACGGTGAGCGTTAACGGATTGATTTGCGGTTGGGTTTTGTTTCGTTGGTCTTTTTTTCGTCAATGCTCACCGTCGCGACAGTTTTAACTCAGTTTGATTGGATATTTCGTTATTGTAATGTTTATGTGAAGGTTGTGAATGTTGAGTTCTTGTTATGACGGTTGTGGGTGTTGAGTTTGTGTTATGACGGTTGTGGATGTTGAGTTCGTGTTATGACGGTTGTGTGCGAAGTGGGGATTGGTCCACCCATTGCTGCACCTTCTGCTGGGTTGAGTGGCTTGCGTCTAAGGTGCGTCCATCAGTAGTAGGGTTCTGCTACCCATGCTGGCTTTGTCACCTTGGGGACGCTGGCGTAGGGCACTATGATGATAGGCTTCCGGTGGTATGGTCTTTGTTACTAGGTACACCGGGCTATAAATTCTGACACACTGTGGGTGTTGAGTTAGCTTTTTTGTGTGATGATAAGCCTGTTGTGTTTGTACGGGCGTTTTCTCTCCAACGGACCGAGTGCTGAGTGTTATGCAACCTCTTAACGTCCAATGGCAGGGTTTCCACCAATTGTACACGGTATTCGTCTTAGTATCAATTTGCGATTTATTGGCGCCGGCCGGGAATCGAACCCGGGTCTGCCTCGTGCAAGAGATTTACTCTAACCACTCAGCCACCAACGCTTGGTAAGTTACGGTGTTTTTCTAAAAAAACAGCTTTGGCGAATGTCCTTTACAAAGTTATAACGTTAGGTACTATAATTTTTTCTACATCAATTTAAATATTTGTAAATTATATTAATCTTATATTTAATTAAATATTTATAGATTATATTAATCTTATATTTAATTAAATATTTATAGATTATACTAATCTTATATTTAATTAAATATTTATAAATTATATTAATCTTATATTTAATTAAATATTTTAGTATTTTAATGTAAAATTTGATCGTGATCAGGAATTGAACTCGGGTCGCATTGTAACAATGCGGAGAGTTCACCGCCGAGCCATTGACTTCCTTAGGGAAAATATTAAAGTAAAGGAACCATTATGATAAGGCGGGTTTTTTTACTAAACGGATTAATACAATATCTGTATATATTGTTTATTGAACTTTGTTTGTTTATTCTTTGGTACGGTTTTTTGTTTTGTTTTAAATTTTTGTTAAATTCTTAACAAAATTTCGTTAAAACAAAAAGTAGTTCATTGTTACCTTTTAATAACGCTTAGAAAAAGGATAATTATTCAAAACTCCCGCGGAAACTATATCAAAGTAATAATATAGTGCCACCGTGTGGAGAACTATCAATCAAACCGGGTAAAAAATATAATATCTTCAATATTTTGAACTTTAGTCAAATCTCGACGGGTCAAAAAACAACACAAAATAAAAGTATATAAGGCCGTTGCCGTCAATATAGAAGATATAGTCTTTCTTAGTTCTTGGCTGTCAGATGAACTACTACAGGACGGGGTCCTGGTGTTGGTCAAAAGTTATGAGGTAACTTTGCGGTTTTAATTAGTATGTTCGGTCTTCGGTCAAGAAAAGAGTTAAATTGTGTTTCGCGTTTGGAACGTGAGTGAATGGACTTAAGTGTATGAACAGTGCGTGTTTAAGACTGAAAGTGTTAAAGTAATTGTGAACTAACTCAAGTCAGCTGTAAGATAAAATTAAATGTTATTATTTTTTGAATTGGAATAACCTAATTATACCCTTGAAATTATCAACTCAACCTGTGAGGCTAATTAAGTAGATTGGAAGTAATTAGTAGCTCTCAGCTCTCAGCTGTTAATTAAGACAGTTTATAGTTAGGTAGTTTGAATTTAGTTAAAATTACTCAGTATAATTTATGATATTTACTTAAGTGTAAGTGTGTTTTGGTTTATTTTTCAATCACGATGAACTAAGACAAATCTAGTCTTAGACACTTGAGTACCAGTTCTGTACAATTACGTAGAAGGGATATATATTGTTGGGTTATTGATGAAAGTTAAATCTAGAACGTTCCATAGACTGTTCTGAATAAAAATAAACATTTATAGTTTTGCATAATTCTGGTTGCCATTTTATTTTATAATCACTCGCCCACAACATTACAGTTCTGGCAATCCCGAATCAAATAAATTTTCGATATAACGGCGACGGGAAATTATTCTCGTAAATTTATCGCGCGGCCTTAGGGAATATTCTTTTAACAAAATTTCGATAATCTATCCGTTAAAATTATAAACCAAAAAGCGAACGGTCGTTATAATACCCTCTGTAGATATTTCTTTCATTAAAATTTGCTTTGTATTATATTCAACTGATAAACTTGTACTGTAAAAAAGGTTTAATTCAATTGTGCATTGTTATAGTACGTCTAACTCACGGTTGTAACTACTTAACTTGTGATATTCTGAATAAATTGAAATTGGCCGTTTCGTCTCAATTATTTTAATTATAATTAAAATTTTATACCGGGCGGGATTGAACTGGGATAACATTTATAGTAAAAAACTCTAAATTGCGGAGATATATCTTTAAGGGTTATCTCGAGAAATTAATGCCACTGGGGACGATTCTTCCGAGGGGAGGTATATTTTGGCTTGCCAACTTGTTTACTTCGACCACACGGTTTCGATAAGAAAGTGCCACACTTATTTGTTACTTCTTACCATACACGGTTTCGATAAGAAAGTGCCACACCTATTTATTACTTCTGACCATACACGGTTTTGGAGGTTACGCGGCCAGCAGCTATCTGGGTTCAAATCCCGGTGTGTCGCCAATAATAAAATTTATATTTATTATTTTTCGCAGCTCCATCTACCGTGTCGTCGCTTTTCCACGCCAAACAAACAAACAAACACTTAACGACATTCCGTCCATAGCAATAGTGTCATTTCGAATATATATTCGATGTGAAATTAAAAATGGTTCTTAAGGTGGAGGGTATCTTGCAGAGACCCAAATGGGTCTGTGGTTGAACTTTTAAATTGTCTTTATGGACATTGTGTCATAGTGTATGATACAGTGGCTTAGCTAAGCACCCGCAGACCCCGCGACCACGGGGGGGGGGGGGCATGACATTTTCACCAAATAGGAGGCCCTTTCGTTTTAAGTATTGATTTTTAATTTGTTTTAATTTTTAAATAATTAAAAAAATTATGCTTTAACTATTGGTACAAATGTAGAAATCTGGCACATATCCCCAATATTTTCAGAGAACTTGTAAAAATGGGGAAAATAAAAAAATGGTTTTTTAAAAAGGGCCCTTTTGATATCCGGCGGGGGAGCCCAAATTTTGTCGTTACGCCTATGGTATGATAGATATCAATATATTATAAAACAAGTTGGAGAGCTTGCCAAAATATACCTTTCCTCGGAAGAATTTTCCCTTGGGTGTATTAACTACTGAACACGGTACTCAATGATACTCCGCCATCAAAAGCGGCCTCCAAAAAATTATCCCGGTGCTATCCCAACCTGCAGATTATTTTTTTTTAATTATAAATATTACAAATGTTATTGTATTAAACAAATTTCCAATATTAATAGAACAAAAAACCCACTTTAGACCCAAAACGTTATTAAATTACCAAACCAACAAAATGAGAAATAGAAAATACAAATTTAAAATTATTAGAACGCTCACGAAACGTAAAATATACGTGCAAGAAACTATTTCAGAGAAAAACCAACCCATGGTATTATAGGTCTTAAACAATCAAATTTATATGGAAAAACCAAAGTTAAAGCTAAAACCAAAACTATAAGTGAAAGCACTAATAACAAGTTGGCAAGCCAAAATATACCTCTCCTCGGAAGTATGGTCCCTAGTGGTATTAATTTCTCGACACGACCCCCAAAGATATCTCCGCAATTCAGAGTTATTTACGAAAAACGTATTCTCGGTTCAAACCCTGCCCGGTATAAAATTTTAATTTTAATTTAAATAATTGAGACGAAACAATCGAGTTTAATTTATTCAGAATATTATAAATTAAGTAGTTACAACAGCGAGTTAGATTCACTAAAACAATGCACAATTGAATTTAACCCTTTTTACAGTACATGTTTATCAGTTGAATATAATACTAAGCAAATTTTAATGAAATAAACATCTACAGATGGTATTTGTATTTTTCTCGCTTACGAAATACTTGCCGCATCTTTAACGCTCATTTTATTTCAACTTCCAGTTGACGTTGTGACACATACCGCATGAAAAAGACCAATGCCGTCCAATTTCCAATATCATATAATGACTCGCACACCCAAGAAATCATTGACTGCGTTAGAAATCGTAGATATCCAAATATCCACACCAAATATATTTACAAGAAGCAAAAACCTTACCATCAACAAAGCACAGAGAGCCACTTGGCTAACCGCCAGCTCTTAAAGCAATTAACGTTAAATTATCTCCTTTGAATTAACACAACTATATATAGGTCGTTAAGAATACCCGTAAATAAATAACAAAAAAACTAACAAAGTGGACCACCCACAGGGTCTACCCTTTAACCCTCTAATCTCGGCTGACTGCGCTAAAACAAGATTTAACCTTTAAAAAATACCAGATTAGGCCTTCATAAATTCATTAATAAAAAAAGACTTTATTACCTATTATGCTTACGATGCCTGTCTTAATTTCAGTGAATCTAAGCAGCTATCGGTGGTTCTGTGGTAGAGCGCTCGACTGCCAAGCCGAATGGTCTGGGTTCGAAACCTGGGTGGCGCATTTGTTTTTAATCAATAGAGAAACGCTAAATTAGAATTTCTTCGATGCAATAATTTAAATTTCAATTCTATTTCAATTAAACCAAAATTTCGTACTCTATTAAATACGCTTCCGATAAAGCTGAAGGTCTAATTTTCAATAAGGCGTAACAAGTGTTGGTGGTTCTGTGGTAGAACGTCCGCCTGTCAATCAGGAGGTCTCGGGTTCAAATCCCGCTCGATGCGATCGCAAATTGATACTAAGACGAATACCGTGTACAACTGGTGGAAACCCTGCCATTGGACGTTGAGAGGTAGCATTACACTCAGCACTCGGTCCGTCCCAAAGTCATTAAGAAGAAGTTGGAGAGAAAACGCCCATATAAACACAACAGACTCAACATGCACAACCATCAGAACACAAACACAACAAATTCAACACTCACAACCTACGCTACGTAATACACCAAACCGTCACGACGGTGAGCGAAAAAACACCATCCAAACCAAACCGCAAATGCATCCGTTAACGCTCACCGTCACACGGTGGTTTCGCCAACCCTTTGAGAAACTGCGTACGCAGTGTTTACACTTTGCACCGAAAATGCGAACGCATTCGCAGGCCTGACAGACCCACAGACCCACAGACAGACACGGTGGTTGTATAACCCCTCCTAGGGGACTTTGTCCCCTCGGAGAGGTAAAAACTGCGTGGGCTCATGACGACAACCCAACGAAGCCGATAAAAATCAATGCAAATAAAAAATCGTAGACATGAATTATCCCGCACATTATCAACAAACAAGAAAAATATCCAAAAAGTAACTAGTTAATTAAAATACTTAGGAATCAAGAAAAATTCAATCTAAATACCCACAGTAATAAACATTGTATTAACAGAAATATGCAATAAAAATTATAATAATAACCCAATCAAACAACAAGGTAATTCAAATACTTAGAAATCCAGAAAATGTCAATCCATATACCCACGGTAATGAAAATTCAAATTGAAAAAACCCAAAACACCTTACCGTTAACAATTCCCGGCTTTTAAAGCACACAAAAAAACCTTAACTGAATAGTGAAGGCTAAACAACAGCGCATATCTCAAAATATAAAACCAACGTAACCACATTTAAAGCCGATAAGAAAACACGTAAAATAAATTACGAGTAAAATAAGCAAAACGAAAAAAGCGCGTTGTATACCACTTGAAATTGTATTCATAAATGACCCTTAACGATTCAAAAGTACCGATAGACAAAAAACTAACTAAGTGGACGCCCACGGGCTCAACCCTTTAACCCTCTTATCTCTGCTGACTGCACTAAAACAAAATTTGACCTTTAAAATTTCATACGTAATAAAATTTAGACTTTAAAAACTATTAATATACTCTTCCGCTTAAGCTGAGCTTATAATTTTCAATGAATTGTAGGTGGTTCTGTGGTAGAACGTCTGCATGTCATGCAGGAGGACTCGGGTTCAAATCCCGCCCGATGCAATCGCAAATTGATACTAAGACGAATACCGTAAACAATTGGTGGACGTTGAGACGTTTACCGTAACCTTTAGCACTAGGTCCGTCCCAAAAGTCAATTAGAAGAAGTTTTAGAGAAAACACCCACAACCGTCATGACGCTAACACAACCGACTCAACACCCTCAACCAATTCAACATAACACACTACACATAAACTTTCCAATAAAACTGAGTTGAAACCTCCGCGACGGTGAGCGTTAACGAAAAAAACAATCATACCCAACCCAACTGCAAATTTATCCGTTAACGCTTACCGTCACACGGTAGTTTTGCCTTCCTTTAAATTGCAAACACGGTTTTTCGACTTTGCTCCGGTAACGCGTTCGCAGCACACAGACAGACACGGTGATTGTAAAACCCCTACTAGGGGACTATGTCGCCTCGGATAGGTAAAAACCTATTTATTGTATTACTTAGAATACATGTTAATTCAATGACTATTTAATAATAAAGTTTAGTAGCAATTTTTTCACTGCATATACACCAAACAAATGATATAAAAATCGCTAATGTATATACAACTGCAATATCTCCTACATAATTAAATTTTTTCTTTCTTCTCTCTTCTAATACACTTTATATATCTCTTGTATGATATTTTGCTTGTCTAACTAAAAAGGTGAGCCACCCTGTTACAAAAGGGCTGTAAGCCGCTGTAATCTTCTGTTACAGGTCATTAATGGCGATTAAAACCAAAACAAAATCTAGGAATGTCGCCCATTTGAGAGGCTACTACCGCTGTTTATCTAATCGTTTTTTTTTTTCAATTTGTCTTCTGTAATCCACTGTTTTCGGTGGCAGTTTCAGCTGATACTGTCTCATTAAAGTTGCCCTTTTGTTTCCTCTGTTTTCCCCCGCTCAAACAGAGGTTAACAAAGTAAGATAAATTGTAATAGTATTTTGGTAGCCCTTTGGATAATATATAATAAATACCTTAACAGTAATTAGCAATAATTAAATAAGCTTATTTTCAGGAACAGGTAGGAAGTTTAAAAATAACACAATTTGAATATCAGACAATGAGTTCTTCACAATTTGAAATTTCTTAAAACTTTTACACGTAAATTGTTTTTAAATTAATGCTAGCCACTTAATAAAGGACTCATTATCTTCAAATTGAATTGTAAGAACAATTATAACAAGAGGAAACTATTTTACTTTCGAGATCAAAAGCTTTAAACTTACCAAGAAAGAACGTACAGTCGGTTGGTTCGTGTTTATTTTTTAAATTTGATGTTACAGGATGTAGCTCAGTTTCAAATTAAAATTAATTGGGAGGGCTTATTTTAGCGAGCACTAACCCTAGCATCCAACTGAAAGAGGCTTAGGATTATCTCTTCTACGGACTAATTAACTATTTTTGGGAATAAAACTCTGGAGTTACTAAAATTTATTTACAACAATTTCCCTAACATATAAATTTGTACTCTTTTGGAGTCGAACTAAAAAGTAAATTTTTATAAAATTTGGTCTTTCAGGAGACCTGGCGATGATCTGAAGAACATAAAATACATTTGGGCCTTGAGTATTTATAGACCCCTTAAAACTTTATAAATAAATTAAATGAAAATTGTAATGAAAACTAAACAATAAAGGAAATATTAATATTTTTTGGATATAGGTGTTACAAAAAATATATTTGATTAAAGGTTTATGTTATTTTGACTTTTTCATTCCTTAGTATCTTGGCATATTTTTATGAAGAATTGAAACAGCCTAAGAATTTATACAAAAAGTCAATTCTCAAGTCTAATTTCCCTTGAAAAAAATTGTCGTGATTAAACAAAAAAAGTTTTTTTCGTACAATTCGTCATTTTTCGTTTACTTTTTTACTTTTGGCAAATTATACATTTTTAGACTTATGCTTTAGAAGGATTATTTGTTGCTCTATTTTGGTCGAAATCTATAAATAATGTCACGTTGATTTTATAAAGAATATGTAAAATTGTTAAAATAAAATTCTATCATACTCTCAAGAGTATTAATACATCGTCGGAGAGGTCTCTTCGAACACTTCATTCATTTGGTCACAATATAGTTTTTTGAGTTATTCGTTTTCAGTTATTGCCTCGGAAAAGATATCCTGCTGATCGATATTTTTCTATTTGTAAATGATGCTATATCTCACGAGGTATAATTGATTGCTCTACTTTGTGTTGCTTAACGTTTTTGTCAGCTTATATTACGTATAATAGTAAAATTTGGTGTAATTCAATAAGGTACTTCTTGAGTATTACGCGTAGTCACCAAAATGGGTTTCTATAGGCAGCCGTGGCGTCAGCAATGCGTAGGGCTAGGCTAAATGTATTATTTTCTATCTTTTCTCGCTATCTGCCATTGAGTTGGGAATAAATAGAGGTACAACTAAATCTGGCTGGCGCGGGACCAATTTCCTTTAATAAGGACACTTTATCAACTTTATCGTTCTACCGTGGCGGCATCTGTCTCTAGTGGTGGAAACTATATTGCAATTGAATTTTTTCGCGAATCTGATGCGAAATTGAAATGTATGATTACTCTTAACAAACCAACCTTTGAAGTTGTTTAAAAATAATTTTATTCTGTCAACACCATCCTTTTTAACTCAAGTTACGGTGAGTTAGCTAATAATTATTTATTTTTAGCCATATCACTTTACAAAATATAGATGGCGCTACCGCCTAATTATAAAGATGCATTTCGTACAGTCTTATCAGAACAGGTCCCGCGTAACCATGGCAACCGAAATCGTAATTGTAATTCTAGCAGTATTATTCCCAATTCAATGCTATATGCTTATAGCAGAATTCGCGACAGCACTATAGTCAGCTCGTTTCATTTTCGAGTAAAGCCGAGTACACGACGACGCAATTCACCGTTTAAACAAAAGCACGGGTAGACTCCGTTTTAGACGTACTATTTTGTCTTCGTAATTGCAAAAATAATAGTATAACAACGACGAACTATTAAATTATTGCCCATGAACGCATTTCGACGTCTTGTAAATAGGGGCCTACGAATTGGTCGCCTCCCTCAAAACAAATCCAGATTTATTTGGAATGTAATTAACTTAACAGCTGGATATTTTATAATTTATATTCACTGTTATTCAAGGTTTATTTAGTACCATTTCAATCAATTTTCTTCCTGGCTCTACGTTGGCCCATTCTGTATTGAATGACCAATAGCCCTTATCAAAACCGCGGGACATCCCACGTTCAGTTTTATAATGGAATGACTAAACCCACTTCAGCTATTTTGCGTCCATACATTCTTCGATGTTATATATATATATATTAACAGAGTAAGCTCAATATAAAACCACCGTATTCTTCACGACGGGGATCCCAAAATAATACAATTTAATAATGAAAACCAGAAGAGTATCGAACTACAATCTTGGAAGTAAGCCAACGAAAATGCGCTTCTTTCTCTTTTAAAGGAAATTGTAAACACATCTACAAGTACCGAACTCGGCTAAGGCTTAGAGTCGGTCGCGAAGGCACCATCTTTGCTTTCGATTTAGCTTCCGCGTACGGATGTGTTTTCCAATTCCCTTATCGTCTTAAGAAAAAAAAACACAGAAAAGAAAAATATAACGTTTTATCGAGAACCTTCATTTCTTTGTCTTCTCCCTGTTTAAGTTATTCTACGTCCTTTTCGTTTCCGCCCAAACGAAATCGCCACCGCTAGATGGAGGGAAAACGGGAGGGCGGAGAGAGAAAAGAAAAGACAATCCAAAAAGGCGAACGGGGGGTGGGAGGGGGGAGAATAATCCATCGCAAAAAAACGAATTTCGATTGATATAGGACACCCAAGCTCCACCTCGTTAACCAAGTTCACCCGATATAAAAAAAATTGAGTTCGAAGGGGGAGGAGAGTAGGGCATGCGAGGCCCGAAGTGACTTTGCGGGGCATCATTCCCCGAGCCAAAGGATTGCCTGCCGCGCAGTGAAGCGCAACAGATAGGGGCAACGAAATCAACTTAGAAAAGGGCAGGAGGGGGAGCGACTTCTAGATCCTGCCGAAATTGAAACTTTGATCGGCCAAACAACATGATCCATTCCCAACTAGCGTTCACCTACTCCCCTGCCGAAGCACTTTGGTGCCTTTTATCCCACATACTGTACGAAACAATATCTGTATACGGAGAATTCGAAGAAGTATGTCTTTATTACATCCCGCTACTTTTTCATATTTGTTTTCGCTGCCTTTTCCCGCTCCACTCCCAAAATAAATGGCCGCTTTCGTTTTTGTTCCGCTTTATTACTTGTTCGTAGAAGTATATGATTTATATAATGTTTTGGCTTTCTCGATTATTGATTATTATAAAATAAGTTTATATTACCTAGCCAAAGGGAGATTTAAATTTTTTGTTTATTTTTCTATAAGAAAGGGACGCATTATTTATTTTTTTAGTTTCATACGGCAAAATACGCTTCTATAAAATTTTCTTTACTGAATATAAGATGTAGTGGTTCTAGTGGAGTCCTATAACACTATTTGATCTATTTTTCAACCCGGCCACCTGTTACTTGATCACGCACAAGCAACATTGCTTATGTGGTCGAAGGTGGTGCCTTGGGTATTAGCTCTATTTTAAAAAAAAATAAAAAATCCTTCGCTAAGCGAATGAATGGTGTTTAGTAACTCTTCTTTAACACAAAAGAATCCCTATTAAATCAGGTAGTTCTCAAGTTACAAATGGTTCTTTCAAAACTATATTTTGTGGATAAATAGACCGGTGCTCAAGGCAAAGCCAATATTTAGGTAGTTATGTAGGTCGGAATTGATACAAATCTGGGCGTTTGCACACGAAACAAGGTCGGAGGTTTCCACCATTCCCCGCGTATTATATTTTATATTCCAAGAATTTCTACTTGATATTTGAAAAAGGAAGAAGACCAAAAAATATCTGGATTTACAAAGATTATTAATAAAGAGTTATTATTAGACGACGAAAATTATCATTCTAGTATAGATGATCCCTCTATATATTTATGGACTTTGAATAAATATGATTCGACTGTTAGCCGGATGCCCGGCTCGCTTGGAAAGTGGCGCAACCCACGCGCGCCGTAAATTTCATTCTTTGATTTGTCAACGAGGCGGGAGGGGAGGACGGACGAAAAATGTATCCCAAAAGCCATTTACGCGGCTAAAATTCACACGCCTCTGATCGTTTATATTTCACTGTAGTTGGGTCCCATCTCAGTCGATAGCTTAAACGAAGCAGAGGGACAGCGTAACGGCCATAAACTTTACCCTTCTACACTGATTTCGCCAAAAGCGAAGAGAAAGAGTATAATATTTAACTGGAGTTGCGACAGTACATTAAGATCGCAAAATTGGGCTGTCATCTCCCTTCCCGAGATCGAAACAGAAGAATAACGGCGGAGGTGGGTCCCGTACGACTTACGGACTGCGGAGACAAAATGCTGAAGATATGAACCAAAGTATAGCCATTCCCCCCCTTATTCTGCTTATTTACGACGGAATTTTTCTTTGTTACGGCAAATCGAGAATTCCTTTCTTTTCCAAGAGAAATAAGGTAAAGAAGTAAAAAAAAGGATCCAAACATTGTCAAAAAAATAACCTTTCAGAAATAAAAAACCTCAAAGAATTTTCAGACACTCCATTCCTTACCACCACGTACTCCTAAACCTCTTTCGGGGTTCACTCGGAGGGTGCTGGCCTCCCAAACTCTTATTCCGAGAATTGTCCTTTTCCGGGACTCACTCAATGGGGGGAAAAATGGTTTTCTGGAGGGAAATACCACTTTAAAATGGGACGTGCCGAGCGTACTAGACCCGAGTGAGACGACTCGAGAGGCCAGCGAATGGCCGACAGAATACGGACCTCATTCCTCCGCTAGGGAGACTTTTAAATCGCTTTTTGAACAATTCAAATTTATTTATTGCTTCGGCCTTCTTAGCGTGATATTTTCAATTACTTTCCCGGAGTATGAAGAGTACGTAATACGAAATTTTTTCTTCAATCCCGACGACGAAACTGAATTTGTTGAAAGGTGAAGGCTAGTTTCCTACTTGAACGATTTCGTTTAATGTTGTTTACTTTTCACAGTCACATTTTTTACCCTTTCAACTTTTTGGTAAGCCATATACGATTTAAAATTAGGCTTAAATATAATATAAAAGTAAGTTTATAAAAAAATATAAATATTTTCACTTACCCAAACTATTACTAGTGGCGGTGAAACGTTTTTTTTTAAAAGGTAAATTATAAGTAATTTAATTTTAAAGGCCGACTACATAAATCTTCGGTTTACTCTGTCTTTCACTGGAAGTAGGCTCACTGCAATACACGTGTGCCATGCAGTCAGCCTACTTCCAGTGAAAGACAGAGTAAACCGAAGATTTATGTAGTCGGCCTTTAAGGGGCCTTTAAAGTTAGCAAAATATGGTTATCCAGTCTAAAATTTAAATTTCGTGTTAGCTCTAAATAGAATTTTCGGAAATTTTAAAGTTTACCCAAATTTTATTACTAATTTTATATTTTCGTACCCCCTTTAGTAGTATTTTGGGGTTCTATTCAAATATCAGGAAAGGCCAAGCGAGCTTACCTCTTGGTACTGGCTAGTACTTTCTATAGTTCGTTGTATCACGGAGAAATGATCCTTCAAAGTGCGGATAAGGTCCTGGTGGGTGGCTTCACGATGGACACTGGTCTATTTATGACCTACTTTGGTACCTTTATACAATATACCGTATCTTAAAGGGCAACGCAAGTGGTCATGCAGGGGGGGGGGGGACTATGTTTTCTTCAACAAGCCGTAAGTAGGTTTTCCAAGGATGATTTTATACAGCGCGAAAGCCTTATTCTCCTTGGTGTAGCCACGTGGCGCAATTTCGCTCTCATTCGCGAATTTTTCAATTTTCTTCGCTGAGTTAGCTCGCAATCAACGAACCCAGGAATTTAGGCCTAGCTTAATTTATTTATTATGGAGAAAAGAACTGGGTTAGTTTCCGAGAGTTTGATATTTTCGATTTAACAATGTTTTGGAATTAAATTATTTGTGAATTGAATATTTTTAATAATGGAAGTTGAAACATTAGGCCTTGGACGCGGTAAATCTCTGCCGCTAGCCTCACATTGGATTAAGAAAATTCAACACCACACACACTCCTATATCCCGTCTCCCTTAACAATTTCCCTATCATTATACCCCGACAGAATATTTATCTTTTTTTACTACATTTATTTTGTAGAAGTTTAGGATCCGATTTGTCGGTAAGCACGGAGACTTCACTTTCCTCGGCCATTTTGGCATGGATTTTGCGTGAAAACCGCGAGAGGCGCATTTATACAAAATAAATTCGGCAAATATGGTTCTGCTTTTTTTACAGAGGGAAAGGCTATGGCAGATAGCGCATGCGCAATCGTTCTTTTTATCTATAAGATAATTTACCCCCCTGCATGGTCACTTGCGTTGCCCTTTAACGAAGAAACTTCAAAATTTTAGTAACGTTAGTAGGTTAAGAGACGTAAGCATTTCAATGGGAGTAACGTACTTTTTATTTATAGTTAAAATTTTGTATCATATATTGAATCGGGAGAGAACAATTCATCTTTCCTTTGTTTTACCAAAACAACCTCCGATAATTTTCTTTTTTAATAATATTTTTTTCTTATATATATATAGCTTCGTTTACATGATCACTTTTTATACATCGAAATGTCGAAATAGTCAGAAGTGTGCAGAATAGAAACCAAACGCGCGTTTTTTTTGAAAAATGCAAAAAATGTTAAGATATCACGATTTGATTATTTAATGGTTTATTTTTGTTAAATTTTTTTGTTATTAATAATATTTTCTTCGCTTTAATATTTTCCTCATCGGAAGCGTAGAAAACCTGTCATCCAATTTTTTGGTTTATACAATAAAGATCCGTATTAACGATGCATTATCTCGGCCGTTATATTCAGGACGAGGTTATTATCTCCTGCCAGCCGATTTTCGTCATATTTTCAAATCCTCAAAAATTTACATACTTAGAGATACGTGAAAATATTGAAAGAGATATATCCCAGACGATGGCGGGGATATAGCTTGGCCAGGCGTCCGATCTCGGACGATGATGATCCTTATACGGTATTAAAGACCTCAATTTAAAGGCCTAATCTTTTCGCAGTCGCGATGAAAGAGAGCGGGTTCGCTCGCTGAAACTCCCGAACGGATCGCGGTCCCGCCATTCTCGAAGCTTTGACTCCGTAGACGTACGCGACGCGTTCTGGAAGGCGGAAAGGGGAAAGTTAAGGAATTTCAGTGGGCGAGCGAGCCTACTCGCTTAAAGAGGAACTCCGGCGCGCAATTTTAGAAGGTTGAAACGCGCCATCGGCGTAGAAAACGTACTGTGCCGAAATAATCGATCAAGTCTCGCGCGTGGGCCTCCGCGAAAGTTCACGAAGGGGCCAAACCTCCGAACAGACGCGCATTCGGTATTTTTCGAACAAAAAAAAAAACAACTTCAGACGCCATTTGCTCCGAATTCGATTCCGACTAAATCGAGCGTGAGTAGAATCGAAGAGACGACAGAACCGAACAGTTCCGAACTGTACAATATTTTTAGCACCCTTTCTTTTCAGTTATCATATTTTTTTTTATACAGCGTGGTATTTTTTAAAGGGAATTTTGTCTACGTGATTTATATATTTTCTTCGTTTTTAATTTAAACACGAAATCTATTACGTTTGGTGTTTTTTTAAATATATATATATTAAAAAATAATTGCCCGTTCCGGCATGATCACGCCGTTTTTTTGTTCTTCAGTTTCAGCGCTGTTTTTGGCGCTAGTTCACTGTTCCTTCTTTTAATACAGAGATATATATAAAAGGTCGTGATTTTGATCGTTTTTAATTTACAATACGGGCACCAGATGGCACTTTCATCACTAGCGGGAGAAGATTAAGAAGAGGTCGGATTTAAAGCGTGTACAGATTCGATGAAAATAAAAGATCGAAAGAGAAACCCGACGATTACGACATCGATCTTAGTTTTCTTTTTATCGATAAAATCGCGAAAACGAATCGCGCCATTTATATCAGGTTATATAAAACGTAAATAAAACGTACACAGAATAAATCGAAGCAACCTCTTTTTAGTAAGCCATGTTCGCGTTAAGTAAAGAAAGTAGCAAAGTTGAGAGTGTTTGTTTAAAGAAAAGGTTAAACACGGAGAGGAAAACGAAGGCTGATATGTCTTTCTATACATCTTGAGCCTGTCGAAAGCTAGAAGTACCAAAAAACACGATCATACGTCTAGAGTATAGAATATAATACGGCAAAGCACGACCACAAAAGAGAACTGGAGGCTCGTAACGAGAGAGAGAGAGAGATAGAGATAGTTACAATTGACCGAATCATCGTCACACTAACGAATTCGCTTTATATTTCCAAGACGTTTTAACGTTCCTTTCTCCCTTTTCTTTTCGCTAATAATGTCCAACACACGCGATGTTTGTTTAAGCCGAACCACCACCGCGTGAAAGAGTGGCCCGACCGTTACTTAACGGGGAGGTACTGATTGTCCGTTTACACATCATGTACCGACCAAAACGAGGAGAGAATGATCTTATAGCTCAAGTACGATTGAGTCGGTGTCTGTAAAAAACGCGAGAAGTTCCGGCGAGGCGGCCACTCCTCGATCGGAGAAGAATTTCTGACATATTCATAGAGAGGGACAAGGCAACCAGGGAATGTGTGTGTTAATGCGTGTGTTATGGTCCTCGAATGTGCGGATGAAAAATCGCCGCATCGATTAAATGAAACTTCTGCGATGGTTAGTAGAGAAACGGAAAAAGGTGGTGATTAGTATAGAAGACGGGGTTTAATAGACAGGAAAAGCTTCTCACCTGAGCACCATCGTTGAAAGAGCGAGAATGGAACGGCGTTTGGTGGCGCCGCGCGTTGGTCGGTGGGTGAAATCTTTGTTAGCTGGCTCTGAGTTGTTCGGTCGAGTCCTCGATGAAATTGACGTCGTTGATACCGACGTGTCCGGCCTTGTAGTAGGTGCTGTACTCGTATCTCTTGGTCAACTCCATGGAGCTGACCCGGTCGTCTCGGGGCGTCGTTTTCGACTTCCATATAAACTCGCAGAATGCGATAATGCAACCGAGTCCTAGACCAGCGAGCAGGATAACGAAGACACCTCCGACGTTGGCCATTCCCAGCTCGCTCGCGAGAATGGTCGTCTTCTTATTGGCTTCCTCCGCGCAGCGTAAACCTCCTTTTTTACGCCACCATTTCTCCTTCAGAACGTGCAACATGCCTTCTTCTTGGAGTTTCAAAATGGCGCTAGAAAGGGGTGTCCGGTATGGAGAACCTACGACAACAACGATACGTTAGACTTAACGCGAACGGCGGACGTCAAAGCGACCCGTAATCATTCCGAAGAATCTCCTATCAATACAACCTATCTAAACATACATTGCGACGATCAATTGGAAACTCTAAAGGGGGCTTTGTAAGTTCCTCGAATCAGAAACGATGAATCAAACGTTAGGTGGCTACTGGTCCAATTAAGCACTATCTTCGTTTCCAATTTCGATCTGCCCGAAGTTATTTTCGGGTCGCTGACTCCCAACCCTTTTATTATTGTAAGACTTTACGCAACGAGTCTTACAACATTTGCCACTACAACGAGAGAAAACACCGCGAAAGAAAACTAAAAGAGACAAATTGTCGCCCTCTGACACTTTCTCCGAAAAAGCGAAGACTATCTTTAGTTCGACAACTTCGACGAGTAATAGATAGAGTGATAGAACCTTTTATTACAAAAGTGCTTCGCCGAAAAAATCACTTTAACCTTCCCAATATATATATATATATATATATATATATATATATATATATATATATATATATATATATATATATACACATATATATATATATATATATATATATATATATTCCAGTGGCATCAAGGACTCGCCACCACCCTCCGACACGTATAACTAGGCCAACTTATGTAAGTTCACTTAAGACGTAGGTCAGTGGTAGTGACAAACGCGTATATTCCTTAATTATACCATATGTAACATAATTACTCATAAGTATGCCTCTGTATAATATTTCCATTGAAAAAAATTCAATGAAACCTTTTTCACGTGGAACATACATTGAGCGGACCCAAAAATGCAAAAATGCTTATAATCCTTGCGCTATTCAAAAGGGTATCATGGAAATGAAATCATGTGATCGCGAGGCATACTTATGAGTGATTATGTTACATATGATTATACTAAAGAAATCAACAAATGTAGGGGCAGTTAGATAGATGGAGACATAAAGGTTTTTTTAAATGAGGTTCCGACGGCGCTTATAACGTTACGTAAGTCCTTGTATACGCCACTCTTTGGCAAAGGATTTCCGAGTAATCCACTGCGAAAGCTGCTTTTTTTCCTCGAGCTTCATCTTTTTATCAAAGGTTTTCTCCGTAGCCGTGTTGGCCCGCGGAGCGAGCTTCTTCAAAGAGCTCTTTTTAAAAGGATTAAAGTATCGAGAAAATGACGTCGAGAAATGGAAAAGATGAGCGGGGTGTGAGGAAAAGGGCCATACCCTATAGCCCTCTTCATTTTATAGCCGTCTTTATCTCGCTATATCCGGTCGAAGGAAATAATGGATTTTCAGATGAAAAGCGAGGTACGTTTCAAAAATTCTATCATTCTTAGCACCTCCCTTCGTACGTCTCCTAAGAATACGTAATGCCGAAATCGGCTTGATGTACAAATGCTGTCGATAAATCTTTATACGTCAAAATGTATGATTTTGTAACTGGAGATTGTTTCCTCGGGCTTTGATACGTAATTTAATAATGGTTTTTTCTTTGTTTAGGAAGGAGAGCGCGTAAGGTTCTTACCAGTAGGTGTCGCTATTCCGTATCCTTTAGAATCTAGGAGTCCTCCGACTTGCGTGAGTTCACATTTTCTTTCCGTGATATACTCGATCGAAGTGGATTCCATCAGGAAGGCGTACTGTTCGTCTCCTTTTTGAACGCGCTCGATACCTTTGGCGTTCGAGTCGACGAAGACAGTCGGCCTGGCTGATTCCATTACGCTCCACATTCGCTTGTAAGTCGGAATTTTCGATTCCTTCGAGAACGAACGAAGTAAAAATAAGATAGAAAATCGGAAATCTTTTAAAAGTTTCGGCGACACACGGGACACGGCTTAGAAGATAAAAAAAGCGAAAGCGTGTCTGAACTTCCGAAACGAATAAATGAAAATAAAAAGATATAAAAGTATAAAAATCGCTTAGTTATTTTGAGGGGCTTAAAAAGAGGGAGCTAAAGACGTTCGCGGTAAGCGCGCGCGAATATCCCAATGTTTGCCGTTATATTTTTTAGTGGTTGAATACAAAAACAAACGTGAGAATCGCAAACAACAACGAATACAAAAGGTGAAATTATCAGCGAGAAAAAGACGAAAGCCAGTCCTAGAATTTGCGCTCGGATAAATAATAGATCACCTCTAGAGTTTACCGAAAATAAGAATCGCGTCCGACAAAGCGTAAAAGGCGAGCATCGAGGATGAATGTACCACTCGTATCTTCATCCGGGCTTATAGGTCTAAGCGAGAACTACCGGGAAAGCGAGAAGATGGAACGCTTATCGTACCTTGAAGAAAGCCTGAGTAGATCCCGATCTGACGCAACCGTAATGAATACGAGATTGTTTGGCCAAATCTTCGGCGCTTTCGATGGGCGACTTCATGCGTTCTGACGTCAAGAAAGCGGCCAAGTTGGCCGTGTAAGATGAGATCATAATGAGAGTGAAGAAACCCCACGTACCAGAAAGTACGCGGGTGGAAATGGCCCTGCGGACGGAGAAAGGTGAAAGAGGAAATTAGATCGCCAGTGACAAGGGCCGCGGAAAGGCGGGAAGGGCCCCGATTTCCTCAGCCGCGTCAAAAGGAGGAACCGAGCGATGAATGACGTCTCCCAGTGGCGTATCTCTTTCTGTCGGACTGACGGAGCGATCCTAAAACGTCGTAAACTCGTAAAATTATACTATCAATTGCGGAGTCAGCTATTGAATTACCTCTCGCGGCGGGTAAACATAATTTGCCCGCTGTCACCAGACCCGCGCCAGCTTCAATTAAAAGGTAATCCCCAGCGGGCCGACTATTATGACCGCTCGAGGTTAACGGGAAAAGGAATATTTGGTGGGAATAAAAGGGATCTTGGGAAAAGGGGGTTAGTCCAACTTAATTGTTTTCTTCCGTAATTTGGTAATTTTAGAGCCGCTCCTCTCGACCAACTCGAGACTCCCAAAAATAATATTTCGTAAGGCCCTCGTTCTACCTAATTTAAATTCCCTCTATACCCTAAAGCGTATTTTAAATTTGCATAGTTCCCCGTCGTTTCGGTATATACTCCGCGCGATCTTTTTCCGAACTTCCGTCTAATGGCGCCGGTAATTAGAAGGTGTATAGTTACCTCGGACACATATCGCATCCTTGCTGCATGAGAGAGCCGATAGTGAACCAGAAGCTGTTGAGTAGACTGAACTGGTTTTCCAGGAGAGTCGGTGTCGGTTCGCACGGGTGAGGGTTGACCCATTCGTAAGGTGTGAAGCGGGCGACGACGAAGAGTAGCATACTGACCCCCAAGTAGGCGGTGGCCATGTACACCCACACTTCGGGAGAGAGCGGAGCCAGAAAAGAGAAGAGCTTGGGCTCGTTCTTCTTGGGTTTGCGGAAGAGAATGCTGATGCCGAGGTTCATGAAAGGCATCGTGAAGTCGACCGCCTCTTCTCGAACGTACGTGATCGTTAAGTCGGCCAGGGCCAAGTCAGCTTCCTGCGCCCAAATATCATCGACACGGAAAAATTAACGCCCAATATTCAACCCCGTCGAATACCGCGGAAGATATTTACGAGCCATACGAATATAGCTACGTCGATCTCTAGAGGTTTACATTTTATGGAGGCTTAGGTTTAGCGAAGTTTGACCTTCGTCGATTCCATGATCTTAATATACTAAAGCGAACCACCAACTCGAATCGAATCTCGAACAAAATCAATCGTCGAGGCATTCGCGTGTTTCGCCGCGAAAAGAAATGCCTTCCGCTTAATTAATAATGGCAGAGTGGATTCCTTCGAGATGGAACCTTATTGCCCTACCGAATAAGCGAATGAACTATAACGTCGCCTTCGATTTCAATACGGCCAAGGAATGCTCGAGAGAATGGAGGGAGAGACGGCTGATTCGATAGAAATTGTCTAATTTAAAGGCGTATATCAACCAGCGGTTTCGTACTCGGATCGGATATGCCTATAAAAGGGTGATATTCCGCGTGAATATAGAAACAATTCGGTTTAATACTTTCAGCGGATTATTTGGCCGTCTTTAATCGAGAAAAAGGCTTTCGCTTAAAACGCATCGGTAATTAAATAAGCTAAAAGCTTTTTCCGGAGCCAGACAAGCCGCGGGCTTCGGACAGTTTTACCGTCGAGATTAGATCGAAGGAAGGAAGGGAGCTATACCCTAAAATGGCCGTAGCGTGATAGAAATAAAATAACGGTCGTTCTTAAACGACCGAAATCTAATTACTCGGAAGCTGTGTTCATGACGGAGAAATCTAAATCACTCGATTGTCTCTCTTTATCGGCGGAAGAAAGAAGAAAAGAATGGCCAAGCGGCAGAGACAAAGAGCTTTCTGGCGCGCCACCCGCGACTACCTGACACCTAGCTCCGAGAGGCGAAGGAGCAGACTGTACCTAGAGCCGCGCCATACGCCTTAAAAGTGTAAGGACGTAGGAGCGCGGTCTATCTCGGAGCTTTTACAACGTTAGCTAGCGGGCCGCTCTATCTAATGGTGGCCCTCCCCTTCCTTCCTGTTTTCCGTATCGCGGGGTGTCACCTAGGGCCTTCTGCGAGAAGCTTAGAAAGAACCGCGACGGGCCAAGCCGGGATCGCCTTTTATGTTTTTCGCTTCTTCTATCGGAGGAAGTTGGTAAAAAGTTCCATCTCCAAGACGACGGAGCCCGACTGAACGGACTGAAGAAGAAAAATACATATAGGGGAAAAAGAGAGAAGAAAACCCGTCCGACGAGTTCCAATTTCACTCGTCGCGGTTCTGGTAATCCATCCAGGCCACTTTGCAGCTACGGCTTTTCCTCGGAGCGGCCGGGCCCGTCTTATTACTATCGATCCAGCGAGCTGGGACTCCCCTCTTCGCGGCGCTCTTTTTATACCATCAACGTCGGTGGCCGTCTCCGGGAACCAACCGCGTTCCAGCAGCCGAGGCCTTAGCGCCCGGAACGAGCCAGTTACGATACAAAACGGAGGAGAGGAAAAAGGAGGAGACGCGCCGTGTTCCGAAAATATCGGATTAAGATGGCGCTAGGGATGCTTGATTTGTCGCCCCCGGCCGCGCTAGCAGCGGCCCGACGATCAATGAAAAGCGGAAAGTTTATACAGTCCCGTCTGCAAAGTGTTTTCTTTCCTCTGTTATTTTTTTCGGCGGAATAAGGAAGGGGGACCCGAAATGGGGCTGTCAGTGAAAACAGACGACCAGGGTGAAGGGAACGCTTGGAGGCTGCATTTCGTAATATTATCCTAAACTTCGATAAAAAATTTGAGAATTTTATTTTTGTATACGCTGTTTGGTTCGGTTGTATACGGTTTTGATACGTACGAAAAAATGTATACAAGTCGAAACTTTTCCCGTTACGGAAAGTCTGAAATTCTTGATAGCTATCCGCCTTCGACAGCCGTATACCGAATGGGAAAGAACGTTATCATAGGGCTCATCGAATTCCAAATGCGTTTTCGTCTTTTTCATTACCCGCGCGTAACCGATATAAAAATAAATATACGAAGCATCCGAGATATTTGGGATTTTTTTATATAAAATTTAACAATAGAAAACTGTTGGACAGATCGGCCGTAATTTGGTTCGGGGAGCAGTCTCCCGCTAGGCTAAAGAACGGGCGCGATATAAAAGGCAGGATCAGCGTAAAGTTCCGAAACATTGGTTCGCAGCGCGCCGAAATCGTCATAAATTTGCTCTTAAGATTTTCCAGTAAACAGAGGGAAATCGCGCGCTAAAGTCGCCCTTATATTTGCAAGTATAAATACGGGAACTCATTCTCTCTCTCTCTTCCACTCCGTGCCGCTCCTTCTCCTCTTTGTCTCCAGGGGTCGGGGTGTTTTCTCGGTATCAAGAGCCACAGCCAGAGGTTTTGGAACTCTCAATCGAGCTAATGTTTACGCCGGAGAGAAGATGGAGAGAGAGAGAGAGGGAATGGCCAACAACGCGTCAGAAGTGTAAACGAAGGGACGAGCGTGGCGCAACATATTTCGGCACGAGCCAGCGTTTCGGATCGTTGATAGTTGGCTGGTAGGTACTCGCGTCGTCAACCCCGACTAGCTGGACGTCCTCCAGCGGGAAAGACAAATGTATCGGGCGGCGGCGGCGGCTATAATCACGAGGGAGGTGGGGTCGTAGGCGAATCCGCCGAGGCCTCGGACCGCACGCGTTTATCACTCTGCCAATGGCCAGGAACATAATCGCGGAGCGGTCTCTCCCGCTATCTGGCCCTCGCGAGTCATCAATTCCTCGGTACTGGAAGCCGGTGGACGCGAGCGCGGAGCTATAGTCGACCCGCTATTTTCCATCGGAAAAGGTCATTAAACGATACAAAGAGAGGGACGGGAGAGCGGACAATCTTTATCCGCGCACCCTCTTGGTTATATCCTTCTCTCTTTCGCTATTCTCGTCGTTCTCAACGCGCCGCTTTAGGAGGATGCTTTATTCGATTCGGATTCAGCGCGGCATTAGCCCCGCGCGCCATTATTATCGGAAAGACAATAAGCTTACGACCAGAATCGCGCCTCTTCCTCTCGGCCTCTCAACGCGCCCTCCTCAACGCGTATTCCCTATATTCTATAGAAAACTCCCGGCAACTCGATCGAGTGCTGCCCCATTTTGCGTTTGTTTTCTTATAAATGGGTTTGGTAATTCCTCGAATCCTCGTTGCTAGGGAAACGAATATCCATTTTCGGGGCTCAATTTACCGTACACGCTTTTTTTCTCTTCGGAATAGAGCCGAAGAAGCTAAAGCCCATCGAGATGGAATAATATCGCCATCGGGGATCTACATATTAGGAAAATACATTTATTTGCCGAAACACGCGCGCCCATCTTTCGGCAAATCTGACCTATTTCGGGTTGTTAAGAATTTTCTTTAGACTTTATTGCCTCGAAACTTACAAATACCTCGCGTAAAGGCGATGGATAGAAAATTATACATCGGTGTTTACAAAACGGCCCGAATTTCGGAGAATGCCCGCGGTGTCGGTAAAACGCGTGATTCGCCTCGAAACTTTGTAATCATCCTTCTACGCCATTTTCAAAATTATTCCAAACTTCGCGTAAGACTTCCGCTTAAGATGCGTACGAAACTAACCGATATATTCTCTCTGTCTCGCCCCTAAAATCCGCTTCGCCTCGAGCGTTTTGGCTTAATTAAAAGGCTTTCCGATTAAGAAAACACCGCGTGCAACGCGAACAAAGGAACGCCGCGTTCTATGGTTCGAGGATCAACAGTTATTCCAAAGGAAGATAATACATGGTAATTTACCTCGACGCTTCTTTCACGCGGCCAGAATTCTTAACGAGTTCCATTAGGTTCCGTACTATGGCTTTCTAAATATAAAGCGTATAGTCTAACGCGATAGTGTACTATCCGAGGCGCGCCGGCAAATATTGGCGAGAGTTTGTCGCGAGGACCGTCTGGAATGATAACATCGAATAGAGGACAATTGAAAGGATCAATGTTCCGAGCCGGGATTTCGGGTTTAGCTTCGGGTATAACGAAGACAGTGCCCTCCGAGTAATGGAATTAAAGGTACGCGGAAACGCGCGCGTTAAGGATAAGGGGCGCAACCTTAAGCGGAGAATGCAAAGAAAAAAGTGTCTTTCTTACCCTGTCAATGAGCTCCCGGATCATACCATTCCATTCTCCCTTATCGTTGCGGGACCCGTAAGAGTTGTCCCGAACGAGACGGAATTCATAATGAAATTCCAGCAATTTAGCGACTTCAGTCATCAAGTCGACGCAGTAGCCGTGGAATCGATCGTTGCCAGTCAGTTTATCCGCGTTGTCTTTTAACATAATGTAGGGATCGTTCTGCGTTAGAGAGAAAGCCAAAAATGTACCTCCTTGTCTCGCAATTTGGCGAACCCCGACCCGAACCGCGCTGTTGTACGATAAATTACGTCACCCCGAGACTGCTAATGTCAGGAACTCTTTTTATTTAGCCCCGTCAATTAGCAGCCCATCACTGACGTTTACGCCCCTTTAAAGGGGAATTGTCACCAAAACCAAAATTTACGAGGTTTTTTTACAGAATGATAGAAAATATATTCATGATTATGTCTCTGAAATTTAATAGTTATTGGGAAAGTAGTTAAAAAGTTACGCTACTTTTTCCGCAACCTACATCAAACAGCTCCAAAATTTCAGAAATCGCGGTTGAACCCACGTGCAGCGCCAAAAGAATGAAGTGGCAAAAATTTGAGAAAGGGCGGCGTGTAAGGCATTTTAAAAACACGATAAACTACAATCTACGAATATAACTCGGTTAAAAAGCCAAGGAGAATGTCGTAGCGGACGACAGTTCCGACCGAAAAACGATAAAACCGGGGAAAATAATATTTCATCCAGGAGATGGCGCTGCAGGTAGGTTCAACCAAGCGGTACTGAGATTCTCGAGTCGGGGGGGGGATAAACCACGAAATTTGGTTGCTAATAATAAATTCAATACTGTAAATATTAACACGAAATTTTTTGTATAACCATTTTCGGACGTCCTCTATCCATTTAAATGGTTTTAACCAATTTTAGGGTGGTGACAATTCCCCTTTAAGTATAAATTAATAATTCTTTGATATCTTCATTTAGTGTGAATTTTTAAACTCTACATAACCGCATTTAAAATACAAATAAATGTGTACAAATATTCGAGTTTTTAATATCGATGGTTCAATCCTATTTATAATAGGAAAAAATGTTAATGTATTTCATTTTGAAATGGAATTTCATGACGTAAATTATTGAACAAATTTCGAATAAAATATTACTCTTATTTAGACTAAGAAATGTCCTCTATCCATTTAAATGGTTTTTAACCAATTTTACGGTGGTGACAATTCCCCTTTAAAATAGCCCGCGTATATCGTGTTCGATAAGCTTAATCGTGTCCCCGGCTTAATATTATCGTCGAATTGTAATTGATCGGCCCGCGAATATATTTTGTCAGTTTTGAGGTGATGAACTAAAGAGTGTCATTGCCTTAAACATTTCGATTAATGAGCGTAGAAAGAAGAAGAAGAGAGGAAATAGGACGTAAAAAGGAGACTTCTGATTTCTGACACTCTTCGCAGCCAGACAGAGCCGGCGCGGGATTGACTTTAACGCGTTCCCGCCCATAATATCACTCCTCACTCTATCAATTTTTCTCGCAAATATTTCCCCAAACGCCATTGAAAATGTCCCCTTTCGCCTCAACGCTAAACGCTATTCCCCGTTTTATTCCTAGCTTTCTATCTTTCAGGAGCCACCTGGGCCTTTTTAGACCCCTGGAATACGGCTTATCGCTAAAATACTGGGGGTTCCCCGGGCTTCACTTCGAATCCGCAACGACGACGCGTTAGCTCGTTACGCTTTATACGCGAAACGTGGCGGGAGCGTGTTTCTTGGTCCAAAGTAGCGTTAAGAAACGGCGAGCGCCGGATATACGGCGCATCGGGGCTATACGTAATATTCGACAATTCGCATCTACCCTTCTCCGGATCGTAAGCTATACTGCAGCTAGGAAAGCTCTCGTCCTTCTCTCTCTTTGACATTTTGGTAACGCTCGGGGGCTTCCTTTCCTAACCGGAAGAGCGCGAGGAAAGAGGCTTTATCACTATCTCTGGCCCGTATAAAAAGGTGAGACGCGCCCTTTTCAATACTGGCAAGACGGAAGAAAAATAAAATTCATGAATAAAAAATTGCTTGTTTATTTTTTCGGTTTTTTCTTCGCTACCTTCCTCGTACGGCGCGGCGCGCTACGGAAATCCTCCGGTGGGTAACGCGTCAAAAACGTTAAATCGCCGGAGTATTATTTAAGAAATATAAATAATAAATTTGAAAGAGAGGAAATATCGTCTTTATGAAAAAAAAGCAAGTGTTCTATGTGTATATTGATAAAAGGCAATAAGACTCTCTAGTTCCATCAACTTTTTTCAAAAAAATTTATTCCTAAAAACATTCATACATGTGTCCCGTACTCAAACGTGCGTAATTTAAAAATGCGTACAATTTTGAGCGTCTTTTAATAGAAAACCAAGATGTAAGACTGTTCGTAAAAAGAAATAGATAACGGAAAGTTTTAAAAGAGAGAGAGAGAGTGAGAGATACTTTTTTTTTAAAGTGAAGCTTAAATAGGCAAGAGTAGAGGAAGATTGATACTATATTTTTAAGAATCGATTTGATGGGCATTTAAGTTTTCCGTTTTTAAAATTACTGAATTTACGCCGAATATGTTCGTTTAGGTTTGGATGAAATATAGATTACGTTACCTCCATATTTAATAACTAAACGGGATATAACCGTTTTTATTATAAGCACCACCAACATCAATTATCGTTCATCTTCCTATCCTTATAGTCTTAGGCGACTTTCCGTTGTGACGCGTGCGTTTTAGTTCGTAAGTAAGCTAGAAACGAAACCTCAAATGGTCAGCACCAGAAAACGCACCACAGAACTGCCCGACATTGTTATTTGCATCTGCCAGTAAACATTCAATCAATCTTACATCATTGCCTTTAACAATGAGGAGAGACCGCGCTAAAAAGAACCTATTATCCGCGGGTTCTTTTTAACAAAGTCTATTCTCAGAAGGACATAATTAATTCGAGCGGTATTGGATGGTACGTATACGCCGGCGACATTGTAGCAGGGGTCGTACCATAGAAGAGTATATATATATGTAAGACCATAAGGATATAATATTGTTACATAAGTGTGACACTTCCTATTTTTCACATGCTATTCACGAGACAAACTGCATTTCGGGCTTCGTCGCCGTTTTGCGTCCGCTTGCTAACGCGTCAAAGGCAGGCCCCTCTTTCTCACTGGGCACTCTGGACACGTTCCCAGGGCCCCGCGATCGATAGGAGCCCCCTAGTTCCTGCCAGATCATCAAACGATAACCGATAAGGTAATAAGGACCCCATTATCCTAATGTGCCCAGGGCCTCCAATAGGTTAAAGACGGCCCTGGTCAAAGGTAGCTAGGGGGGGGGGGATTTTCTTCTTGTGATGACGTCACTCCGTTACTAGCTCTCAGTAAAATATTCCCCAAAATGACAAACTTATGGAACAATATTATAGACTGATGGTAAGACCTAACGAGCCGTTCTTACCAAGATGGTAGTCACTTTGAGGGTCCTGTTCCTCAATGACTGAATCACCTCCTGATAGACAGACGTGTAATTCCTGGTAATGTTGATTCCATCTACTGGATCCCAAGTGCCAACCTGCAACCAGGGAATACAAAGGAACCGATTGAAACCACGCGTATACCATTACCAGATAACTAAGTATAAGTAAAAACAACAAATGAGACTTACTTTAGTCAAGCCTTCTCTCTTTAATTCCACGCAATCCAAAACAAACTTCACTCTGAGGCCGTCGCTGTCCAAAGCCACTGGGCCCGTGGTACCGTTGAACATTGTCTGTTCGGAACAAAACCCAAGAAAAGTCGGATGTTAAAATCCCTAATTTCCACGAGCAAACTTCCCGCACCCTGATATGGAGAAGAAAAGTAGACGTCAATACGAGAACTATAGAGCTAGTTTAGAGCCCACTCAACGTAATCTTACGCGGCATTTTATTCCGTCGAGTCATTTACAAAGAGATTCGAAAGCGGATTATTTTAAATATGCCGTTAAAAGAACACTCGAAAGTGTTTAAAGAAAATTACGAGAAAAAGGAAACGCGAATAAATCACCTTAAAATAAATGAGCGCGGGAGTCTCGTTAAGCGCAGCCCGATCATTTGAGCCCTTCGAAAACGGATCATTATAAACGTCTTCGAGGAAAAGAGGGAAGAAATTTCCTTTCGTTGAAAGAGAAATATAAAGCCTCAGAATTCGAGGCAAAGCGCGCTGTCGATATAAAGTTACGCGGTGACTGCGGGTTCATTTCCAATTTGAATATTCTTTTGAAATTTGACGACGGGGAGGCGAGAGTGGCGAGCGACGAAGAAAGAGTTTAAAGGAAAAGTCCTTCGACCCCTCCCCACCCTCTCTACTTCTTCCCACTAATTGGCGTTTTCCGAAAATTTGGCTTTTTCGGTCGATTTGCAACTTTTCCAAGCTCGCGCTACCGGACTGAGAGCTTTTAGATTTTCGACTACTCAGCGAAAAAACAAAACAAAAATCTTTAGCAAACGTAGCTCGGGGCTGCTTCCCTTTTAGTTCCGAAAACCGCGAACAAACAGGGCCACGAAAGAAAAACGAGAGGCCCGAAGGGCGAATGGCCATACTAGCCGGCCCCAAATATGAAAGATAAACCACGACTGGTATGGCGTTCACGCAGTCGCCGGTACTTCGGTACCAAATCAGTATAACGGCAATAACCGCGGAAGAGAGTGTTTCCTTTACTTATTCCCGCTTCCCGACAATCCTTTAGTCAGACTGGAGCGGCAAAAAAAAAAGATGGTCGGTGTCCCCGCGAAAGAAATCGTACCCTTTTATATTGTCACTCTATTAGGGTGGCGCGGAGCGGGTCGAGGCCTAAAGCCAATCATCTTGTTCAGCGAACCCGCCTGAGATGGATCGTGCCAGCTCTTCGAGGCGATTCTGAATAACAATAAAAATATTTCTGGATATTTCGGAATCCCTCTTTAGCTAGACCATCTTTGACGCTAGAGGGCAACGTGGCGATCGTTCGGGCCGAAGCCTATTCGCTCTCCCCCTCCCGCGCATTTCAAACGATCGAAATCTAAACCGACAGCTTATTCGAAATTGCCAAATTTTGGCTGGAAGGGTTCGACCTTGAGACCATCGCGTGATCACCTGGTCTCTCTATACGCTTATCTTGGAACGGAAAATAGCTATAAAAAGAAGCGCGGCAGACTTACGTTTTTCATATGACTAGCTAGTGAAATGCCATAGGGCCAAATGGTAACGTTCTCGCAGCTGAGTTGTTTGCTCTGGATTGTCTGCTTGAGGCCCATTTGGTGAATGGCTTTGGCGAAGGTGTTGACGGCGTCAAATAGCACGCCGATCGAGGTCTAGACCGACCAAGAAGGCGCGAAAAAGTAGATAGAAAAGAAAAACGTAGTTAACGCCTATCGAATCGAAAAGCCGAAAAGTAAATGAAAGCCTCCGGGTCTAAAAGGAATTTGCTTTCGAAAAATTTCGTTCCTTTATAGCGAGCTCCAAAAATCTTTCTTTAAAACCCACATATTTTCACGAAAATTTTAATTTTAAAAAAGGGGAGAAAAAAGCGCGCTATGGCAACGTTAAATATTTGTACAGGGACCCGGGAAATTACTCGACAAATATTAGCAAATTCGCGTGGGTTGGCCGACGCCTTCTGATATATGGATTTTATTAGTCTTATTATTTTTAGATTTGATTCCACGTGTAGAAAATGTACAAGCTGAAGTAAAAATTTAAAAAAAGGAAAAACTAGGTTTTATTTCAAAGTTTTTTGGACGCTATGTCAGTTTAAAAAAATTGTTATATTAAAACTACTTCTATTGAAAATCACCGTGTATATTTTAACAGAGATACCAAAACGCGTCATTCAAATTATACTTGTTTTTAAAAGCATCACCCTGATGGACTTCTAACTTGTATAAAGTCTGGTCAGACAGAGTTAGGCGGTATTTAAGTATGAAGAGTGTTTGTTTACCTTGATGGGTCTTCTTTGATTGTGCATTTGTAGAGCGTGATATTTTTCGCCCATGACCCAACTTCTGGTTTTATCGGAGAAAAGGGGAATGTCTCTTTGAACTAATCGAAATCCCGAAATGTTGGTTCTGCCTAGCTGGAATTCTTGCAAATTCAACGTATGCAAATCCTAATCACGCGCGGGATGAAAAACGAGAAAAATCAAACGCGTATACCGAAAGATATAAACCTAAATGTAAATAAACCGTGACATAAATATAAACGACCTTATGGAATCCGATTTAAGAAAAGCTATTTCTAAGTCGGGATTAACAAACAACTCAAATAGGAAGGTCGCAAACTTTACCACCATCACTACCTTCGATAGGACTGTACGGTCGGACTAAAAACTAGGGGCGCGTAAGTATATCAAGGCCTTCGGAGGTTGCTAAGCTTGGCTTTTTCTTGACAAGCGGCCTAAATGAGTTTTAGATGACCGCGAATGGATTTAGAAAAGGAAGACGAAACGGGCTTCAATGAGGGGTTGGGGACCCCGAAGCCGAAGATCGAAAAGTTGCCCGAGGCTACACCCCGCCTCAAGGTAAAGGCGTACTTACCAGGGATGTCACAAAGTAGTTATGGTATTCTGTCATCATCCCGACGCTCTGCGCCTGGAGACGCGGAGATGCCACGCCGGGAGTACAGCCAGAAGAGACGGTGCCGTATAGAAAAGACAAAAAAAGAGGGGAGAAAAAAATAAAAGTAGTATATAAGAAACTTTTTAGACAGTTAGGCTGGCGTCCCGTAAGTATCTGGATTTCCATTTCCCCGCAGCAGCCTATTAAAGCCGAAATGATAAATTATCCCGCTGCCAGCCGCGCTCTCCTCATCGGGCGACCCACCTTATCATCTTTAACTTAAGGAGGAAACGGAGGAGGAAGATGACGATAAAAAGAGAGTGAAGAAATGGCTCTTAAGAGCTATCTTTTTTGTCGATGCAATATTTATATATTTCCTAGTATAAGGGTCCGTATACACCCACCCCCGCATTTCGAAAGAACTACGAAAAAAAAAGTCGTTGTCGCTAGAGACAACGTCGGGGAAGGGGGGGGGGGGAAAGGAAATCCCAGTCCCGTTATGTTACACGAAAAAGCTGTCTCTTCGCGTTTAATGCCTTCGCATTTTCGGGTTAGATTGATTACTTGGGAGCGCGCGCGTCAATACGTTTTACGTATACTCGCTCTTTATATTTATTATTATAAAGAAAAAATAAGTTTGTTTTCTGAAAACTTTTGATTTATGGAGAGAAAATTTCCCATTTTCCAGACCCGTTCGCATTGTTGGAATTTAATTTTCTAAATGTGATCTACAATTGACCTATTTACGCCTGTAGAAGTGTTCTAATAGCAGCGCAGGTATGTACCGCGGATAAGTAATCTACCGGGGACTATTCGTTAGTACATCCGAAGTTACCACTAAAAGGTTAAAAGGTATAAGTTTATTACGGAATACTCATGAGGCGAATGGATTTAATTAAAATTTATTTCAAAAAACTAAAATTAAATACAAACATTAGAACCGTGATGTGTAATAAAGCATCAACGTCCGACACTACGTTTCGGGTCTTACAAGATCCTTTGTCAAGTGTAAAGGTTACATGTCAAACATTCTTATTTATCAACTCCTAACATTAGGTATAATAACGTCATATTTATACTATAATTAAATCCATTCGCCTCATGAGTATTCCGTAATAAACTTATACTTTTTAATTATTACTACACCGTGACAAAAATTAGTGATTCTATACCACTAAAAGATTTTTAAATTCACTGTTATTTTAGAAGGTTGCTTTTAATTAAAAATAATGGGTAGTTGAACGAAATAGCTATAGAATTTAGCATAAACAAGAAGCGAAGCCTTACGCTATAGTATTTTAACTCAATTTTGAAGCGAAATTGTTCATAGCGAAAACATTAATATAAAATAAAAAAGTCTTAAAAAGTTCTCGACGCGAAACGTTGGCGGCCCTGGGAATGCAACGTGAATATTGACTTCTCAAAAGTTGGTTTTGGCTTAATGGAAATCTAATATTTGGCGCGCAACGTTTACTCCACGGAGAAGCCGGGATATAATCTGCTGGCTCGTTGCTTGTTAGGGATGCGCATTTCATATTCAAAGACATAATCCGTTCTACTCTGCCGAATTTTCAAAACGATGAACTCGATAAGGGAAAAACCGAATCTAGCACGCTACATTAAGCCGGCTATGATATATAGAAAGGGAAAATAAAGTTTGCCCGAGGAAACGAGTTTATAAGAGGTATTAGGAACGGGCCAGAGAGAATAAAAAATACTTTCAAGGAGAAGGAGTCGAAACTGCAGGAGTCTTACCTCGCGAAGAACATCGGGGACCTTTTCCGTCGGAATATCCAAAATAATGTTGGTTTCCCCCGTTTTGCCGACGTCTTTTAGCAACTTCTTGTATTCGGTATTTTTTCGCCATTGTCGAAGCGCGATTTTCACCTCCTTGACATTCTGAATTTTCAAAAGTTCTTGAAGACGAATCAACGCTGCGGGGGAAAACCGTACACACGGAATTTGGTAAGTGAAGCGCTGTTTAATAGCAAATATATGAAGACCTTGTATCCTAAATTCGAAATAACTAAGTGATTAACCCTCTTCCGACCCGTGACCTCCGAAAAATCGACCTATCTATAGTTGTCACACAGGGTGAAAACTCGGAACAACTACTTCCGCGTTGAGTTTGCAAGTTCTCTCCCCACTGGTTTAAGGGGTTTTCTTCCGAGCTCTTCGGTTTCCCCTCCCATAAAAACTTGTTGAGGTTACCCTATCATAAGTCCCCATAAGTAAAGGTCTACCATTGGGGTCCATGATTGTTCTGGAGAGAAGAAAATTAACGTACGACGATAGGGCAGTAGCGACATCTTCTTTTTCAAAATTTCTACTTCTAAAATATTCCCTTACTTGGTAGAGCAGCCACGCTCGGGTTGATAAATGCCACACAAAATGCGTCTACATTTCAAATATTAAAAAAAAAATACCTCCAGGAACACAACTCTTATTTCTAATAGACAGTTATAGGTTCTGCTGAATGGCTCATTTCACAAAGATAAGTGTTAATTTTAAGATTTAAAGCGATCAAATTGAGATTTCTCCTGCGTGGATCTAAGTGTAAGACGTTCGCGCACGGCTTGTGCGCATTCATAATGCATTTCGCGAAATTTATTTCAGAAATGCATAGTTGAGGACGTAGCCACTAGGAGTTTCAGATTTTGAATATCTACCTCTTAATAACGGGTATGTGATCGTCAATAATTTGAAAATT
The DNA here is from genome assembly GCF_980474605.1 of Leiobunum rupestre. Classification (NCBI taxonomy): domain Eukaryota; kingdom Metazoa; phylum Arthropoda; class Arachnida; order Opiliones; family Sclerosomatidae; genus Leiobunum; species Leiobunum rupestre. The sequence goes on from NC_143391.1 coordinate 21,065,665, forward strand.
CCGAAATTGTCTACCCCATTTCTGTGAAAAGTTCAGCATAAAGGCTCGTCCAATGAAATTTGTACACAGCACTGCGTTAGCGTGTTTAAAGGCTAGCTGCGTTCTCCTTGTGTTTGTTGCTCCTAGGTGGCATGCCCTGAAGGGCTTGCCACCACCCTCCTACGCATTGTAACCCGGCCATCTAAATTAATGGCTTTAAAAGTCGCTTGATGGATTAGGCCTGGGGTGGTGCCTTGGGTATTAGCCTAGCTGATTATTATTATTAATATTATTATTGTTAGTTACCATGGTAACTATGGAGCTAATTTTTATTGGAGTTGCGGCAGGAGGCGGGTAAACGCTATTGAGAACGTGAAAAGGAGTGATTTCGAATCTAGGGTACGAGGTCGATATTATTTTTGTTAATAGGCACACAAGTGTTTACAGTTCCTGTAAAAACAAAAATATTATGACTTTTAGCAATAAGCCGTGGTGGAGCCAGGATAGACCACGCAGGTTTTAGGCTACTTTAAATTTTACCTAGGGGTACTGAATCGATTTTAAGGGGCCCCTTAAGTCTAACAGAGCACTAACTTTAAGAAAAACATAAGGACGTGGGAATTAAATTTAAGTAACACCTTACATTATTTAAATATTTTTAAGTAACGTTATGGGTGCATGAAATAGCTACCAAGAAGCATTTCGTTTATTATCTGTATTATTAAGACAGGGATGTTTTTTTTAGATCACCTCATAATTTTATATTAATTTTAAAGGAATAAAACGTTTGACCTTTGTCCCTTCACAAACAATAAGTAGGGGTTTAAGGCCGTTTCCAAAGCTCAGCTCCTCCTACCTAAGTGAATGTTCACCTCCAGCCATGGTGAAAGTCGGCAGCAAGGGTAAATGCTACGAGTTGAAAGTCAGCATCGGCGGTGAAAGATATTACCAAAGGGAAATTAAAGGCTCTTTGAGGGGTGGCGAAAGTAGTATAACGGTGGTACGAAAAACAATGAGAGCAAAGGCAAATGAATACTGGTTCGATTTGGGAAATACGTGTAAGCAAGTGAAATTTTAATTATTTCGCCTGCTCAGGAAGGTATATAAGACTTTATTGGTCTAGAGGATGTTTAGTAACTTAAATAATATACACCTTCCAAAATGTTGGAAAAAAACTCCCTCATTCTAAACTCAATTTTATATAGACACAGCTATGCCTACAAATCGTAGGTTTCATCACATAAAAAGCGTAAAAAGTAGACATTTTTATGGCGTGTTAGTAGTACTTTATTTTCTATATATTTTAATGTCCGAGGTGGGGGTCGCGGTTATTATTTTTCAACGTTGATTTTTAAGCCATTAGGCTCCCAGATGCCTCCACCCATCGTGTTTGTAGGTGGAAGGAGGATGGAGAAAATTATTTCCAAAAGGTCGTAAACTCGGGTAGAGCGGGTCCGTGGCCGTTAAGGAATATGACACGCCAGAGAAATGAAAAATAAAAAGGCGACATATTTTTGGGGGGTCGTTAAAGATCCAACTACGTTTTAAAGAGTGGAAAACGACCCAGAAATCCGCCCCCTCCCGACAAAAACTTTTCTTAATGGAAAGAACTCGAAACGAGAAAACCAGAAGAAGCATTTAAGGCGTATCCCGATATAGATGCCGGTCCTAAGAAATATTATTACAACTCTCCGGAATTAATGCGTAATTTTTCTAGTACATAAGATCCGGTAGAAGTGACCAAAGATGCAGCGCGTTTTTGGCCATTTTTAAACGGTGTTGAACTAAGAAGCGGTCATTACGGGGGTATATTTATTTTAAGTAAGAGAGGGAGGTCGGAGAGAGATATAGAGGACGGTCAGAGAGAGATAGAGAGGACGGTCGGCTGGCTGTGTCACTCGAGTCGTTGGTTCCGAAGCATTAGCTTTTCCCCCCGTTCTTTTTCAACTATCCAACTTTTTTTTTGGTACAGGGACAAATGCAAATCTCATTCGTATTGGAAACCCGACTATAACCAAACCAACTCCATAGGAAATTATATAGAGGTCTATTTTAATGAAACTCTATTTCCTTTACGGGAATCCAGGTTTTCGAGACTAATTAAATTGGATCGGAGACATTTCATCTAGTCTCCAGATATTTTCCGCATTATACGGAGCAATTTCCTCGCATAGCGAACGGGTTTTCTAACATTTATCTAATTCCGTCCATCTCTCTCTTTTTGGCGGACGTGCTGACTAACTGCGAGTCAGGAAATTAGCTAACCGGGGCTAGTGTCGTAAAAGGAAGGCTGCATTCCCCAAAGACTCCCCGAGAACGAGAAAGAAGGCACCCGTCCGTGATGGGAAAAAACACAATATTAACACGAACGTCTTCGGGATTAAAAGGAAGAGGAGCCAGAAGAGAGACGCTCTTACCTTCGTTTTCTTCGTAAATGATAGTGAAACTTTTCCAATGCTGCGAAAGGACTAATTCGGCTATAGCTTTACTGAGAACACCAGGATGGGGATACAAATTGACTGTCAGATTGGTTTTGGTAGATCGCATACTCCAGTTCAGGTCGATGTGAGGGACTTGAATCACTTTGCAAGTCGTCTGAACCAGCACACTCGTGGACGGATAAGTTGGCCCAAAAATGGCCGAAACGCCTTTCTCGAGCAGAGAGCACACTGACAGAAACGAACAAAACGAAGAACGCATCAAACGTTTTGTTTGGACAAAGGGAAAGCGAAGGATCAAATCGGGAGCTGCGTGGAAAGTCGCCAGCCAGAGGGCGAGTTCAAGGGGTAGCTCCATACTCTAGAAACTGTCTGGAGTTACGGGGAGTTTGGAATATTTGACTGGTTTCTTACCTAATTTGGCCGCTCGAAAGCTGTCGTCTCCTTTTATTTTGACGATATGAGGTACGATGCGAGCGTGTTGAAGTATCTGCGTATCGTTGTTGATCGTCTCGATGGCCGTTCGCAAGGCCAACTCTTCTTCGTTGTCTCCCGCATCGAGAATGGCACCTGCCGAAACAATAACAACATCAATATCATTCCCATCCTAATTTAGTATATATCATCAATAATTTATTTCTTTATAGTTAAGGAGACACCTTTTTCTTATTTTCCCCTAACCATCACGAAAGTGGGGAAGAAAAAACATCACTATAATAATAATAATAATAATAATAATAATCAGCTAGGCTAATACCCAAGGCACCACCTTAGGCCTAAGTCATCAAGCGACTTTAGAAGCCATTAATTCAGGTGGCCGGGTTACAATGCGTAGGAGGGTGGTGGCAAGCCCTGCATGCCACGAGATCGACCCAACAGCTCCCTACACTAACTATTACCGCTAACCTCGACAAGTTTACTATACGTATTTCAATCGCGTAGGAAGACGTTAGATTTAGGGAGCCAATGAGATGGTATTTTAAGGGGCGGAGCATACTAGCAGACCGAAAGGTAGATTGACAGAAACTCTAAAACTCGTCTCCACAAAGTCACTTTCCTTAAAGGGGAATTGTCACCAAAACCAAAATTTACGAGGTTTTTTAATAGAATGATAGAAAATATATTAATGATTATGTCCCTGAAATTTTATGGTTATTGGAAAAATATTTAAAAGGTTACGCTACTTTTTCCGCAACCTACATCAAACAGCTCCAAAATTTCAGAAATCGCGGTTGAACCTACGTGCAGCGCCAAAAGAATGAAATGGCAAAAATTTGAGAAAGGGCGACGTGTAAGGCATTTTAAAAAACACGATAAACTACAATCTACGAATATAACTCGGTTAAAAAGCCAAGGAGAATGTCGTAACGGACGACAGTTCCGACCGAAAAACGATAAAACCGGGAAAAATAATATTTCGTTCACGAGATGGCGCTGCAGGTAGGTTCAACCAAGCGGTTCTGAGATTCTCAAGTCGTGGGGATAAAACCCGAAATTTGGTTGCTAATAATAAATCAAATACTGGAAATATTAACATGAATTTTTTTGTATAACCATTTTCGGACGCATTCTATCCATTTAAATGGTTTTTAACCAATTTTAGGGTGGTGACAATTCCCCTTTAAGTATAAATTAATAATTCTTTGATATCTTCACTTAGTGTGAATTTTTAAACTCTACATAACCGCATTTCAAATACAAATAAATGTGTACAAATATTCGATATTTTAATATCGAGGGTTTCAATCCTATTTATAATAGGAAAAAAGGTTAATGTATTTCATTTTGAAATGGAATTTCATGACGTAAATTATTAAACAAATTTCGAATAAAATATTACTCTTATTTAGACTAAGAAATGTATTTGATCTTTGCGAGCTATACTTGGCTACTTTATTTAAAAGCATCATCCTTCATCCAAAACTTTATAAATTACAAATAGTCGAACTGAGAAAGAGTTTTACAAATTAAAATAATTTTTTCAGTTATTTTACATTTAAGTAATATTTTATGAAAAATAACGATCAATACGTCTAGAGCTTTGAAACTAGAGTACGATAATTCAAAAACAGAATAACAGAGATGTTATTTCGTAAGGCAGCTCGACTTGACAACCAATGAGAAGTCGAATAAAAGAGCCCCCTTTGTACTATGTTGTATAGAGGGAATTTTATCAATTCCATCCGAATATGCCATTCCAGACCTTCTTTCTTCGGTGATTTGTCTTATACACGCGCTCCAGATTTATACGCGATATTTTTCTTATTCAGTGTCCTCCGCCTCCACTAAAATATCCTCGGTATTTTCGAGAGGCTGGCGAAGTCCCACTTTCTCAATTTTATTCGAGAGATAGCGCATCCGGACGCTGAAGAAATTCTATATTCCAATCCCCGATTTTCTTTGGCGCTAAAGTTTAGTTTTCACTAACCAAAAACGTGTGAAAAACGAGCGTAGCGGAGTTATTCGCACGGGTGCCGTACATTCAGGCGTTGCTATTTTTCGGCGACTGTTGGCTTCACGGATTCCGCAATCTACGTTCCAGTGAAAACTGCAGCTTTAAACGAATATCTTAAAGATAAAGTTATCCATTTCAGTCACGCGTGGGCTTGGGTAGAAGACCCTCTGGAAAAATCGAGATAGTCTATCACCGGTTGCATTTTACGTCTTCATTTCTTTTTGTTTTAGAAAATAAAGCGTAGGCTCGCCGTTTTATAAAGTATATAGTACTCCAGCGAGCAATTTCAGTCGTGTTTACCGTTTGAACTCACGCTATTCGCATTGGGCAGAATACCGTGCGCTCGCGAATAGAGCGGAGTCGATTTTTTCAAAAACAAATGGCTAGGGATCGTTTCCCGACACAAATAGAAACGCCGGAATGAAAGTACTCCGATACGAACTTCATAATGCACCAAAGAATTTTCCCATCTTCTGGAATTATTAGGATTTATGGAGGGGAGTAAATGGGTCCGTTACGCGTCTTAGGTGGATGAAAATAGTAACTAGATATTACGTAATGTGAAAGATAAACGGCTGTTCTACCCAGTGCCGAATATCCGCCTAGGCCATCCTTGGAAGGGGCCCTCCAGTGACCGTAATTACTGTATTCGAAGTCATAAATCTATAATATCAATCGTAATTTATATTGGAGAAATTCCTAGGTAGAAGATTTTGTTTTAAAATTACCAAAATTTCTGCCTGGCAGTTTACGGACGCAGCCTTAAATCGCAATGTTGCATAATTATCGCATATTTAGTCGATGATTGTTGGAAATTCAGGGACAGCCTAGCTGCCTAGTTCCAGGGATAAGAGTAAATGCAGCGCCTGAAAAGGGGGCCCCAGACTCCTTATCTGCCTATGGGCCCAGGATCTCTAAATCCGGCCCTGGTTCTACCTGGCCTAAACCTGATTAAGTTAAGAGTAAATATTATTAAAGCGACTGTTTTATAAAGTATTTTCCATAAAATAATAGTAAATACAATAGCATATCCTATAATGGGTACGTATAGGGAAACACGATAAAATTGTAATACACTTGGCTGGAAAAATTGAAATACTCGTGATAAATTTCGTTCCCAATATCAGTATCGGGAAAGGCGTATATTGCTTTTACAACTACGCGATCACCGGTATGTTGCTTTTTCTAGAATAAAAAGAACCCGTATAAATCTGACAAAAGCGTTCGCGTAAGGTCAAGAAGCGAAACGCGGCTACAGTACAGACATAAACTTGGTCAAAACCGGAACCAATTCCCGAGAAACAGAAAGAGAGCGCGCGATATATTTCCAGATGGAGTTAAAAAAAGCAGAGCGGCCAAGTTGTAGGTCGAAAGAGGCCCCATCCAGATATATAGTCGTCGAGTACTCAAACTAATCAATGTATCGCCCGGTGGCCGTGCCTCTCCGTACGTGTCTTCCGTAATCACTATTGGTCCCGGAGTGTGGGCCGCGTTCGTCTACGGGGCCAAGACACTCTCGCTCTCTAAAAAGAGTAAGGAGATAGGGAAGTATCTCCGCCGCCGGAGCGAGGAGGGAGAGAGAGAAGCCAAGGGGGTTCCGAAGGGTTCTCCAGAGGGTGGGGGTGTCGCCTATTTTATTGCCCTTCAGCTTTTAGCCAAGAAGAAGCGAAGGAAATCCCGCGAACTAGATATTGACGAGGACCTGAGAGACGAGATTCGGTCGCTATGAAAATGTCTTTTATAGAAGGGGTACCTACGAGAAGTCTTAGGAATACGCGGCAGTCCGTACCCCGAGCCCGCCTTTCGCGGTACTTCCGGTTAAGCTTTTGTTCACTTTTAGTGGGGGTTGGTGGCGCTTAGAAGGGCCGCCAAGTGGAACGAAACCCGTTGCGGGAATCCCGTAGCGCTCAATCTCTTACAATAGACGAGTGGCAACCAGAAGAGGCGCCAGGGATGGCGAAGAAGAAGTATCGTACTCGGAAGAGATTGAAGAATAAAATGACTGGCTCGCAATAGGTTTCTTCTACCTTCTTCCGCGCTGAGCGTCAGGACCCGAGCCGTGACTGTGTTCGGGATAGATTGGACGAGAGAACGTAAAAAGAAGAAGGAAGAGAGAGAGAGAGAGAGAGAGAGAGAGAGAGAGAGAGAGAGAGAGAGAGAGAGAGAGAGAGAGAGAGAGAGAGAGCGAGACGCGATCGAAAACGAGAGAAAGATATAGAAAGAAAGAAAAGGAGAAAATCGTTGACAGGGGTTTTCTTCTTCGCGGATCGTCTCCCTTTTATTCGGGAGCGACGCAAAAAACGCGGTATGACCGGGCCTTGGTCGGTAGCTATAGGTTCCCTTCGTCTTTCATCGCGCACCGAGAGCGGAACCATCGGCGTTCGATCACTTTCACTCATCCAAAGTAGATTGGCCGGTTCGAGAAGTCATTATCGGACTTAGAAAGGACAGTCGGGCGCATCTGGGTCAAGATGAAGAGGAAACCGGCTCTTTAGGCGACCGCCCACCCTCCAGCCTTCCCAATAAACAGCCGGGCTAACAAACAAGGCTTATCCCCGTCACTATAGGACCCTCGGGCTCTTGAAGGGGTGAATCAAGCTTCTGCGTCGCAAAACTAACATATTCGAATGAGGGAGGAAGTGTCTCAGGCCGTGGCGCCCTCGTAAACAATCTGTGGACCGAGGATTCAATTTTAAGGCTATCACTCAACGGGAAAAGATGACCCGCGTTCGAGAGGGCTCGGACGCGATAGCCGCAATCGACGTCAAAATGAGGGAACAAAAAAGCCCACATTTACGACAACTATACGCCACGGCATACATCAACGAGAATTGATAGCTTATTGATCCGTAATTGCGTACAAAGTCGCTCGAAGGTACGAAGCTATAACGCAACTTCACTCGATACCAATGATGGACAATTAGTTTAGATGGCTGGTCATATTCAAAATCTGAAACAATCGAATGGGTCACAAAATTGAACGGATTCTTTGCATAATATCATGAATCTTTTCATTTCAACCATGAATATCGAACTGCATTAGGTAGTCTAGCCTACGTTGCTAGGGTGGGAGGGGCTTAGTTATTATGACGTCGGTATTGTATTGAAAATAATAGAACTACTGGATATGGAACTTGCGCGTTTCGGCGTCTCTCAAATGATCTCCCCAGCGCTCCACGTGAAGGTGGGACAAACTGTAGATGACGCTAGCGTTTGGTTTGTGATTGTGGTATGCGCGTACGCCGTTAGGCTTAAGGATTTTTAAACCGTATTTTTTAAAAGCTAGCGTCGCGAATTACGCATGCGCGGAAAAAATTTGTCCCGCCGCGAGCTATTTTATTTTCCGTTTCGAGAGACACCCGATATTATCGTGGGAAGGTAGAAGCGCTATATCCAGGAGTCTTATTATTAATCCAAGGGCCAAATTTTGAAACTTGACTAGTTTTCAGTGCCAAGGCTTAGCGGGAAATTTAGTTTCTAAAATTTTAATACACATCTTTTTGATTGAACGAAAATATGTAAGAATATTAGAATAAAATAAGTAATATAGAGTCAGGATACTTCATGACAAAGATTTTATATTTATTTATTTATAATAAAATAAAAAATGGTGAGCCAACAATTACAAAATGAACCGAGATATCCAGGATAGAGGGCCCGTCTAAATAAGATAAGAATACAGTAAAAGCCTCTTTTTCGTTCAAGCTGAACGTTTCTGTTTAAACAACTACATAGTTTAATTATATTTTTCTTATTAGGCTGAACCTTCCTCTAGTACTTGAAATAATTTTGATAATTCTGATATTAATAGGTAACGAGATATAAGGTCCTAACTAAAGGGTAGTTTGGGCGCTTGCCCAACTCGTTTAGATCCGGGGGTCCGAATTAAAACGTAATAACTTAATTACTTTTAAATTTAAAATTGTCAAAATTACTTTAATCACTAAACAGGAGGCTGTTTTACACATAAATATTAATTTTATAAGTTAAAATACCAAATTAAAGAGTTCAGCTTGAAATAGCGCGAAAGTAGACAATGGCCACTGTAGTCTTCCCCCGTAATGGAAAATGTTACCTATTTTATGGATATATCGGTTCATTTTGTAATTGTTGGCTTGAAGAGGGACCACGGTCCGAAAGCTCGGTGTTTTTATTTTATTTTATTTTATATTATTATAAATAAATTTTAAATTTTTGTCATGAAGTATCCTGACTCTATATTACTTATTTTATTCTAATTTAAACGCCATGACTCTAAAGGTTTTTTTTTTAAATAAATGAAGGTAAGAATATTATTAATAAATTCATTTATTTATGATTATCAAGTACAGGTATTTTTCTAAGAATCATGAGTAATTTTCACGCGCAATCACGGAAACGTTTTGTGGATCGAGTCAACGACAAACGTTTGTCTCCTGATTGGCTCAAGTGATGACGTAAAGCGCAGAGAGGCCCCGCCCATCTGAGCCCAAGTTGGTAGAAAGAGTAATGATATAGTGTAATATTCATGGTTGAAATGAATACAATCATGATATTAGGCATACGGGCCTACTTTGAAATATAAGCCGTATTATTAGTTCGAACTTCGGCGCACAATCACACAACCTCCTAAAACGCTTTGTGATGCAATTATAAATCAAGCAGACGGAGAAAAACCATAAGGATTTAGCAACATGACGTCATGCTGTACCTTCGGCCATGGTCGCCGTGCTTGTAGACTTTTTTTTCCAATTGGAAAAAGCATGGGTGACGTATTATGTCATTCTGCTCAGTCCCTATTCTAGTGAAAAAATTATTTTGAGCTACAATAGGACTCGCGTTTACGAATTAAATTTTACACTACACTAAACCAAATGACAATAAAATAACTGTGAGGGTTTTATCACGTAAATACGACACGGACCCAGGAAAAATTTCTAAGTCAATAAAATTGCCTGCGCTATATAGCTTACCTTAGAATAACCATCAGTTCATAATTAATGATGTATAATAAATAATTTCCTTAAAAACTATATTTTGTTGAATTAATAACGATTATATTAACTTTAGTAATTTCCGGAGTCTAATAATAATTTAGCGATTTTGACTTCTTTGAAAATAAAATGAATCCGGAGATAAGAAGTAATAATAGCCCCTTTCTGCAAAGAATAAGTCTAAAGTATGAAGAGCCGAAGATGGAAGCAAAGTTGGTAGAAGTCTACATAGCGCGAAAAGAATAAAAATTTTCGATTTACGATTCGCTTTTTACGCGTTGAGATCTAGATCAGTTTAAGAGCGAGGAGAGCGGCAGAAAAAGAGCTAGGATCTTTTCCGTCTATTCTCGCAGAGAGGGCCGGAGATAATGGTAGTTTAAATTCCACTTTCTCTCACACTGTCTCTCTTTCTCTCTCTAAGTTGCCCAGGAGAAAATGGCGAAGCTATAAGGCCGCCTAGAATAATAACGATAAGAGGCCCCGTGTGCCAGCCATTTCGACCAAAAAAATCTCCCTTTACGCGCGATTTTTACCCGTTGCTTTAGCACTCGAAAATGAAAATCCCAAATGCGAATTTTCCTATTCTACTACTGGCTGGCGGGCACGGCGGCAGGCTCTTCTACGTCTTTTCCTCTCCCCTCTCATCTCTGATCCGAGAGCAGCTAGCCTCGGGATCTAGATTAGATTTTCCCCCTCCCCTCTCCAACTATCTCAACTTTCTTCCGTCGCCAACGACTCACGTACCTCTACAACGTCCTCGGCCCACACCCGTCCAACCTGTTGTTCACTCTTACTAAGGGAAATAATAATTTCCAACTTTCTAGACACTTTAAGTTCATTATCATTATTTACATTTTAAATTACTTAAGCTGACGGGGGTTGTAACAACGGTTTTAATCTCGTATCTTCCGTATCAAGCCAGTATTGTACTAAAATTGACAAAAACCGTAATAGTTTCGAATACAAGCGTCGTAAATCGGTAGCGTACCAATCGTAAGTATCCTACTTGTTCGGTTACAACGGTACCCTAATCAATTAGGCTTGTTCGAAGGTTTTACCAGTTCCGGTACATGACCGGGGCTATGGTTGAAAGCATTCTTACGCGGCCGCACGTTCCAAGGCGGAAAAGCGAGTGAAGTCCGAGCCGTAAATATAGCATTGGCTTCGACGGGGGCAAGGGGGTGATTCTCAATACACCGCGGCAACAATTTGGAGGTAAAAGAAAACTGGCGTCTAGACGAGGGTCTTTATAGCGAGATATATCCGAGGGATTTCGCCGATTACCACCGCGTTTTCCCGTCACTTTTCCTCTATTGATTTTCGTTAAAACGGAGAAAAGGAGGATCCAGAAGGGCTATTTTACCCCCTCAAGCTACGTATTCCTCAGCGGCAGCTTCGTAGCGTAACCGTTCAACCTTTCACCGAACTTCCATCCGATCGTACGCCAAACCCGTTGAAAGGCGGAACGTGGACGTCACGAATTTTCGGATCGCGACTGGAGTACGCTGGCCGCAACTCGTATCTTCCGCTTCACCTTTTCTCGTCCCAGTTTCTCTCGTCCGCGTTTTTTCTCGAGCCTCCCGAATGTTCACGAAATACTGGCGGACTTCGATTTTGGGGGAACCCTCCTTCTCCGCGTTCCGCCTTTCAATCAACGACTTATAAAGGGGCGCGAGAGAGGGGCCACAAACAAGAAGCGGACGTAATGAGCCTTTTAGAGGCGGGTGGCAGGAACAAGGGGGTTAAGAGCCGGAAAAAAATAATACAAAATCTTCTCTTTCATCCGAAAACGCGTTCTTATATGTATAAAGTAATAAAAAATGCAAAAATGAGCTCGCCGAATACATACTTCTTCAGTTGCCACGGAGTTATTCGAGTTTGCTGATGGGAGATTTTTTTTAAGCCGGCAAGGCCTACGTCTAGTGCGCTTTTATCTCTCGAAGCTAATTTAAAAACGCGTACATTCTCCGAAGCTGGGAAGTGTTTTCTTTTTTTTTTAATCTTCATAAAAAAATTAGGATGAAAATGGTTAGAAAAAGACTGAAAGAGAGAATGGCTTTCCTTATCAAGAGATAGAGAGAAAAAAGGACGGATGTATATTACGTCGGATAATACAGCGAGCTTTTCCCTTTATTTGTTCGAAACACTAATAACTTAAGGTTAGAAAGACCACTATGGAAGTTTTGTTTTAACGATCCAGGCTGCTCGTATAAACGTAATTAACTCGGGCCTGCGGACTTGATAGCGGGGGATTACGCTTTCCGATATTTAAGCTAGCCTTCTCCGACTTCTCGTTTTCAGCTTTCGATTCGCTACCGTGTTTACTCGCCCTATCGCGAACCAAAAGCTATTTTGGCAGTTATACGTTCGTTCGGTTAAAAGTTAAAACCTCATTCCACAGCCTGAATATAAAGCGCGTATCTTAAAAGGAAAAGGAAACTTGATTAAATTTTTTTGAAGAAACTCAAAACCGTGAGTGGAAATCCAGGGATATCTCGTTCAATTTTGTAGGCTACTTTCTCTCGAATAGCAATGCGCCGCTGTTGAAACTCTTCTACTGCCGCGCGCCGTGTCTATTTCTGACCCGCTATAGCCAAACGTTTCTTAAGCGGCGCGATAAAAGTTTACACTTTTCGTGAATAATCCAAAACTTGTTTTAAATTAGTAAACGGAATAGGCCGCTATTAAGAATTAACGGAACAATTGCCGCGAAAAAAGGGGACGGGAGGACCAATTTTACACCAAATGTGGAAAACTCCGTAATTAAGCGTTAAATAAAACAAACAGGCTGGGAAATGGTGAAGGTCGGACTCATTTGGACGCGCGCTCCAGCGGGTTTCGGCTTCTCTCCTTTTTATAAGCGATTAACTCGGATCGTTACACCGAAGAATGAGACCCCCTTTGTCCAAAAGCTCCGGTAAAACCCCAGAAAGAAAAAGGTAGAATTTGGAAAGAGGGGTATCGCGGACATTGGGAAACAAAGGCATCTGCCCAGAATTCTTCGGGCGCTTTAAGGGGATTTCGGCAATAGAGGTAATGAGCTCCGCGGAGATTCAAGAAGCAATTCTTGAAATAAATGGACGCCGCAAACTCCCGCCTTCGCTCTCTTTCTTTATCCGCCGCCGGCCATCTTCCTCCTAAATCCTCTTCCCCTCTTCTCCCCTAGCTACGTTTTTTTTTCAATCTCTTTTATTTAGTCCTCCCTGCAACATTTCGGGTTTGACCCCCGAAGCCAGCCACGCATTCTCGCTCACTCCTTTCACGCCGCGCGACTCTTTTCAAACCTTCTTAATGTCGCGAAAAGCTTCTGTTTCGGCCGCCGTAAAAAAGTCCAATCCCAGTTTCCCGATTCCTTCCCGTTATATAGCTAGCCGTCAAATGGCTACTACGAATCGCCTATCCTTTTCTCTTCTCTCGAACGTAGTTCGCGGTAGGGACGCTGACGTTAAGGAGTCGCGTTTCGTGGTGAACGGGGAAACGGAAACGAATGACCCATTTCCGTTCCCATCAGATCCGTTTTCTCCGTTATACGCGATTGCGATCCGAGCGCCATCTACGAGTGAACTCGCGCAATGCGGCGTTACATACGGCGCGGCGGCCAAGTACCATTTCGGGATAATAAACAAACGAAGCGAGAGAGAGCGAAACTTTGATTTAAAGGTACCGTTGCGGCGTGATACTTCGCTTTATCCCCCCCGGCCATTCTCAATCTGAATTTACAATCGAACTAACTCCTTGGCTCAAAGAGAGCGAGCGAAAAAATGGTTTACGGATAGCGACTGATGCTTCTTACGGGCATCGAGACAATCCCGAGTTGATAAAAACTTTATACTGAAAATCTTACGCTTAAATCATTCTCGGTGTCGATGCATCAACGCGAGTGGCGCTTAAATTATTTATCACGAGGGGGAAATATACGAACATTATTGAGAGATTTGGTACGGACAATAGTAAACTGATGGCTTTTGAAGAAGATTGTCGGTTGAATTTGAAATCAACTATAATTTGTAATACGCTAACGTAAAAAATAGTCATAATGGCTGACGAACGAGACCAGGACGAAAGTGGGCGATATTAACGGGAAACTCTCTCTTAGATTACTATTAACCGCGGCAAGTTACCTAATGTAACGATAATTAGTTTACATCTATATCTTGGCCGTGGCTGCTAGGCTAAATCTTAAGCGTAGGTCCAGCCATTAGCAAATTAAATTCGGTACCTTCATTCGCGAGAGACCCAACGGCTAATTACGGCCGCTATACTCTCTCCGAGCGCTCTCTACGACAGCAAAATGAGGGAGCCACACGTTAAACGCCTTCTATTAACTTTCTACGGAGCCTGCACGCGCGACAGGATGGGGCTGGGTGTCCTTGCCATTTAAAGCGCTAATTAACTTGATAAGATGATTGAGCCGCGAAACCCGTCCAATATTTACCGAAAACGCGGTCTCTCCGACGACGCTGAAAACGAGCGTCACCCCAGCGGCCCGCCTCGTTCCTATTATCCGTCTTTTGCTTCGATGGAAAACGAAAATGTAAACCACAAACAACGATGCTCTTTCGTTATCGCGAATTGTTGATTTCCCGAAATCGAACAGTTTTTGGTCGAGCGAGCGCCGTCAATTAACTATAAATAAAAACGACCAGCAACAGACTCGGAAATTAAAAGCAGCTAGATTTAATGACTTTCGATTTTTCAGAGAGGGAATCGAAAAATGAAAAAATAGAACGTCTTTAATCTTCGACCAACATTATTAAAATTGAGAGAACTGACAATGGCCTTTTTGCGGATTTGAACATTGTCTCTTTAGGCAGATTTTTAAGAAAAAGATTGGTCCCTTTAAATTTGGAAGTGTCAAATTTAATAGTTTTCCATTAAAAGTAAATGGAAGTATCGGGTTTCCCCAAAGAGGTTTTAAATGACCAGTTTGGTGAGAGAAAAATCGAATGTCACCTTTATTGTAAAAAGGAACGCACCCCTTCTAATTACTAGTCAGATAATTAGAAGGGTAGTGGATACAGTCCCTTGTAACGGCTGATCTTCTTGTGTCCTTTTCTTGTTTTGAGTTTGAATGTTTGGCAAATACTACCGAGATGGCAGCACACGGTGGTATAGTAATAATTATACATATTAAAACTAAACAAATTTTCAAAAGCCTTGTGCTAATTTCCAAGACACCACCTTAGTCCCAAGTCAGCTAGTGACATTCAATGCTTTTAAAGGGAATATAGCCTCAGGTATTTGATGTGGAACACCAACGTTTGCAGCTTTGGCCGCTCTTGCCTTTGGCTTTAGAAATGTTCGGCGCCACTGTACAGGGTAATTTGAAAAATTAAAAGGGTCTTCCATAAAGATTGCTTTGCGTAGGAGGGTGGTTGTAAGCTCTTCATGGCCCGCGAGCTAACAGCTCCCTACACTCACCATTACCGT
The DNA here is from genome assembly GCF_980474605.1 of Leiobunum rupestre. Classification (NCBI taxonomy): domain Eukaryota; kingdom Metazoa; phylum Arthropoda; class Arachnida; order Opiliones; family Sclerosomatidae; genus Leiobunum; species Leiobunum rupestre. The sequence continues at coordinate 21,080,940 of NC_143391.1, forward strand.
GAACCTCAACAAGTTTTTAAATTTTATTGAATGTTTGGCAAATAGCACCCGATTGTACAAAAATGTAATTTTTCAATTCTATTCAGCCTAAAAGTTAAATAAATATTGTGAATTTTCGAAATTTCAAGGGTTAAAAGTTATAATACCAACGCGCAAGACACTGACACTGATCCAAAGCACCGTGTATTTACTTAGCAGCTCTACCTTTATCCAAAAAGTGACCCATCCGACAGAAAGACGCTTTCTAGGAAGCACCTGAAGTCAACAACTGCCATCTGAGATGTCGAAATTGTAGCCGGGAGCAGTTTGAAATTGATATTTTTAGAGAAATGACCCGCGCGTCTATATTGGAAAGGAGCGTATAGTTCGTTTCTTTTCGTCGTTGGGAAAGAAGAGGTCAATCTCCTGAGGGGAACAAACAACGGCCTCCAATCTTCCTCAGCTGGAAAAGTCCTTCCGACTGTGAAGGGGAATATCACGCTTTTTGACTGTCTGAATCGAGTGGCGTTGCGCTAAACCCGTCTAAACTTCCAAAAGCGGGGATGCTGGGAGTATTCCGTTAATTACCATGGGGATTTGGGATGTTTTAATTCGTTATCAACTTAAGTCTTGATGTCTGCTGAATAGAGTAAAATTGCGGATGGGATGGAAAAAGTGATCGCCCCGGTAAGAGCTTCATACGCGGGGGGTTCTATAATGGACATCGAGAGTACGCCGAGGAGTCACTGTTAATTAAGTTCGCGGAGACGATGTAAATTGGAGCTGACACGAAGCCGCTTTTCGATGCTTTCTCGAGAATCCCAAAAGAGCTTCGTGGCTCCATTAGATTCCCCCCAAACTTCGTCGTAGTCGGCGTGTTCTCCCAACGACCAAGCCGCGCCACGTCGCCCCAAATAAGAGTTGACAAGCCATTCAAAACTCCCACGTATTTGTTGGAAAAATTGCGTTAACCAGAGTCGAAGAAAAAAAATGATATCGAAGCGATATTCCCAGTGAGCCCAAAGATTAAAGAGAGTCAAAATTAATTTGAATTTCTTTCGCGATATTAAGAAGCAGACTTTTAATTTCCTCCATTTTCAAAACTCTCAAAAAGGTTTTTCTCAACTTTTCAATTTCCCCCCACGCGGAGTAATTTCCTTTAACATCGGCGGTGATCAATATATCACGTTTTATTTCAACGTTAGCTCATAAATAAAAAAAATCCGCGGTCGGTTTAAATTTCAACCTTTTAGGCCACTTTGTTTTTGATCGAAATTTAGTCTTACCGATTCGATCGACGGCGGAGAGTTATAGAAGAACACGTATAGAAGGGGTCCTTGGAATGTCCGAAAGGAAATATGACACGCTCCCAGCTGATGGATCGTTGGAAGCGCCGCGGTATACCCACACACCATGGGAAATCAGAGTTGGACTTTAGAGGCGAAGTGTGATTGGACCACGTCGCGAGCTTGCGGGACTTCCGGATGGGCTAAAGTTCCCGAAAAACTGCGGCGGAACACCGGCTTAGGCTCCATCTTGCCAGAAGGAAGCGAGATTCATCGGCTAAACCCACTTTCAGACCGGCGTTTCGCATCCAGCGAAGGCCCAGTGATACGTCCGACCAAAAACTACGAAACGTGCCGGGAAAACGGGTCGATGATCGGCCTCTAGTCCGAGCGAGCTTAAACTGACGATATCGTCGAAGACACCGAAGGGGTACAGTCTGCGAAGTACACGCGCTCTTTAGTCGCGGATTCGTTAAACGACGAATGAAGTATAGGAGGTAAGCGTGGGATCGGAGAACGCGCACGATGACGATCCCGAGTTAGGGTCTCCCGCTGACGTCTATTTCCTGAAAGAAAGCGAAATTATTGGGAAACGCGTTTCCCTTGACCCCAAATATACGGCTACCATCGCCAAACACACTTCAATCTCTACCGCCGCCAGTGTTTAGATTGAGAAATGAAAAGGTAATATTTGCTTTAAGAAAATTTTATCTGTCGGTTCAAAATACGGCTCGGCATTCGAAGACTATACGAAAGAAGCGGCTATACCCTGGTCGGAGAACGCTATATACAAACATTTCTGGATTGCTTTTTAAGAAACTAGAAGACTTTCGTAAACGTCCAAATACGCGATCCGACTTTTTCCGCCAGAATTGATGGAAATGGTAAAATGGTGTTTGCTTTTAGGTTTCGTGAATTTACGAACAAACAGAACGTCGAGACTCGCTGGTTCCGTGGAGTATACGAAACATCCGAAATATCAATAAAAACATGTAGTAGCGCCACCAGAATATACGAGTTTCAACAATGTTTCTGTACTTTTAGGAAAGCGCTTTTATTTCACTTGGAGTGAGGTACTAAGTATTCTCAAAAATAATCCCTTATTTACATAATCTGATTGAGAATATATCCGTTTCTCTAATAGAATTCTAAGTTAATTTATCCCGGTAAGTTTGTCCATTTTTTCGAAATCGGGAAAATTTTGTTGACACGGAAAATTGTAACTAGCTCGTTTAAGTGTTTCAATGTAAAAAATAAATATTTCTTCTTACCTTATTAAAGTAAAGAATATTCGTACATTGAGAGGGACGATAATTTTCAATTTACACTTAATATTTGTTAAAGCATCAGCTCACTTTAAAAATTCCGAGTCGGTTTATGGCGTTATTTTTCTTAATTTAGTACGCGGGTAGAATTATGATCCATCAGAATCTATCGTCGTAAGTAGGACGTAAAAGTAGAGTCGAATGGCTGGGAGGTGGCCGCGTGGCCGCTGGGGAGAAGGCGAGGCCACTTAAATATTTTAGGAGAAGCTTATTACGTCCCGGAGCTTTTATCCGAGCGCCCAACCCGAAACTATCGGAGTCGAATCAACTTATACGCCAGCGTTGGTACAACAACGAAATTAGGCTACGAACGCTTTACAGAGAGTACCATAAACGGAAAAGGTAAAATGTTAGTTCCGCCTAAAGCCACTAGGGTAAAACGCCACCTGGTCTTTAATATCAGTTAACCCGAAATGCGGACTAACTTTATAGCCGTAACGTCTTCCTCCCGAAGTTTTACGAAGAAGGGAAAATGCTTTTGCTAGAGTGGCATTTGGCCGATAACGCGCCTCGCGTATTCAGAATGAAGGCGGACGGTAAAAAAAATGGGTGCGTATCTCGGACGGCTGAAAATAGCGGCATCCCCATTTCTGTATAGCTTTTATTTCGTCCGAACAATTACAAGCCTAGTTCCGAACGAGCGAGCTAGCGCGAAACTCAAAAGAGAGAGATAGAGAAGCCACATTTTAGTTGATGACTTCTGGGACACGCTGGTCGGCACGCGTGCGGAGCTGCAGACGGAATAATAACTTTACGTTTAGGTTTACTTTGGTTTTCCCTACAATATGAGACCCTTCCCTAACAAGCCAGGATAAAGTTTTAAAGGACTACATAGAGATAGAGACGAGTACGGAAAGTCTCTGATCATATTCTGAGAAATTCGATTCAACTTGAGGATGTCGCGGCGTGCTTGCGGGATGTGCCTTTGGTCCGCAACTTGAACTGCTCCCCGCCGGTTATATAAGAGGACATTGCCAACATTAATTATACGAGGATTTTCCGACAACGTATCATGAAAAGGCAAATAATGCGTCGCAGGAAGGAGTTAACCAACTATAAAACCTGTTTTAAATTTATATAATTCTCAAGTTTAGTTAACACTATATTTCCGGTTCCCACTTCTGCAATACTGCTAAAAAAAAGATAAAACGCGTTGAAACAGATGTCCGTTTGGAACACATTTTTTCTCGAATGTTCAAATTAGGCACAAACGTAAGAAAAACTTGTAAATAATGTTTATCTAAAAACACGTTCTTATACGAAATATAATTACACTAATTATAAATAAAAGAGATTACAGACAAAGAGAAAAAACCCGAGAAACATTAGATCTTCAGTTCCTTTCTTTCTCTCGGTGGACTGAATTTTCCCCGAGCAGAGACTGAAAAGAAAAAAGTCACTTTGGCAATCTAAGAGGACAATGTTAAATGGCAATTAACATGGATCCGTAATATCTCGATCAAGAGGAGCGAAGAGCCTGGCCAAATTAGAAAGCTCCCCGAGACGACTACTCGCCAGCGCTCTAAAAGCAGATTCGACGGAATGATTGGAGCCATCGAACACGATTGACTTCTTTTTTCTATTACGAGATCTCAAAGATAGCGGCTTCGCCTCCCGAGCGAATGCGTTTTTTTTTCTTCAGCCCTCAACGTTCTTCCCTTCCTGCACTTGGAAGTCTATCGGCGCCAATTGGTTGTCCGCGAATGAGCTTAAGAGACAGGAATGTCGAGCTATCCGAGAAAGGATGAAGAGAGAAGAAGGAAAGTAGCTAATTCGAATAGTGGCCAGATATTTTTTTATTCCCTTTCTCTCTCTTCGCGGAACTTTTCTTCGATAGGGACCGACGTCTAAATTAGCCGAATTTCGAGCCTGCGCTGGCTGGATGAAGGAACTGGCGAAAGCTGGCGCGCTAATCCGTCGTTAGGATCACCGAGGACAGCTCCTCGAAGCGGAAAGCAATTCCAGACAGTTTTTTTCTCTCAACAGAATGCTTCTTTCTCTATGGAAGGCCGGACAAAGCCACTGATGCGTTGATAACTTTCTAATGAACGAGAGTCTCTATATGGGAAGAGCACTACATCCTTACGCTAGGGAAGAACGCTCGAGAGTTCTACATTCTTACGCTACACTGATAATTAAATTTTAAAAACACTAGATATGTAAATAATTTATATTTCCCTATCCATAATTTGAAATTAAGGGAGAGGCCTATGACCTCGATGGAAACCAGGAGGGGTGATCAGAAGTTTAAACCATAGGTTTCGAAAATAGGTAGTCATTTTGTTGGTAATCTCCTCAAAGCGGCAAAACTTATGAAAATTATAGTTATGCTTTAAATTTTTTAAGTTATCGGTATGGGCCCTAAGCAAAACTATATAAGATTTTAAGCCCGGGTTGTTTAAATAAAAAAGCAAATGAAGACAAGAATATCTACAAAAAGAAGTTGGCAAGTTTATCAAATTCGGCCTTTGTGGTGATCGCTTTTACAATTACCTTCGCTATCGAATAAAATTTCAATTTTCGGTCAACAATTTTTAACAACGCAGTTGACCAATTTCAACGTGAATTCTTAATCATTTGAAAATAATTAAAATCCGCAAAAAGACAATTGAATACTGTTAACCCTCTCGTTTTACTAAGAAATCTACACCAGCAAAATGGCGGCATTGTACGGTTCATTTTTGCTCAAATTACGTATTTATTCATGGTGCATATATCTATACTTGGAACTGCGTCATTGATGACGTAGGGATACGAACTATGTATACTGTAGACCAAATGTGTTGAAAATGAAGTATATAAACATTCTTCGTTTACGCTTTATAATAATAATACACTGGGATCATTAAAAATATTCCAAAGTCGTTCCACATTAGTTACGAAAACTTTATTAAGTCGTCTTGATAATTCACGGGGGAAGAGAAGCTTTAAATAAAGAATCCATTGTCTCCGGCCTGGACTACCCAAAAATTATTAATGATGAAATAACTGAAGAGGATAAGTCGTATAGCTCTTTATTAAGGATTTTAAATCATACGCTATATATTGCCGTCTATGGTATCTCGGAAACGTAAATATACCTAAATGCGGTTTCCGCATTCCGGACGACGTCGTTTCCATAGAGACACTCGGAAGCGAACTTCTTGGTTTGAAAGGAAGAGAAAATACACGCGGTACTACGGCGAAAGAGTGGGTAAACACTTATGTAAAAGCGCCTTTCTTAAGGTCTCATTCTTTGGGAGTTCTTAGGGCGGAAGGATCCGCGCTCGTTAATGGCGAAAGGCAGCTCCGAAACTTCATCGCGGGCCTCCGTCGCGGCGAAAGCCATTTGCATTGCAAAACTATCCAATCTCGTGGGCAGAGCGCGACGCAAAATATGGCCGCCATTCTTCCGAAGGAGATACGATTAAAACCGCGTGACGGCGATTGCCGGACCTTCCTAATTAAGGTTATTTGGCTAATGAGAAGACTTAAGCTCTTCGGGGAACGCTCCCGAAAATCTTTTCCCTTTCATCCGAGATGGACGGCTTCAAGATCTCGTCTCTTTACTCAAAGCGTTTTTAAAAGGCCAACTTTGATCCGCTATAGATATCCTATTCTCGATAAACTTTCGATATACTTTAATTGGAATATTATAGTCTTGAGAGGAAATTACGAATATACGAGAGGGTCTATAAATCGGATTAGTCACGAAAACGCGTGGAGTAACCGGACTTAGAACTAAAGGGACTTGGGTCGCCAAAGCAATTATACCGAGACGTTCTCTTCGCTATTTAAATTGCGTATCAAATTTTCTCATTTATAGGGATATAAATGGATTAGAAAATTCGATTACGCAAACGGAGAATACGGGGCGGATTTAATCCGGGGATTTAAGAAAGGAAGTCTCCTTATATAATCCCTAAGTGGGATCCGACGAGATCCCGCGAGCCAAGTTTCCAAATTTTAATCTTATACCCATCAACGTAAATCTTACCTCATCTAGCTTTGTCTTTGTCCGCAATGAATACGCGCGACATTTGTTTGCTCCGGAGACCGCCGGGGATTTAATCTAGACTAATTAATACCCTTGAAAAAGGCGACTTTTTCAAAGCGAAGAGACAAAAATTAAGCCCCTTTAAAACAAACAGGCAGCGGCAAATGGCCCGGAAGACAAGCTCCGTTTATTTACCAGCCGTTTAACGTTTCGCCTTTTACTGTCAGAAATGTCAACGCGTTAGAAACCCAGGGGCACGGCTAGTATTAAATTTCTGACAGGTTTCTCGCTTAAAAGGATAGCCGCCAAGCTGACGATGAAAAAAACATCCCGAAATGGCGGCTATTATCAACTCCGAGACAAACCGCCTTGTTTTACACTCTAGACAAGTTATTATACGGACGGCGAAAAAAATCCCTTGTCATCGAGCATCGCGCGCCCCTCAAAATACATTCTGACCTTTTTAATCCCTCTATAACGTCAGCGGGAACGATAGTCGTACGTCACCATTCTCGGTTACCATAGAAACAACCGATCTGAAAAAACTCACCAAATTATATTATATTCATCAATGATCTTATTTTTACCTCTCCGAGGGGACAAAGTCCCCTAGGAGGGGTTATACAACGACCGTGTCTGTCTGTGGGTGGGTCTGTGGGTGGGTCTGTGGGTGTGTCTGTCTGTCAGGACTGCGAACGCGTTCGCATTTTCGGTGCAAAGTGTAATCACTGCGTACGCAGTTTCTCAAAGGGTTGGCAAAACCACCGTGTGACGGTGAGCGTTAACGGATGCATTTGCGGTTTGGTTTGGCTGGTGTTTTTTCGCTCACCGTCGTGACGGTTTGGTGTATTACGGTTTTTGTAATGTTTATGCGTAGGTTGTGAGTGTTGAATTTGTTGTGTTTGTGTTCTGATGGATGTGCATGTTGAGTCTGTTGTGTTTATATGGGCGTTTTCTCTCCAACTTCTTCTTAATGACTTTGGGACGGACCGAGTGCTGAGTGTAATGCTACCTCTCAACGTCCAATGGCAGGGTTTCCACCAGTTGTACACGGTATTCGTCTTAGTATCAATTTGCGATCGCATCGGGCGGGATTTGAACCCGAGACCTCCTGATTGACAGGCGGACGTTCTACCACAGAACCACCGACACTTGTTACGCCTTATTGAAAATTAGACCTTCAGCTTTATCGGAAGCGTATTTAATAGAGTACGAAATTTTGGTTTAATTGAAATAGAATTGAAATTGAAATTATTGCATCGAAGAAATTCTAATTTAGCGTTTCTCTATTGATTAAAAACAAATGCGCCACCCAGGTTTCGAACCCAGACCATTCGGCTTGGCAGTCGAGCGCTCTACCACAGAACCACCGATAGCTGCTTAGATTCACTGAAATTAAGACAGGCATCGTAAGCATAATAGGTAATAAAGTCTTTTTTTATTAATGAATTTATGAAGGCCTAATCTGGTATTTTTTAAAGGTTAAATCTTGTTTTAGCGCAGTCAGCCGAGATTAGAGGGTTAAAGGGTAGACCCTGTGGGTGGTCCACTTTCTTAACGACCTATATATAGTTCTGTTAATTCAAGGGAGATAATTTAACGTTAATTGCTTTAAGAGGTGGCGGTTAGTCAAGTGGCTCTCTGTGCTTTGTTGATGGTAAGGTTTTTGCTTCTTGTAAATACATTTGGTGTGGATATTTGGATATCTACGATTTCTAACGCAGTCAATGATTTCTTGGGTGTGCGAGTCATTATATGATATTGGAAATTGGACGGCATTGGTCTTTTTCATGTGGTATGCGTCACAACGTCAACAGGAAGTGAACGAGTCGTCCACTACCAGATATCTACGGTATCTTCATCAAGGGCGAGTGTTGAAATAAAATGAGCGTTAAAGATGCGGCAAGTATTTCGTAAGCGAGTAATTCCAAAAAGCCTCTGTAGATATTTCTTTCATTAAAATTTGCTTCGTATTATATTTAACTGATAAACTTGTTCTGTAAAAGGGTTTAATTCAATTGTGCATTGTTATAGTACGTCTAACTTACTGTTGTAACTACTTAACTTATGATATTCTGAATAAATTAAAATTGGTCGTTTCGTCTCAATTATTTTAATTATATTTAAAATTTTATACCGGGCGGGATAGAAATGGGTTAATATTTTTAACAAATAACTCTAAATTGCGGAGATATATCTTTAAGGGTTATCTCGAGAAATTAATACCACTAGGGACAATTCTACCGAGGAGAGGTATATTTTGGCTTGCCAACTTGTTATTTGTATTTTTATTTGAATAAAAAAGTTATCCAATTACGACCTTAGGAATAAAATTCGAAATGCCTCCGAGGTTAATACAAAAAAAATAAAATCTGATTTTGTCATTTATAAACAAATTACTCCATGCCTATAAATTTTTAAATTATAACTGTATTCGCGAAAAAAAAACCAAAACCAATTATAGATCAAATTCCATTTTTAGTTGATATTTGAATATTTCACCTGGTATTTCTACAAAATCTACGATTGATTATTTACTCAGTTTATTTAACAATTTAAAAACAGTATATTTACTCTGAGAGGAGTAAAGTTTCAAGCAATTCCTCCGCTCCCCCATCCCGGTTAATGTTTTATTCAAATTGTATAATTTACCATCGCTGCGAATTTCAAATTCGTCCCCGATCGTTATTATAATAAATGAAAACGATTCCCGGCTATATTCCATCTATATCGCGCGGGCGTGTGCACATAATATAATGCAAATCTATTTCTTTCTTTGCCGGCGGTGGCGCTGCGCGCGCCCTCGAGTTTAGCGACGCGCCGTAACGTTTTATTCGACTCTTAGGGATATTCGAGAGATCCGAATAGAAAGAGAAGTGGACATTTCTCAGAAACGTTAGCGAATGACGTTTTCGATTTTCGGTGCCAACTGCGTACCCTACTTCCTCCAGCGGATTTCTCTTACCCACGAATCTCTAGTTCTCTTCCGATCGTCCGATATCGAAAAACCTTTCAAAAATCAGCACTTTTTCTTTCGAAATCTGCAGGCTCTCAAAAAACGAGAAAATAAAAAAAAAGTGGGAAGGTAACTTATCCCCGGCTCTACGCAGTCTGAATCCCAGACGATAAAAATTCTGTAATCGAAACTCCCCGACACAAAAAAAAAACAAGTCGAAACTGGTTTCTCGAAAAAATATTTCGCGTAAACACAGTCTTTTGATATAAAAAAAAATTTAGACCAAGCTCTCTCTCTCTATCTGACGAGAATTTTAGGTAAGGATCGACGTATTGAAAATAGTAGTAGCCGATATCCCCATAAGCCCGATTAAAAATATGGTCAAAAATATTACAAATATAGCCAGATTGGCGGGTTTCGGATGAAAAAACGCAATTATAAAGGCTAAGCCGTGTAAAATGGGAGATAGAATACCTGGAAAAGCCCAAGAAATATTACTTTAGGAATATAATTTCTGAAATTATTTCATGAGTGAGTAAAGTAAAACCATGGTAATAGAACGAATACAAATAAAATTTGGTAACCGACGGCATATTCTGCCGAAGTACAGCTTTTTTTCTTATTAAAGGGGATCCGCCAAGCTTTTCCATATCAAAAAATCAACAAGACGTTCAATATGCTTACACGTACCTTTTTTTGTCTTGAAAAAATAGTTTTTGGCCTAAAAAGTTTAATCGCAAAATAACGCCAAGTATTTGGGTTTGAATTTTCGCCGCCATTTTAAGGTGTATCGTCAGCGCCAGCAGCACCTTAGCGAGCGATTTGCGAACTATCCTAACTTTTAAAATCGCGCAATTTAGGCTTAGGTCTGGTATAAATGAAATGCGCCGCGCGTGCAAAACAGATCTTTCGCGTCTTCAGCGCTAAGCGCGCGCTTTTATGTTGTTTTTCTGTCTCTCCGATTTCTCACCAGGTGTCTCAGTGGACGCGCGCTTTTCAATTTCCCGAAATTTCTTTTTATTTTATTATGCGGTTTTCGCCATGAATTTTAGTTTTTAACTGGTTAAAGCTTGACCGTTCCCCTTTAAAATGAAAGGTCATATTACCACGGTTTTACTTCATGAATGATTCAATGACCGTTAGTGGCCTCTTCTCGTTATGTGGCTAGATTATATTGCGTTAGGTTTTCATTTAGCTTACCATTTAAGTTATGTTAGCTTTAGGTTTTAGATTATGCTAAATCGGGTTAGATTAGATTAGTTTTTACGTTAGGTTTAAGGTTTGAGGTGGTAATTTAGGTTTAGATGGCCTTTGCGTTATATTTTAATCAAAAAAGAGTGTTGAAATTTCATTAATATATCTACAAAAAAATTATTCCGTTGAAATTGTTTAGACAAAATTGTCGAAATCGAAATCTTAAGCATTGGAAATACCATCCGCGAAATTGATCAATATCTGTTCTTGGAAAGCTTCGAGCAGGTGGTTTTGACATACTTCGAAGGTAACTGATTAATTTGAAGGTTCGTTCGGAATGGGTGGCCGGTCAATACGAGTTAGAAATAAAAGAAAACGAGATCGCGACGTCTCAGCGATAGGGATACCTAAGGGGCATACCTGAACGGAAGGTTTTAGTCATTTCCCGCGAGCTGTTCGCGGTTTGAACATCTCCTTTTGTGTCCCTTTTGTGAAAAGACAAGAAACCCCTGCGAGGCCCACTCTTTTATAAAACTTTTCGCTTCGAACGAGGTATTCCCAACGGTGATGTTTTCTTCCTTATCAATTATTTCCTACCATTTTTTTTCTTTGGAAACAATAGAGGAAACCACGAGGTTTAAAAAGAGAGAAAACGAAATTTCGCAGGATCATTCGCGTGATGTTCTGTCCTTTTCTCGAAAATTGGTTATTTAGGAACGGGAAAATTTGCGAAGGGTAAATACCTCGGAATATGGAAAATGACTCGGCTCACAGCCATTTTTCTTCCTCATAAATAGGGAGGCTATTTCCCAAGAGAGGTCGCTAGGTACTAAGGTACGAAAAGTACATTGTATGGAGAGATTTATACGAAAAGAGAAGTTTCTTTCACGCGCCGCCCGCTGTGTATCAGAGTAAAGAGATACTTGCTCAACGTCCGCAAGATGGATGGGTCGAAAGAATGACCTCAGCAAAGAGTGTCAGAATCCGTCAATGTCCAATCACTCGCTTATCAATACAAATCATCGTACGAATAACGCGTACCGAGGCTATAGACTGATTTTACTCTCGCTTAGAAATACGACCAATCTTTGGGTATTCACGTTGGCTTTACTCGCGTAGTTGCGTAACTAAAAGGCGCATATATTAACCCGAGCTTCGCGTAAATAATTTACAACTCGTTATTACCGTAGTAAAATAAACGTTTTTTAAAAACTCAAATCAAAACGTTAGAAATTTTAAGCTTCAATAAACCCTCCCATCAATAAATTAAATAACAAATGTAGCTTTATTCGCAAAGTCGCGTACGATATTATTAGAATGGCCGTAAATCATTCTTTCGATAATGAATCGGCAAAAAGCTCCTAAATATAAAAAGTTAATGGACGAAGTAAATTATTTTTGAATTATCCTAGATGCGGAGCAACAATATTTCTAGTCCTTTCACGAGTTTAATTAGGCCAATCATTAAAAACTTATTTCGTCGTCAGAACGCGTAAGAAAAAGGACAAACGCGAAACGTCTTTTTAATAACAGTTTATCCATAATAGCCGTTTGCCTATAACAATTTTCCTTCACTTCCCCTTAATTAATCCCTCCGTTTAGCGCGAAGAGCTGTAAGGGAGCGAGTTCCGAAAAAACGCCAAAAATCTCAATCAATCTTGCCGCGTGCACCCTATTGTGTACGTTTATAACGACGCTTTTAATGAGAATCGTTCCGGGAGCATTTTTAAAAGGATTATATAGCCGATTCTTCTTATTGCTAGCTGCAGGGCGTCCCTGCTTCCCGATCGTATTGGGGAGAGAGATGTCTATGGAAATTTAATGACATTAAAGATCCGAGTTACGCTAATGAGGCGAGCGAGTGTCCCCGGTTTGGAAATCGACTCTCCCCGCGCCCCGACAAAAACGACAAAACAATCGACGCGACGTTAAAGATTTTCGACCCCTTTTCGCTCTATAAGGTAATATGCGAATTATTTTCACCAAAGCGGACAATGAGGTAGCCCGGCCTTAACGAGAAAACCATTTCGAAACTTGTCCAAAAATTATGTTCCATTTTTTTTTACTTCCGTTATTAATCGCGCGTTGGACGCGAATATCGGCGAGACAATAGAACGAAGAACACCCCCCCCCCCGTTAATAAACGTAGAGCCCCCGTTAATAGTTATATTTCCTTCCCTACAGTATACGTACAACGCGGAGTCGGGGCACGAGTTACCTCCAACTTACTGGGGCCACGCGGGATGTATAAATTAATGACGATCCCCATCTCGTTATTCGCGGGGAATATTATACAGTACCCGGATGTATTAATATACGGTTAAGGCTTTCCCTCGTATCTGCCATACATACGAGCATCGGCGATTCCACCGACACACTATCAAGTTGCGGCGCCTTCCAGATATATATATATATAACGCAGCTGGGCTTAGTTTCCGGGCGGCTTTGGCAACTGGCGGGGATTTCTCTGATTTAACCCGTCACATAGACAACGTATTCAAAGGGCTCGATCATCTCCAGAGGTTCGTCGCGACATCCGCCCGAATAAGGGTTTAAATTGCCTTAGACCCGTAACTCGACTACTTAGTCTAAAATGGCTCTAAAAACGCCAGTAGAAACGTTGCGCTTCGGTTTTCGTTAGCCAGGGTCACACTAAAGCTGAAAACGCAGTTAAAGACGGTTTGAATGGCAGTTTTGACCATCGACGATAATTCTTGGTTCACACCTGCGAAATCGCTTCACCCGGCTAGCTTATAGCCAAGGTTTAATACCAAAATATATCCAAAAACAATTAGTTAATCATGTTTACCAGCGAGAAATTCGTCAAGGGGGGGTCGAAGTATGTGAATGTTAAGAGGGGGGTCGAGAAGGGGTGGAAATTTAGTACAGTCAAAGGTAGGCCAAGTGAGGGGTCTGCACCCGGAAACCCCCCCTTGTCTGCTCCACTGATGTTTACAATACATTATTTTGGAAAATACGAACAATTTTATTTCCCCGCCTTGTCGTTTTGAAAGCTATTCTTAGCGAACCGTCTTGGACGAGTGGCTTCCCGAACCAACACGAAGCGATTTCTTTCGCTAGTTTTGAAAACTAGTGATTTTAGGGGTAAGTGTGAACCTGGCTGTTGAGAAGCCGATTTTTACGAAGCGGCGAAGGTTTTAAATGTCATATTCCGGATACATTTATGCGGAGTTCACGCGTCGAGTTCGGAGGTTTAATAGGAACACTTTAGTCGTCGAGAAACTTTTCCAATTGTAAAAGTGAAAAGTTGATAGTGAAAGTAGACTTAAATAAAAAAAAATTCGAACCGGAAGGAACGATTATATCGTGCGAGTTTCGAATTTCCTCTATAAATTCGATCGAGGAAATATGGATACGGTTCGCTTAACGGTCTCGGAATTTGACGCGACGTCAAAGCGTTTGGTCATCCGCGAACTTCGGGTTCTGTCATTTCCATTCGGCGCCCAGAAACGGAAATATAATGGAGGCTCACCCCGCCTAGAAATATTTTAGCGTTCAATTACAGCCAATTACTTGGAATGGACTCGACGCTCAAATCATAGAACGATATACAGGCGTACTAGTTGATAAAAAGGTACTCTTAAAAACTTTCTTCAATTGTGCAAATTCATGACTGATTTTTAGACTAGTTTGTGCAATTTACACAATGTTCAAATTTTAACATCAGTTTATACATTCAATTTTGAGCGTATTGCCGACCAGCCTTCAGCATTTTACCTACCAGCTTTCCGATCAGAAAATATCCCAATTTTTAAAATTGAACATAAACCGATCAATTCTGAACAGCATGTTTCTTAAGATTGAACATAAACTGACCAACTTTAAACAGAATGTTTCTTAAGATTGAACATAAATAGACCCAGATTGAACATAACTAAAACCGATCAATTTTGAACCGAACATAAGCCGAACATAACGTTTCCTAAGATGGAGCATAAACCAACCAATTATTAAAAGTAAGTGTCCTAACGTTAAACTAATTGAACATAAACAGACCAATTTGGAACCGAAAGTTTCCTAAGATTGAACATAAGCCGAACATAACGTTTCCTAAGATTGAGCATAAACCGACCAATTACTAAAAGTAAGTGTCCTAACGTTAAACTAATTCAACATAAACAGACCAATTTGGAACCGAAAGTTTCCTAAGATTGAACATAAGCTGAACATAACGTTTCCAAAGATTGAGCATAAACCGACCAATTATTAAAAGTAAGTGTCCTAACGTTAAACTAATTCAACATAAACAGACCAATTTTGAACCGAAAATTTCCTAAGATTGCACATAAGCCGCCCAATTATTAACATAAAGTTTCCTAAGATTAAACCAAACTTGTTCACAACAAAAAGGTCTAAAGTTTCCTAAGATTGAACCAAACTTGTTAGCAACAAAAAGGTCTAAAATTAGTACAAACTTGGCACGTAATTTTATAATTCACGCGGATTAGGTCAGAAACGTGCCAATTTCAATGGCTTTTATTTGGTTTGTTTTTTACAATGTACCTTCATACGCGACGCCAAAATGTCAGACGAAATAATTATAGAAATGGGAAATTTCGAATGTTCAATCGAGTGTAATGAGAAGTTGCGAAGTTTGAAAACAAACTAAGAAGAATTTCTCGGAAAATATCCCAACACCAAAATGATCTCATTAACAATCCCATTAAGATCCGGTCGAGTTGAGTGGGCTCGTTTCCTGAGAAATGGAGATCCGAATGACAGTTTCAACACTCTTACGACGTTAGAGAGGCTCCGATTCCTTTCGGGGCCTTTGTCTGGACAGGCTATCTAAGTCACGGCTCAACGATCAAAGTAGATGAAAAATAATTGTTTCGATTAAAAGCCCCGAAAATATAGATTAGGCCCCTGACGGAGATTAATCGAAGCTCGTTTCAAACCTTTAATGGAACGGCCCACGCCAACTACTAACCATCCCCCCTCCGGTGGGCATCCAGAAGGAATCGCGACAGAGGCAGATTTCGATATTGAAGTCGAAAGGCTTCCCACGCGGAAGACAAAAGGACGCGACGAAAAACTTGCCGAATAAAAAAGATCGTTAAAATCGAAATGAAGGAAGCGACGGGGGAGGGAACCCAATATATTAAATGTCTTCTTCATTAATGGTTAATATTTCATTTCTGACGGGGTAATCGATAACGTCGCCCGGATACTCTGGAACTTCGAGAACGAATGACGTGACACCAACCTGGGCATTCGCGGGGTTGCGCCGGGGGAAAAGTCGTGTTATTCAATTTAGAATAAATCTTATACACCGAACGGGCGGAGGGAAATAGGTCAAACACCAGATGGAACCGGCGCTTCCGATTGAAGTTTCTCCCTGCTTCGTTCCATTTTTATGGCTACGAATTTATTTCGACTGCGTTTTCGAAAGATTTTTATTCGTACGCGTCCCCGAGACGATACGAATAAATATTAATTCTTGTCTGGGATATTCCTTTTGATTTCAGAGATTTATAGGTATTTGTGAAAAGGCACGAAATAAAGTGATTTATAAAGGACCGCGTTCACCGATAACTCGAAATAAGACGCTTACCAATTTTTTTCCCAGGTTTACGAGGGAAATGTAGACCCTGACGTCTTTATTCTACCTCTATAAAGGTAACTCGGAAACCCGTATTATCAACTTCGGTTCGAGATTCTCTCTACAATAGCGTAACCTCGGAGAATAGCGGCGTCCCTAATCCTCCGTTCTTTACGTATAGAAACGGATACAACGTTTCCAACTTAGGCTAAGAAGCGATCAAACTTCCTAGACAACAATACTAATACATTAGCATATATCCGCGACTGAAAGAGCGAGCTTTCCCCGTTGTTCTCTTATTGGGGAAGGACCAAAGCGTTCTATAAAGCAAATCCTTTTCGAGCTTCTTTCCGAGGGATCCGTATTTTCAAATTCTAAAACAAACGAGGGTCAAAAAGAAGCTTAATTACGTACAATTTCTAAACTCAGCTCTTCCTTCTTCACCCACGATGTTTGTAATTCTTCCTTTCTTTTCTATTTGGCAAGCGGCAATCCGGGATTAAGGAACGGAACTAATTACCGTTCTCCTCGAAAACACACCGAGACCATAATGGGATAAAATATTCGTCTCATTTATCCCGTAAGGTCTCAAGGCCGCCAAAAACAAGAGCGAAGAATTAGTCGGAGATTATCATACATTACCTTCAACATGCAGCCCAACTGCCCACCCCTTTATACGCCTTGGATAAGCCGCCAGCCTCCGAAGATGCTCAACTATTCTCGTGGTATCCATTTTTATAGAGCCAAAAGCTCTCGCAGCGTTCATCGCGCTAAATTCATCCTATTTATTTATACCCTTGGCCCGAAAATCCAATTTAGTGGTTATCTAAGCTTTTGCGGAAAAGCCGTTACAGTAAAAAAATATCTTTAAGAAACATCGTTAAGACTCGTGGTTCAAGGATTATAAATAACGTGTTAAACACGAAAGTAAAATGTGTCGCAATTTAAGCGACATATTTGAACGCATTAAAGGCTGGTTCAAATACTTTACAAATATTTGGTCTGCTGAAGTAAGACGCATCAGTGATTTACCAATATTTAACTACCAATCCAAAAGGTTATGCAAAAATTTCAAGGAGTTGTAGGGGGTGAGTTGAGAAGTATGCTCTATTTTTCCCATTTTACTGCGATGAGTTAAAAGAGAGCTAGAAAGCTTCAAAGTGTGGGCTACTAGCCCCTTGAAGTATGCTGCAACAAGCGCAAAACTAAGCAGCAGGGACTTTAAATACTGTTTAAGTTTACTTTTTTACGCCGGTTACCTTGATTTGTTTACAAAGTCCTTTTTTGTTCTCTCTCCACTGGTTTAAGAGGTTTTCCCCCGAGCTCTTCGGTTTCCCCTTCCATAAAAACATGTTGAGGTTAACGGTAATAGTTAGTGTAGGGAGCTGTTGGCTCGATCTCGTGGCATGCAGGGCTGGCCACCATCCTTTTACGCATTGTAACCCGGCCACCTGAATTAAAGGCTTCAAAAGTCGCTTGATGACTTAGGCCTAAGGTGGTGCCTTGGGTATTATTATTATTAACTTTTTAAAAATTTTGCATAACCTTTTGAAACACCCTGTATACCGCAAAAACAAACTCGGTGTTGTTTTATATTTGGACTGATTCAATTTTAAAGAAGTTAAAGGCGTTCATTATTACCTACCCGAGTGCCGATATAATTTTATCGTCTTTCGATGAGGTAAGACGAAAACCCGAAGCCCTTTCAAATGATGAGACTAGCGGGACCGAGGATCCAAATATCGTCGAACTGATGTTTCTAGCGGGAAGCGATTCGAAATAAATTCTATATAGCGCGTCCCTTTTTATAGCTCCTTGACACCACTTGCCGCGGTTAAGCTCGTAATCTTCCTTCAAATATATCGCGAAAAAGGTCTTAAAAAGTGGTCGCGGCCTAAAGAAAGGGACATCAGCGTCGACGGTTTATCCAAGCATAATAAAAAGATTTCAAAGAAGGGGGTGCAGAAGCGGAACAAAAACCCAGAGTGTATAAGGGAGGGAAGGGAGGGGGTAGGGCCAATTCCGGGACTCTCAAAAACGTGCTCTGGCGGGGCTTGTAAAACCGCAAAAGCGAATAAGGATTCCGAGACCATCACCCTCGCTAGGTCTCTCTCAGCCTCTCCGGTTGGTGTTCGTACACACGAGCCACGCTGGCACTCCCGGATCTTATTGATTCGCATCTGCATCGGAGCGCGCCTAGAAGAGGGACTTAATATAGGCTCGACTGTCCATCCTCCGGAGGAAGAACCAGAAGAGCGAGAGTAAAAAAATAATAAAAAAGAGGTAAAGCGGGACCACCGAAACACGCTGCCAGTAATCAAGCGAAAAATGAGAATCCGATAAAACAAAAAACGAAATGACAGTGGCTTTTCAGGGGCAATAGAAAGGCGAACTCAAAACAAAGTCGCCTTATTTTGATTAGATACATAATGATCAGCCATTATTTTTCTAGAAACTCTCGTGTAACAAATTAGAACAAAAGATATAAATGGTAAATAAGAAGGTAAATAAAAACATTCAGTTGATATTGCCCTATAACCAAATCGCCCAATAAAATTGTTTTTGAATTTGATTTAAGAATCAGACCGTAGACACATTTTTCAAAATAAACAAGAATTTCTCGGTCTCTTTGGCTTTTCAGAAAGATTTAAGATAAATAACATTAAATGTAAATAAAAAAATGTCATGCAAAATATTTAATTTTATTCTAACAATATTATTACTATCAGCGAATATTATTAAGCTAATGCCAGCTATTTCATTTTATATATATAAATAGTATTTGATTTTACACATATCCCCCAAACAATAGTATTTGATAGGGTGTTTCAAAAGGTTATGCAAAATTTTGAAGGAGTTGTAGGTGGTTAGTTGAGAAGTAGGCCTGTTTTTTTCCCATTTTCCTACGATGAGTTCCAAGAGCGCCAGAGAGCTTCAAAGAGTGGCCTACAAGCCCCTGGAAGTAGGCTTCAACAAGCGCAAAACCAAGCAGCGGGGAAACGCGAACATTAAGGTTTGGGTTCGTGTGATAGGTAAAAAAGGACTTTGTAAACAAATCTATTTAACCGGCGTAAAAAAAAATCTTAAACAGTATTTAAAGTCACTGCTGCTTAGTTTTGCGCTTGTTGCATCCTACTTCCAGGGGATAGTAGGCCACACTTTGAAGCTCTCTGGTGCTCTTATAACTCATCGTAGGAAAATGGGGAAAAACAGGCATACTTCTCAACTCACCCCCTACAACCCCTTAAAATTTTTGTATAACCTTTTGAAACACCCTGTATATATCCGCTAACTCTAGCATAGGTCAAGGTTGGTAAAATTTGGACTAGAAAAGGTTGCCTCGAAAAGGGGGCTTTGATTTACCCGTCGTCTGATTCTAGGTCTGTTACTCAGCCTTCTACTGTAGTACATGACGTCACTAGTTCGGAAAATGCTAGGCTTCTCAAAGTTACAAGTGACGTCACCTGGTTCGGCCAATAGCATTTATTTTCGTACATGAGACCCCCTTGAGCATAGGTCACAATCAATTTCACGGAATTTTTCAATTGTTTTCGATTCGCCAATTTGGCGGAGCGTTGTGAAAATCAAGTTGAAGTCTTACCTTTCTTAGCCTTAAATTGTCGCTATTTTACAGATTTTCCTCACCTTGTTTGTTTGTAAACAGGTGATGTTCTGAAGAACCTTAGTTGTTCTTTGGTAGTATTGCTTTAAAAACACTCTCATCAACGACCCTCCACCAAAATATAAGATATATATTTAATTTTGCCCAATAGAGTAGTCCGAAGTAAATATTTTCAAATACCACGACGTTACTGCTACTTTGCTACTGTCACCCTATAATAATCAATTTTATATACATTGCCGATAAATATTATACTGTATGAGTATACTCTGAGCTTTAGTGTATCTACACAATTATTTAGACCCCATTGCTTTTCTTTAGTCGAATACAGTAATTCTTAAATCTTATCCTCCAACATTTGATTACCAGTCACCCATTTGACTTTACAGACTCGTTTAAAACCACCACGATTCCGTTATTACCCGTTCTCGCTTTTCACTTTGTTCTGACCGGATTACAATTTGCTTTGAGACCATCCCGTTTATTACACGGTGTTATATTTATGATCCATTCTATTTTTAAATATTAAATCATTATTTATGATTTCAAACTACGTTTGTTTGGCCTGGCGTTTCGGGAGTTGCTGATGAGTCTTATTTATTATTAAACTTCCCATTCGTATCTTCTTCCCCGTGCTAAAGTCTGAGCCCTGTTTAAGAACCCGTCACAATAATAACAAAAGAGACGGAAGTTAAACACCGGAATTATTCGTATATTTTGGCTTAAGCGATCCATTTTTGCGGCGTACGAAGGTTTGCAAAAGAAAATATTCACTAAAGCTTCTTCATTTCGAGAAACATAAAATTGTGGAAGTGTGCCGCTAACCATAACGGATAGAAATCCCTTTCAATTAGGCAGTCGAGAGCGCCTCTACACCGCACCGCATCAGACGGGTCGGGCTCTTAGAAGAAGTCTTTTTGTTTCGAAGCTTCCCCGGAGATGGTCATCCAAGCCAAAAGCGCTTCTCTTTTTTCTGGCTTTTTAGTCTCGGGGACCTTTCCGTAAGCGCGTCCAATCTAGCCCAAAGGCCGCCGGGAGATGATGGCTCCGCCTTTTATCAAGAGCTTCGACGTTTTTTTCAGCCCATTTTCTCTTCGCAACCACCCTCGTTTGTTTAACACGGCGATATATTCTACGCGTATCCCTTCATTTCCACTTTTCCGCAAACTTTTATCTATTAATCACAATCAGCTAGCGGCGACAAACATATACATAGGTTTCCCTCTAACCTTTAATATTATCAGAATACAGTGGCGTAGCTATGACATCCTAGCCCCCCCCCCCCCCCCCGCGAAACTCTTTTCTGGGTTTTAGTCGGTATCTAGCATATTATTTGATAGGAATTTAGGCCCTTTTAGGGGACCCCTGAAGCCCTCCTTGCGGGGTCTGTGGGGCCTTATTTACTCCACTTTCAGAATATAAGTATTTATCGTCACCGTTAAAACAAAACCACGTATCTTTTCGGTGGCCTTTTTGAGAAAAATGGATTTTTAATTTTGCAGGGACTTGTGAAATCACGTGTTAGGATTTTACACACGAGTTAATTTTATAGTTAAATAATTTCGTTTCAATATTGAATTTATGAGGATTTTAATTTAAAAATATTTTGCTAAAGGGGAATAATAATAATAAATAATAATTTTATTTGACATAGCACCTTTTGTATTTACATTTTCTTAAAGGGCCAAGTCTAAAAAGACTTTTAGGCCACAACTCATGACGGAGTATATTTAGCAAAGTATTAAATTTTGAAAAATGATTGCTTCTTAGGTGAAAAATAGTGGATTTAGATTATTAGAGGAAGTACACAATTTTTAAGTTTGTAGAATAGTTTTTGGGAGGTTATACAATTGTTATTATTTTAGACGTTTTGATAATTTTTTTGTAATTACTTATATTTTTTGCTTCCCTCCAATTAATACTATTAAAGTTTTTAACACCGACATAAAAAATTGAGTTTTGCTTACGGGAAGTTTTAGCAAATGGAATATTTAAAGTAGGCGTCACTCGCATGTTATATTTACTTCTTTTAGAGGGTTCAAAAAAATTACAATGAGTGGAAGTAATAGATTTATATATAAGAATAAGAGAGCAATATGTATATAGTTGTTTAATGTTTAAGATATTTAGTGATTGAAAGATTGGTTTCGAGTGAGCAAGATATGGCTTTTTTTTTAGAGATACGTGGTTTTGCATCAAGAAGTGAGATAGGAGCTGAAAATAAGCGAGATACGTGCTTTTACGCGAAATGCGTTGTGAATATCAAAAATACGTTTAAATTTTTTCTCGATTTAAAAAAAAGAAATTCAATTTCGAACTATTAATGTTTTTAATGTTATATACGTAAATATGTCAATTTTTACAAAACCACGTATCTCAAGTTACAGGGTTTTGTTTTAACGACGACGTTATGTTATCCGTTCGAAATATGAACCGTCGCGGGCTTTCGTCGATTTTTCAAAAGATGTTTCGGAAGACCATATAGCAGAGTCGTAGCCAGGGAAGGGTGTGGTACACGGGACTAAAACGTAAAGTTGTATGTACAAATTGTTGTTTTTTTTTGGGTTTCCCCGGAACCAAACTGCAGTATAGTGCGGCTTGAATTACAGAAAATTGATAAAACATGGTATATGAAAAAGTATATATCTCTACGCCATGTAATTTATACATTTTACATCGTTATTTCATGGTAGATTGTAGCGTGTATACGAAAAGATTGAGATATTTTTATTTTGCTTGAAGTCATATTTTCCGTTTTCACTTTCCGTTTTCACAGCCCCGAATTTAAAGCGTGTTAAGTTCACAGTGACCTCTACATTTTAACGTGTTTGCATAAAAATGCAAACCAATAATGTCGCCACATAATTGGCTTATTTCTTATAAATCCCTTCGATTTCTTTTTTCTTGTTTTTCTTTTTCTTTTATTTGTTTATTCGTCAATTTCGCGCTAGTTTCCATTGTGGCCTACTGGTAATGCCTAGTCATGTCTCCTGGTAATGCTGGTAAATAATAATAATTAACCTGATCCGTTAACACGCTGACCTCGTGATGCGCAACAAATAACGTTTAACAACCAGTTTCCCATTGGCTGAATGTAGTAACATGGGCAGTCTACTCGCTTGAAACCTTCGCTTGTGCCTGAAAAAATATATTTCCGATCTAGTTGGGCAAGGGCCCGCCACTAGCGCAAAATACAAGCGTGCGGTTGAAAACTGGAAAGCTAATAGCGCTAGCGGGTATTTTGAACTATTTCTAGCTCATGTTAAATTTTTAACGCTAAAAGCTTCCATGAAAACCCGGCTTTAGGCGAAAGAATACCAGCGGTAAATTTTAAGCCGACGTTTTAGCGGGAAATTCCCGCCAAAGGTAATCTGTGGCGAGCCAGAATTTTAATAACTTAGGTGGATACTTCTCTCTTAACAGACATATTATACACTTCTGATATAAGAAACTATAACTGTTCTACTGATCGAAATGGATCTTCAAAAATACATCAACCGCTCTTAATTTTACCATAAGTTAATGATACCTCTAAGTAGACAAATGGATATGCTGCCTATGGCGGATATGCTTGTCCAAATCGACCTATGTCTCTCCGTACTGCGTATCAAAGTAGCCTTAACATACACTTGGAACTGCCGAAGCTGACGTTTCTTTAATCCCGTTTGGTGCAAGGCTAGCTTGAACTTCCCCAAAAGAGATAAATTTCGGTATTCCCTTAGAAAATTCGTTCCCCCTGCAGAGGACAAAGAACGTTTTTTTGCTATTGGTTTATTTCTCTCAGCCCAATATAGTTTCATTCTCGACCGCACAGCGGCGCTGGGTCCGAGATATTTTTCAAAACTTTCATTTTCGCGGGAATCGGAGAGACAAGATTTGACATCACATTTTCTGGACAAAGATTCCACCTTGAAAGGGCTTATTTGTCTACTTAGAGGTATCATTAACTTATGATTTTACATATATCCTACACCACACATTGGGCTTGATTTGACCTTAATTTAGATTGCGTGCTTTTTGGAGCAGAGCCGATTGTAGCTCCACGGTGTACGATAATGAAAAGATTTCCACTCAAATATTAAACACCCGCGCAATAAAGGTGAACGACGTTAGGCCTAATATCTTTAGAGCGTAGGAGAATTGTTCCTTCGAGGGATACAATTTATAGGAAAATGGCAGAACATAAAATAAATGTCTTCCAATTGCTTTTATGGACATGTTGAAGGTATATATAGTCATTTCATACAATGTTTGCGACAGAAATTCTTTCAATCTTATCCAAAGGGCCTAGTTTCGTTCAAAAACTAAAATTAAACCACGGAATGAAGGTAAACTAACGATTTTGCGCGCGAGCCGTGTATTTGGGTGGAAAAAGTTCGTGATTCTTTCAGTACGGGCGCTTTCGAGTGATGCCATTTAGCTATCTGAAAGCCAAAGCCAAGCAAGTACAAAAACCATTTTGATAAAAATAAGTTTTTAGTTTTATTTCTATAATAATCGCAATATTAATCTATATTATAATTTAAATACTGTAAAAAAGATCTAATTTCACGGAATGTTTTTTCGAATTTCTTTCAAAAGCCACGTATCTCGACTTGTTTGACTCTTGCTCTCAGGTATCAATTTGAAGAATGAAGTTTTTGCTTTTGATTTTTCCAAGCTTTTACATTTCAGTTTTTATTTTAAATATAACCTTAATAAAAGTTATATCTCATTATTGAAGAATATAATTATTAATTAAAAAAACATCCCAAGGAGTAAATTCGTAATATTCGATGTTGTACTGTTTGTTATGTCAGGATTTTGCTGGTTTTGAAACATCTGCAATCAGCCGCAAAGGCGATCAATTATCCTATCACATCGCGTTCAATAGAAACTTAAACGCTAAAATATCTTTCGACCCGTGGTGAATTTTAGAAAAATCAAACACGCGCTGAGTTAGTCAGTGCGGGGACAGAAACGCGTGACGTAATCAGTAAAGGTTAATCGATGATATCCAGGGATATCAAGGAAGTTTCGGGGCTCGCGTGTAACTGAAATATGTCGAGGCAGGCTCCCCCTCGCGGCCGGATGATAGACGATGGGCGAATGTCCATTAATTAGGACGATATAACGTTAAGCTGCCGGTATATATATATATCGAGACTAAAAGTCCAAACGCGACTATACGAGTCCGACAGAGTATTAAACAATGTCAAAGTTGGCCGTAGAAGGGAATCTAGAGGTCGGAGCTGAAGCGGCGAATTGTCCAAAACCCAGCTATACGCTCGATAAACATATTTAGGCTATTTTGACTTTATGGCTAGACTTGATTTACGAACAATGGGAGGGAATTTGGGACGGAAACTCCGTCGTTTGAATATACGTCAAACCGACCAAAAATAACGTTAGCCGGTTCGATTCAAAGAGAGAGGTGTTAACTACGCGGCCAGCCCCGCCTAGTGGACCGACTCGTTATCTCGCTTCCTATAAAATATATCAATTGTCGAGGTTTAAATAGAAGATCCAAAACTCCGAAGGAACGTAACAATTTGACCGTCACGTTAAGTCTAATAAGAGAGCTATTGTTTCCAAACAGCTATAGATTTCGCGCTGTGTACTTTATATCCGGTTCTTCGGTTGCTTCAAGATGTACATTTCAGGGAACACCAGCGAGACAAGCGTCATTTATGAAGTCGTTTCGGGTTTAGTAAACCGGTCCGTTGTTACACGAGGGCACCAGCGCGTGGAATATTGAATAGCGGACTTTAAAATAATAATTTTTTCCTTACCCGTTGTAGTTTACCCCTATAAATCTATTTTCGCCTGAAATTAGGTTTAAATTTCAGTTATTTCTTCAACTTAAAGATTTAAGTTAAATTTTAAGTATTTCTTGACTTACAGATTTGTTTTTGTGCTTGTGGTATTTTATCTCATGTTTAGACCGTTTTTAGTTAGTGGTGGTCATATAGGTAAATAACGTTTTACAAATTTATGGTCAAACTGACCAGCGAACCCTTTAGTAAAATTAATAAACTGGTAACGATCCACCTTTTTTCAACTTCCGTGTTTTTTATAGTTAGAGCTCGGTGGATAAATAAACTGCCAAATTTTCAATTATTCATAAAATTTCGATTAACCGTTTATTTATTATTTGCGGTTCTTAAACGATTTAATACGCAAAAAAAATAAGATAATAATAATTTTCGATTATGGATAAAAACAAATAAAACGTATATTTCTTATCCAAGTCATGAGCTCTATTTATAGTTTGAATCAAATGGCATTGGTATTAAACTAAATGAATTTTTTCCATACCCTATGTAGTTTTCCCCTTTAAATCTATGTTCGCCTTCAATTGGGTTTAAATATGAGTTATTTAGTTGATTTACAGAGAGCATTTGAGCTTTGTGCTTGTGGTATTTTGTGTCATATTTAGACCGTTTTTAGTTTGTTTATATCTATCAGTGGTAGTCATAAAAATAACCTTTTAAATATTATTGGTCAAACTGACCACAGAACCCTTACGTAAAAATTATAAAATGCTATCTACCGTGTTTTTATTTTATTATTGGGAACAAATAGTCATAGTTATTAAAATGAATGAATTTCAATTTATCAAAAATTGGGTATCCCATAATGGGCTAATGGTTTTATTTGACAATTATTCAGGAGAAGTGAGTCATCGACAAACCCGAATTTTTAATTTGAACTCTGATCTAATATATTCTACTGGGAAAATGAGTAGAATTACCCTAAATTATCTCGAGAATAATCTGCAAAATATTTATTTGTTTCTATATTTTTTTAGGAAAACGAAAGTCAACCATTTGAAATGTATGTAAGTCGGAAAATTTTCCGTATTTTTCCGAAAAAACCAACGTTCCATTCCCTGATTAGTCTAATATTGTTTGCAAATTTAAATAAAGCGGCATTTTAGCCTCATTTTTTGGAATCTAAAAGTAAAAATAAACCTCTAGGCTCTAGCTTTAAACTCATTAACAATGTAACACTATTAATTTTTTTGTAGTATGTTTACTGTTATTAGACATTTTTTATCGATAAAAAGTTTAAAACATTAAAACATCTTAAAAAGTAATTTATTTTTCCGCATTTTATTTTTCCTGAAAATTAACAACACTAATTTTAAAATAATAAACTTTATCTGCTACCACTGCAATATTTTTCGCCGAATGAGAAACATTTTCTGGCAACACCGAAATATATCAAAGTTTGCACCGCCGTTATACGTTCCTCAGCTAGTAGGCGGCTTTTTCGACCGTTATTTTGACGTAGAAAAAAATATAACAGCAGATTTCGTTACCTTAGTTTAAAAATATCGTAACTCGAAATAAATTTAAAGCTAAAGCAATGTTTTTTTTAACTAAGATAACGATTTCATGGAAACACCTATTAAATTTAACGCGTGATATAAAATTTCGTTAAAGCATTGTGTATCACGCGTCTCAAATTAAAATCCCCTTTTTCTACTTACGAAACTTGCAAAATCGCATGAGCGGCTTTGCTCCACTATATTAAGAAGCACGCAACCAAAGAACATATTAAGGTTTTACCGCTTAAGGATATTTTATATTACCAAATGAACTGTCAACCGAGAGGGACGAGGGACTCTGGACTTTCTCCCAGTAAAATTATGTAGACCTTAAATGTCCGCGGCACCTGCGAGAATCTAAGAGACAATTCTGGGATACAAACGGTTTGCGCTGTGGCGGTGTTGCAAGCCGAAAAAAATCTATCACTTTCTCGTCCTATTAGATAGACAGTTCGTGATTTTAGAAATAACTATTATTTAGTGTGGGGTACACAGTTCATTAGAACTTCCATCAGTACGATAATTTAACAATAAGGATGACAATTAGCGAAAATTGACACCGAACTGATTTACAGAGTTATTGCGCATCAATGTTTTGTTCAATACAGATCCCGCTAGTGTCTAAATATGAACAAGGCAAAGTATGTCTAAATATGAACAAGGCAAAATATGTCTAAATATGAACAAGGCAAAATATGTCTAAATATGAACAAGGCAAAATATGTCTAAATATGAACAAGGCAAAATTTGTCTAAATATGAACAAGGCAAAATATGTCTAAATATTAACAAGGCAAAATATGTCTAAATATGAACAAGGCAAATTCTGTCTAAATATGAACAAGGCAAATTTTGTCTAAATATGAACAAGGCAAAATATGTATAAATATGACCAAGGCGACATATCTCAAAATATGAACAATATATTACAACCAATAACGATAATACACTACTCAGTTTGGTTGCGAGTTCATGTGGGAGCTGGGAGAGTGTTAGTGTTAATGAAATTAGCAGTAAAACAATAGGTAGTTTCATACTTATGGTTATTATGTTACTTATGAAACTACTTATGTACCTTCCTTCGCTTCCGTAACAGGGAGCTAGAGACACCCTAGCAACAAGTTATTTCGTTAAGCAATAAACTGGTCAATATGACCAGTGAAACGCCAGATTCCATTTAACTTACTGGTCATGAACCGAAATAATCTGAACTTAAACCGACGCTAACACCTTATTTCTAAGCCATCACTGATGTGGTAGCGATTATGTGTAATATTATTTCTAAAAATAATTAATTTAATGTTTTATTTGAAAGGAGACTAATGGAATTTGCGTCTTGTATTTTTCAAAAATTATTTTAAGTAGATAAGAAAATCAAATTAGTTACAGCCATGCTAAACCTATCAAATCGACAATTGAAAAAAGGAAACTTAGAGTAAATCGATGATATCGTACCTGTAAATTGATTTTTTGCTGCGAAATCTTAATAAAATAAGATATTTTCACAATTACATGTAGCAAAATTATCAGGGACCATTTTTTCCTCGTAAATTTTAAAAATATGTCCCACCTTTTTGAGAAATTATAAAACCAGGCTATCTGAAAAATATTATCCATCGCAGAAAGCTTATATATCGTCGAGAAGATCAATTATTTCGGATAAGGACGAAATTTCAAATTCCAATCGTAACATTTCAGTACCAATCGAAAACACAGACATATTTGTTTTGTTCAGTCTGCAACCATTCGAAAACCGTTAAACGAAAAAAGTAATGGATAAAAACGACGACAAATGCGTTTTCAAAGGCAACATTTTTACGACCTTGACCTTAATAAAAAATCGTCCGAGATTTTGAACGAGAAAATAAACATTCCATCACATAATCCATAACTAAACAGCTCGAGTGAAGTCGAAAACAGGCGTTTCGCATTAAAGCTTCACTTATCTAACGCAGCTAGGAAGTCATCCGCTCGTGACATGGCTGCAGAGCGGAGGAAGATGGGGAGAGAGGGAACGCGCGGAGATGATGATGGAAAATTGGAAAAGCTGCGCGGGAGAAGAATGGAGCTTCGGAGTTTTCAATTAGGGCCCTGACTGGCCCTACTCTCTTATAATAATAAGGTACGCGACTCGCAAATTACTAATGGGCTATTTGCGATTCAAATATCAACGACGAAGCAACAACGTCAACGTGTACTTTAAAAATAATGATTCCCCCAGTATCAAGAAATTAAGAACCAGATCGTAATCAGCCTCTAAAAAAATACTATCGTTATAACGGCTTTGGTTGAATACAGTAATACCTGGAAACTTGAATTATAACTAGAGATAAGGTCACGATTCAAAAGAGCACTTTGACAGCCATCTCTCGAGCCTGTTAACGTATTTGCCGACAACCAATCAATTATTTGAAAGAATGGTACGGTAAAAATGGTAGTAGAAAAAAAGCGAGTTGTCTCACCTATTCTGATTTCCTGGTGTTTGGTGGGTTTGTTGTAGGCAAAGGCGACGGCGAAGAAGAAGAAGAAGACGACGGCGAAACGGAAAGAGATAATTTTGGCGAAATCTCCAGCGGAGGCCAACGGCATGGCTGGAGATTCTGGTTACGTCGCTCCTTCCAGTTCTCTCCCCCTGGCTCGCGACTCCCGGTTCGAAGTCGAACTCTAGTGTTCGGTGTTTTCGCGGTGGAAGTGTTTTTCTTCGGATCGAGACGATGGTGGTGGAAACGCTGGCTGGAGTCCAGAGCGGCAGCTCACCCTCAGCAGCAGCGCCGAACCGCCCGCGGATCGACCTCACCCAATTTCCGGCGCGACGCTTGTTGCGTTGCCACCTAGCTTCCGTTTTCCTCCGACCATCCCGTCTCTTTGGCTCGAAGCCTCCTCCCGCTATACGTTATAGTCGCCCAGCACTGTTTCGCTGGGCTGCCGCCGCCGTGCTGCGTGTGATCGAAAAGTGCGCGCTCGCCGTCGATCGCGGAAAGGACGCGGAAGAAGCTCGGGAGAATGAGCGAAATGATGGGGATGCGCCGCTTGCCGCTGCTATAGAAACCCCTTTCTCTCTTCTCTCTCCTCCTCTCCGCGTGCTGTGCAGTCTGCCGCTGCCGCGATGGATTCTGCTACAGCCGCGCCACCACGATCATACTACGATGGTTCCCCCTATCGATCCGAGGACCACCGCTCTCCCGCCGAAGAAGACCCCGAAAAAATTAGAGGCGCGGGATAAACATTGCGCCAATAAACGAGCACCTACGACGACAAAACAGATTTTGATTTAACCGCCTCGACTGCCATCTCGCGGAACTACTTCTACACCAAAAATGACCTTTTTCGAAGTGTTCGTTAAATTCAATTTAGAAAAATATATATTGATACGTTTATTTTAGAATCAGGTTGACTGTCAAAGTAGAGTAGTCTCAACTCTCAAGTTCGACTCTAACGAAACAGTATCGTTTCATTTTTTGACTCCGCGCGATCGTTTTTGAAGATACGTAATTAAGCCGTACGCGGGGTTGAAAGAAAATTCGGCAAGCGCGTCGCGATTCTCGATCGAATGGAAAGAGCGGCCTCCCACGTCTTGGTCGCACCTAGCAACCGTCCTTGTCTCTGCGGATACCCTAGTTCCTTTGTCGCTGAGTACCGGCGACACCCGGGACTAGTTTACAGAGACACGGACGACTGGCCAAGGCGCGGGGTTGACGACGACGGACGCTGGAGGAAAGGGGCGAGAGAAAGGCCTGTCCTCCGCTTAAAAAGTTAATGTCTCGAGGTTGAGCGGCCAGAAACTGCCCTGACAAACGGTGGCGACCATAATACGAGAATTAATGATAAGTAGATAGAGCTAGCAAACTGTCCCGCTCTATTCGCCTTAATTACCTCGGACTAGAGTTTGTTTACTCTCAGTCTGCGAGTGGTAAATTTAATACGGTAGAGAAGAGGGTTTTAAAGGTACCCCGCATCGTCAGCGGATAACATTCTTCAATGCGCTCAATCCGCTCCACGCAACCTGGTGAAGGCCGGTCTCTGCTCTAACCTCTTAAATTCGCTCTGAGTCTGCCTACTCTCAATTACGAAGAGAAAGGACCGAACGACTCCAGAATTTTACATGTTTTCGACAAACGGCTTTCGGTGAGGGCAGTCAAACTGCCCACGGAGAGTCCTAGATGAAAAATACGTTAAGCCATTCTGCGTTAGCCCATTTAAAACTAATGTTGTTTACGACATTTTAAAGGGAAAATGGTAATGCTTATTATGACTTTGCATAGTGTTTTCCTTTCAAAGTCGCGTAATGACTTTATTTTCTAAACTTAATAATTAAGTTTACTCTCCGTTAAGAAATATTTGTTAATTTCTACGTGGGAATTACGTTGAATTCCTTACAGCGATGTTAAACACAGCGGTTCGGTGAGATATTAATTTTTAAATTATGATACGAGTCTTAACGGAATCGCCCATATCTTAATAAAAGTGTAGTGGGCGTAGAAAAACTACGGAATGGTTTGTAACAAATAATTAATGAACATTTGCTTATTAATTCCTTTCAAATATTTAACATTAAATTTTATGGACAATCTTTCGATTTTAATGTTAGGCTTACAGTTGCAAATGATTCGAGTTAATTATTTTGTATAAATAAAAATAAAATACAGAATGGCTGATTTTTGCCCAAGCATTAGTAATGGGTTCACTTTAAAAATTTTAAAACAATTACAAAATATACGAGGCGTAGCTTCTCGAACGCGCGACACATTTTTCAAAATAGATTAGAAATAGGGTTAAATTTAATTCTAAATGATAGGAATTGGGAAATTTACATTAATATGTCTTGGGGATGAATTTAGAATAAAATAAAAAGTGTTAGCTTTAATAGAGACAAACACACAAAAGTGGCAATAGTCAATCATTTATTGAAAAACAATTTATCATTGGAATTTCCAATTTGGAAATAATGAACAATAAAACAAAAGTAAACCTAACCTTATGGAAAGATAACTTCTAGCGCTTAACATTGAAGCTACGCCATCATTAGTCTATGAAAAATGTCTTGACATGTTCCCTCATGCAAAAACATATTTTTAAAAATTCGGTAGTGACCTTAGTTCCATCATTGGTTTCGAGAACAAAGCCCTGTCACGGTTCCGGGTCACATCAGTCACTGTAGAAGACTATGATCCCAGTTTATGGGTCACAATCACAGTTCGCGACTCAATCGTGTTAATGTATCGACAACACTTACATTGTTAGACAATGGGCATCACTTACGCGTCATTTTTGAACTTTAACGATCTCGCACACTTCTTTCTAAATAAATTGGAACTAGCGCTTTTCAGCTATGTGAATTTTATTGTCTTTATTCAAGTGGTCGAATTACACTGCGTAGGAGGGTGGTGGTAATCCGTTCACGATAGAGTAATTTGAGACCCCGCAAATTTAACGAAAACTATTTTTAATCAACTTTTTTAAAATTGCAAATTATACATGTATTATTTATATTATAATTTTTTTTTGGGGATCCTGTAATTGCAAAATCATCAATTGTATGCTTAGAATGCTTCATTCGGATAGTTTCGATTGCCCCATTGTGGTTCTTTGTTAATTTTTAATGCGTTTAAGTTTTCCTGAGTAATTTGTAGCCATCATACACAAAAACCAACGTAGAATGGATTCTGGGAAAGCAGTTGGTATTTTATTCTGAATTATTATGTTGTACAATTCTTGGAAAACATCTTGGTGGTCAAAATAAATTTTATCTTAATAGTGTTCTTTAACATACACGTGGAATTTTTTAATTCGGTGTTCAATTGGTCGTCCATATCGTCGGGATATATTTCCACCAGTCGCTTGACCCCTTCTTCGAGTTCAGCATCCTAAATACTAAAAAACAAAAATAATTCAGCTATTTTATGGTAATAAGTTGGTTTCAAGAGTATCCATGATAGGAGTAAAACTTTTAATTCGAGTCTTGTCTAGCTAGGAGAAAGTTTATCATCAGCGTCTGGAGTTATACTATCGCCGAAAAACCTTTTTTTTTTCGATATCTTTCTTTTAGTGGTAGTTTTGTAGTCGACATCCGGTAGCTTGTGCTTAGCTTTATCTTCTATTTCATCAAAGCATTTTCTCAAGACCTTCAGAAACGACGAGACCGAAGAGAGTAATTTTGAGCGTGTACTTACCGAAATTTTTGCGTCTTGAATCGCTATACTCGTTTTTCAAAACCGGTCTTATACTCGATCTCTTAATATAAACACGAACATAAATTCGATATCTCCTAATTGATCTAAAATAGCTCCCGCATCTCTCTTCGTATCCCTCATTTCCTCGTTATCATCGTTTATTTTTTGCAGACACGAAATAAAAATGTCATAGCTTTCTAATACGGCTGACTTCGAATGAGCTTCCAATCTTGTTTCGATTTCCTTTTCGCTACTTTCAAATTAGGACCAAATAAAGACGCTAGTTCCTTTCGACGTTTCGTTGATGCAGAAAAGAATACGTAAATATGTTGCAGAATTCCAAAAACATTTAAACTGCATCTAAACACGGATGCTTGTCCAACTAGATTCAATGACTGACCAGCGCGCGGAATATAAGTCACGTATTTATTTACATCACAGATTCATTTCTGCATCACTTTATACTCCCCGGTCATGTTGGATGCTTTGTCGTAGGACTGCCCTCTACATTTACTAAAGTCAATCTGACAAACATTAGTGACGTACTTGGCTGGCCATAATTTTACCACTATGACCATCTAGCTTCTGAAACGTTAGAAACCGCTCAGTAGGATGTGGCGAAATTGGCGGCAAGTAGCTAAGAATAACGGTCAACTGATCTTCGTGTGAAAGATCATCAGAAATACTTAAGTAACCCCTTCTTTCAAATCGTCCAATATTGATTGCCTCACTTTATTCGCCATTAGTGTAATTAATTCATCAGATATCGTTTTCGATAAATACGATGGACTTCCTGTTCCACGAGACTTGACATAAAAGGGTCAAACTTTGCAATAACTTAAAATGATGCAAGTAAATGTACGGAACCCAATTTTTCCTCATCTGCTCTAAAAGCTAATCCGCGTTCTGCCAAAAAAAGGCCACAATACGTACACTTCTTCAGTATCTTTGCTCAATTTTAGTTTCTTCCACCAAAGCACAATTTATAGTTGAGCCACGCTTTCTTGTTACACACGTCAGTAACGCCATTCTATCATCTTCCAATTTTTCAAGTCCTTGATTAAATTTTTGGTTTCGCCAGTCGTTTAACCCATTTGTGAATGCAGTCACTGACGCTGAAAACAGTTAACATACAAAAAAGAACACATACCCAGTAGCTGGGGAATAAACTAGTCATTATGTTTTATATTTTTCTCCATTAACTTTGATAGACTGAAAGATACTTATGGTGCCGAACCTTGATTGGTCTTTATATGTTCGTTTAGAATTAGTAAAATAAACTTTGAAATCGACAATTTTGAACCACGCCGTTTATTACTAATATAATATACAATATAATATAATAAATTAGAGGAAAAAAAATAAATTATAATTAAATAAAAAAAAGAATAATAAAATAACATTATACTATAATATCATAAAATAAAGTAAAATAAAATTATAATATAATAAAATAAAATATATTATATGATATAAAAAATATATAAAAATTAAATAGAAGAGATCAGTGGCGTAATGAAAATGTCGTTACGGGGTGGTGGACAGGCTATTATAGGTACAATTTCAAAACGTGGTTGGAAGAGAAGGTAAAACCTGGGAGGACGGGTAAAACTATATTATAGTAAAGCTATACCCACTGAAACACGCTTGTCTACTCCACTGGTATTGATTTTTAAACTTATTACCGCGGA
Source organism: Leiobunum rupestre (assembly GCF_980474605.1). Classification (NCBI taxonomy): domain Eukaryota; kingdom Metazoa; phylum Arthropoda; class Arachnida; order Opiliones; family Sclerosomatidae; genus Leiobunum; species Leiobunum rupestre. The sequence goes on from NC_143391.1 coordinate 21,116,013, forward strand.
AAACTCAAGATATGGAAATTGAATCAGCACTTTATAATACGAAATGGATATCAACAATACCATTTGTTAACTTTACGGTTGAACCGATGCGCACGCAATCTCACAGTTTCGTGTTTTGGTGTCAGCACTTCTGCCGAATGTGCGACAAAGAAAAATATCACCGATAGCGGTGTCAATTTGTTTGACGCAGATGTGGAGAACATTTAAAATCAAAATTAAAATTTGATGGCAGCGTCAACTTCCACTTTTTATTTTAAGAGTGCGCGACAGGCTTAAGACCCTAAGCTGCAGCTTACTTAGCGTGTTCGGTAAACCGGCACTGCATAACACGCGAACCAACAGCTCCTTACATACCTCTACAAGTTTTTATGGAAAAGGAAAATCGAACCACTCTGGGTAAAAAGCCCCTAATTGAACCCGTGGGGAGAGAACTTCAAACTACGCAGAAGGAGCTGTTTCCGAGTTCTCACTCAGTGCCACAAACCGGGATCAAACTGACTAATCTTGCTGCGAAGTCAAGTTTCTAACCACTCCGCCACACCACCTTATAAAGTGTCGCTCTGGAAAGCTTCGATCCCGAACAGAATGTCGACGAGTTACGGCCTGCTCGAGAAAACCAAAGGGTGCTGGGGCCAAGCCCATGATGTTTTAGGTCGCGACGCTCAGCCGTTTATCCCACATCGAGGGAAATTTCCCTCGATCTAGCATCACTAGCGAACGAAAATAAGGAAAGAAAATTAGATCGAAAATTCACGAAATCTAGTGAAATTTGAGGTGTGGATTAAACTCTTAAAAATTCACAATATCTGACAAAATTTATTAAATTAAAAAAAAACAATAAAATTATCCACTGATACTATTAGCTTGTTTTAGTGTTTTATTTAAGGCTTCGTTAAAGATTGAAACTGAAAAATCAAACGCTATTATCGATTAATTATGGGTATATATTGAGAATATAGATGGCGCTTTATTTTTTATACCTACGCCATCTACATTTTTCCCTGGGACCTACAGGGAAAAATATTTTAAAAACAGTAAAAACCACTCTTCCCTAGGGTTCATTGTGTAATTTTTTATGTAAATATGAATGTCTCTCGGGTATTTAAACCTAGGAAATTTTGATCCGAAAAGTGATATTTTCACGCCGTGAAAAGGAAATTCTATTTTTGCGATCTGGCATCACTGACGTTGGTGCACCTTTAATTACACTTTATAAAGGGGTAGCTCTTTTATTTATTAAGAAGAGTGCCATGACAAGGAAAGCCAACGTTTTAAATCAAACTCGTTGTTGTACTCCGTCATGGTGTTTCGTAATCTGTGCATAAAGTCGCAACTGCCCGGTAGTCGCCGCTTTCCGTGAGTGTCGCGTCCTGACGTCGCCAAAGGGTTACGTCTCTGAAACCATTGATGGATATACGTTTGGTTCCGCATACACAATTCTGATTTTAAAGGGAGTATATCCTTAGCTGGGAAGGGGCGCTACAGACTATAACTTTTAAGTGGAGAACTAGCTAGAATGTGTTTAAAAACTGCTTTCGTAAATATTTTCTTTAAATCTTTAAGATTGAAATTAGGTCATATTACAGTTAGGTTTAAACGCGTTTCATATTTTTTATTTTGTAAGTTTAAATGTTAAAACACCATTTAATAAATTTATTGGCCGTAGCTAGTGCTCGGAATTGTTTATTCATTATCCACAAATTTTCCGATTTATTTAAAAAACGTTGGTAAAAAGAATATCATTTTAACTTATTTAATTATGTTTTTTACGAAACCAAGCATTTATTTGAATAAAAGTGGCATTTATTTATATAATTGTTTGTTTTATTCACTTTCGATTATTTGAACATTTTACAATTTTTATTCAACTATTGGTTATTTAAATAAATATTACTTAAATATCGCCGAGCTTATTTTATTCATGGATAAAAATTAATCGAAATCCGAGCACTAGCCGTAGCCAATTCTGCGGGAATGCTGATATACTTTTATTTTCTTCGTAGTAAGCCAAATTCACCCCTATAATTATTATAATTTCTATATTTTTATGCAGATATGTCTAAAGACACGTTTAAATTTACTTGGAATTAGTTTATTTATTTATTTATTTATTTATTTATTTATTTATTTATTTATTTATTTATTTATTTATTTATTTATTTATTTATTTATTTATTTATTTATTTATTTATTTATTTATTTATTTATTTATTTATTTATTTATTTATTTATTTATTTATTTATTTATTTATTTATTTATTTATTTATTTATTTATTTATTTATTTATTTATTTATTTATTTATTTATTTATTTATTTATTTATTTATTTATTTATTTATTTATTTATTTATTTATTTATTTATTTATTTATTTAATGAACAAAGACTAGGAAGCTACCGTAGGCTTATGTGTAGCCTGATAGAAGAAGTACATGAGTATTCAAAAACCTTATAAAAAATTTTAGATATCAAATAAGAAATATTAAATATTAATTAAAGCATTTCTCACGGGGAAGACACTCGGCTACGATCATGGGCTCCCTCCGTGTAGGCGTAGAATATTTTTCAGGGAATCATTAAACTTGACGTTATAGTTGCGACTTCATATTCTCTATTAGCCCGAATAAATTATCGGTTTTGGTTTTACGTATGGCTTCATTTCAATATTTGAAAAGTTAATTTATTTCATTAAAACTGAGGTTATAGTTGCGATTTCATATTATCTATTAGCCCGAATACATTATCGGTTCGCTTTTACGTATGGCTTCATTTCGATGTTCGAAAGGTTAATTTATTTTATTCATATTGCATATCACGCGCGACTAAATCAATCTCGAGTTTCAAATATAATCGAATACAAATAAAAGTCTAATATTGATACGATACCTCCAGGACGTACACTCGAGAAACTTCCAATGGAAATGTATGTTCAGCCAGAGCTAGAAAACGCGAACGTGGGAACTTTTAGGAGTTTAGATTGTACAGAATAAAGCTACGACTACACGCGTACAAATTTCCCCGTTCACGTTTTCAAGGTTTGGCTTAACCCGTTCAGGAACGTTATTTGCGCGAAATTTTGTTGGTAGTATTCGATGATCTACGTTTCGTGAGGAAGCCCAAATTTTAATATTTGACCAGAAACCCGATTGATGTCACATATGTATGCGTAGTAAAGACTGATGGGCAAATAAAAGTCGTGGTTAGGCCCAATTTGGTACACTGAACAATGGAAAGCCACCAATGGTCAAAATATTACAAGTAAATGGACTTAATTTGAAAAATTGCGGTACTTCGGCATATCCCTTCGAGACGAAGAATTTAGCTTCTTAAAACGGTCTAACTTAACCCATGAAATATATCCGGTCAGAATAAATGAAATTTCGAGTCCGCGAAAGCACCTTTTATTTTACATTTTACTTTGGAGAAGTTAACCTAATATTCCAAGTAGATGGGAAATGTTCTGAAGTAACAAACTTATTGTTTGAATATTTTTACATTCTGATTTCCGCGTCTAAGAAAAGGTCGCTTTCGTCTAGAAAATGTAATTTCAACAGAATTTTATCTAAAGGCATACGAAAATGATATAGCTATGATCCGCTGGTATGAAACTCTTCTACTGGCATTCACCAGACAGCGCTCGGTGTAAAAAACGTAAAACAAAATTTAATTTTAAAATTTGTTGATAATTTGTATATACTATTTGTAACGCGCGAGTTCTTCATCTCTCCCCGTTTGAAAAGGAAATGAAAATCCTTCGTTCATTCATTCCGCAAATGGGACACCTTTACGGGCGATATGACCTACTTTTCACCAAACCCCTCTCGCACCCTTTTGTTTAACTTGGAAAGTGTCGCCATTCAATATTAAATAGCGAACATATAAGTCATTCTAAATCAAATGTTTGTTTTACGTAAAAACTACGAAAAAGCTCTTATTTGCCAACAACCATTTGTAATATCCTCGACAGCTAACTCACTACGCGTGACAAAACTATGAAATATAAACAAATTTGATAGGTACGAGGCAAAACACGCACTTCGGAAACTCGACCGTATTTTTTAAGCAGTATCTAAAAATACCTCTCATTGCTCGAAATCGAGGGCCTGATTTATAATGCAAAGAGGAAACTTTCAGCGAATGGGTAAGTAGGAAAGAAGATTAAAAAAAACGTGTTAGCATTATTGAATTAGAGCCTTTCCGAATTGAACACTGGCTGGGTACTTCGGGAATAGCCAAAAGAACGAACGTCCGTTTCAAACGTGACACTTCGACGAGCATTTAAATCGAACAAGCACTGAAAGCGGGAACAGTCGTTTTTATTCAATCGCGCCGTTTCGCGACTAGAAGGCCTTTCGATACCCCTCAACCTAGCGGGAAATTAAAGATCTCTCACCTCCGCGGAGGGTCAATGTTTGATTGCGTCGAGAAGGCTTGAGCCTGTCTCAATCAGCACTCTCCTACGTTTTAATTAACAATCGTCTACGCCGGACTTTCGTTTCATTCCCACGTATGGGTGTCGTACAGCGCCGTTTGGAAAAGAACAGCGTGGATAGCACTCAACATTTGCCGAGTATCACTCGAAAAGGAAACCCTTAATACCAAAGACCGGACTCAAAGTAAAATTTATCCAGTAGAAGCGACTAAACGTAGCAACGGTTCCCAATTTCAATAGCTGTGGATGACGTCATCTTGTTTGTTTTTGAAAATCGCTCATTGATAGCTAGGACTTCGTTTTCGTGCTGTTTAGGTTAAATTAGGTTACTTTGTGAATTCCAAGGTCTTTGGTTGGAAAATTACACTGAAAATAGCGAATTTTGGAATTTTTGACTTATGTCCCCAAAACAAGTGCACTGTCTCGTTTTAACGAATCAAGAAAAATTTTATTTAACATGAACCAAGTCTTTCGGCCATTTTCTCGTCATTTTTGACAAATTTTCGTCAAGAGTTCCTCGAAAACTAACAAAAACGAGGTCCTCCGTTCCGAACTTCCGATAGAGCGAACAGTGTCAGAGTCCCGGGGGCTAACTAAGAATTAGACGGGTATAATTTTATGTAAATTTTTGCAGACAGTTTGGCTCGGTGTCGCCGCCGAAAGAGGAACGGAATGCATTAAGAGACGTTGCCTTAATTACAGGCACGAACGTGGCGTCCACTTCGCCGAACGGTATGTCGCGCTATTCGAGACTTTTGGCCTGCGGGACACTTAGCTTAGCATGTAAGGTAGGCGGGAGCGCCTCTTTAGCCAAACCCCGCCGCTTAAATCTTAAATTTTCACTAATGAATGAAGCGAGCCCATTTTAACACGCTAAACGGGAAAACCCCAATTAAGAGCCGCGGAGACGGATAAAGACAAAAGCGAGTTGTCTTTAAACATTCAAAAGGGAAACTACTTTGCCAACAAAACCCAAATAAATTCGATATCAGGCTATAGCTCGGGCAATCTAGAATGAACGTCCATTCGGAGATCTATATAACGAATCGATTCCGTAAGGTCAAGCCTCGGACTCGGCGTGGAGAGACGCCGCTAGTCGAGCGAGCTAAATCAGTCCTCGAATGGGTGTATGTCCCGTCTGGCTGATCGCTTTAATGCAGTTTCATAGCCCCTTTAAGCGACAAAACGTTGCAACGAGACGGATTTCTCAGTAATTAACGAGGAGAGTTGTCTACTTAGCTACCATTATCGCGAATAAATTAATGGAGCCGACTGAAGGTTCTCTTAAACGTAAACTGACAATGATAAATTGCCCAATGTTCAAAACTATAGTTACACGCTAAACGGCGCTAGTATCGGCCAATACCGGTTAAACGGCCAACTCGAAATAGCAACGGAAACCGGGAGAGGCACGTGTCAAACTGAGAATCACGGTTCGGGAAACAAGCGACCATCGAAACCTCCTCCCTATCAATCAGCACTCCTAAAAAAGAAAGTCGCTATTATTAGTTTTTTATTTGTGCGAAAGCGATAGTACAGTTTGTAAAACATATTGTAATGCACAATTTCCCTCCTAGCTAAGCTGAGCTTGTATTTAGGAGGGTAATGTTTCATAGATAACTAATTTAACATTAACAAATTAAATAATACATTAGACTTCTCTGTACACTGAGGGTTTATCAGGTTATTACATAGAAAAAAATATAATCTACGTCTAAAAAGTACATGTATACAATATTAAGTTCTATCTTAACACAAATAGTTCCATTAAGTATTTTAGAGCGTGATTACATTTAACCAAATATAGTTCTTTAATTTATTTTTTAATGAATTTGAATTTGGTGACTTTTAAATTTTTGGCTCATTAATGAAAGTATTGAGAAATTTAGGACCCAAATATATTAAACTCCTTCGTACTAGGGCGAAATTTGCTATAGGCAAACGTATATTGTGATTAGCAATAAAGCGAGTGTGGTACACTTCAATATTACAATTTAGGTTATTTTTTGTATATATTTTACATTAGGGTTACGGACATAATATAGAGTTGTGCAATATTAAATACATAAAATTCTTTGTATAGTTTGAGAGTAGAATAGTACCAAGGCTTTTTGAGACATGTTCAAATTATTCGATTTTGTAAGTTAAAGAGGCGTTGTAAATTAGACGAAGTAGCACTTCCCCAACAAATAATACATTTCACAATATTCCAACCAAATAAATATACGAAATTAAAAGCTTATCTTTATCATAAATTAAAGTCGGATACACTATTTAATTAAAGAGTAAGTTGCAAATAGATTTTCGGAATAGAAAATAAACTACTTTATATTTTCCTTGTTCATTTAATCATTGGCTTTCCGAAAATGTAACTCACTGGATAAAATACCGTCGTTTAGTGCAATTAATATTAAAATTAAATTTACGTGCAGCGCCCCGCTGTGGCTTTTATTTTGAACGATCATTTTATCGTGCCTAGTTTTTGACGTCATTGACTACGGTTTTTTCAAAAAAAATTCCACTGCATCTGGTAGATTATATTGTTCCCTCTATCCTACCAAGATCCTTCGTAGATATGGCGATATCAATTTAGCGGGTGCTCTAATGCGCCCGTGTTTTTAAAACCACGTAAACTAAGCACCAGCGTAAAGATTCAGTAGTAGTTAACTATTTGTAATTAACTACGAAACGGAAAGCAACGAAACTTTATAATTGGATATTTTAAACGTAAGCCCTTCGTTATAACAAAATTAAGGCGGTTACGAATAATTTTCAACTTACTTTTAAAGATTCGAATTTAAATGACGTGACCTTCAAAAGCTAACAGGGTTAAAAGTTTACTTATCCGTTTCGATTTCGGTCATCCTCGGATATATCTAAAGTTCCGGAGGAATCAAGCTAGGAAATAAAGGAATATCCAAATATTCCAATAATTCCTGAAACTGTCAGAAATTAAAAACGTAGGAAGAGTCTTTTGAACCATTACTCGCTGGTATACGGGATATAAAATGGGGAAGATGATTCAATTTTCATGATACGTTTAATACGGCAAGCGATTTAGCGTCGGCATCGAGCTCGATCAAAACTTTATAGTTTCGAAGAAAAAAGATAGACGCTAAAGGGATATCCGCGCCAGCTTGAATAAATTACGAATCTTTCCCCGGAAACTCTTTTAAGAAAAGGTTTACCAAAAATCTCCGAAAGAGGCTTCTTTATTAAATTTAAATCGCGAGTAAAAATTCCGCGCCCGAAAAAATCGAACTGTCACGTCGTAAATTCTGGCTAATGCATTTTATTGATAATTTTGACGCATTTCTAATAATACTTGGTAGAAGATAATGGTCGAATATGTTTGGGAACGTTTACACACCCGCTCGAATTCCGTCGTAAGCGAAAAGTAAAAGCCAACGTTTAGACTGACAGGATATGAAAAATAGCGTCAGTTAGTCTAATACGTCAGTTTAGTCGGTATGTCTGCCTTCGCGGCCACGCTTTATCCGGTGGTAAATTAATTAAAATTTCCCTGACAGCATTGGGGTTTTTCGCCCTCTAACTTTTCTTCCGCCATAGGTGACGGGACGGCTAATTTTTCATTAAGGCTTCCGGACGTTCCATTTTTTTAGACGCGAAGCGACGGAAGCCTAAACCGAGAGTAAAGTCTGTTCTCAAAGGAGCTCTACAGTTTTTGGTCACGCTGAAAAAAGGCCGTGCATTTGAAAAAAAAAAAAAATTGTTACGTCTTTCCCAACAAGCCGAGTCCGGAACGTACATCAAAATTAGCCGGTACGCTTGTCACCCAAAAAAAAACGGTGAAGAAAAAGAGTCATCGGACGACACCGGGAAAGGTTTCCCGTCAATTAATTCAATGCCTCATTCATTCCGCGTACTACGGGAAAAGAAATTAACAAAAGGAAGGGCGTTACGGAGGTCATCTAAAACGCACCGGGAGCTCCTTATCTTTCTTAGTGACAATCTTCGTTAAGCGCGTCGAATTAATTAAGCTTGAAATTCGGGACGAAACTTTGTCTACGCTCACGGTTAATTTAACTCGGAAAATAAGAATATATATTTTCGACTCTCCAAAGATTAATTATAGCGTTTATAGATACTCTCTCTCTCTGGCCCCCTCCCGACTAACGACTTTATTTAACGTCTTTGCCTCCGAAAAGATCCTCCGATGTTGGGGCCGGGCCGCCTTTATCTTATTCGAGGAAAGGATCGGTTCGCTGGATCTGTCACTTTGGTTCCCAAGATAATTCGGACCGACTAACACGGAGCCGTATAATAAGAGTCCGAAAACGAAACGTATTTTTGGAGGGGTATTCCCCGGCTTCGTCGACCATTCGTCTCTTCTCCTTCTTCTCCGTTTGTTTGCGCCGTTGCCCCCGCGCGATTGCTTTACAGTCTTACCAGTCATCCTAATTAAGCGTGGGTTATTTTTTCGCCCGTCTCTTTTAGGTCAAAAATAAATTAGCGCGAGCTAGGGTATAAAAGGCTAGCCGAGAGGAAGAAAAATCAACAAAAGAGAAAGAATATAGAACGTATGAGAATGACTACGCCAGAAAGAGCCCAAATTTAGCGAAGGCGGGAAAACAAACAAAACACGGTCCGTAATTATAGTTGATCCGAGGCCTAGACGCCGAAGCTGCCCACAATCCGCGTCGCCCGTCACAGCCAGCTAACCTGACTGCTTGATCAACTACGGAAAGGATAAAGTGAAACCAGAAAGACGGTATTACAGATGGGATTTGCTCGCTATTCCGGGGCATCGGTCTTATCCTTACGGTCTCTTAGCGTAAATAAAACTACGCTAAAGTAACTATATATATATACAGGGTGTTTCAAAAGTTTAAGGAGTTGTAGGGGGTGAGTTTAGAAGTATGCCTGTTTTTTCACATTTTCCTACGATGAGTTAAAAGAGCTCTAGAGAGCTTCAAAGTGTGGCGTACTAGCCCCTGGAAGTAGGCTGCAACAAGTGCGAAACCAAGCAGCAGGGACTTTAAATACTGTTTAAGTTTACTTTTTTACGGTGGTTACCTCGATTTGTTTACATAGTTCTTTTTTACCTATCGCAAGAACCCAAACCTTAATGTTCGCGTTTCCCTGTTGCTTTGTTTTGCGCCGGTTGTAGCCTACTTCCAGGGGCTAGTAGACCACACTTTGAAGCTCTCTGGCGCTCTTTTCACTCATCGTAGGAAAATGGGAAAAAAACAGGCATAGTGCTCAACTCACCCTCTACAACACCTCAAAATTTGTGTATAACCTTTTGAAACACCCTGTATATATAATATCTTCGTTCTTCCAAATAATCACTTAGAGACAAACAACTTACCTCATTCTCGGAACTTGGGCCAGAAATTACGGTCAGTACTTGAAGCTTAAGATTCAATGTTAGGCGCGTATTGCTTTGGAGAAGAACAGTCTGGATTCGCGTCTTTTTTAGCGCTTCCCAATAATAGTCATCTCCCTTCCCAATCCCGCCATTTTTCGGCCACCACTCCCTCCTCACAGATACGTCCCTTCTTACGTAATGAGTTGCTTATGTGGGACAGCAATCGTGCCGGGGTATGTCAATAAAATATCGACGCTATCTCCGCCGACGACACGTTACAGCTGTCATCCGTTCTCGCCTTCTTCGGCTCTTACTCCACTCCACTCCACTCTAGCGTAGCCCCAACACGCGCTCACTCTTTCTCCGTGTCTCCGAGAACTATCTTCGTCCATTTGCCGTAGTTTATACGATGTCCTCTCGCTACGGGACACACTCAATAGCTCCCCACTGACCTCTTCCGCGAGACTTCGATACTGGCCACTCTATTTCGACCATATACTTCTATTCTTTGCGAAACGCGCGATTCCACTACGAACACGCCGGAGGATAGATCGAAACGACTCGGATGCGGTGGAATATGGTTTTTCGAGAGCCAAAAAGATTCTCTATAAATTACGACGACACTAAGAAAACAATTCGGTAAAAAGCCTCGACGAGAAAAAGAATAAAAATGAGTTTAGAACCTCAAAATGAAAAGTAACAAAAAAAAATATCGGTGCCTCTTCTCCCGCGTTGAAAGTGCATGGTGGTTCGCTTGATTTATATCAATCGGTTATAGTTTGTCTCTAATGTGACTTAGTACGAATAAAAAAAGATTATCGATATTTGAAATGTTTGGCCCTTAGTCAACTATTACCCAGACCATACGTTTTTTTTTTTAATTTTGCCGAAGAAATTTATTTTTGGAAAAACACGGAAAGACGGTCGACGGTATGTACCGAGACGAACAGAACCAGTCGTTAAATCTCCATTTGTCGCGGCACGTTCTAACAAAAAAGAAGCTAAAATATATAAACAAAAAGTCGAGTAGACATAAACAATAGAAAATACGGTTTGAGAAGAAAACCAACCCCCGTTTTTTTAAATGACGGAAGCGTTATAAAAACTGTAACGGAAGCCGTAGACGTCGAGAGAGCGAGATCTTTCTATACATTTCGAACCGAGGACCTCCACATTTTTAAAAGAAAATAAAAAAAAATGGTTTCCGAGCCTCCTTTCTTACATTAAAAAGAGATTTGGGAAATGCGCGGAGAGTCACAATTTCCCTTCGAATTTATTAACGACAAGATGAGCGGAAAATTACAAAGAGAGAGGCCACCCGGAGAAAGGTTGCGTAATTATGACGCGCAACATTTAAGTCACATTATCTTAGATTGTTTCTAAGGACGCAAATCCATTACGCTTACATTTATTCATTTTGGAATTGTTAAAATTATCTTTTAAAAAAAAATGCGGAAAAATTCTATTACGAATAATAGAAAGTCCAAATGGTTTATCGTTACCTATAGGATAATTTCCAAAATGTTGAATATAAATTCTTTAAAATTATCTCGAGCTCTTACGAAAATCTCCCCACGCGTAACTTTGAATAAATACATAAACATAAGAATGCTAATATCCAAAACTAATATTATTAATTTCAAAAGCTTTAAGAAGATATAGGAGTAATTTTTCATATAGAACATGGACAAATTATAATGTTTTTTTTTGTCTAATATCGCGGGAGTCTGGGGGGTTAAAATATTCATAGATCCCTAATTTAGAGATAATTAACAAGCCGAAAACATCTCGGCGTAGTTGGTTTTTCCACGCCATCTATCGTTTTAATTAGTTTCCCTCGTTGGTTCCACCTACAACCGTTAGAGGGAGTGGTAGCGTATCGAGGACGTGGATAGACGCGGTACACGTAGCTCGCTGCGGCTTGCTCGGAGAGATAGGGAATAAACCTCTCGTTTAGCGCGCATAGAATTCCCTTTAATTAACGAAAATATTTTTGAGGGGAAAAGTCGAGTAATGAGGCCATAAAAGCGAACCCGGGGTGCACACCGATCACTCGTTCCAAATTACCCCTTCCCTGGCCACTCACTATCTCGAAAAATATCGTCATCCCCGCTCGCTCGCTTCGGGATCTCAGCCATATTTCTTCTCATTTACTTGGCCAGTGGGATTAGCCGTGTTTGAAACCCCGCTCTCGCTCCACCCGAAGCTTCTAATTAACCGGCTTAGACAATTCAATCGGCACAGAGCGTAAATACCTATTACGTGTCGATGACGGGTGCTCTTAAAAGGAGCGAAACTTTGGCCAAAAATAAAGACCTAAAGATCCTTCAAACGCCAAGATCAAATGACTGCCGGGAAGGTATCACCCGTTACGCAACGTCACGTTCTGACCGCGCTTCGACAGCTATAAAAATCGACCGAGATTCGTCCAGGGCCCTGAAAGAAAGACCCGGCTCCTTTCCGATTCATTTACTTTCATTAAGACTACAGTTTCGAGGAAGGTGACGCTGGCTGAGCGCGAGACAAGCGACCAGTTTTTGAAATCCTAGGAAGATTCTCCTAAAGCGGGCTCTCTTTCAACGTTGTCTCCCTTACAGGTATATATATTTATAAATATACGCGGAGATATAAAATGGTCTCTCATCTAAGTACTACGAAGAAGGAAGAAGGAGAGAAGCGGGGAGGATGGAGATGGGTCCGTTTCTTAACGGCAGCACCTTTCCCTTTGGCGGCCAGCGAATATTTTTAGTTTATTTCCTTCCGCGTGGAAGGCGGCAGATATAGACTTCGGAGGCCTCCACTTATTTCTCTTTCTCCGGGGCCTAGCGCGCTCTGGAGAGAGACGGGGGAATTAGAGAAGAGGATGCTGTTGCTATGGTTACCAGCTAAAAGGATCGATTTTCCTCCAGCCCCCGCCCCCCACCCCCCTTTTAATACCGCGCGCGCGCTCGCTCGCCTTTTGTAGTATCACCAAAAAATTTCATCTCGTTTTTGCCCCCTCTTTTGTACATTTTTCTACAGTAGTATCTAGCCACGGAGGGGGGGTAAATTTCGGGACGTATTACTAGTAAATCCCGCTCCTTTTCTAAAGAAAACTCGACCAGCTTTCAAAGGAAACACAGTCAAAAATACGGTTGGAGGATCATCGAAACATAGCCCTGGCTATTCTCTTCCCTACGTCATTGTTATTCTCTAAGAGTGTTTAATGTTAAATCGTTTAATGTATTATACAAAGCCTCCTAAAAATATCATTTGATTTAGTTGAATAGAGTGCTTTCAATTCGAAACTCACGACGTCACCAATGTAATTTGCCTATTGATAAAAAACGGTAACTGTCATGGCGGCCACTATTAACACTACAGCTGTGACGTTGTAAGTTTACAAAATCGTATCAGACTAAAGCACTCTATAATATACTTATGAAAAACGCTTACCTACAATTCTACAGAAATCCGCACTTTACGAGACATTGCAGGACGAATTATCGCTATATTTAATTTTCTTAGAAGTAAATTTAAGGGTATTTTCGGATTAACGAATATAAATATATTAATTAATCTAGATTTTCTGTAGTTTTGGAAAAATAGTGTACGAAAAAGATAAGATTTTTAAACGTCCATTTTATTTAAATTTAACGCGAAACCTAAATAAGCAACCTCAAATCTGACTTAAACGTGAAGTTTTATATCCAAAGATTAAAGCGTGTTTTAATCCAACAACTTGGTTAAATCGTTTTAAACTAATTTTTCAAATTCATTAATAGATGAAAAAGCTCCTGTGATGTATTAAAAAAATATAGTTGATGATTTTGAAACATTTCACCGCAATGTACTCGAAGAGCGATTGAAACTCGGACCGATTATACCTCAAATTTCCATTGAACCCCGATTGTTGATTTTGTTACAATTGCATTCACGACCTCTTTCATCACGTTGCGGAGGTGATCAATCATACGGGATTTTTGGTTTTTGTTTTGAAGTGGAGAGGATTAATTTTGTTTATTTTTTAAAAGTCAAAAGAACATTCTTTTCACGAGATTTCACCCTAAATCGGGTATCCTCCAACCCGGGACTTCGAGTTTCGCTAGAGAGAGCCATTGAAATAATATTTTATACTTAACGCGTCCTTCATAATCAAACCTGAAGTCGAGGGAATGGGTAATATATTGTCGAATTAACTAGACGCTTTGAAGTTTCCAGCAATCCGAAGTGTGGAGGTGGGCTGGAGGGAGACGATTTCGTGGGCCATTATCAGCAGGCTCCAGACGACACTGCTCTTGAAAGGTATTCTTTGATAAAAGAAAATAAAGCAGGAATAATTAGTTGGTGGCGAAATTTATTTATCGGTCGCTTTTCGTCGTTCGGCAAACTGATCGACCGGGAAGCGGATAGTTACGACCTAATTACCCTTTTCAGATATATTTTTACGGCTTTCTGTCTGCCATTTCCATAATACATCGCTTTAACTAGCCAATAATTTAAGAGATATGGATTTTGAGATATATTTCCCGAATAAAAATGGCATTTCCTATCTTTGGTTTATTTTTGGTGGATGATTACGGGTCAATTCCTAAAAGCCTTTGGTTCTTGAGATAGTCGATAAGTTCGGGTCGGAATATTTCGCTCTCGTGGGCGAACTGATGCCGACTTAATGATTTTCGAATAAAACGACTCTCCAAAATTTGATTAACAAAATTTTAGCTTTCGCGTACTTCGCGAGTCTTTCAACAATTTCATATACGAGAAGTAACCAAAGTTTTTACCGGGTTTAGACTTCTCGGAGCAACTTTTATTTTTCTCCGATAGAAGCTGGGAAGCTTTTAGGTTTATTGGAAAAATATCGTCGACGCTCGACTTATAGAGGGTGCTGTTGCAGTGACTAGCCCGTCCTATTACCCCTATCAATCATCCAACCTTAAACTGCAATAATACTGATAAGGGCCCCTCAAAATACGAGAAGCGACTCGGCCGTGGAACAATACAGGTTTGTGTTTTTTAATCCAATTTATTTTTACGCTCTGGAAAGAAGAACACCCGATATCGGTGGATGCGGCTGCCCCGAAGCGTCACCTTTCGACGGATAAGAAGCTTTCAGTTTCGTGAATCTATTTGAAAATATACTTTACCCCACCCGTACTTCGGTTGACATTGTCGGCTGAGTATCGAAGAGGTATTTCTCCAGAAACACATTTTCGATCGAGATAGAATACGCGTTACGCGGGGAATCTCAAAATAAAAGCCTGAAGCGCTAACGCTCCCGCGGAGACAGATAATACGAGCCCGCTCCGTTTCCATCGCCAGCGATCACGATATACAATACGCGGATGAATATGCCTATGGTCCCGCTATCGGCCGGCAGGGCGATGAAGCTCAATTGTAGAATTACTAGGCAAGCGTAAAAGACAGAGACAGAAAGAGAGATTGAATGGGAGACACGATTTTCCACGATTGATTCTTTAAACTAGCTCTTTTAAAGCGACTCGTTCGAAAGGTAGCGCGTAGCTGATGGAGCTGAAAACCAGTCAGTTGATATCGGGTAGCACTCGTTCGCTGATGGCTTCGGGCCAAAGCAAACGGGAGATGGTTTAATATACCGTCACAATTTAACTAATTTCGATAAAACACCGTAATTTCCACTCGAATACAAAGATAAACTGGAGTTCTAATTATATGGTTTTATCCCGATAGACAAGTTCCCATCTACACGTTTTCGAAGGGTGGCTTAATCCGTGTAATATATTGCAGTTTTAGAAATGTTAGGAATCGCGATGTTTTCGCCGTAAAATAAGGAGTGGAAATAAGAAAAAATCCACTCGAATGAAAGCGCGTAAAGAAATAGTGGAATGGTGTATTTCTAATGGAAAAACATTCCCGCTCTTGCACCGTCGAAAGGAAATGGGAAGATCGCGAGCGGAAAACTTTGTATTCGCGAATCAGCGGGAAAAAGGGAGAAATACGGAAGAGCTAGTTGGATGCAAATGGGCGACATTGTAAGGCACTTTGGTCTAGTAACGTCTTTAAGGCTCCCTAACGAGGTTTTTGTTCGTCGTTGTCTGTCCCGATAAAAGGCCCGGCTCACGTAGCAGTCTTCTTACGCCATTTGCCCTTTCTTTCCCAAAAACATACACGAGTTCCGAGAAAGGATAAATATAATAGACACACCGCGCGAGGGCATGAATAAATTGATTGAAAATTGAAAGGCGCCGCCTACCGACGGGATATGGAGAAAACCCTTAGTCCGAAACACGTACGCGTAGTTTTCTTTAAGTAAAGACTTATATATTCCCAGCTTCGGCGCTGGCGAAAAATGAAGGGGAAGATTTGCATTTCATTTGTGGGATACGGAAATCAAAGCTCCGTAGATTTGACGAGTCGGGGCTTAAAGCGTAAAGTCGCCTCTATATCCGACCAAGATACCCGGATGGGTAAAGACTGCCTTCTAAATCAAAATCCGGCAAAGTTCTAACCGCGAAGAATTGGTTTACCCTTACTTTACCGTAGGAAGGTAAGCGGGTACGAAGCTGGCTTCGAAAATCATAGAGGGGAAAAAGTCGCGGTAGTTTAAGGAATTCCATCAGGAATTTGGGCGTACGGAAGAAAATTTTCGGGACGCGAACAAACTTATCTCGGGCGTCTTTCCGGCGGGCTTCGAGAAAATGCGTCGCCGTTTCGGGAAAATAGTGACGTTCAGCGAAAGAAGATGACGCGTCACTCGCGTTTAAGAAACCGGAAGAACTATTGGAAAAGACAGTTCACGAGACTGCCCCCCCTTTCATCCCCTACCCGGATAGCGAACGAAAAAAAGAAACAACGGTGAAAACGGAGAACGGATGGGGGAGGAAGGTGTTTGTAAATATAGTTTCCCGCATTTGCCTAATTGCCAAATTGTGGAAATTCAGTTTTGCGAAAGGCGGTAGTTTTCTCGAGGACAAAAGCGAGTATACGCGGCGAGCGGAAAATGGGCAGAAACGGTCGCTAAAACAAACGGAAAAGGAAAGGTGTGGGGAATTTACGAGCGAATAAGGTGGCTTAAGAAGATCATCACCTGACGCTGGGCTTACGACTGGAGAGTGCGCGGTTTGGTTCGCGATGGAGTATACATTTTGCAAAATTAAAAGATTGAAACCGCGCCAGGCGCCAAAAGGAGCGCTAACATTGTGTCGGTCCTCATCAAGAAAAGATATTTTAGTTATATCAAGCAAAGGGCGCGTCACCGTTATCCGCTACATACTCCTCGTATAAATGGAATTTCCTAATTTAAAACTTTTCCCTCTGTTTATGAACAATAATTTAAGTCTGACCCATCTCCGGTCTCTTCTTCACGAACTCACGTATCATATATATGAACACGTATAATAATTATATGATATATATGGAATGGATTTTATAATATGTATAAAAATAACTAATAATATTACAAATAAAATAATATGTATAAAAATAAGTAATCAAATTACAAATAAAATACTATGTATAAAAATAATATATATAAAAATAAGTAATAATTTTACAAATAAAGTAATATGTATAAAAATAAGTAATAATAGTACAAATATTATAATATGTATAAAAATAAGTAATAATATTACAAATATTATAATATGTATAAAAATAAGTAATAATATTACAAATATTATAATATGTATAAAAATAAGTAATAATATTACAAATATTATAATATGTATAAAAATAAGTAATAATATTACAAATATTATAATATGGTTAAAAATAAGTAATCATATTACAAATATTATAATATGTATAAAAATAAGTAATAATATTACAAATATTATAATATGTATAAAAATAAGTAATAATATTACAATAAAGTAATATGTATAAAAATAAGTAATAATATTACAAATAAAATAATACTTATAATATACATAAAATATATATATAAAATATTTATTTCTATCCTTCACAAGAGGGGGGGGGGAGAAAAAGCTAACCCAAGTGTGCTTAAATGTCTTCAAAAAGCTTCCAAATTTTAAAGATCCAATGAGATATCGGGCTGATTCGTATTTTTTATGAGGACCACGAGGGTGATTAGAAAAAGCGTCTCAACGTAGTAATTTTTCCTAAATATAAATAAATACATTCTTGATATAATATAACATATTACGTATAAAATAAAATATAACATATTACGTATAAAATATAATATAACATATTACGTATAAAATATAATATAACATATTACGTATAAAATATAATATAACATATTACGTATAAAATATAATATAACATATTACGTATAAAATATAATGTAACATATTACGTATAAAATATAATATAACATATTACGTATAAAATATAATATAACATATTACGTATAAAATATAATATAACATATTACGTATAAAATATAATATAACATATTACGTATAAAATATAATATAACATATTACGTATAAAATATAATATTACATATTACGTATAAAATATAAATAATATATAGATTGCATGGTAATTCTGAATTAAGGGCATTCTCAGCTGACTTGAGACGATCAAACACTAACTACCGACCAGCCAATCCTGGCTGGGATTAGATTACCCGAAGCGTAACGAGGTCAAATCAGGCACGGTATATACCCCGCAAAACCCTCGACCACAACTCAATCGTCCACGTCAGCCAGCGGTCTACCAATCACGTGGTTTGAAACATTTCGTATTAAACCCAATCAACGGGCGAAAGTAAGGTGGCGTAAATACGCAACGTCGTACATCAAAATTCCATCTATTTGAAATCGTGGGGAGATCGGCATCATCTTCTTACCTTTCTCTCTTTTCCGTTTATGTACAATAGAGATATTGGAAGGGAAGCTTTTTAAATAATGACTAGTTTTATTAATGTCTTTCAAACAACGAAATATGGTCGCGGCCTTTTTCATTTTCTATCTTCTCTCTCTCTCTCTCCCCGGGCCGAAATGTAATTTATACTAGTAATATCTTTGCAGGCAAGAGGAGGGGAAAGACCGGAACGCGACCGCGAAACCAGGAACATTTTATATTTTATCCGGCCGCCATTCGAAGTTGAATTTCGATAGAAAACCTTCGCGACGAAAAAATATGGCAGGAAAGTAGTACACGCTTTCGTAGCGGGGAAAAGTCATAAATTGTTCAACGGTGTAAAGAAAAGGTTGCTGGATTTTCTTGGAGCCGCATTGTGTCGGCTGGAAAGACCTTTCCTCTCGATCTTCCGGGCCGAGCCGGAGATTGCCCAGACCCGGGCCTAGACCAACTGACTCAAAACTCGATAGCCTAGCTCCGCCTCTCCGTTCCGCGAAAGCTTTTGCCTTTGTTTGTACAAAGTAACCAGTACGGAGCGACTACGTAACTCGATGGCGCTGTAGCTTTCAAGGGCGCTTGGGCGACGTACGAAGTTTTTAGCGACCCGCCACTTCATCTCGTCTCTTGATAAGCGAAACTTCGAATGTACATATTTGTCTCCGTATAAGGTTTGTTTATAATCATTCGCGATTAAAAAGGCTCGTTTGCGTTTGCCGAAAGCTCCGCCGAGATGGCGCTAGTAGGCCGATACCCGTAAATTAACTTCTTCCGTAACACCGATGTACGGCGTGTGGAACACTTTTACAGGCGTTTTGGCCTATTAGACGAAATTATTCGTAACAGCCGCGTTTCCTTCGTTAAATTAAAGGAACTCAAACGTAAAATTAAGAAACGGAGCGTGAAATTTGGCACGATCCGCTACAATCGGTTTCAAAAGTGATCCGCGGGCGGGCGGCGGGTCGCGACATAAATCGCTCTTTATGGCGGCGCGGAGTATAAAATTTGGAAATCTTAATCACATTCTACAGAAGGTAAATAATAGTCGGCCATGATCTTTCTTAATTAAATTTCGGTTCGGGACAAATGCGCCGCTTTATCGGCTCGAAATATCGGGAGCTAAATTCGTCTGATATTTATTAAGAATTATCGTCATTGCCGGGTACATACGTCTGTTCAAACAGGGATAATAATCGAGGCGCGCGGAGGCGGTGCGTCGGATTATTAAAGGTTGGAAAGAGGAAAGCCTCTCTCGCCATTCAAGAACATTAATTCAAGAATCCTCTATTAGAATTACGAGTTTAAAGCGACTCGGGAACGGGTACAACGGGCTTTTTGGAGGAACGCTTACGCGATGCGGCAGAAATGGCTGCCAATAGCTTGGTCTGATAAGGCAAGAAGCCGCGATGGGTCCGCTCAGATCGCGTAGTGGCGATTAAGCCTAAATCCGTACGCTTGCACTACGGCAAATATCAAAGCATTGACGAATCCAGCCCGCCTTCTCACTTTCTAACTGCGAGTATAGAGAAAGATTACGTTCACAATCGCCCGGGCAGTTCTCTGGGCGGCAGGTTGCCACTACGGCTCTGGGAAATTGGAAATCCCGTACACATTGGCACCCGCCAACCCACCGATCTCTAGTTTCCTAGAAGCCACGAGGTTGAGTAGCTAGGATGAGGAAGGATTGAAAAGCGACGTTTTCGTATAAACTTAAAGTTTAGCGGTTCAAGTTTCTATTCGGAATACGCCATAATTCCACTTTCGAAATGGACCGGCTCAACTATGCCTCCCCCCTATTCAAAATACTCGGGCGCGCTGAGTTAAAATGCGGATGGAAGCCCAACTGCGACTCCGACGAGATGTGGTCAAATATAAACAGAACCGCTGAGCGTTTAATTTCCCTGGGAATGGGAAGCTTCAACTGAAAACGTAGACGACCCCCGCTATTTTGAAACACCCATTTGTACACTGATTAAAGTGGAACGTATTAACGGTACGGAGTTTCGTGTTTCGCCAACTAAACTAGTTTTATCGTTTAAGACTTTATAATCCAAGAAGCGTTATTTACGCAACTACCGGTATAGGGAAATTCTTTCTGAAAAATGTTGTTAAATCAGCGAGGCTAGATTACGTTGGTAACTTTAAATCTAATCCCGTTAGTGGACTGGAGTCGGACTGAGACTCATTTCGCATTTTATTTTTACGTAATAATATTTGGCACCGCAGCACCCAAACTGCCTCTGGATCATCTCTATTTATAGAACGGTCTCATCTCGGATCCGAATATTTTGTTATCGTCGCCCGTATTTCTGAAAAATACGAGACATACAAATGACAAAATTTTTGAAATTCTTAACTCGAGATGGGCTTTTTGAAATAACTTTTACGTGAAATAACGTATTTTTTAAGGTTAACTTTACCTTTTGCAAAATAAAAAGTAATAAATGACATTTTGAAATTAATTTTGTTGTAGAATTGGATCTTTTGATAGTTTTGTCCATTAACTTTACTATAACAGAATTTACGAGAACCTTCGATGGACTGGAGAATGAAACTGAGTCTTAAATTTCAATGGCCCGGAAATCTTATCAGCCGAAGTATCGGCTTCCTACACTGTTAAAAAAAAGGTGTTTTAATGGTATATTAAGGGTGTAATATCTGTAAAAAACACTCTTTAATGTTAATTTAAACGCCCTAAAGGGATTTTTATTGTCCCAAATTAAAAACTTGAAAAGGTGTATAAAGGGTGTTATATTACCCCGTAAATTGAGTGATTTAACACCTCGTAAGGGTGTAGCTCCCTTAAGGCAGTAGTTTAGTACCCTAAAAGGAGTATTTTAAAACTTAAAAGGGAGTATTATAGAACCCTTAAGGGAGTATTGTAGAACCCTGAAGGGGGTAGTGTAACACCCTGAAGGGAGTCGTTTGGTACCCTAAAAGGAGTGGTCTTGTACCCTAGAGGGAGTAGATAATAACCCTGAAGGGAATAGTTTTATACCACAAACTGTTAACAAAGGAACCAAAACGGAGGACATAAGCACCCCAAACAGTGTAAATAAACACCCTAGCAGGAAAACTGCTTTTTAAGGTGTAGAATAACATCCTTTATAAACCTGTTAAGGTGTTAAATATGGGACAAGAAAAAAACCTTAAAGGTTTGAAAATACACCTTTTTTTTAAGAGTGTACTCCTTCACGTATCCCAGAATAGACAAAATACGTATTTTAGGTAAGAACTAAACTTATCCGATAACCGTAATATTGAGAAAAAGGCATCAATATCCTGAAATTTACTAGTCGTGGAAAATCGCTTGTTATTAATCCTGAAGTCTTTAAATTCGGGTTGCGAGACTATAAGCGTGTAGGTGTGTCGTCTTAAGGCCGATAAAGATTTTACGGTGGCTACGTCCCTTCGAATCGAGGCGATTAATAGGAACGCATATTCCCGGGGCGGCCCATTCCGAATTAGCTTTAATAATTATTAACGACTCCGGAAGGCCTAAAAGCTTATCGTTGTTACTGAACTAATAGAAACACGTGTCAAACAAAGTATAGAGCGAAAATGGATTCTAGAAACACGTCGTTGGGCGCGAGTATCCGTTACTGGGTGCTGCTCACGATCCAGAGGCATATCCTCCGAAAATTAACCTTCTGGAAGTTAATTTCCAGTCAACACGACCGGATAAGCCCAATATTTTAACAATGGCAAAACTTGGCGTCCGTAGTGATGCCGGTATTACGAAACGGTAAATATAACTAGCTAACGTGGAATTCGGAAATAAACAAATATGGTACGCCAAGCCGCTTAAGTCGACAACCGGATCGACGCGTAAATGTTGTTGATTATCAAGTTAAAATTAAATCACGAAACTAAAAAAGAGTAACGTCAATTTACGAGCCCAGAAATAGCGGAAGACAATTTGGTTAAAACTTGTTTGTCCCATTCGTAACTATTCGATTTTCGCGACCGCGTTGAGTGAACGGAGTAGGGTTCCGGCCAGAGTTCTGCTGAATCAATATGGCACCAAGATTAATCGTGAAAGGCGCAATTTGCTTCCTAAATTAGAGCCTAATTACCTTACGTATGTCCATACCAACCGGGGACTATGTCGCCTCTATAACTTATCGAAATTGGTTAATTGCAAAATGGGAATTCGGAGAATGGTTTTTAAGTACTTCAAGTTTTGATATTTCTTCACTATAGCACATTTTAAAAAAAAATGTAGTTTTTAAGCTTGAACGTTAACGAAATACTTCAAAATAAACTTCTTTATTTGTATAAAAAAAGCTTGGTTTTATAAGGTTCGTTAAATGCTAGGATTATAAAATTAGCGAATAAGTAGATTAGTCCATTATGAAAAGGGATAATAAAGCTAAACCCTAAACAAATTTGAAGAAAATTAAAAACATACTAATAGGTCTTCGAGCAAATAAAAAGACGCGAAACTCGGACCAAATAGATCTTCGAGTGAAAAACTAAAATAAATTAAATAAAATAGCCAGAAATTCCAACGGTAGACCGGTTTCGTCCTATTTGGAACTCGTCAGTACCGTGCGGGAAATCTGGCTCGCGACTATAGGGTTTAGCTTTATTATCCCTTTTCATAAGGGACTAATCTACTTATTCGCTAATTTTATCATCCTTTACAATGCAGTCCATAGGTGGTTCCTTTTAACTTAAATGCTAGGATTGGTCGTTTGGTTTCTGAGTCCACGAATGCCGAGTACGCTAAAGGAACGTAAAAACTTCAAAATTAAACCTAATAATATATTACATCTCCCCATCACACGCTTGTGACGAAACAAAAGGAAAATTTTCTCTTCGCGTATAAAAAAGGAGAAAGTGATTCAGTTTGGATAAAAAGAAACTCGATTTAAGGAAAGAAGAAACGATGGTAGCTTGGAGAGAAGCGCGAGGATGGGAGAGTAATAAAAAAGAACGCGCGACAATTATTTTTCAGAGCCGCGAGCTCGCTAGATCTCGTATAGTGGAGGGAGATGGCGAAATAATTGTAAATGAGGAAAAACGAGGCATCCGAGTCGTTTAGAGAGCGGCCAACCATTTCTCTTTCACAATTAGATAATGGAAAGAGGGGATGATAAATAATTTCTCACGCGCGCGGGCCCATCGGCTCGGCCACCGACTCGGCCACCCTCCACGTCGGGTAATCCATAATTTGGCGAAGGGGGTTCTATCTCCTAGTAAGTAACTCGCTCGCTCTTCGTCGTAAGAAAGATCCGAGTCGGAGGAGAGAAATTGGGAGCGAAGACGGAAGCGAGAAGGAGAGCTGGCGGAGGAAAAAATAGCGGCCTTCGTTCGCGAGAATAATGACGCGAATAAGTGCTAAACCTTGTTATGAAAGTATCACCCTCCGTTCGAAATAGGTCATACCTCCGGAGAGATCGTCCGGTGTACGGAGCGAGATAGAAAATCAATTACGGCGAATCACAGTGAAGCGAGTAGACCCCGGAATTTGTAAATTTGTATTTTTGTCGCGCACTCTATACGCTCAGGCGCCGAAAGAAACGGCAGTAGCCCGAATCTATAGGGACGCGAATTTCAAAGACGCTTCTCTCGGGTTTTCTTTCCATTCGCGTTCGTCTCTCAATCTACTAAAAATGAAACGAAGCTCTCCTCTTGAATTATGCATTTTAAGAGAGACTCTCTCCTTTGGCGGACGTCCTCGCCTTTAGCCGAAACCAACCGGGAGGGTTATTTTACCCGTTTCCCGCCCGCGATAACGCTATCGGGTAAGGCCAGTCTGAAAGGCAACTTTCCGAGTGCGCGGTATGCCAAAGTAGGCTTACGCAATCTGTTGTAAACTAGAATAAACTCGCTTTGCATTTCGCGGCATACGGTTCCGTGTCTCGTCGCGAACACCCGCCAAGGCCTAGTTGGAAGAAGCGCCGGCATCTTGACAACCGCGAAAGATGTCCGTCCAGGAAAAAATGCCGATTTAAGTC
The DNA here is from genome assembly GCF_980474605.1 of Leiobunum rupestre. Classification (NCBI taxonomy): domain Eukaryota; kingdom Metazoa; phylum Arthropoda; class Arachnida; order Opiliones; family Sclerosomatidae; genus Leiobunum; species Leiobunum rupestre. Next base: position 21,140,530 of record NC_143391.1, read on the forward strand.
GGCTGATATGTATTAGGTATACGCGTTTCGAGAGTTTTCTCCCCGCGCGGTAAATTCGCTCAACCACGTTTACCAGGAAACAGGTGCGAAGATTTACTCTTAGACTACTACTATCAGGTTTAGTAATACTATTTTCAAAACGATTTTACCCAAACACTCGGAAGACGAGGAAAGCTTTAGAAAAAGTGGGAACAAAAACTGGGTGGAAAAGCAGTTAAAACCTCGTAGGGAAGATCCATCTCAGGGAAAAATACGTTAAAAGTTTGTGTCGACTTTTGGTGAAGTATAGAGCAAATGGTATTGTTTTTTTTTTTGGTTGAAGGAACTGCTTTTCTCTACTTCCCTTTCCCGTAGTTTTTATTCTAGCTGGTTCACTCTCTTTTTAATCTATCTTTGCCTCAGATTTACAAGTCCCGCGAGGTCTATCTTCTTTTTTCAAACGGTCGTCTTCTCGTAAAATTTAACACAAGCCGGAAAGTTTTAAAGTATGGAAAACTACAGTGACTTTTTTTATCGCATTTGAAAAGATTTTCTTTGGCACCGCCTTAACCGACTTTACCCCTACACGGTGCCTTTATCGGAGCTTTCTATTGATGACGGTACGGACTATAGTATCACGGTTGATAGTTGAAAAAAGCTGATCACGACATACTATACGAAAGAAGGTCATAGAGACCGAGGGTTTAAAAAAATATATAAAATAAGAAAAAATAGGATAGAGTAGTTTTTCTCCATTTAACACCGCGAGAGCGCGCTTCAAAGAAAGAGAACGTACGAGTGTCATAAAATACGAACAAACCTATAGAAAAGAAAATAGTTTTCTCTATAAAGCAGACGACAGTTCAAAAAAGATCAATATGTATACATGATAGCCGAAAGGGTTAAGAGAGACGGAGCGTATCTTCAGGCGATATCAAAACCCGCATCTCCGCCCTTAGTACTCGAAACTGGGGTTTCTTAAAATAGAAATGTAACGAAAATGGGTCAAAGTTAGAAAAAATAACAATTCCCGAAAATAAGACTCAAAAATCTATATCCCATTTGTCATGAGACTCGCAAAAACGCTACTTTATTTTTAGAGTAAGCTCCAAATTCTTCAATATGTGTATTGGCAGTGCAACATGTTATCAGATTTATAGCCCCGTGCACCTGGAATTAAATCCTTACCACATTTGAAGGAGTTGTAGTGGGTGAGTTGAGAAGTATGTTTGTTTTATTCAATTTTCTTACGATGAGTTAAAAGAGCGCCAGAGCACTTCAAAGAAGTGTGGCCTACTAGCCCCTGGAAGTAGGCTGCAACAAGCGCAAAACTAAGCAGAGGGAAATGCGAACATTAAGGTTTGTTTGGATTAACAATACTAGTGCCTACCTGGATATATCACTTGGAAGAAACCTGACAAGCAAATTAGTTTTGTGACAGCAGCGCCACTTCAGGGAAGTTAACGGAGAATTTCCGAAACTCCCGTAACACGTAGCCTTCTATAAGGCAGAACCCGTAACAAACACTTAGGAAATGCACGCGGAACGCTAGAGTGATATATCCAGGTAAGCACTACTATTGTTAATCCAAGGTGTGATAGGTAAAAAAGGAATTTGGAAACAAATCGAGGTAACTAGCGTAAAAAGGTAACTTAAACAGTATTTAAAGTATTTATGCCTAGACCCCCCGTCCCACTCCGTTAGCCTGAGCCGAAGCCCAGTTTCCCGCCCCTACCTGACCGAAGATAGGACTATTGAATCGCAGCTAACATCTCCCAGTGCGCCATCACCTTTATGGGTTACAAGAGCCGGACCCCGACTCCCCGGTAAAACCGCCAGTTATTGCACACTGTGACCCATTAAGGGTCATGGCAGTGTAACAAATAAAACATGTACTCCGAGTACTCGTCTCGAAAATAGGTCTAACCCTTCTATCTCTCTCCTTCTCTATAGAGAGAGTGGATAAAATGATGGAGGAGGCCGGAGGGTTCGATCGGTCTTGAGAAGCTGGATTCCCGTAATGAATTCGATTTTAAATCGGAGAACTCCGTATCCTAAAGCGTTCTTCGAATCGTATGTAAATTAACTCTACTTGTTTCCGCTTTTCCCGGCGGCGGAGGGCGGCGGAGGAAACGAACAAGTGAACTTTTAAAAGACGAATTGGATTTTCCCCCATCAGGCTGTTGACTTTGACACGAAGTCTTGGCACATTTCTCGCCCCCCCCCCCTCTCCGTCCGTCTCTCTCTCGCTCGCTCTCTCGCTCTCTCTCTCTCTCTCTCTCTTCGTTTTTTCGCCTCATTCGCGTTCGAGGATCCTTCCCGCGTCATCCTTTCGCTCCTGGCGCATCTCCACCTCTTACGGGCGGGGATTAAAACCACCTTCCCAAACCACATTCTCAACTGTTCCCGTCTCGCCGTTTTACCCAGGACGGTGGAAGTTTGGTTTGACGCGTTATGGAACTGTACCCGGAGCCTGGCTTTAAATATCTCGCGGCGTTATTTTTATAGGGACGGGGAAACAGTACGCGCATACTAATTTCATCCTATTCACCAGTAACTCTCCAAGAAACGCGTTATTCACGCCATCTTATGGCAGGGAGTGACTAAAAAAAATTGTACCTCTTGAAAGTGACGAGCTAGGCAGCCTACATTTTATGGGTTACCTTATTTTACGGAACACAAACTCCCCCTCTTCCCCCCAAAAAAAAGAGATAAAAGTACCAACCATAATTATATTTTTGTGATTAGTAAAGTCTACCCCCCTTTTTACCTCTACGAGGGGACAAAGACCCCTAGGGTTATGCAATCACCGTGTCTGTCTGTCTGTCTCTCTGTGTGTCTGTCCTGCGAACGCGTTCACATTTTCCGTGCAAAGCTTAATCATTCCGTACGCAGTTTCTCGAAATCTCTGCGTTCGCAGTGGCTAGGACTGTCGAAGGGTTGGCAAAACCACCGTACGACGCGACGGTGAGCGTTAACGGATTAATTTGCGGTTGGGTTTGGTTTGGATGTTTTTTTTTCGTTAAGGCTCACCGTCGCGATAGTTTTAACTCAGTTTGATTGGATATTTCGTTATTGTATTGTTTATGTGTAGGGTGCGAATGTTGAGTTTGTGTTATGACGGTTGTGGGTGTTGAGTCTGTGTTTGTGTTTGTTGAGTCTGTTGTGTTTGAGTTTGTTGTGTTTGTACGGGCGTTTTCTCTCCAACTTCGTCTTATTGACTTTTGGGACGGACCGAGTGCTGGGGGTTATGGCAACCTCTCAACGTTCAATGACAGGGTTTCCACCAATTATTCACGGTATTCGTCTTAGTATCAATTTGCGATTTATTGGCGCCGGCCGTGAATCAAACCCGGGTCTGCTGCGTGCAAAAGATTTACTCTAACCACTGAGCCACCGACGCTTGTTAAGCTATGGTGTTTTTCTAAAACAGCTTTGGCGAAAGTGTTTTAAGCAGTTTTAAAGTTATTAACGTCAATTTTAAGTTGGTAGTATAACGTAACTTCTGCGTATTTTGAATGTGTGTGACGTTGAGACAAGGCTAACTTTGTTATAAATAAAATGTTTCAATGAATTTAGCATCACATTGTTTTATAACTTGGCCATTAGCTTGAAACTCTTTAAGCCACAACCTGATACATTTTAGATGCACAGAGAATTGGCGCCATTTTACTAGCGCACAGCTCGCGTAGGAATATCAATCTTAGCGGAAGAGTATATCAATGGTTTTTAAAGTCTACATTTTTTACGTATGAAAGTTTAAAGGTCAAATCTGGTTTTCGCGCAGTCAACAGAGATAAGAGGATTAAAGGGTAGAACCTGTGGGTGATCAACTTTGTTAGTTTTTTGTTATTTATTTACGGGTTTTATTATCGTCTTAAACATAGTTGTATAATAATGCAAAAGCGTTTATTTAACGTTTATTGATATACGAGCTATCGTTTAGTCAAGTGGATCTATGTGCTTTGTTGATTGTAAGGTTTTTGCTTCTTGTTTATACATTTGGTGTGGATATTTGGATATCTACGATTCCTAATGCAGTCATTGATTTCCTGGGTGTGCGAGTCATTATATGATATTGGAAATTGGACGGCATTGATCTTTTTCATGCGGTATGTGTCACAACGTCAACTGGAAGTCTACGAGTCGTCCACTACCAGATGCCGAATATAGCTATTCTACGGTATCTTCATCAAGGGCGAGTGTTGAAATAAAATGAGCGTTATAGATGCGGCAACTATTTCGAAAGCGAGAAAAATACAAATACCCTCTGTAGATATTTATTTCATTAAAATTTGCTTCGTATTATATTACACTGATAAACTTGTACTGTAAAAAGGGTTAAATTCAATTGTGCATTGTTTTAGTACGTCTAACGCACTGTTGTAGTTACTTAATTTATAATATTCTGAATAAATTATAATCGGTTGTTTCGTCTCAATTCTTTTAATTATAATTAAAATTTTATACCGGGCGGGATAGAACCGGGATTACGGTTTTAGTAAATAACTCTGAATTGCGGAGATCTATCTTTAAGGGTCATCTAGGGCCAATTCTTCCGAGGAGAGGTATATTTTGGCTTGCTAACTTGTTTTTGTTAATTATTGGTTGATCATGGGTTGCGGTTTTCCAGACAAGTTAAAAAGGTTACCGAAGGAATACTCTCAATCATTGCTTTTATTTTGGTTTTCCAAATTTTAACCAAATCCAATAGGGAGCTAACAGTTCTACATCACACGACGTCACACATGCTTTTTCCTTTTGAAAAACAAAAAATATACCCAACAAAGCCGAGGGGCTGATCACTCCCCGTAATCGGTGTACAAGCCTGTAGCTTTGACTGCACTAAAATGATTACGTAAGTGAGTACAGATTAAGCACTACCAAAGGCCGTACTCATTTTCATATTTATGAAATCGGTGTACAGATTTTCAAAGAGTGGTTAGCCCCTCGAACAAAGCTACGGAGTGTTATTCGAAGTTGCATTTAAATCAAGGAAAACTTCTGCGTATTGTTCCATACCAGAGTGACTGAGAAAAATCATATCACCTCGGGTTGGAATCGAACCTACGACCTTTGGGTTACCGTCCCAACGCCACTACCATTGGACTACCGAGACCACGAATAGTCAGGCCTCGGACATCCAATTTAAGAATGACTCGATCTCGTTCACATTGTTGACGGGATATATTTAACCCGTTGTTGACGGTGCCGTAGCATTTAACGTCAACTAATTTATAACCCAAAGGTCGTAGGTTCGATTCCTACCCGAGGTGATATGATTTTTCTCAGTCACTCTGGTATGGAACAATACGCAGAAGTATTCCTTGATTTAAATGCAACTTCGAATTATATTAATTCCTGCGTAATAATAAAATAAAAATTATCTCTACGGAGTGTTAGTTCTCTATTGTAACCAACATTTGGTCACAGATTCAGTATTTCAACTAACAATTTAAATACTCCAATAATCCTACTATTTAATTTCCAATATAATTCAAAATGCATTAGGTCGACATGGTGGCTGGGGGATTCGGCTTATTTCCCGAAAGATGGCCACTTTTAGAAAGAGCCCTGCCTCGCGTTCAACTCTCGTGGCCATTCCCTTTGGTTAAGACTCTGTTGATTGACTTGTTCTACTAAGGGCTTCGGCCACCAAAGTACAGGGCAACAATTTCGGTACGTTCCGCTCTTGAATAACGAACCAACATTCGAAGATTGACGATCTCGACGATGTTAAACAAAAAGTGACTTCCATTTAAACACCATAAATGTACGTGAACTTTAAACCATTTATGTCTAATTAGATGTTTCAAAATCCTTTTGCAAGTTTTTAAAGGCTAAAAAAGGTTCGCAACAAAAATGATGATTGGAATTTTTGATGAGTACGCTATGCTTTCGTAATAAAGTGCGCGACAGGATCAAACAAGTTTATTTTGGCTTTCCCAACTTGTCAATTTTTCAAGTCGCGTTTTTCAGTTAAAACTAGGTCTTTTTCCATAAAACCAAAGGTATTCTTAGATTTCAGATGATGCTCTACAAATTCTCAATTGACAAAATTGATCTAGCACATAGTGGTGAAAAATGTGGGACAATGCAATGTTGGTGACCCGCGTTTTTTGGTGTTGTGCAGTTGGTGTCAGGAATCCGAAGGGTCTAGTGAGCGCCCACCATCAGTGGCGGACTATTTAATAGGTGCACTAGGCGCGCGCCTAGGGCCTCATGGTCTAGTGGTCTCAAAAAGTTACATAGCAATAAAAAATAAAAATGCATAAACCATTTTTACTAAAAAGCGCCTTTGATAAAATGGCGCCTAGGGCCTCAAAGGATCATAATCCGCCACTGAGTACTGACCAGCATAATATGGGCCTGATAGTTTACTTGTTAAACGTACGTTGGTGTCGATAGTGGAGGTAAAAACTCCGAATAGTTATAATAATGCACGTCGAACAATTTTCACAAGGACACATCCCGAGGTGTTACTCCCCGATTTTTTTCAAACTCGGGGGTTAAGTAGACCTTCACGTACTTTGAAAAGGGAAAAGTTCAATGGCCATTTTATTTATTGTATTATTAAAACAATGATTTGTTTTTCGTAATATCAAGATCCTTCGTCTTATCCCTATTTCATTAGGCATTTAAGTATTTATTTGGTCAACGAATAAGGGTCTCGACCATGGGTAACCATCAAGTTCGTTACACAATATAAGTCCTCAATGTTGTCTTCTGTTCACAGTTTTGGAAGTTAACAAGCTTTTTAAGCTTTCAATAATTTAAATAGCCTTCATTCTGTCACTCATTTACGTTTCCTAAACATTGATCCGTCCGCCATTGCTCTATTGACCTTTTTATATTATATGATCTGATTTTTCTACGAAGATCTATTTTTAATTTTTTTCCAGAATTTTTTCACAGTTCAATATTTATTCAGCCTTTTAAGCCGTGCATTACCAAATATGGTCAAAATTACTACTTTGTCATCGATGAAAAGAATTCCTTAACCCATTGTTTTGTATTTATAATAATAATCAGCACACACCCTAGGCCCAAGTCTAACGACTTTTAATGATTTCATCCCAGGTTTCGGAGGGTGGTGGCAAGCCCTTCATGCCACGCGAGCCAACAGCTCCCTACAATTACTATTACCGTTAACCTCTACAAATTTTTATACAAATCGGCATACTTTACGGTATACAATCACTGAATTCGACCATAGTAGTAACCTATGTGCTATGTGCGCTGCAGCAATGGTCCTCAACCGGCTTAGAATTTAGGGGAGGATCCTGTTGGCACATTGGGCTCCACCGTCCAGTCCAAAAATGTGTGACCTCCATAGGTGACTGAAACCCGGCACTGTGCATAGTAAATAGTTACAATTCTTTTTAAACATCTCTCTAATTGCAGTTTTCTACTTTTTGTGTGTACGTCCTTTTTTTGGTATCACATTCCCATCTCCTTAATTATACTTTTGGTTTTCACTACGAAGCTTAGTGTATATATAAATATGCGCAAGAATGTATTCGACTTAACAGAGAATATGTGGCTGCAATCATAGCCTCTGTTTTCATGATATCCTGAAGATATTCTCCACCTACGTGGAGAGAGATCGTATCAGTGTATTCTTAGGCTACAATTTACATGACGTGGCGTGTATTCATGGCGAAACTGCAGTTGAATACTTGTAACTTGATGGACTCTGGCTTATAAAGATTAAATTAGAATTTACTTTTGAAAAGTTGCGATACTACAAGTAGGGTGTAGCCTACGTGGAACGGTGGAAGGATAAGAGAACCTCAAAATTATTGAAAAATGACCCTAAAAACACTCTGAAAAACGGCCTGAATAAAAACCTAATAAATAAACGCATTTTCTTTTAACAAATAACATCATACTTATATTAAATCATGTTTAAATAATTTTGAACCAAAATTCCATTCCAAAGTCATATAAAGCACTAGCATACATGTTAATATAAAATCCTATAGCTTTAGAAATTGAATAACGAAGATACTAGATATAAGTAACATAACATTATATGATTCTATATATATTGGTTGTTTAAAAAATGTTTTCGCTGTCATGGTAACCAGAACAAACAACATGTGTCAATAAAATTGGATTCCGAAAGGAAACGCTTGAATAGGTGTTTGCATAAAATAAAACAATAAAAAATTCAAAGTATAAAATATTTTTCTCAATTAATTTATTGGCACGCGCGTTTCGCACGTGTACTTTGCTTTCTCTATATTCAATAACTATAGCTAGTGACGTAGAAAAAACATTTACAGAAACACCTATTTTGCTTTCTTTATTAAAGGGCCACAACGGGGTTTGACAAATTCAGCCCGAATTTAAGACGTGGTAGCAAATACGACCACTCTTATTCTGGAAACTAGCGCTTGAAACAGGTCAAATTTAAACGCCGGGGTGGCCCTTTAAAACCGAAGTTTATGGAAAATCCTTGATGAAGTACCCTATATATATAGTTATTCTCTTCTTCTCGTACTGACCAAGGTCAGACAATACGCTCTGTCGTGACTGAGGAAGTTCTTAAAGTGGGTCGACCGAACTGACCCCGAATGCCGTCGCCCGACCAATTTATAAGGCCCCTTGACGTCAAACACCAATATTACCACTTCCGAGGAAATACCCATAGAGCTCCCTTCGCTAGGTCCCCGAAGGCTATAGCTTCTAGGCCTCCCACACACCAACTCTTTATTATCAAAATAACAAATCTAACACACCGTATTTGGACAACATTTTCATGTACATAAGCCTATCAACATTATTTTGCTAGAATATGAAATTGTACTAATGTTTACCAATTAATTTATGTGTTCTGCAAAATAGGTAATAAATTGTGTTTGGGTTATTTTCCAGGTACTGTTTATTCACTGTATTTAATTAAATAAATGCTTTTCATAATCCATAAACGATATTAAATAACAAAAGCTGAAAGATATTTTATATAAGATTTATCATAAGTTTTATATCTTAGAAGAGACGTATTGTATTGTACTATCTAAAGTTTGCCAGATGCTCGGCTTTGGATAATTCATTTTTCTTTCGGTGTACTAGGACCTGGAACTCGTTACCCACCGACATCAGAGAGAATGCTACTCAGCTTTCTATTCCTCAATTTCGCAATTTAGTATCAGAATTTCTTCTCGGCTTTTGGGTCTCTCAAAATTCTTAATTTGTTATGTATTTTTTTTTCTTGATAATTTTGGTAGCGTTTTCTAATCATAATTGTACTTTTATATGTTTGTATTGTCTTGGTAACCACCAAATATAGGCTTTGCCTCAGTGGTTGCCAGAATAGTTGATTTGCAAAATAAATACTATTATTATTCATCACCCTATAATGCTAATGTTATTCCCAGGCTCCCACTGATTTTTCAAAATGCGTTTTGCATGAAAACCTAGTGCGGTGCGAAATTAATCATATAGCGAGTTTCTAAGACTATTATCATATATAACATAAATATGCCATAAAATAATTTTCTTTAACGAAACCTTTTACTGCATTTGACGTCAATTACACAACTTCCAACACTGTAACGAAAAAACCGTCTTCACCTTTATATAAGAGAAACGGAAGTCAGTGTCAAGGTAGATTTTAAAAACGCGCAGAATTCCTCGCTCATTCCTAGCTTTGAAAATCTATTCGCTACGGAAACGAGTCTAGGTGGCGTAACGGCGCTAGCTTCTCCGAGGTTGCGCCTATGATCTAGCACTGTTACAAACAAATTAAAAAGTCATAAGACTGTTTTTTTTATTAAATAAACTTATCAAAATAAAAGAAAACGATGCAAAAATTATATTAAAATGCAAATATCATTATTTATAAAGTCAAATTTACGAATAACGATGAATAAAACCAGGAATCCATAACGCAACTTGGAATGAATATCTCCCCATATCCCCTGTGGTATTTTGTGGCGGAACTTTATGGGTTGGGTCAAAAACGCTTATACCGCCTTAAATGACGTAAAATTCGAGGACGTGAAAGCTGTCTCGCGTTTGATGCGTTATTAAAAATATACAGGTTTTTGTTGGTCGTCTGTTAGATTTCATCATCGGGAAAAAAATGGCAGAACCCATCGGCATAGTTGATTTAGATGTTTTTCCGGTATTAGAATCCATGATAAATGAGTCATTAAAACTAATTAATGATTTAGAAAAAGCAGTAGTTTGTAACCAAGCTTCAAAGAAAAGAGCGATAATAATGGACCGTAAAGATAAAGTCAATTTTCCTACAAATCCCGAACAAAGGACCAACAGCTCAGATTTAGAATTATGGAGTGAATCAAATTGCTATCAAAATCCTGTGAGAGTTATCATAACATCCAACAAATTAACATGTATTCCATAGTGCTTGACACAAAGTGTTAAAACCATTGGCTCTTTTCCTTGCATGAACTCAATACAATCTTTAAACCCGCGCGGAGGGAATAATAAAAATAGTTCTCTAAAAATATGTTGATTTCCGGAACATTAACTGCTTTCAAATGTTTTTTAAGTTCTTTTACAACTTTTTTCTTGTTCACATTTTGGTCTATCAGAAATTTATGACATCATAATCAACTCCACCAAAGACCCTAATTAGCAAGCAGACGACCGAGCAAACGACACATTAGTCACGTGGTTTTATGAGGGGATGAGCTAACACTCGACTTATAAGCTACGTCTACTACGTTCCGCCACAACGGCGGGGAATCGAAGTCGTTATTCATTCCAAGTATTAGGTCTGCTTTCGCAACAACCTATTTAGGTTTAAATGACGAACAAATTGGGGCATAGCGATAGTTTTCGGTCGCGAATAGTTTAGATTGTGCCTGGCGATCACAAGATTTTGTTTACATGGTATTTTTTCAAAAGCGTATTCTAAGAATTTTTCCATTTATTGTATAATTTTTATTGTCCGTATGAAACAACTAGGTCTCATTTAATTTGTTTCTATGGAAATGTCATACAATAGCATACGTATGAATCGTTATGTTGCATATGCTATTAATTAATTATAACATATTCCTGAACAGTGTAATTTTATCATTTCACATGGTTAGGAAAAGTAATACATGGCGGGAAATTCTCGCCCAACAGAATCTGTCACCGAATTGGTTCAACAAATTGGCAGTGTCATATTAACACTTTTAGATGGAACAACATTCAACTTGTTTCGGGTAGGTACAATTTGTTCAAGATGTTCAACTATTTGAAATTCAATCAATGAAATTAAGCTATTGCGTAATGTCACTGACCTGGGAACTTTAAAGCCTTTGACCCGGCATCTGCTTACTATCTAATATTGTTATTATCGAAATAGCAGAAAAATAATTTTGTCCGGCTAAAGCTGATTTCTAAATTTAACACAGGAAACAGTGTAGCAGATGATAGTAAAAAATACGAATAATCCCATTGGAGGAATCCATATCGTTAGCCCCCGTGTGAGCAATTGTCAAAAAAATTCAATATAAACACATTGTGTGGTGGAAAGGTGCAAATTGCATATGCGCGTTGGTTAAACAAATTGATTTTAAGATAAATGTTAAACACTTTTTGATTTACGTCCTCTTGAGAATCAAGTTCGCGTCGTTATATGTAATCCGCATACCTGAGTGAGCTCGTCTCATTATAAAATAATTATAAAATAGATTTTCCAAAGGTAGTAGCTTATTAGGTACCGACTGGATAGGAACGCAACCTAGGCAAACTACAGTGCAAATTCAATTGGACAATAGCGGCGAATATAGACTAGTTAACACTCCGAACTCGTGTTAGCGCGAAAAGACATACGTGGTACAATTATGTAGAATCGCGTGTATGATTAGATTGTCGGCCCTTTCATCATCAGACGGTGCTCTTGAAGGGATAACGGAACAATAGCAAGATGAAAGGAGACGTGGCTCATTTATAAGCGAGACGGAACGGGATATCAAGAAAGGCTTCTAAGAGCTCGATTCCGTATAGCTAGTCGCCATATAACGCGGTTATTAGATAATTATCTTAGTAATCCGTAGTGGCCATATTCATTTTACATTAAGGAAAATGCTCCACCACTCTAAGAAATTACCGTAACCGAACGGTAATTTCACCCTACAATTTACAGTCATATGAACGTATAAAATTTTGTCGTAAAATTAACGGTCAAATTAGTGTTATGTTACTTAACGCTAATCTGATATTTAAAATTACGGTGAAATGAAACTTAAAATTTTTGACCGTTAAATAAACAGTGATAATATATTTTTTTAACTTTACAAAAACACAACATTAAAGAGTAAGTTGCAAATTATTCATTACCGCCTTAATTTTGTTATTAAAGCACCCAAATATAAAGTTTCGTTGCTTTCTGCTTCGTAGTTAATTAGAAATAATTAGTAGAACGCCGAAACAATTTGAATTTTAGCGTGGTGATTGACGTCAATGACTACACGTTATTTCTCATTGGCCGCTATCCTCAACATGGAGTTTAGGCTTGGATACAAAATGTAGATGCTACTGATACCGTGGTCGAATCCGAAAAATCCCCAAAAGAATTATGGGATTCTACTACTGAATTTTGTACGTGGGTGCTTACATGGTTTTAAAAACACGCATCGCCATTTTATATAGCAAGGATATTACAAGAATCATCGTGGTAGGATAGTGGGGACTATACAATCTACCAGATGCAGTGGGGAAAATTCAGAAAGAACCATAGTCCATGACGTCACGAATTAGGCGCGATAAAATTATCGTTCAGAATAAAAGCCGCAACGGGGCGCTGCACGTAAATTTCATTTTAATATTAAATAAACTTAACGACGGTATTTCATCAAGTGAATTACATTTTCGGAAAACCCTTCATCAAATGAACGAGAAAAATATAAAGTAGTTAAGTTTCTACTCCGAAAATCTATTTGCAACTTACCCTTAAAATAAAAGTGTTGACCGTTGAAATAAGTTTTAACCCTAGAGCTGGTGGGAAAATGTTTTTCTACGGTAACGACACATTAAATAAATCACTCAAACGTCGAGCAAAATGGTTTAAAGGAAACTATAAGCTTATGTTTTGAAAGGACATTAAATAATGTGCGAAGAACATACTAATAAGGCTGTGTCTTGTATGTTTTAATTTTATTCATTTTATTTTATAGAAATATCTATTGAAATAAGAATTTGAGTTTCAATAGGTGTTTCCATAAAATAAAACCATAAAAAAATTGAAGTATAAAATATTTTTATCTACGTCAAGCGCCTAAAGGGGAACGGTAAAGCTTTAACCAGTTAGATAGCCCTATAGTCCGTTAAAAACTAAAATGTATGGCGAAAACCGCATAAAAAAATATTAGGTGGTTAATTTTCAAAAAAAAAATTTTTAATTTTATTTGACAAACAAAATATTTTAATAAAATAAAGAAATTTCGGGAAATTGAAAAGCGCGCGTCCGCTGCGACAACTGGTGAGAAATCTGAGAGACAGAAAAACAACATAAAAGCGTGCGCGCTGAAGACGTGATAGATTTGTTTTGCACGCGCGGCGCGTTCCAGTTATAAGAGACCTAAGTCTAAATTGCGCGATTTTAAAAGTTAGGATAGTTCGCAAATCTCTCACAAAGGTGCTGCTGGCGCTGCCGATACACCTTAAGATGGCGGCGAAAATTCAAATCCAAATACTTGGCGTTATTTTTCGTTTCAACTTTTTAGGCCAAAAACTATTTTTTCAAGACATGATAAGGTACGTGTAAATATATTGAACGTCATGTTGATCTTTTGATATGCAATTAAGGCGATATTTGGAAAAGCTTGGCCGTTCCCCTTTAAAGGGAATATAACCTGCAAAGCAATCTTTACGGAAGACCCCTTCAGTTTTTCAAATGTCCCTGTACAGTGGCGCCAAACATTTTTAAAGCCAAAGGCAAGAGCGGCCAGAGCTGCAAGCGTTGGTGTTCCACACCAAATACCTGAGGTTATATTCCCTTTAAGCTTTTTAATACTTTATTGGCACCTACTCTGAACCAGATTCGGCACAAACGGGAAAATCGAAATTTTTACGATGCAGCCGGACATGTGTCCTCATCATAATGCCCTACGCCAGCGTCCACAGCCTGGACAGGTGAGAGAACATCCAAGGCAGCGGAGAACCCTACCGCTGACGGTCGCACCTTCGACGCAAGCCACTCAACTTAGCAGAAGGTGCAACAATGGGACAACCAACCCCTCACTTCGCACACAGCAGTGGGAATAAGAGCGTATGCTATAGCAACTCCAGCCGACACCCTACCCTTCAGAAAGAGCTCCTAAAGGGGAACGACGGGCACACAGCGGCCCAAGTAACCCGACACAGCTGGCACCGGACACCCGGTGTTGCCTCAAAAGGCCGTGAAACAGGACCACTGCGCCTCACATACGGTGACCCGCCACCCCACAGCAGGCTACCCAGTCCTCCGACGCGACCAGTTTGCCTGGACCCTCTCCGTTAGCCTGAGCCGAAGCCTAGTTTCCAGCCCATACCTGACCGAAGTCGGAGGTGGAGATAGGACCATTTGATCAGAGCTAACATCTCCCAGTGCACTACCGCCCTTATGAGTTAGAAGAGCCGGACGCCGACTCCCCGGTAAAGCCACCAGTTATTGCACATTCCAACCCCTTAAGGGCCGATGCAGCCGAACACGCGACTAAAACAAAACCGTTATCTTTCCGTTAAAAACGGGCTTCACAGATAAAATATAGGAACTAAAGTACCTATATAATTGGCGCCCCCCCTCCACACCCCATTCTCTACATTTGTATAACTCTTTATTATATCTCCTATAGTTAACTAAAATAGTCTAGTTTTCTCACTTATTTATTGGTATTTTTTCCTTTTTACTTTTTTCTCTAATTTGATTTTTTGAGGTACTAGTGACTAAGGTAGATTTATTTTAAATAAGAGGTTAGTCTATTAAATGAAAGAGTGGAGATTAAAAGGGAAGATTGTTAAAAGTAGAGATCTGGTAATTATTTAGAGACCCTCTGTGAAAAATAAAATAATTATTTTATTTTCAGATTAAACTTCTTAAGCAAATGTGGATATTTGCTTCTGTCAACAGTCTTGGTTCGCATTTTTTTATTTTTTTTGAAAATTAATACATTAAAGGATTTTATAGTTGGCACGCTGGTTTTAATTTGTTAAATACTAAGCAATTTAGAGAAAAATGTTAATATTTCAAATATGTATCAGAGAAGTATTATTACAGTTTATTTAATCATGTAAAACAATTTAAACTTCAGTAAATCCCACTTTCTACAAAGAGAGTTTAAAATCAACTTTACCGTAAATACTTAATGAACGGTTCAATCAGTGAAGGATTAACCAAGAGGCTTAGCAGGGGTCCAAATCTTGGACAGATCTAGAGTGACTAGAAACGAAGTCATAAATTAATTTTACGGTAATTCCTGAGAGTGTACTATCGTCGATGCTAAATATCAAAGTCGGTTTAAACTTAATTAAAACTCTAGCTTTATAAATTTAAATTCAACTCGTAAATACTTCCGCGAAAAAGGAGTGTCTAACGAGGGGTGGAGTAGGCTCGGATTTCATTGTTGCGAACAATCCATTAACGCGATAAGACAGCTAGCGCTATAATTTCCGGAACGGTGAAATTTCGGGTCGTCAATCCATTTCCGACGGGGTTTCGCCTGGACAGAGTGAAAGCTCGCTTTTAGCCTAAGCCGCTCTCCATTCATTTATATTTCAAAAAGAAGCCATTATTTAAGTCTCTAAAAGCCTCTTCGTCAAACGCTCGTATCCGCGGGTGGCGCGCTTATTAGACTCGAAGCTTATTAACAAAACCTGTTCGAAGCATTAACCTGCTAGGATGATTTACTCCGGGAGATTATTCCCATGGCAACCGGAATCGGAGCTTCTCTCTTTTCAGACTCCAGTTATCTAGATTCGGGAGGGGGGTGGAAACTCTTTTTTTGCCATCCTAAATGCTGGAAGGCGAGTCCGCCGAAATTCCGTAATGTATACTTCAGTCCTCGATATTTCAGGTTGGCGGCGCCTGGGCATACTCCGGAAAGCATGAACCGTACGTGTAGGATTTTTAGAGGAGGGCGAGAGGTACATTTTTCTACGTCGTCCAATCTTTCTCCTTCCATTTGGGTTATTAATGAGAATAATTTCTTACTGGCAAAGGTACCGCGTGGCTTCAAAGTACCAGAGGGAATTTGGGGAATGGATTTTTTTTCCCGGCGTAATGTAAGAAATATAATAAAAATCGTTGCCGGATATTTTATTTCCACCAATTCTAGGCCATAGACTTTCTCTTTAATCGAATTAGGATTTTATTTGGCCCCGGAGTCGAGAAGAAGCTGGGATAGATTATACGCTCACTCTCGCGGCAATTTCATTAAGCTCTATCCCCCCCGAAAATCCAAGCGAATATTTCTAATACCCGGCCCACTGAACCAACGCCGTAATACAATTATAGCAGTTTCTTCAATATTAGATTCAACGTTATGTGGAATAATAAAACGATCGATAAAAAGGTTCGAATTTCACCTAAGCAGCTATTTTATTCGAGTTTCAATTTACCGAATCAATATTTATTATTTAATAAATCGTATACCTAAATAAATTAAATTACTTAAATTATTCAAGTTTAATTAAATTTATAATTTCAAAAATTACGTTGATATTTAAGGTAATTTAACCTCAGTAAACTATTCATTTTAAAAGATAAATGTTTTTCGTTAGTATAACCATAAGTAACGTAATAAATATAAGTTTGACAATGACCGATATCGGTTAAAGATAATACGCTGCTCCGTGATTGCAAAATCGGAAGTTACAGAAAAGGCAATCATTGCCAGGTTAGTTGGATGGTAATAAATACCGGCAGAAATGAATTTAGGCCTCAAATTCGAAATAAATCTCCTTCAGGCACGAAGCGAGTACTTATATTTCGTGTAACGGCTCGATCATAGATAAAATAACTTCGTATATAGATAGGAAACTTCATGTTGTAGAAGTGACGCCATAATTTTGGCTGACATCTGGTGGCGGCACCCGAATAATATTATTTGGTGAAGTTCGCACTACACGAAGTCCGTACTAGAACCTTGGTGTAACGCAATCCCAATTGCAACGGCTTAAGCGAGCTATATGTATTAAAAGTACTTTTTTCTTGAACTGAGAGCAAATTTAAAAAATAGCACTAAAGAAATAGCATTCAGTAATGATTTCAAGTTTGTTTTAAACGCTATTTCTTGTATATTTGAAGACATTTACCTTGCAAAATACGTTTATCCCCAAAACTCCGACCTCAAATTTCTCGATACGTTCTACGCTCTTGAGAACACAGCCAACTGGCGCAGTCACTAGATGTCAGGGCAATCTCGTGAGAGTCAGTTTGCCCGATTGAAGTTTCCAATCTATATACGAAGTTATTTTATCTATGGGCTCGATAATTCACCCTTAGTTTACTTTTAAAAGCGTTTCAAATTTTCATTAGGCCTTGGCTGCACCGTGAAAAAAGCTATCGATGGGGATTTTTGGAGCCTCTTTACCTGGCTGTTCTAAAAACTAGTAACTAATCGAAAGCTGGCAGTCCTTAGCCAAGACATTATTTACGCAAACAGATTATCATTAAACTAATTAACTTTAGGATAAAATAACGCGCCTTACTTAAACCTCTGACGTTACTTCTGGTACAACTATTGAAAAATATCTTCGAAGTTCCAAATGAAATTGGTATAATGAAAAGTATGATCGACGCCAATTTGTCTGGGTGCGTGGACGGAAATTTCGATTAAAATGTAGACCGCTGGCGTCCCGTTCTTTTATATCAGGCCTTATTAGGCTCGTTTGGAACTTTCCAGACGAAGTTAAATCATCTTTTTTTAAACGCGACGAATAAGTTATTAAAAATTCATTGAAAAATCTAAAATGTCTAATACTATTTAAATTAATTGGGAAAATTTCTGAAAATACGCTTGGCCACCGAAATCAGCAAACTTTCATAAATATAAAGGCGCAATATCCCGTATACGTGGTAAGGTAACTAATAAAATTAGATCGTATAACGCAACCTATCTAGGAATGTAACGACATCTACTAGAGATATCACGAAGGAAAAGAGAAAATTGAGTAAACCGTACAATGAAAAAAAGAGCGAGATAGTACGCGTTGTTAGTTTCACGTAGAAATACGGCATATAGCAACGTGGAAACGAAGAATTTTGCCCATAAAATGGATACATAGCCCCACATTAGTTCCCTACGTGAGCATACGATATTTCGCTATTGATTTTTCCTTATCCAACTATTTTTCGGGGGGTTCGCGGAACCAACTAAACCCGAAACCGACCGGATACTCCGGAAAAAGATAAGAAGCGGGTAAAGTCAGTGCCTATTCCGCCTAATCGAACAACCCGGAGCTATATATACTGGGGAATAGGCGACGAAAACGGAAGAGCGAGAGCCGGTCTCATCCCAATTGGAAGAAGCATCGTCGGAGACTGAGCATCCTCCCTTTTTTTTCAAACAATAATGAAATCCCAGTAGGTATCTCTTTGTACTCTTTCGCCGCTGATTCCCCGAGCATAGTTTCGGGGCGAGCTGGCCCGTAAATAAAGACCCAATGCATAGGGCTTCTGCCTCCCCTTCACCGACTAACAAAAAAAGCACCGTCATTGTCTTTGTATAGAATCTATACTGCACGCGCGTATGGATATAACGTGCCTGCATCGGAGTGGTCCAAAGGGTCAGTAAATGGGAAAAGAAAGTAAAAGGAATGTGCTAGGGTCGGGTGTACGCCGAATCCTACTATCAGCCCGGTAAGGCTTCATTAATTCGCCAAGATACTTAGCGTAAAGATATTATTGGTCCCTCTTCTTGCTAGGACTTTTTTTTTAACGCGAATGCACTAGGGGGTAGAGGTGGGGGCTTCGACGATATATCTTTCGGTTTTCTTTTCGGTGGTCATACTCCCATGAGGGATTCTTCGCTTTCTTGATATTTTATTTTGGAACGGGTTAGGGCCGTATAAATCTACTTTATTATACGCGGCTTCGTCCTTAACTAGCGAAATTAGTCGCTGGTGAATAAAATCTCCATTACGGTTTTCGGATACACCATTGTTCATGGATACACCCTTAAATAAAAACATTGCATTTTCCGTCTATAAGTTCGGGTTTGTATGGCCTATACTAATTACATCACGAAGTATAAATAAAAATAATCATATTTGGAGAGTTTTTTTCCTGTATCTACGAATATAGTGAATGCGTATAAATATGGTCTAAAAATAATAATATTTGGTTAGCTTTCAATGTGATTAATTCCCTTTTCAAATAAATTGAAAATAGATATAGGTATAGGAAAAAATCGTTAATTAGAAATGGTGATCAATTAATCATTCGAAACTCAATAAAGGTCTAAAGGAATACATAAACCATGATTTCGTACACTCTTAAAAAAGGGTGTTTTAATGGTATATTAAGGGTGTAATATCTGTAAAAAAACACTCTTTAATGTTAATTTAAACGATCTAAAGGGATTTTTATTGTCCCAAATTAAAAACTTGAAAAGGTGTATAAAGGGTGTTATATTACCCCGTAAATTGAGTGATTTAACACCTCGTAAGGGTGTAGCTCCCTTAAGGCAGTAGTTTAGTACCCTAAAAGGAGTATTTTAACACTTTAAAGGGAGTATTGTAGGACCCTTAAGGGAGTCGTTTGGTACCCTAAAAGGAGTAGTTTTGTACCCTGAAGGGAATAGGTTTATACCACAAACTGTATAACAAAGTAACCAAAACGGAGGACCTAAGCATCCCAAACAGTGTAAATAAACACCCTAGCAGGAAAACTGCTTTTTAATGTGTAGAATAACATCCTTTATAAACCTGTTAAGGTGTTAAATATGGGACAAGAAAATACACCTTTTGTTTTAAGAGTGTATATCTCCAGCCAGGGAAATTTAATAAAAATGAGAATAAGGAAGAATTTTTCAATAAAAGAAATCGATTCAAGGATTAAAAAAAGATCCTTAACTGAAGATATTACGTAGGAATAAATTCTTGCGAAATAATAAAGTCGAGCCTCCTAATACATAAAACGTTATCGACAAAATACGATCTTATTAACTTTTTTTCATACGTACTTATATTATACACACGGTATAATATAGGAGTTTTTCTTGGCAAAGCCCCTTAAGGAAAAAGAAAAACAAGTTCGACAAAGCCAAAAGAAATCGTTCGGCTCTCTAACGTCGAAACAACATGATTCTTTGGGTTGCTATGATAGACGTCACTTTCTATTGTGGTTCTACTTTGCTTTACTACACAGAGAAAACAAATTCAATCGGATCTAATATTTTTCAGTAATTAAGTATCTATAGTTCTTTTTATAGAGTTACTTGACCTTCTTGTTTGAATGTGGCGCTTACAAGTCCAAGAGCACGCTCTACAGTCGCGGGGAAAATAGGTTTTTCTAGCGCGCGTGCGAAGAATATTATAATAAAGCGGTGTCTTGAGCAACATACTTTTATTATTCATTCTATTTTATAGAAACAGCTATTCGATATTTTGTTCTATTTTCAATTAATTCTAGTACAATTTCAAAAATGTGTGTGCCTGCTGTCTGTCTGTCCCCTATATGAGCCCAACCTTTACGCAATTGTTCTCAACATGCATAGTAAGAAAATATATTAATGAAATTGGTAACCATAGAGATCTTTGTTACCAGTCGTCACTTTTAGTGGGATCGCGTGGTAATAAAAACATATGAATAGTTCTTCTTATAAAATAAAATGAATAAAAAGTAAAAAATATAATATGTTGCTCTTACGTCACAAGACACAGCTTTATCAATTTATTCTTCGCACGCGCGATTTACACGCGTGCTATTAAAACTTATATTCCTAATAATAATAATAATCAGCTAGGCTAATACCCAAGGCATCACCATAGGCCGGAAAAAATTAAAAAAAACGGAAAAAAGTGGATAAAACTCTTTCCGTGCTAAATTAATCATTGATATATCTATTAAGTGACTAATTTGGTCATTGCAAATAGGAGAGATGAAAAAAGGCCAGAAGAAGAGTGAATAGAATAGAAGAATATACTGCTTTTATTATTTATGTTTTATTGAATTTTGCCACTAGAGGTGGAAAAAACCATGGAAGTACGATTTTCCACACGGTTTTTAACAGGAAAACCATAGGTGGAAAAAACCGCGGAAAAATATCGTTTTTTCCACCCATGGCAAAATTGTGCCAACCCTCGGCCTAAGTCATCTAGCGACTTTTAAAGCCAGTAATTCAGGGCGCCGGGTTACAATGCGTAACAAGAAGGCCACGTAACTTTATAAAAAGAACGGTACTATTGTCATACAGCTTTCAAAATTGATACATACGTACTTTGAACTATTATCTTAGATATTGGATACATAACTTTCTAAAAATCCTAGTTATTATTATTTTATTTGAGATTTAATCGCTTGGTATGCAAGTTATTTAATTTTAGTGCAGTTTGCTTTTTCAGGTGTAAAAGTATATTAACACGAGCGAACATTTTTGGCCAACTTCACACGCTCGACGAAACGTTGTCGAGATTTAGCGCGTTAGCCACTGAAGGATATTAAAAAATACCTTTTCTACTAGAAAATATGACCATTTACCTTAATAAAAGTATTTAATTTTAATATTAAAATTTAGTTTTGTGTAATCGAAAGAATGTACAGTTTGTACATGAAACGTATTTGATTTAAATTGGTGGAAAAACCGACCGTTCTTCAAAACTTGGTCAACAAGTTATGAAAGTATTTTACTCCATTCGCACGGAGCAACTCGGTTGACCAACTATATTTAGCAAAAATGTAGGCTCATTTGAATAGGCCTTTAAACTTTCAAATTTGCGCCCTACTGGACGATAACACTTTACAACTTTCCGTTTTCACACCGTGCAATTAAATAATAAAAAATGGTTAAACAAATTAACCCATAAAATTTGTATAATGTGAACGAAGCTTTAGTGTATTAAACTTTATTTGAGTGAAGGGTCGTTCAGAATATACAACTTTTAAAGGGCAATTAGTTTGGCCACCAAATTGGTCCAACTAATTGGCAGTTAATTAAGCAGTGTGAACGGCAAACGTTGGTACACTTTTTGGTCGAAGAACAATTAACTGGTTTCGGGTAGGGGACTAATTTTTGGGTTTAAAATTTGTTTGAGATATACAACTATTTGAAATTCAAGCAATGAAATTAAGCTATACAGTAACGTCACTGAAGTGGGAACTTTGAAACCTTTGACCCGTTGTCTGCTTACTATCTAATATTGCTATTATCGAAATAGCAGACAAAAATAATTTTTACAGACTAAACCTAATTTCAAAATTTCACGCGGGAAACATTTTAGGAGACGATAATTAAAAGCACAATGAATCCCATTTGAGGAACCCCTATGATTAGCCCTCGTGTGAGCAATTGTCGTACTATTGCGACCCACACCAATTAAATATTAGGAGGTTTTTTTTCGCTTGTCCGGGGACAAAAAGTGTAAACGTTTTACCGTAAAACGTTTGATTTGCCAGTTCTCGGGGTAAGATTTACACTTTTTACTCCTCCTCGAAAGGAGGTGTAGAGGGAGTAATCTAGCTTTGTCGTCTGCTTAAATCTCGTTTCACGAAAACATGACGGGTTTAGAACCTCTTCACATGAGGCAAGCTTTTTATAAATAACCTTTAACCTTTAACTACTCCCTTGTTACTCCAACTCGTTTTTTTCGTCAGGACAGAATTGAAGTAAAATGACGTCATATGGCTACACATTTTAACCCAGAACAGGTGGGAAAAAAACCTATAAACGCATTGTTTGGTGGAAAAGTGTGAACGGCGTATGGTGACCAATTAATTGGTATATCGGTTTATCGGATAGTCTGACCGGTACTCGACTCGCGGGTTTTAATTGCGTTGGCGAATCGTGTTTTACACTGTAAGAATACCCCGCAAGTACTTAATAAGTTACAGTTTATCGTGACTACAGTTTCGAATATAAAACACTTAATGTGTTTTATATGAAATTTATAAATATGTAATTTTTGTTCCATGGTAAACTTATTGAAAATTGTTAAAAATATTTTAAAAAGAACTGCTACTGTATGGAGTTATTAAAAACCTAATTTATTTAAATCTGTTTTGGGAGCTTTCGGACGGCGATCCTTCCTCAGCCAAGCGTCGAGTAATACTAATTTACAATAAGAACATCGTTAAAAGATTACACATTTCTTTTTTTACCCCAATTATTTTTATAGGTTTTATCATTATATTATTACTTTTTTAATTTAAAAGCCCCCCCCCCCCCCATCCCATTATGTTTACGGACCCTGTATCCAAATTTAATCCCCCCCCCCCTATCTTTTATGTAGATAGCTTCCTTAAAACAGCGTTTATACCAATCTGTCTCCATGAAATTGATCTCACATAACCTCAATGGCCTCAATGGTAATCTAAGAAGAAACGTTTGTAGCGCTAGAGGTCCTTTAAGTACGCAATATGTTCTTCGTTATAACAACACGCATCGTCAAGACTTCCAATGAAATAAATAATTGTTTTCAAAAAATTAATAATGATATAATAATGATAATAAAAAACTAATAATAATTCACCGTCGTCTGCTTAGATGACTTCTAACTCGGTCACGCCACTAGCGACGAAAAGTTCTTCTTAGAATCCCTTTACGTCATTTTGACTGTTAAACAACAACAAAAGAACGTTTTATCGTACGAGTTGAATCTCTTTTCTCGTTCCTTCGATTGTTAGCAACATCAACAAATGGTGGCGAAAGACGTAAAAGCGTAGGTCCAAGCGCCATACCGAGCGAGTACTGAGAAACTACGTTTATATAAAAACAAAGTTAAAAACATAATCGTTTAAGAGCTTGGCTTAAATAACAATACCCCGGAAAGCTGCGCGTTTTTACCGAAGAAAACTGAGGGAGGGGGGGGGCTATTTGGAGTAATTTGAAAGTCATCCCTACATGATTGATCGTTGCTACCTTCCAAAAACAATATCGCGTTTTGTATACAGGGTGTAAGCCTCAGCCGTGGTCCAGCTCTGGTACTTCTCCTAGTACACCACAGTACTGCGGGTGGAACACTTCTACAGGAGCTGGTAGGTCAAAAATAGACCAATGGGAGAATTGGAAGGCTCAGCCGTGGTCCAGCCTCGGTACTTTTCCTAGTCTAAAAATAGACCAATGGGAGAATTAGAAGTGCATCTTCCAAATGCTTTTTCGGGCGATTGGATAAAGATAATTATCCCATTGGTCTATTTGTGGAATACCAGCCCCTGTAGAAGTGTTCGAACCACAGCACTCTGGTGTACTAGGAGAAGTACCGAGGCTGGACCACGGGTGAGGCTTCCACCCTGTATAACCCAGATTGAAACGAAAAGAAGATTGCCTCCCATTAACGATTAAGGAAGGTCATTTTAGTATTTCCTTTTTTTTCTTAATCATAATGAATCTGATCGATATTCGTACATGTCAACCTAATTTTTCGTTTGATAATTGGGAGCAAATGCACGCCCTCTGCAATTTGAACAGGCATCTGAAATTTATTGTACGTGGAAACTAGGTTACGTTTTTCTCACTAACGACCTTTCCCTTATTTAGTGTTGGCCGATAATGTTATTTACCGATTCTGAGCTATATGGAAATTCGATTTTTAACCGATTATTAATCGAAAAACTTACTTTAGAACCTGATCATACACACCCGACGTTAGGTGTGTTAAAGTGAAAGGCTATTACCACAAAAACACCATCTGTTCCCAATTTTTGCGTTATCGGTATAAAAAAGGAGTAAAACGGGTATCGATGGTTTTTCGTGATTAATCGGAAAAAAATCTAGTAAAATCGGTATCGGTAGGTTTTTCTTGATTAATCGAAAAAAAATGGTTAAAATCGGTATGGGTAGTTTTTTGAGGTTAATCGGAAAAATCTGGTAAAATCGGTATCGGTAGGTTTTTCCTGATTAATCGAAAAAAATTGGTTAAAATCGGTATGGGTAGTTTTTTGAGGTTAATCGAAAAAATCTGGTAAAATCGGTATCGGTAGGTTTTTCCTGATTAATCGAAAAAAATTGGTTAAAATCGGTATGGGTAGTTTTTTGAGGTTAATCGGAAAAATCTGGTAAAATCGGTATCGGTAGGTTTTTCCTGATTAATCGAAAAAAATTGGTTAAAATCGGTATGGGTAGTTTTTTGAGGTTAATCGAAAAAATCTGGTAAAATCGGTATCGGTAGGTTTTTCCTGATTAATCGAAAAAAATTGGTTAAAATCGGTATGGGTAGTTTTTTGAGGTTAATCGGAAAAATCTGGTAAAATCGGTATCGGTAGGTTTTTCCTGATTAATCGAAAAAAATTGGTTAAAATCGGTATGGGTAGTTTTTTGAGGTTAATCGAAAAAATCTGGTAAAATCGGTATCGGTAGGTTTTTCCTGATTAATCGAAAAAAATTGGTTAAAATCGGTATGGGTAGTTTTTTGAGGTTAATCGAAAAAATCTGGTAAAATCGGTATCGGTAGGTTTTTCCTGATTAATCGAAAAAAATTGGTTAAAATCGGTATGGGTAGTTTTTTGAGGTTAATCGGAAAAATCTGGTAAAATCGGTATCGGTAGGTTTTTCCTGATTAATCGAAAAAAATTGGTTAAAATCGGTATGGGTAGTTTTTTGAGGTTAATCGAAAAAATCTGGTAAAATCGGTATCGGTAGGTTTTTCCTGATTAATCGAAAAAAATTGGTTAAAATCGGTATGGGTAGTTTTTTGAGGTTAATCGAAAAAATCTGGTAAAATCGGTATCGGTAGGTTTTTCCTGATTAATCGAAAAAAATTGGTTAAAATCGGTATGGGTAGTTTTTTGAGGTTAATCGAAAAAATCTGGTAAAATCGGTATCGGTAGGTTTTTCCTGATTAATCGAAAAAAATTGGTTAAAATCGGTATGGGTAGTTTTTTGAGGTTAATCGAAAAAATCTGGTAAAATCGGTATCGGTAGGTTTTTCCTGATTAATCGAAAAAAATTGGTTAAAATCGGTATGGGTAGTTTTTTGAGGTTAATCGAAAAAATCTGGTAAAATCGGTATCGGTAGGTTTTTCCTGATTAATCGAAAAAAATTGGTTAAAATCGGTATGGGTAGTTTTTTGAGGTTAATCGAAAAAATCTGGTAAAATCGGTATCGGTAGGTTTTTCCTGATTAATCGAAAAAAATTGGTTAAAATCGGTATGGGTAGTTTTTTGAGGTTAATCGAAAAAATCTGGTAAAATCGGTATCGGTAGGTTTTTCCTGATTAATCGAAAAAAATTGGTTAAAATCGGTATGGGTAGTTTTTTAGGTTAATCGAAAAAATCTGGTAAAATCGGTATCGGTAGGTTTTCCTGACTAATCGTAAAATCTGGTAGAAATTGGTATTGGTAGTTTTTCGATATTAATCGGAAATAATCGGGTAATTTAGATGCGAACCAGTAAAATCACGATATTAGTGGTTTCCCTCCACGAATATCTTTACAAATTTCGAATTGGTACGAATAGTTTAATTTTCTTCATTAATACGTTTAGGTACATGTAACATATTTAAAAGATCCCCTTGGAAATTTCGGTCTCTACAGAGCTTTTTAATATTTCATCCAATAAACTAATGCATTTTAATGCTCTTTGGACCGGACGCTAAGTGCCATTTAAATAATATGTTAAATACAATACACTAATTAGTTCCAAAGTTCTAGAATACCATATTAAACCCGAGGCGATTGAAATAAGCACGAATATTAAAAGTTAAAAGGTCAATTTCCCTTGGAGATTAAGAAAGCATTATTGCTAGAAGGAACAATTATGCGCCAACAGTACGTTTGTAATTTTACCCGTGGATAGTCTCAACAATCAATATAGTCATTATATCTTGGTTGAAATTATAGCAATACAGCAATTGGGAGGTAATCGGTGTACAAAATAAAGTTATTACGTAGTGGTTAGCCCTTCGATCAATACAGCTTTCTTTACTGTATAGAGTTTAGACTATTTCTGTAACATTCCATTTGAAAGACTTGAATAATATATTTATACGTAGATAAGCATCTATAAAATATATGGTGTTGTACAAAATATAAGACTCCAAACAAAACATATTTTTAATTTAATAATAAGTATCTTCCTCGTTTGCGTACATTAGTAGTTTTTGGGAATGCTAATAATAAAGCCTAGTTTTATTTCTGTAGGTGTTATTTCCGATATAAGACTGTGTGGAAATGGATCCTAAGGTGGGCGTCATGAACCTAATGGGCATGGCACTAGCCTTCCACTATATAGCGATGACGAGTGCCTATGTAAGAGGCTTGTTTTTCGCGAGAGGATTAATGAAGATAATAGTATTTTTACAGTCGTGAAAAGACCAACGGTTGCGTATAATACCTTATGCTATACAGGGTGGAAGCCTCAGCCGTGGTCCAGCCTCGGTACTTCTCCTAGTACACCAGAGTACTGCGGGTCAAACACTTCTACAGGCGCTGGTATTCCACTGAGTTAAAATCCTTTGTACAACCATTTCTTAGCTTAGCTGTAACGATACTAATGATACAATATCAGTTAGATAATTTACCAAGTTAATTAAAGAAAAAGGTCAATATTAGATAAAACGTTTTCTTAAGAATGTATAAAGAGTGAACAAATCATAAAATTTGCAACATAGCGGACGAAAGGCAAGCATAAATATCAAGAATTAGTTCCTAAAAACGATGTAGATGGCAGCATTACCTAATCACGGGACCATTTCAACCTCCCGACTTTAAAGTTTTCTTTCATTCTCGCAAAATAAAAACACTCGATAAAATTACTGAAACTGTCCGTACTAGTGGTACTCGAACATTTCTGTACATTATCGATAGGTGGCGGTGCGACTACTGAAACTGGCAAATTACTGAAAGCAGACAAATTATTGACTGCAGTGACGTAATTACTGCAGTCAACAACGTGTCTGCTTTATTTAATTATGGTTTTAAGGTAAAAGAGTAAATTTAAACAAAGAAGATAATATATTTAGATCTAAACAATATATTTGATACACTGCGATTCTAATATTAGCCATTCTCTTTGAAATGTTTTATGGTTGTACAAAGGATTTTAACTCAGTAAAACACTTAGGACGCGCAAGGTCTAGCATATTACTTCAGAGCACATCACTTGTCGATAAATAAGTCCAGTTTATGACGTTTATGGGAATATAATTACAGATCTTGCCCGTTATTTGATTTCACTACTTTTACGGCCTAGAGTAATATAGGACGTGACGTTTTTGTTTAAAGGACCTTGCAATTTTTAACCGAATGGTTTTTGGGTGGATTTTACGCCTTTTTGTTTATAACAATAGAAGTGAAGTTATTATAATACCTTTAATCGTAACAAAGTGGAAATAATGTTTATAAACAAAATTGGAAAGTGAACTTTTACCTATTTGGAATATTGAGAACTGCCTAGCTCTTTCGCCAACATTTTGTACGTTTAGATATTGTTTACTTTAATTTTTTGAAAACGTGACGTCATTATTATCTTTAATTAATTTTTCAATGTTAATAAATAGGCTTGTACGATTGTTATTAAACTTTACACGTTTTGTACTGTGTTTATTACTCATTGGCATGGTTTACCTCAATCTGGCGGCACACTGCCGACCCTGACACTGGCGAGACAATTCGAACTCACTGTGCACACCTCTTTCACTTAGAAACAACCTATAAATCAGTAGCATTCGAATGTTTAATCTATTTCTGTAATTATATTCCCATAAACGTCATAAACTGAACCTATTTATCGACAACCACCACCATGACACTCGCAAGACTATTGTGGTCGAACTCAGCACCCCTTTTTTCCTACAATCCACCTATAAATATGTTGCATACATAATTTTCAAGTATATCCGTTATATCGGGCATTTTAACCTTTAAGACTAATTTTCCGAACACAGCGCCACGTTTTCACCTAGAATCAACCCTCAAACTTTTTGCATTAATTTTTTTAAATCACTGGTCGCTCCGGTTTAGTTTATTACTCCATGGTTTCGTTACCGACTCGCTAAACTGTACATTTGTCGCCGTAGCTCAAGAACTATACCAGATATGAACTTCTCCTTTGGAAGGACACAATGGGAGCTTAATTTGAAACTGTATACAAAATTGCATTTAAATCGGTTCGGTAGTTTTTGCTGTAGAGCGGTCTGCGAGGAGAAGATGGAAGAAGAAGAAGAAGAAAAATGAAGCCTTACTTTGCCCCATTACTACGAAACGTCGCTTCAACCCTGTTAGATGGAATTCGTATATGTTTGTCGCGTTCTTGTAACCTTTCAAACGATACATCACTTGTTTTGATACGACCTATAGTGTTTGAGATACGAGGGGGTAAAATCGGCTTCATTCTGACTCGAGATAATATAGCAAGTGCTCGGGTAGGTGCTCTACTCTATACCCGGACCTTGCATAGGGACTACCGTCCCTTTTGATAAGCTACAGTGGTATAATTAGTAAAATATAAAGAAAATAGTCACTGAGCGTCTTTATCTTCCCTATTATTTGCCAGAACCCCTTTCACTATTCCGCCATCATCTCCGTCCAACGGTGGACGGAGATATAGAATAAGGGTTAAAGGAGAAAAACTAAACATGGACGCCACCAACAAGATTATAAAGAAGCATTCACTTGAAAAATGACGGTACAGGTGCGAAAAAGAGAATAAAAGTGTACGTGATGACCATTCTGGCGTCACAAACTCCCTTAATCCTTGTTTTTCGAGCATAAAACTTCTAGTTTACCATTAAAAAAATGCCCATTTTCGTAATAAAACGCGTTTTTTTTTATACCGGTACCCGGAAAGATAAAGTTGGCGCACTTAAACCTTGGTGCTTGGGTCAAACCCACAACGAGAAAGCGTGGGAAGGTGGCTGAAACGTTTTATCCTTGACCGGACGCGGCGGGTGATTCAAGCTAAGCCCCGCGAGGTCATCCGAGCGACGAATATAAGGAAATATTTTAAGAATAATCCCTGCTCTCGCGCCTCTCCAATCTTCGAGAGAGGGAGAGCTAGCGTAATAGAGTCACCGCTAAAAAGCCCGGAAATGGCGTCGTGGCGCGCCTATTCACGAGCGTCAACCTCCGTAAATTAGACGGAGCCATCTTCCGCACGTTTATTATCCGGCCATCTTTTGTCTCCGCGTAATAGCGTCGCTACAGACACAATAGAGCCCTCCGACACGTACCATTTCTCAGCGAGATCTCGCTCCGATTTTTTTTTCGTCTCTTCACTTCTCCGCGAAGTGAAAATAGTTCTCGGAGATCGTCCAAGAAGATGGCCGAATTATAATAATAACAAAAAGGCAAGAGCGTTTATACGTCTTGGCTAGCGGCTCGAAACAAATAAAAAGACAGTCTGCAACGAGATACCCTTTCTTATTGTCTTTTCTCAAATTCCAAAGACTCCAAAAAATACCAAGAACCTCTTTCCAGAGTTCCCTCGCGTAAGCCGAGTTAGCTGTCGCGGGACATTAACTTTATATACATTATATATAGCTTAGAATTTAAAAACTTTTTTCGAGTTTAAATCAGATACTTATTTCTAGCTTGAAGTTTGCGGAATGTTAGAAGGATTTAAACTTTGCGAAATTTATACGTGTGTCAATAGAAAGGGAACTTGTAGCTGACAATTGTGAGTGGAGAGGTACAATCTACATTCGGCTACAAGCTCCCCCTAACCATAGTTGAGATTAGCGGTAATATTTAGTGTAGGAAGCTGCTGTCTCGCGTGGTATGAAGGGCTTGTTACCAACCCAGACACTAGAGATAGACAGGCCGGCTAGTTTTTAAGCCCGACCCAATCCAACCCGATTCAAAATTCAAAATTGAAACCCAGCCCGCCAAAATTATTCATTTCGAAAACCCGACCGACATGGGCCGGAAAAGTTGAATCCCAACCCGGCCCGGCCCGAGAAAATTTTAAAAATTTTAAACCCGACCCGAAAAATTTAAACTTTTTATGTTTATAGTATACGCTTGTAGTAAATGCTAGAGTGGCCTCCCAGATTAAAATTGTGTCAGTAGATGGAGCTTGAAGCTCTTTGAGAAACGGTTAAAAATTAGTGAACGTTCCAAGAGTATGATTAACACGTGATAATAATTGGCTTTCTGTATGTAGAGATTTGCTGTTTCGAATAAAATAAAAACTTGAAAGCCCGATCACTAATATATAAAAACCCAACAGGACCGACCGACCCGACCCGACCTGGTCCGTTTTATATAAAAAGCCAGACCCGACCTGGTCCGTTTTATGTAAAAAGCCCGACCCGACACCATCCGTTTAAAAATAGCTCGAGGTGGACTCGGGTTGGGTAAACCCGCCTTTACCGGGCCCAAGACTCATCTCTACCAGACACCTGAATTAATGGTTTTAAAACGTCGCTCAATGACTAGGCCTTAAGGTAGTATAGTTGGTACAAACGAAGGCTTATAGCTTATATTATAAACAATAAGCAAAATATAAAAACTATCGTGTGCCCATACGGTTCTTCACCAAAGAAGGTAGTGTCCGAAATGCTCTGAATCCTGGCGTTTTCTTGTTTAGGATCCGCCAAGACCGAGAAGAAGAAATACACCCGTCTGTTGTTTTTAATTTGGCTGAAAGCTGAGTTACGTCGTAAATTCGTAATTGACTCTGGGAGACGTTTGGAGACCCGACAAAATAAAGCCTCAGGCGTGGACAGATAACACGTTTTTAACTTCCTACAGAGAGAAGTTAGTATATATATATATATATATATATATATATATATATATATATATATATATATATCGGAAGCGGGAGAAATCTTTACCCAACTTTGTAAAACCGATTTCAGTTCAATCACTTTAGCGCCAGTTGCTGTACAAAACAAAAGTCTGTGTAAAAAGTCCCTTCTAATCGCGGTTATCTGACAGCCCTGGAAAGATTCGAGTGGAAGAAGCTTCGTGGAGGGTAGTCACGCCTTCTCCTCCTCAGTTCCCGCGTGCAACCTTACCAAGTACCACTATATTTTCTCTCCACTCTTATTTGTCTTACGAGATAAAATGGAGGTAGACCTTCTCGCTAGTTTCACGCCATTTTGTACTGGAGAGAGATACCGTTTGTATTTTTTTAGGGAATTCGTGGGCTTTTTTTCTTTATTCAAGATTTCTTTTCCTTGGCGAATTCTCCTCTCTCTCTACTTCTTTCTGTCTAATTGACATCGCGTCGCTCAAGCTAGCTGAGTCGCCCTTTCCGGTTTGAAGAAAGCAGCTTCTAGAGGATTAGGAAAGTACAAAAATTTGGCGAAAAAGCTTTGCCATGTACCGACTACTTAAATCCCGCTATACGCGTTGCCATTCCACCAGCGGCTTCCTTCCCTTTCCTTTATTTATATCATAAGCCTATCATAAGGTCCCCCATAAGTAAGGGTCTAGCAGAGAGCCCCATGTTTACGGCATTGTCCATGCGAGAATAAAATTAACGTACGACGATAGGGCAGTAGAGACATCTTCTTTTTAAAATTTTTTCATCTAAAATATTATCTTACTTGATAGAGCAGCTACGTTCGGGTTGATAAATCATAAATGGCACAAAAAACGCGTGGTTCTAAGTTTAAAAACGTTTGCGCGTGGCATGTGCGCATTCATAATGCATTTCGCGAAATTTATTTCAGAAATGCATATTATAGGACGCAGTCACTAGGAGGTGCAGATTTTGAATCAAATAAGAGTTTCTCTCGAATTCCAGTCTATCGAAATAACAACGCGAATATATTGTACGTTAGAGCTTAGTATTATCACCGAGCTAAAAGTTTTCTCGTTACTATGGAAAAACGGTTACTAAATCGCTTATCAAACTTCAGTAATTAACGTCAACATCTGGTACGAACAGACTGGCGGAAATGTATGCCCCGTAAACAAACAATTTTAATAGAAAAGTGACGCTTCTGAAAAAAAAATGATATAACCCTTCAAAAAAACCACGTTTACCGACCTAATTCTCGATAAAAGAAACGCCGTATGGCGTTAAGCCTTAGTAGATTTAACTCTATACGGTGATTAATGGAAGCCCTTCTTCGAAGCTATATATAAAAATAAGGCGAAGGCGCGCAAAAGTTAGTATGGATGAGGGAAATAAACAAGCGGTCGTAACAGGCCATAGAGATTCACACCCATCAACGTATAAGGGCGATATTAAGTCGGTTTTTCCATTAGCGGGAATACCTCCGAAAACGGAATTAACAACAACGACATTCATAACGCTGTAGTTTCGCTTAAAGGCGGGAGGCGCTTGTACACGTATTTCTGAGATGAAAAAACGCTCTTTGAGCCTTCAATTCTCTGGATCTTTCCCTATTATAGTTTACCTTCAAAATATTGATGATAAATACGATGGGCGTCGATGCCTAAGACCAACGCTTTTTTCTCTGTCTCGGCGGGTATTCTTCCCGGTCGTCTTGGACAAGTCATTTTTTAGCCAGCTCTTTTGGGAGTGAACAGGGAGAGACTGGCGGCCCGAATAAAATTCGTTTAAAGACGCCAAAGAGCCAGTTTTTTCGGCACTTTCTTTTCCGAGGCATCGAAGGGCCGAATGGGGCTGTAAATTTCCGTCATAGATGGCGCTCTCGTCCCCTCGCTTTTTACTCGGTTGTTCGTAAACGGGAAAATTTTACGTTCCCCAGTTTATTGATGACCTAACGCGGTTATGGAAGCGGGCCCGTCTTTTCTTTAAAACGAAGGGCCCTATAGCCGCTGCAACGCCGGATCTAAAGTCCATAATTCAGGATTCCTCTACCGAGTTTACGGCTAGCTAGTATAAAAGGTGGCAAAACGGCCCTATCAACGAACGGTGTCCATCGCGATGGTGACCTCGCAGTTGGCTGGAAAGGCGAGACGAAGGATTTACGTACGCGCCAATTTCCCCGGCTCGCGGCCTTCGAATGGAATGTTAGTTAAGCTCTAGGTTACCGGGGAAGAAAGGGCTTGGCGACGCGGACGCGTATATTTTAACGCTTTGGGAGCCCGAACGTTAATAGGGATTCACGAGTCTCTTTTACGAGGCGGAGATTTTGCGTCGGCTGCCACTCCGCCTTTCAAATAATCCGCCCATAAACAAGCCGCCGGACCCCGCACCGCGGACAAATGGAAAATTTCATCAACGCTATACTTCCAAAATTAATCCTGGCAAAATACATAGCCTCAATCAGTGGCGCGTAACACTGTTTGGTTTTGGAAATAATATTTCCAATTTGTCAAAACCGAGAGTCGGTTGATAATAATTTGGTTTAACAATTCCATATGTCGTACGAACTTTCGTAAGTCACTAAAGGGAATATAACCTGCAAAGCAATCTTTATGGAAGACCCCTTCAATTTTTCAAATTTCCCGTACAGTGGCGCCAAATATTTCTAAAGCCAAAGGCAAGAGCGGCCAAAGCCGCAAACGTTGGTGATCCACACCAAATACCTGAGGTTATATTCCCTTTAAAAGAACTTGAAAGCAAACGAAAATTCATCTGATGGTCCCTCGAGACATTTTAATTTCAAATCAGAGGATGATCTCTTTAAGCTATAAATTTATAGAGTAAATATCTTAGGTAAGAAATAAAGGGAGACCTGAAGACCAATAAAATCCTAAAACTAAAAAATTGGGATTGTTAAATACGATGAGGAAACGTTTAAAATTCACGAATAAATTCAATTTAAACCAGACTTGACGGTTTTAAAGTCCCATCTACGAAGATAAAAGTGAGTAGTTTCAAAATCCAGAAGATTCCGAAGTATTTCCTGGACGGCGATGAAAAAGTTAAAAAAGAAAGATCGAAAGAAAGGGAGGCTTAGGCGGTTTATCTTAGTTTGTCATTCTACGAGCGCTAGATGGCGCAATCGTATACCGTCGGAAAGCGCAACCAGCTTAGTAGTTCTGTTCTACGAGTCGCGGGTAACGACTCCCTCTACGACAAGTATCCCAACACGCTTTTCCACTTTACACAAACAGAAGGTGAATTATTTAATTCTACCAGAGAGGATCGTTTTTACCGACTTTTTTATCTTTATACTCGGACATAAGGCTCACGATTCGCCTATGAAGAAATACGCCTTGGAGGAAAGAGTTATCAAACGACGGAAATATCTATCGCCTTCGCAATTCCGTACGTATACGCGAGTTGCCATTTAAAATCTACGGGAAAGGACGCGTTACGGAATAACGAGACGGTCCACTCGGCCGGCTATTTTCTTCGATAACGTCTCCTCTCTTTTCTTAATATGACCTCACTCACTCCTTGTCCTCCCCCTTCCTCCCCTCCATATTTTTTATTCCAGTTCACCGAATGAAAGAGAGCTCATTCCCCGAACTCGAAATTATTTCCCCGAGAAAGCAGCCCGGGAGATAAAGACGAACGGAGGCGGAAGACGTAAAAATGAAATAAATGGCGAAATAGACCAAGGGGAAGAACGCCCCTAAAAGAACGGAAAAGAAAATGGAACGTGAGAGGATTTTGTAAATAAAGTATAAAAAATTCGCATTTTTTTACGGGAATTCCTTCCTCAATTTGAATATTAACCCTTCTTTCGTTCTTTCAAGTATCCAAAATTTATCCGTACTATACATTATTTCAATAAAAACTAGTTGCATATTTTGAGTACGCGGTGTTTCCTAGAGGAGAGTATAATGGTTCGTTTTTAGTTCCACACTCTATACCGAAGCTTAATTAGAAATAAGTTAACGCTGTTATCTACGGCTCGTCTCGATCAATTTAATTCGTATGCAAGCCTTAGCCAAGTCTCGTTCAACTATAACAAACTTAATAACTTAGATCTTTCCCTGTAGCCTTAACGGGCGTTTGGAAACCAGTAAATTTAAAGGAGTTGGCAGGGCTCTTTGTACGCTTGGAAATCGAGTTTATATTTAAACGCGTAGGACGTAGCTTTATTGTGTGCAAACTAATATCCCGCAAGTTCGCCCTACAGGTTTTCAAGAGGGTGGCTTAACCCGTAGGAGTGTGGACGTAGCTTTATTGTGTACAAAACAAGTACCCCCTATCTAGCAATGCAATCTACAAAATAGTAAATTCTAGGTGAAATATTTTTCAAACCAATGTTAAAACACCTTTAGAATCGAATTCTGGGTTTTAATCGCGGTCTTAAATTGTCAGAATATGAGTGAAACATTAAATATACTTTAAATGAATTTAAAGTTGAAAGTAGGTAATTTTGTACGTCACTCGAAACCAAAACGGAGATATCATTCCCAGAGAGGAAGGAAGGGGAACCGCATTTTGAAGCTCAACAGTAATAGCAAAATCATATCCGCGGGACATAACCAGAAACGACCGTTAAATCATAGTGGCCGTAATGCAACGATCGGCTCGCGGAGGAGGTCGATGCTCCTCTTTCTAGTAATATATCACGGGCTAGTCCGGTTAAAAATTTAATTAAACCCATGAATTATGGCGTCATACTAGCTCGTCCTACGCGCGAATACGAGGGAGAAATTATCCAGCGAATGCCTTACAAATGATACAAACGGTGACGAATGAAAATTAGCTTACCTGTAATGGTTTTCGTGGCGCCTGCCACATGCCACTCGCATTCCACCAGATTCCAACGTATACATTCACTCCATTCCCGCAGCCTCGCTTGTCCCGATAATGGTTTCCTTTTCTGATGGATCCAAAAATATTGATGCTTGATTAACGATTTGGCTCGCAAGATTGGTTAATCGCGAAAATTTTGAAATGCCGTATTTGATTATAGGTTGGAACCTTGAAGAAAAAAATATTGATAATATAATTAAATCTTCTCCATAGATACTAAAATAATTAATAACCTTTAGAAATGTTCGTCAAAGCGAAACTTTTCTTTATTACTACTACTAATTATAACATACTTAATTTAGAAAGTCTATATTCCTTCTGCAATCTTCCCATGACCTCCTATTGGGAAACGATGATTAGAATAAAACTAGGAATGCAAATATAGTCAAAGTACCGAAAGTTAGGTACGGTGTATGTAATTATTAAATAAATGCATCGCTCTCTTTCGAAAAGGAAGCGTCATGACGATTATCTAAGTAAGCTTTGCGGTGATATTGATCGATCACGTATATACGTCGCGCCATCTACTTGAAATACATCACTAGTACAACTAATGGGGGTTCTATCTTTTGCTCAATTGTATTCAATTGTTCAATATACAAAGGATATGTGTACGTACGTACAATTCACGTATATGTTAACCCAAGGAATAAATAATTATGGAAATTTTATAGCTTTGAACAAAACATTCTTATCATGACAAAAGAATCGATCTGTCAATTATTTTTATTCGTGGAACATTAAAATACTCTAAATACGAATCTAACTTACATTTACAATAATATAATATTAGTTTAGTAAATAATTTCCATAATAATTTTGTAAACAAATAAATGGATGCTTGATTCTAATAATTTTCTTTGACTTCTTTGGGAACTACTTGGTATAGGATGATGGCGATATTGAAGGTGGATGCCAAAGTGTTGGTCAAAAATTGCCGATTGACGGTATTGATTCCGGCAGAGGTCAACATGATTTGACATACTCGAAAGGTCTCTTTGGTCGCGAATAAGTCCCGTTCGATGGTTTTGTCCGGGGATGTCAGAACGATTTGCCCCAGCAACTCGTCCAACTCGGCTTGTACGTTCCCGGCTCTGTAGGAGGTTTCCGTAAAGACGACGAAAGACGTGAAGGAATAAATGGAGTTGATGATCAAACCTGTAAAGTCCACGGTTTTATTTCTCGAAATTGCTATCCAAACCACTGGCAAAGTGATGTTCCCGTAGAAATCAAAGCTCCAAAGGGCGACCACGGTGGAATAATCGGAAACCAAACTGCCAAGGTTTCTCATACTGCATACAAAAATTGTTTTAAAAAAACGAATTATTCAACTGCCTTCTCAACTGCCTCTGGGTAACGCATCCGTATGGCGGTATACGAAGAAACAGTTGTCAACTAAAATCTAAAGAATTAAAGCGGTACCAGGTCAAGAGTTGGGTCTTGGTATTCTCGGTTTCAGTAAAGGCTGATCCGGGCATGCCTCTTTCTACGAATCTCTTGACTTGATCGCGGACTATCTTCAAGCAGGCGATCTGGGCGTTGTAGGTCGACATGAAAAACATCAAATTCATGGAGTTGACTATGTATGTCAAGGTCACTGAAACGTAATTCACCTGGTTGGCGGCAGTCAAGGCCAACGTCGTATTTAAAGCCGTTATGGTACGAGGGACCATTCGAGTAAAAAGTTCCGGTTCGTAGTTGTCATTCATAGAGGTGGGAAAGAGGGCGATGAAGGCGACTACGAACGACAAGGCGCACGCGTAAATTACGCACGAAGATAAATGCACCTTTTGTTCTTGGTAACTTGACAGGACCGCGTACACTTTGTTCCTTTTGGCGAAGCAAATGTGGTGGATGATGATGACGGCCAAAGCGTGAAGCGTGAAGAAACCTCGCACGATAAAGGAACGAATCTCCAAAGGGTGCGTGAAAGTGATCACCAACAAAATCAATTGAATGACCATGTTCAAGTACAGACCGATAAATCCCAGTAATCTGAAGATGGCCAACAGTTTGGATTTGTGTCGAATGACGCGGGACAGACAGGAGTCAACGAACCACATGGCTACCTTCGACAAAAACAAAGTTGACGATATAACCTTTTTCAAACACGACCGTTCCGATAGAAATCTTGAAAAGAATGAGATCTCACTCAACATACTCGTTTATTTATTTCGGACAGTGAAGAGGTTTCCCCTCTTTCAATGTTCTTAATAATAATAATAAGAGGGTGGAGTAATTCTGGTGCCATACCGTATCACATCGATTTTCTTATTGAAAGATACAGGTATAGCGAAGCTTTTCCGAGGCGAATGTCATGCTAGTTTTGAAGCGCGTTGGGAAACTCTAGCCACGTATTCGGGTTAGGAGCGTAAAGTAAATATTCAGTGGAAAGCTTACGCAGCGCGTCTAAATGCATTTGGGAAATGAATAAATGGCGTGCTCGACCGATTTAACCCTAAAAATGAGCCACGTTTCAACTGTTGATTTTTTGTCATATTTAAACGATTCCACGAGTTTCGAGACTTTTATTTATCGGTTTCAGTCACATATTCATAGCTAACAACGTATAACCTCGAAAATACTTCCAGTGGAGAAAGTGATGACGAAAAGTATCGCCGCGTTCGAAGACACTTCACTCATAGTATTTTTAGAGTTTCTCTAAAGGTCATACGTTCATTGGCTGTAATGAGTCGTCTAATGGTTGAATTTCGAACTTGTCCTTACCGAATCGAAAATGACCCTTTTCCTTAGCCAGTTTAGCTAGCCCCAAAATGAGTTGTAAAAACATAGGCAACATGATCTAATATTAACGATCAATGACGTTCAATTACGAGCCGGACGACACGCGAAGGACCTCTGCCATACAAATTCGGCTGAGCTTCGCGTTCATATTTTTAAAGGGAGCCTGATTATTATTAGTATGTTTTCTTCTTATATCCTCTATCATGTAGAACAACGACATTTATTCTCAATATTATGTTTTCTAAACTAGCGGAGACATCAAGATAAATTGGTAATTTATGGGAAAAGTGAAACACACAAATATAGATCATAGAGTATCGCGAGGGCTAACGAGAGATCTGATGCAAAATAATGCCTATGTTGAGAGAAAATATTAAAAGTTTCACAAGCGATGTTCGGCTCACGACGAACACTTCGGCGACACTTAAGGACAGCGAAAGGGACCTCAGCCTTTCTTTCAACCCGAAAATTCGCTTGTACAATCGGGGACCGAAGCTCAGAATAGCGCTTTCGAGCAGGTGAACGGTTTCCATTTGAACGTCGTAAATGTGTTTCGAGCTCTCTGCCAAAATGACGAAATTGATGAAGGAGAAGACTCCGAGCAAGATTGGAGCTTTATAAAACTGGACATTTCCCTTCGAGGTGAACCAAATGACGGGGACCAGGAAAGCGCCGGCGAAATCGGTGGCCCAAGCGGCGATACCCCACGAATGACTTTTGACGAAAGCGGACATAGCCTTGGTTTCGGTCAACATCAACGCCTTTATTTCGTTCAAATTCTTGTCCACGTCGGATTCCTGAGCGTAACGTCGTTGGCGAATCACCGAACGAACTTTCTCCCGGAGTTTCACTAAGTTCCGTCGATGAGAATGGTACATGGAGAGAAAGTGAAGGAGTCCTTGCGAATTGAAAATAACGGAAAAGAGTATCGTTCTAACAAAGACGATGGATAGTTGACCGGGCATCTCGGTGCCTTTCATAAAAGGGAACAGGCTTGGGTAAGCCACGAACATTAACTCGGGTTCCACGACGAACGTGGTCTCTTGGAAAAGTGCGCAGTAAATACCCACAAACAAAACTAAGAACGCGATATAACTAAAGATCTTGAATTTAGAACGGTGAAGGGTAGATATTCTTTGCCGAAAAGCTCTTTTGAAGAAGAGTCCATTTTCTTTCGTATTCGAGTTCCGCATCCAAACCCGCGCGGCCACGGCGATCAGGATGGCGTGAGACAAAAGGAAACAACGCAAAAGTCTCGAAAGCAACGAAGCCGGGAAAAAAAACGCCAAAAGAGTCGAAAATATTTGACACAGTAAAAAGCAAACGAAGAAAGCGTAGCAACCAAACCCGTAAATTTTCTCCACAACGGACCAGAACTTCATTTTGAGAAGCGAGGTTTATGTTTAAATGATTGGACCCTATATTACGGACCTGATTAGCTAATGGGTAGGCGTACAAAAATGGAAAAATCGATTTGTTTGCCTTGGAGATGACGATAGCGTTGATCAACGGGCAAACAAAAGCCTGCTTTTATTTACGCTATTACGCGTAAATCTATACTTAGGCGCGGATAATGATGGATTACAGGAAAACCGCCTTCCCTCGTCTTGTCGTGTTTTGCGCTTTTAGATAGAGTAATAATCAATTTATGCCTAAAATAAAGTTA
This sequence comes from Leiobunum rupestre, assembly GCF_980474605.1. Lineage (NCBI taxonomy): Eukaryota > Metazoa > Arthropoda > Arachnida > Opiliones > Sclerosomatidae > Leiobunum > Leiobunum rupestre. The sequence goes on from NC_143391.1 coordinate 21,181,565, forward strand.
ATTTCGAGGGTAAAAGCTTGTGTGACCTTTAGCTAAAGATCCCCTTTTCCCGGCCGGACGAGATCCGAATTCAAAACCACGTTTCCAATAGCGCAAGTTCTCTTACTCTTTACACAAATCTCGCGGGTAATAATATAATTACTTATGGGAAAAATTACATTAAACGACCGTGTACCTAATATATTATACTTCAGAGACGGGATTTCAAAATGGGAAAATGGTGTGTTTGGTAAAATCAATTTTGACAAACATTAGAAAATATCTATATTGATAGAATTCCGTCTAAAATATAAATAAAACGTTAAATGATGTTATGAATTCTAACATTATTTTTTGGGATATTTTATATTTTTTAAATAAAATTGTTAAATTACTAATTTCCTTGGGATATTTTATATTTTTTAAATAAAATTGTTAAATTACTAATTAAATTTACGTGCTGAATATTTCGAAATATGAAAAAGTTTTTAAAAATAGCCTCTATGTTAGTATACATTAGTTATCACTAAGTAGATGTAACCCAGATAAGATTTTAATAAAGAAAAGCGTTATAATCGATTGGTATTAGCATATAAAATAATGTAAAGTAGCTTGTGATTAATCTGGTAAATAAAGGGTGGTTCAAAATGCGACCTTCGTGAGACCTAGCCCTAATGTGAGTTAAAAAGCAGATGTACTTGACGCTCTAATTCTTTCCAGTTTGGGTGTCGTGTATTAGTCAACCGAAAAATAATTTCAAAGAACGAAAGAAAATATATTCCGTATTTTCACGATATATTCATTACATATAAAGATAATTAACGCCCATTACATAATTACGGTACTTGGTTTAAAGAGATCATTTGGAAAGTAAATAGATAATGGCTACGCCGAAAGTGTATTTATAATTCCTCGGATACACGTATTATTGATTGGTCTCTCTCGTGACGAATGAGTTTTCTGCAATTCAAATTTCCAGCCAAACGTAACAAAGAGAAAGAGAGAGAGAGAAAAGTAAACTTTCTTTATCTTTGAGGGATTCGCGCATTTTATACGGGTTGGTCGTATGAAACGCAGTCAGTTCGACATTTTCGGTCATGAAAGAATCGCCGATCACTTTAAGCGGACGACTTATCATGTCTAAAGTTGAGCCTTTGGTTTACCACCAACCGAAAAGGCTGGCTAGTGTGCCAGGTTCCAAAAGCGAAGATGTGGTTACAACTCAAGTCAGTACGTGGCAAAAAATGATAGAATTCTTCTTGACGGTATTGGCGGTTGTCAACGTAGCGATACAAACGTACAGTACCATCGCCAGTCTTTTGGTGAGGCACACGTTGAAGGCCATAATTTACAGCGCCTCCTTGTACGCCCATTCAGCCGCGGTGGCCATGATTTGTCTCCTGTCTGTCTACAAGTTCGCGAAACAGAAACGCCATCGACGTGGGTTCTACACCATGAGACAGTTCTTCAAACCAAACATCTTCATCGCCGGTGTCATCGTCGTTGTCCTGTCGATCGGATTCGTCGTTTTCATTAGCACGATTCCGACTCAGTCCTTCAGGTTCGATGAAGGTGGCAATTACACAAACGGTAACTTAACCAAGACTCAAGAGAATGGACAGAGGCTCGAGATGTTTATGTTGTCCGTTTCTTACATCGCCGGAACCATGATCCTGATCACGTTCATCAACGAATACAATGATCATATCAAAGAGTTGATCCATCTGAAAGACAGCATTGATCGTTTGAACAACTCCGGGGACAGCAGAAACATCGCCGCTGAGAAAGAAACGCTGAAAGGTGAAATGTACCAGTGTGGAAAGAATTTCTTGGGGTTTGTCTCCAACTATTCCTTTCTTTCCTTACTCTGGAGTTTGGATTTGTACGGATCGGTGACGTTCCCCATCATTTGGCTTTGCATCTCCAAGTCCAGCAGCGAAATGGTCATTAGTTTGCTGTTGCAAGTGGCTTTCTCCTTCACCTTGATGGTGACATTTTGCGAGACGTCCCACAAAGCGGGACAAGTTCACGAAGACATCGACGACTTGCTATCCGAGATGGTCATCAAGAACGAAGACGAGGAATTGAGCGACGAACTCTTTGTAATGAAAGAGAATTTCAAGACGTGTCCTGTTCAGATGGACGCGGCCGGAATCGTTTGCCTTAACCGGAAATTCTGGTTCTCAGCTATTTCATCCACTTTAAATTTAGCCGTTATTCTCTATCAGATAACACCTCAACAAGAATAACGTAAGAGCTTTCTCTTCGGTACCATCATTACTATATCGATATTATTTGAGTGGTAGATATTATATAAATTTTATAGTAGGTTTAAATAGCTAACTAGTTTAATTTGTGTGGTAGATATTATATTAAATAGCTTATTAGTTTGATAAAAAAACTTGCCAGTTATTTAAGTACCGGAAAGAAATACGAATCGATATAAATGTACGTCAAGCAAAACAAAAATATTGTAACTGAATATAAATGTACGATCTTTGACAAAATTAAACGAAAGAAAATATAATAATAGCATTCAATATTATCGTGTTTGGTTTGAAAACATACGTCTTAAAGACGTTTTATACACGCAAGAGTTGGGGTGTTAAATCGATCTCTTTTCTTTCTTCTATTAAGTAGCTTTATAAAAAAACACGCAATTGAAGTTTCAGAAATTACTTGTCCAACACTTCAGATCAGTCGATTAAACATAGTGGCACTATGAATTCCAGAACCGTCCTCAAAATCTACCGTGCCTTCGCGATCTTCGTGTCCTCTTTCAATTTAATTCAAGAGTTTGTGGCCTTCTCTCACGTACTTTCTTCGCCACCCAGTAAAAAACTATTAGTCAGTTATTTAACTTTCGTATTCTACATCATATTCTCAATTCAATCGGTCGTTTCTTCCGTGGTCTTCTGGTTCAAGGACCGACAACGCCACCGCAACCAACATTATAGAACTAGACCCAAATTCCAAAGCGCAATAATTTTTATGATAATCAATTGTACTTTATATTTCGTCATTAGTTTCACGCTGGCGCTCCTCGTACCATACTGTTATTACGAAAACAATATCATTAACTTGGTACTGTCAATTGCCAAAACCAAGGCGAACAGAGAAGACAAAACGTACAAGATCTATGTGCATTTTATGGCGATTCTAGCACCCGTTTCGACATTTCTCTGCAACTTCGTTAATTTAACAATGTTAATGAACGAGTACATTAAGTTGATGGAGCCCTTGAAGAAACTGAATCACTCGATCGAAATTATATCAAACGAAAACGAGGTTGACGTGGAACTCATAAATAGACTCATTAGAAGGAGCCTTTACGTTTGCGGGAAGATGTATATGGATTTTGTTTCATCAAATACGTCAATTTCGGGCCTGTGTTGCGCTAACTTGCAGATGTGTGTCGCTTTCCCCATTTACCTGATAGTTATGGAAAAATCCTTAGTTGATTTTGGACATTTGATGGTCCCGCAGTTATTTTTCTCGTCTCTCATCTACTTAACAATAACGCAAATATCTCACCAAACATTGACTTCTAAACGATCAATTCTCTCTAACTTGACCTTCATGATAAATAAAGGCGGGAAAAGCAAGGAATCAGTACACCTTCTGATCAAAATGAAAACCTGTTTCGAAGGAGTAGAGGTGAGATTAGAGGGTGGAGGACTGACCAAGCTCGACAGGAGTTCATTGTTGACCTCATTTAAGAACATTTTAAGCGCAGCCGTAATTTTATATCAAATAACACCGAAGAGTTACTAGGACTTGCCTGAAATATTGTTTCCGTGACTTAATGGTTTTCACTCACGAACAATTTGAAATATATTAAGGGTTTCCGGAGTTAATAGAAGTGACCATAATTCATTATGATTATGGTAATTTGCAAAATTCGTGTCCGGTTAATCATCTTTATTAATGGTTATAATAGAATGGATAAATAAGCCTACATGTACCCATATATATATTTTACAGAAAATGAAATAATAAAGCCGTAAATGAAATGTTCCGAACACTAAACTCGAAACGCCCTCGTCAATTTTCCACGCGTGTGTTTTGTAATCAACGGAAAAGGACTTCCAATAATCGAAGTAACGTTCACCTCGGAGAAAAAGAACACGAGCGCTTTTCTGGAGACGGCCGCAAAATGAGTCGGCTGGGAAATATCTGGGCACATTGCTTTACCGAAAGGAACGCGCTTCTAGCAATAAGGGTCTCCAGCTTCGTCGTAGCGGTGCTTAATTTCGTCGTTCAGACGGTTTTGACTACCCTCATATTTTTAAATGGTCCATCGTTCCAGATAACGGTCGTGCGACTGTTCTTCAGCTTCTACGCGTACACCGTTCTTCATCTCAGCGCAATCAGCCTCCATCAAGGTAGAAAACCGGTCAACCCTCATCGAAAAATAGCCTATTGTCCGAAGTCGTGTAATGTGGTCGTGATGGCTATTACTCTAATTGTGTACGTAATAGCGAGCACCGTCCTAATTAACAGATTACCAGTCGACGATTTCGACATGTATTTGAAACTTCACGTCAGAGGGAGAAAAAGCCAGATCTTCAACGAGGCCACCCTAGCGTTGAACCGAATAATGCTCTTTTTGGCCTTTGCCGTCACGATAGTATCTTTCATAAACTTTCTCCAATTTCTGAACGAATACAACGACTACATCAAGGACTTGGATAATTTACGAACGTGCGTTTTGAGTTTACACGGTGGAAAGACTGGTGCGAAACTAACACTGAAGTACCGTCTGCTTTGTTGCCTTAGAAATTTCAAAGTATTTACTCGTTTCTATTCTCAAAATGTATTTTTTCTGGCTACTTGCTTTCAATCGGGAATCATCTTTCCGGTGGTACATTTCGTGCTTGACAAACGCTTCAGCGCGTTCGGAGACCTGATGTTTATCATTCTCCCGTACTCGATCGTTTCGCTGTACATCTTAGTTCGAACCTCGAAAAAGGCGGGGGGCGTTCAGGAAGAGGTGTGCCACACTCTTGGACAAATGGTCCAATGGTCCTTTACGGGGAGATCAACCACACGACGACTTTTCAAGTACAAGGAATGTTTGCTTCAAGCTAAGATCAAGCTCGAATTGGCGGGGATGTGCTTGGTAGATAATACGGTGCTGTTGGACGTGTTCGTGGGAGTTTTCAGTTTATCTGTTATTCTTTATCAATTAGCTCCGCCACTCCCATTTCCGTAGTGACGAAAATATTAAATAATCTTGCTTAAATAACGAATTTCAAGATTAGTCGGAAAAAATGTTTAAATACTCTTTCCGAATGTACCTCATAGCAATTAAATCGAAGAATCAAGGTTTTCAGTTAACTTGGCAAATACTTTAATAGATACATCTCGTGACACTTCGAAAGACACGCTTTATAAAAGTACACTAGAAACCTGATGATAAACAAGTGCGTGCGTCAAAGCCATGAAGAGGAGAATCGATTTGAAACAGCAATAACATAATTATTCTATTTATTACTAAGTAGATTTCCATTTCTAGAAGGTCTTTTATTTTAGATAAAACTCGCGGGTTGACAGTTACCGCAGTCAAGACGACGTAAACCTTTAAAGGCGGTCAGTTTCGAAAACATTTTCCATGAAACGGCTGATAGTATCGTTCTCGAGACAGCCGTGCGGTAAAGCTATCCGGGTTTTGAATATTTTCGGTGTTATTGTAACTTTCGTAAACTTGGTTCTTCAATTGGTAATATTTGTTCCCCTTTATCATCTTGAAATAATGACCTTTGAGCAGTTAATTCTCCGGATATTTATGGTAATAAACGCCTTCGTAACATTCTCGCTTTGTCTTAATCTCTGTTGGAAACGTAAGTTTCACACGGTTACGATGAGAAACAGTCGACATTGGTTGTTGAGGAAAAATATCGTCATCTGCATCGCCGCTCTTCCAGTCTATTGCTCTTCGGTAGTCTACATCGCTCTCGGATTATCCGAAAAAGGATTTCAAAGTTTTTTAAAAGAAAAGGTCCCTAAACTTCGGCCGAAAGTGGAAAACTTAAACCTCATAAAAACATTGAATCCGATGGTAGCGGTTTTTATCAATACTACGTTTCTCGTCGTCTCCTTCAACCTTTTATGGTACTTGAAGGAATACACGACCTACTTAGAAGAGTTGAAGTCCTTGAAGGTGGAAGTAGAGCGAATGCTCCAAATGCATCAACTGACGTCGTTCAAGATCAAATCGCTTTTGAGGTTTCCTCTGTACGGCTGCGTTAAAAACTTCAACGCTTTGATCAGACGGAGTTCGCTGACAGTTTTTCTGTTTCACTTCAATTTTTCGAGTGGCTTTATGGTACCAGTTTTCTACTTAGTCCTGGAAAAGAAACTCAGCACGTTCGCGATCGCCTTATTTTTAAACATGATATATTCAACGGTGACCCTCTTCAGTATCGTAACAGCGTCCGACGAAGCCGGAAAGGTACAGAGCGAAGTTTGTCATTATTTTGCTACCATGCTTTCTAGAAGAGGTTTGAGAAAAACGACTGTGAAAATTCTTCTCAAATACAAGGAGTGCTTCTGGAGGGCAAAAATTAAAATGAATTCTTGGGGTACTTCGGTTTTGGACGTTCGATCTTTGAAAGAAGTAATAGCGGTAACATTTAGTCTGTCTATTATTTTGTATCAAGTTACGGATATAGTCGACAATTCGATGGAGGTAAAAACTAATGAGTTTTCTTGTTCCCGTAATTGTAATGTTTCTAAAGTTTGCGGGTGAATTTATAATAATAATACTCAGAAAAAAGAGTAGACGTAAAAAGCTATTGTCATTTATTTGTTATTATAGTAAAATATTTAGTTTCGTTTGTTTGGTTTTTTTTTATTCCGATACGTGTGATTGTGCAAGAGTAGACAGCTATTCGCGACCAAAACGAGGTTGCGCCTATGATCAAGCGTCTGTTACAGACAAATTAAAAAGTCATGATAATGTTTTTTCTTAAATAAACTTATAAAAATATAATCAAACGATACAAAAATGATATTAAAATCGAAGTATCATTATTTATAATGTCAAATTTACTAATAACGATGAGGAAAAACTAATAGCGTCTGCTTTAGCCACTACCTTGTAACGACCTCTAGTGATCTAATTAATAAACATCATTTAAGTAATTAGGAAAACTTATATTAGGCTATCTTCGGGGTCCTGGAAACATTCCTCGAGCTACCAAGTGATTCAATTTCCTTTCTATGGTTAGGCTTCGCTTGAGTAGAGGATTTCTATTTATAAATATACTAGCCGAGCCCTCAGCTAGTTGTGTGTTTCGAGACGCTCCACCCCAGTACGCCCCCCCCCCAACCCCTTTTTCAAATGGGATAATTTCCCTTTTCCCCATAGTCGAACCACCGCAGTAAGGCCCCCCCTCCCTTTTTCCATGCGATAAATTCCATGGTACCCTTAACCCCATAGTCGACCTCCCCCGTAAGGCCCCTCCCCCTTTTCCCATGCGATAATTTCCATGGTACCCTTTTCCCCAAAGTAGAACCACCCCAGTAAAGCCCTTCCTCCCCTTTTTTCCAATGTGATAATTACCGGGGTACCCCCAGTAAGGCCCTTCCTCCCCCTTTTCTCCATGCGAGAATTTCCGTAGTACTCCCCTTCTTTTCCAATGCGAGAATTTCCGTGGTACCATTTTCCCAGCAAAAATAACTCAACCCTGTACCACTTTAAACCCCCTGTATCCAATGGCTGATGCATTAAGGCCACGGGACTAACGTACGCCGAGAGCGCCACGGGACTTTCAAATCTTAACACTAAGACGCGTTCCCCCTCCTCGTTTTCTTCGGCGGTCTTAATGTGTCTATTATATCGTGACTGTTAGTCGATGAAACTACAGCTTCTAAGTAAATGCCTTAAAAGACCCCGGAACGATCGATTTTATTTCGTGATGTATTCAAAACGTAAATAAAAATGGCTGCCCATGTACGTAGAAACTATAAAAGAGTTCTACTAAATTCACCGTTCCGTTTCATCATAGACAGTATATATCCCTAAGGGCTCGAGAATACGCTCTGATTTTTAAACCCCACTCAAAAAGTTCGTATCGATGCATCATGCAAAGGCCCCAACTGCTTTGTTATGTTTACGTGTGTTTGAATAACAGAGCGTCGGTGAGAGAAACAACGACGTGAATGCACTGGATGGTAGACGATTTCTCGTTCCCTTAGGCATATATACTGTCTATGGTTTCATTATAAACTTTTTGACGCGTTCGCGGTACTAAGTAGTTGCCTTTTTCTCATTATGCAATTGGTGTCTTTCATTCATCTTCTAATAGTTGGTTCGCGGTTCGAGAACTTGCTGTGGACGTCTTTTCTCACCTTTTATTCGAGTTCTATGTTTACTACCTCGGTTCTTCTGGCTTGGAAGAGAAAAAAGTACGCGGTGGCTTGTAGGCGTAAAGACAAACGTTGGATATTCCGCAAGAGCGTCGTCACCTGTTTAGCAGCGCTGCTGGTGCTCGTCGCGAGGGTTTTGTATTTTGGAGTCAGTGAACACGACTTGGAAATTTTACCAAAAGACACGGCAGTCAGTCGACGGATCTGGCCAATTACGATCAATTCTTAAAAATGATTAGTAAAGGTTTATTTTACGCCTCGTTCGGCTCATATATCAGCGTGTTTCTTAACGTTGTTGGGTTCTTGAAAGACTACACAAACCGCTTGGAAGAGCTTAAGGACTTGAAAACGACGGTAGACAGAGCCAAGACAGTGGCATTTTCAAGTCAATTGACGTCGAATAATATCAAATTAACTTTGAGGTATCCACTTTACCAGTGCCCCAAAAATTTCAAGGCGATGTCCAACGGATACTCGATGGTGGTTTTTCTCTTCTTTTTCATTTACGCCAGCGGTATTATGATTCCCGTTTTCTCTTTCGTCATACAAATGGAATTTACCAAATTCGGGCTGACCTATCTGGTTTTCTTGACTTATTCCGCGATCATGTTATTCGCCATCACCGGCGCGTCCGAAGACGCGGGTCTCATTCACACGGACATCTGTTGCTTATTGGGAAACATAATTGGGCGCGGACACTTAACTAAATCTACAACGAAGACTCTTCATAAATACAAAGAATGTTTCTTGCGGGCCAAAATTAAGATGAATTTGGGAGAAGTTTCAAAATTGGGTGTCCAAACTTGGGTACAAGTTGTCATGAATACGTTTAGCGTAGCGATTGTGTTGTATCAGGTTTAGTTAATGGGGAACACCCCTGCCTGTCACCATAACCAAACCGAGGAATAAACCTTATTAGAAGTTTGTTTTTTGATAAGACGACTTAAAATACTTTTTTGAAGCTACATTTAGACTGTAGTTCTAATGTAGATAATGACTTACTTGGCACGATAAATGTTAGCCCTAAAACCTAAAAAAAACAAAAATAATACTTTATGAGAATGTCTACGAGTAGAATACCCATGAAATTGTATACAATATTATAGATTTAAACTAACCCATCTACGGTCTCACAAAGACGTTTGTAAAGCCCGAATGCCTCGATTCTGAATTTTTGCACCCACATAACATCTTTAAGAAGTCATGACTACAAATAGTGTCTTCTGGTGGCTTAAATTTATAAGGCATTATAAGTCGTTAGATGACTTGAGCCAAAGGTGGTGCCTTGGGTATTAGCCTAGCTGATTATTAGACTTGTCTCTAACTACGCCAGCAAACCGATATTAAGTACTTATCATTCTTCTATGCCTGAGATCACTCGAAATATCGTTATTATGTAAGACAGAATATTTTCTCTAAATCCATGCTTAAAAACAAAAATGTGATCGTATCTAACTGTGTAAAACTTGAACTTTAACGGTGATGTTTCACGTCTGTTAAATTTTTATTATTGATTACATACGTTTGTATTTTATTTCAATTTTTTACTCTATTCTCATGGAATAACACTCTAAATTAATTTAATGGTATTGTAATTCTAGACGATGTTCATGAACTTGCTGGTTTTCTTTTTCACTGTTTTGATGAGCAATAAAACATTTATTTATTTGATTAGACTAAGAAAATATTGGTCATTGTTTTTAAATAATATTGCCATAACGGAAAACCATTAAAGAAAACGGTATGAAAGAGATAAACTGACAAAGCAAACGGAAATGGAGACTGAAAAACCCACTGTGTCCGAAAACTGAGATCATGCCGATGCACTCTGCTGTTTCTATGGTCCTCCACGACTATAGTAGCGAGAGATACCACTACGCATTAATTTTGTAGAGTTGTAGAGCGTCATCGAATACGTACGATTATAATTATCGTTAGTTCAATGAAAAAAGATCGATTTTTTACTGAAAAACACGACTCGAAGTCACTCGATATACAATTTCAGTTCTTTTCGATTACACACTTTTACTACTAAGAATGACTTAATCATTCTTTCAAACTGATTTTTCGGATGTCACTTAACTATTTGTTTTACAAAAAAATATTTGCATTTTCATTCGCTATGTGGTTTTATTTTTCTTAAAACAACGCTTCCTTAAAAATAAGTGTTGAAAAGTTAGTTCATTAAATAATTAAAGAAAATGGCAATTATATTTAATTTGATCGTTTATTGGATAATAGTTTATTTATAATTTTTACCCAAACATTAAAGCGTCCAAACTGCAGTTGGGGATGGATGGTGTGGAAATCCCCAGTGAGGGTTTTCGTCCTGCCATAAGTGATTATTTTGATGATTCAAAGGTGGAAAATGAACATTCATCTGGGAATAAAACGTTGCGGATAAATTGGGGATTGTGGTCAACAGCATTTAGTAACCAGTTGCGGAAGTCGAATCGTTTTTCGAGATCTCCATCTCCTAAGCCTTGGTGCAGCGTAGCTCTGTACGGGTGGTAGTGATTTTTGGGTTAATATTTTCCAAATATGAGATTTACTACAATCCAAATTATCACTTGCTGTGGAACAGCTACTGCGAGGGTATGCAGCAAAATATGCAAGTACAGTGTTCTCAAAGTCAAAATAATGTGGTCCCAAACCACGAAACCTACGTTGCACATTACCATAACCAGTAGCGCCGCCAGGATTTTTTCCCAAGTAGGCACCTATGAATTTAGAGGCCCCCCTCTACGCAATAATTTCAATCGATAATTTCACGTTTTTTTCTTATAACTAAACTCTCCGTTTTGAAAGATTTCACCGTGTTTCTTATTGCAAAATTATGTGAAGCTAAAATTAAATTATTTTTTTCGTTTGTCCCCCAGTTTAGCCAACATTTAGATATCCCCAATTCTTATTTTAAATATTAAAGTCTTTTTACTCAATGAATGACACTCTGCGATTAGAGCTCTTCCCAAATTCATCAACCACTAACATCGGATGTTCTTTTAAATGATTCGATAAATCTCGATTAATGGATAATGTGGCCAGGTTGGAAAGTCTATCCTCTCGCATTGTTGTTTCAATTCTATTCAAGGAACTGAAACTCCTTTCAGAAATAGTATTCACCACGGGAATACACAGAATAACTTTATAGTACTTAACTAAGTCGGGAAAGCCACCTTCCATCGTCATTAGATAGTGATAACAGTCTGTTACGCTTTTCAAATTTTTCGATTTGATTAAATTTCTAGCTATTTTAATTTGACCTTTCAATGAATCTAGGTCGAAATTAAAGCGAGTGTATATTTGGCAGTGGGCTAGGACGTCATTTTCTATGAGAAAGTTTTCCGAGTCGAGGTCAGACGCAGTTATTCCTTTAATTAGGCTATTATTTTCTAAAAATTGGTTTTTCATTTCTGATATAAATTTATCGATTATTTGGTAGTAAGTGGATCTCAACTGTTCATTTAAGGTATTTGCTTCAGTGTTTCGGTTTCCTGTTGTACACGTTACCACACTATGCTTTAGTCTTTGATTAGGGATTATTTTTCGTTTTCTTAAAGCTAAAGGTGCAGTGTTGCGATCGGGAACCGTGATAAAAACGGATTCAGCTAACTTAGAAGCTTCCTCCCAAATTAAGTCGAATTTTTCGGGGTTCCTTACTTCCTCTAAGGTAGTTATGGTAGCTTTGCAAATAGTGATAGCTTCAGTTAGAACGACTCTCGAACTTTGTAAATATTCCGACAAGGAGTTGGTAATACCTAATATTTCATATAAAGCCGTAATCAAAATCAAGTGAGTGAAGTTTTGTAATTGCAATATGTACCCTCAACACTCGGCAGCTTCTTCGGGCTTACCATTTTCTACCAAGTTCTCCAATGCTAATAGAACAGAATCAAATCTACTTCTGAAGGAATGAAGACCTTTTTTTTTGCTCCACCACCTAGTGTCGCAGCTTTGCGGCATTTTAAGAACTATTTCGTAGCACACCTCTTTTTGAGAATTATCAAAACATTTACTCCTGATAACTGAATTGCTTTGGAAATTATAGATCGCTTGAACTAGTCCGAGTAATTCCCTAAACGCGACCATATTGGAGCAGCATTCAACCAAAACTAAATTTAAACGATGGGCATAGCAATGGACGTACGGACAATTTCCACCTACTACCTTCTCTATTTCAACCCTCACCCCTTTTACGTGCCCACTCATTACACTGGCCCCATCATAAGTCTGAGCAACGCAATTTTCAATTTTCAGTCCATTCTCCGTCAAAAGGGTAATTATAGCCATGCTGATGCTTTCAGAGTCGAACTTATGCAAATCTGTGTATGCTAAAAATCGCTCTACTACACCAATTTCCTTTCTAGTATACCTAATACAAACACTCAGCTGTTCTACTCCCGCATTATCTCTAGTCCCATCGGCAATTACGGAAAAGAAACCACCTGATTCATTATGCTCCTTTACCATCATTCGCCTAACAAAATTTCCACTAAGGTTAATCAGCTCATTTTGGACAGTGCTATGTACGTATTTAGCATTATTTGGAATACTTTCGCACTTGGCTTTTAAGTCGGGACAATTTCTCTTTAATAAATCTAAAAGTTCTACAAAATTGCCCCTGTTCCCATTTTCATCGTCCGACCTATGCCCCCGAAGAGAGATATCTTGTTGGGCGCACAGTACTATTATCTGCACTTGAGCAGCTAAGACATCTCTATTTCTAGCAACGTCTGTTTTATGATGCTGATCAACCTGACATACTATTGAGCCTCGAGATTTCGATTCCCAATAGTCTGAATATTTTTTATAAGACTGTTGGTGTAAATATTTAGTCGAAGTAAAGTGTTCTTCGAACTTTTTGGCCATATTTTTCCAGTCCGAAAACCCCTCAATAAATCCCTTATTTCTGCCACCTAAAAAATGCCGACAACAAAAACAATAAACTTTATCGTTGCTACAGAATATTCGAGCATTTGGTATTTGGTGTACCAAGAAGAATTGAAGCCTCGGTTTTTACCACCCATTAGGGTTTTGGGAAAAGACGCGAGGGTGGGCTGAAGTGAGCTTTAGCCCCCCTGCATTTCTGAGAGGGGCCACATATTTATATTAAAAGGGCCACATATTTATAATTAAGAGGCCCCATATTTGAATTTATGAATTTTCTTTATCTCTAGAAATTTGTTTTATTGCCAAGAAAAATGTTTCTGGAAAAAATCAATTTGTTTACTCAATAAGATAGTAGACCATAAACAGATAGATTCGGGAGGAAGGGAGCGGAAATTGGGAGAAAGTTGAATGGACAATAGAAAGAAAAGAAAGGGAATTTAGGGAAATACCCCGGGCGTGCACGTGTCCCCTCCAGGTCGGATACAAGGTCATAGGGCGTCCATTAAACGCGACGAGAGCCGCACCAAGAAAACGACCTTGCTCTTCTCGCTTCCTGGAAAATTTATAAGGGGTCACTCCATGGTTGTAAGGGCCACAAAATTCTTTAGGGCCACAAAATAATTAGCCCACCAGTGAAAAAACCTTAGCGCCGCTACTGCAGACAATCCTTATCTAAACTAATATCTAAAGCAATTAATCTTCTTACGTTTGAACACGGCCGCCTCGAGATCTGCTTCGCGCACGGCCGTGGTTTGAATTGTCTATTTTTGCACTTGAGGCTCTTTTAGAGGATTCAACCCAAATTTCCGATAACTCAGAATTTAGAACTACCTCCTTAGCCGGACTGACATCGACATTGGGTAAAACGTCAACAAACAACTTTTTTTTACTGTTTTCAGTCTCTGTAAAACCTAGAGTATCCCCTGAATTAAGTTTATTTATTTTAGCTGACGGTTGAAGAGATCGTTCCATTGCGTCTTTCTGACTACTAACTATGCTCACCTATCTCTTACATTTTTGGCGTTTTTGGGCCCCCGACATAAACTTTCGGGATCTCATTATGGTTTTAGTTTTTAAAGTAAAAACTCCAGATATTACTGATATTATTATTAAAAATGGAACCACTATACTCTTAAAAAAACTAGTTTTAAGAATGGTACCACCCTCGGCACCACCAATAGTTTGGTTCAAAATATCTAGCTACTAAAAGCTTGAGAAAAGCCAACTAACTATTTAAACTAGCCCGAAATGTGTTTACCTCTCCGAGGGGACAAAGTCCCCTTGGAGGGGTTATACAATCACTGTGTCTGTCTGTCTGTGTGTCTGTGTGTCTGTTCTGCAAACGGGTTCGTATTTTCCGTGCAAAGGTTAATCATTGCGTACTCAGTTTCTCGAAATCTCTGCGTTCGCAGTTGCTAGGAATTAGGGAACGAATGTTGAGTTGGTGTTATGACAGTTGTTAGTGTTGAGTTTGTTGTGTTTGTGTTATGACGGTTGTGAGTGTTGAGTCTGTTGAGTTTGTTGTGTTTCTGTCTGTTGTGTGGTGTTTGTACGGGCGTTTTCTCTTCAACTTCTTCTTATTGACTTTTGAGGCGGACCGAGTGCTGAGTGTTATGGCAACCTCTCAACGTCCAATGGCAGGGTTTCCACCAATTGTTCACGGTATTCGTATCAATTTACGATTTATTGGCGCCGGCCGGGAATCGAACCCGGGTCTGCTGCGTGCAAGAGCTTTACTCTAACCACTGAGTAAGTTATAACGTTAGGTACTGTAATTTAATCTACATCATTTTAAATATTTATAAATTATATTAATCTTATATTCAATTAAATATTTATAAATTATATTAATCTTATATTCAATTAAATATTTATAAATTAGATTAATCTTATATTCAATTAAATATTTATAAATTAGATTAATCTTATATTCAATTAAATATTTATAAATTAGATTAATCTTATATTCAATTAAATATTTATAAATTATATTAATCTTATATTCAATTAAATATTTATAAATTATATTAATCTTATATTTATAAATTATATTAATCTTATATTTATAAATTATATTAATCTTATATTTATAGATTATATTAATCTTATATTTATAAATTATAATCTTATATTTATAAATTATATTAATCTTATATTTATTTAAATATTTATAAATTATATTAATCTTATATTTATTTAAATATTTATAAATTATATTAATCTTATATTTATTTAAATATTTATAAATTATATTAATCTTATATTTATTTAAATATTTATAAATTATATTAATCTTATATTTATTTAAATATTTATAAATTATATTAATCTTATATTTATTTAAATATTTATAAATTATATTAATCTTATATTTATTTAAATATTTATAAATTATATTAATCTTATATTCAATTAAATATTTATAAATTATATTAATCTTATATTCAATTAAATATTTATAAATTATATTAATCTTATATTCAATTAAATATTTATAAATTAGATTAATCTTATATTCAATTAAATATTTATAAATTAGATTAATCTTATATTCAATTAAATATTTATAAATTAGATTAATCTTATATTCAATTAAATATTTATAAATTATATTAATCTTATATTTATAAATTATATTAATCTTATATTTATAAATTATATTAATCTTATATTTATAAATTATATTAATCTTATATTCAATTAAATATTTATAAATTATATTAATCTTATATTTATAAATTATATTAATCTTATATTTATAAATTATATTAATCTTATATTTATAGATTATATTAATCTTATATTTATAAATTATAATCTTATATTTATAAATTATAATCTTATATTTATAAATTATATTAATCTTATATTTATTTAAATATTTATAAATTATATTAATCTTATATTTATTTAAATATTTATAAATTATATTAATCTTATATTTATTTAAATATTTATAAATTATATTAATCTTATATTTATTTAAATATTTATAAATTATATTAATCTTATATTTATTTAAATATTTATAAATTATATTAATCTTATATTTATTTAAATATTTATAAATTATATTAATCTTATATTTATTTAAATATTTATAAATTATATTAATCTTATATTTATTTAAATATTTATAAATTATATTAATCTTATATTTATTTAAATATTTATAAATTATATTAATCTTTTATTTAATTATTTATTTAAATATTTATAAATTATATTAATCTTATATTTATTTAAATATTTATAAATTATATTAATCTTTTATTTAATTAAATATTTAAATATTTTAATGTTAAATTTGATCGTGATCAGGAATTGAACTCGGGTCACATTGTGACCATGCGGATAGTTCACCGCCGAGCCAATGACTTCCTTAGAGAAAATATTAAAGTAAAGGAACCATTATGATAAGGCGGTTTTTTTACTAAACGGATGAATACAATAAACTAAAATTAAAATTTTAATAACACATTTTTATTTTTAAAAATAAAAATGTTTTAACCGTGAAGTATCCGTCGTTGATTTTAATTTTAGTTTATACATCGAGACCATGGTCACAAAATTTAATTTATTCGATGAATACAATATCTGTGGATATTTTCTATTGAACTTTGTTTTTTAATTTTTGTGAACTTGTTAAAGTCTAAATTGTTTACGTATGAAAATTTAAAGGTCAAATCTTGTTTTAGCGCAGTCAGCAGATAAGATGGTTAAAGGGTAGAACCCGTTAGTTTTTTGTAATTTATTTCGTTTTTCAGTCTTTTTTATATATTGTGTGTTTAGCGATTAATTTTCAAGGGTAATAGTTCATTTATGAAGAAAATATCGAGTTGGATACATCGTGCTCTTACGTTGGTCTGGTTTTTAACTGGGTCGTCATTACTTCGTAATTTATTTTAAACGCTTTCTCGACTGATTAAAATGTTTAATGTAGTTCATCAATTGGGTTCGTTAGTTTTTATTTATAAAGAGCCCTAACTATTCCGTCTACGGTCATTTATCGATATACGAGCTGACGTTTAGTCAAGTGGCTTTCTGTGCTTTGTGAATGGTACGTTTTTCGCTTCTTCTTAATACATTTTTTATTGGTGTGGATATTGGGATATCTACGATTCCTAATGCAACCATTGATTTCCTGGGTGTGCGAGTCATAATATGATATTGGAAATTGGATGGTATGTGACCACGTCAACAGGAAGTCTACGAGTCGTCCACTACCAGATTCGAATATAGCTATTCTACGGTATCTTCATCAAGGGCTAGTGTTGAAATAAAATGAGCATTAAAGATGCGGAAACTATTTCGTAAGCAATAAAAATACAAACACCCTCTGTAGATATTTCTTTTATCAAAATTTGCTTCGTATTATATTCAACTGATAAACTTGTACTGTAAATAGGGTTAAATTAAATTGTGCATTACTTTAGTAAGTCTAACTCGCTGTTTTAACTACTTTATTTATAATATTCTGAATAAATTACAATCGGTTGTTTCGTCTCAATTATTTTAATTATAATTAAAATTTTATACCTGGAGGGATAGAACCAGGATTACGTCTTTAGTAAATAACTCTGAATTGCGGAGATATATCTTTAAGGGTCATCTCGAGAAATTAATACCACTCGGGAAAATTCTTCCGATGAGAGGTAAATTGTGGCTTGCCAACTTGTTATTTAAAACAAGCGTAGTACGGCTTCTTTAAACCTCTAGGAGGCAGAAGTCGGCACTTGTCAAAAATATTAAAACAAAATAGACACCACTAATATAGTTTTGTTAAAAAATAACTAGGTACGAAATAAAAAGCTTGAAAAAAGCCAACTAACTATATAAACTAGCCAGAAATGTTTTTATTTAAAACAAGCGCAGTACGGCTTCTTTAAACCTCTAGGAGGTAGAAGTCGGCACTTGCCAAAAATATTTAAACAAAAAGGACACTAAATTAACTGACTGAGAAAGACTCGAAAAGACAAAATGAAATGAAACTCTGAAATAAAGAGGCTCTTTCCATGAGCGCACCCAGAGCGACTTTTCGGTGTCGACGCATCTGAACGGTCATGGAAACGGGTTAGTGCGATAAAAGTGGTCGACCTTCTTGGCACGACAAAAGAGGTGTTCCGGGGAGAAAATATCGCTCCTTTTTGTTTCTTGGAAACGGTCATCGCATCGTTCTCACTACATTTTGGGTGTTTCTCTCCTTATTCCTTCTATACTCGGTGTGCCTCTTAGCCAATTTCCGAATTCAAAAACAACTGGTAAATCTAGTGCTTCTAATTTCTATCTGAACATATCAATCCGTTATCTTTTTCTCACATGATCAGGTACAATCTGAATTATATATCCAAACTGCTTCACTAATTTCACCGTCCAATTTACATTTATATGAACGTATAAATTTGTGGCGTAAGCGTAAGTAAAATTAGTTTGGGTGAAAGTCGAGTTTGACTTAATCCACCACATTGGGCTAGAAAGAAGATATTAGGATAAATGCTTCAAAGTGCTAGTAGCACTACAAATGGAGCGATCTACTCATCAGTGGGGGTTGGATTCGACAATGGAAACAGGCGGCGATATCGCGTCGCGTAATTTTCATGACCGTTCAGATGCGTCGACACCGAAAGGTCGCTCTGGGTGCGCTCATGGAAAGAGCCTAAATGTCTTAACTTCGTTAAGATAAGAGTGACCACCGGATTTTCGAACACGTGACCCAGTGGGTGAATCACAAACCCCCAAATAAGCTGGAGCTTTCCAGTTTTACCCCATGGGGGAGGCCCACCCCTTCTAGGGCGATATTGCGCTTAGCAACGAACGACATTTTTGACAACACGGTAGCTCTTGGACGAAAAGATGTCAGGTGCGGGGGCCCCCTTTCTCGATTTGCATCTTGTGGGGGGGAGACATTTCGCTCTTTGAACTTGTCACGAGGTGGAGGGGAGCTAAGGTCCGAGGTCATTTTTACGTTTTATGATAACGTGTGCGGCTGTTTTTTCCACGAACTACAATTATCCCCCTTTACAAATAAACTGGAATGTTAACACCGCTTAAAGGGACTTTCAAGAAAGACCTAGTCGATTTGAAATACGTCATTCGGTCGTAACTTTGGCTTCACAACGAACGGCGACCGAATGACGTATATTAAATTGACTAGAGGGTCTCTTGAAAGTCCCTTTAACCTAAAAAAAAACTGGTAGTCAACTAGTCATCTTTTCAATGAATTTCAGGCCCCAAGAAGGCACCTTTTCTTAAATTGGAGTCCCCAAGTAGGCCTATAGTTCTTAAAATGGAGGTCCCCTAAGTAGGCCCAAACTTTTTCAACGTAGGCACGTGCCTACTTGTGCCTACCGCTGGAGTCGCTACTGAAACGCTGAAAGTCATTATTTCGATGCCGTTCTGCAAAAATCTCGCACACCGTGGTTAGATTTGTTCGGCCCTATCCATAATACAAACAGGGTTGAGGGTCAGGGCCGCCACCAGCCCAAAAAATTAGGTAGGGCCATGGTAGGGCACATTTTGAGGTCTATAGTAACCTAGCTCGCTCCGCGGCTACACAGAGTAAAGACGACTTTTATTAGTATTCACGATAACTGAATTCATACGTCGTGTATTTCCTCTATAAAAAAACGCAAATTAGCCATGACACTTTAAATTACAATATTTTAATTTTCCTATATGTACAATCAGTTTTCGAAATAGATAGATCAATCGCTTTATTAGTTTTATTATAAACCAACGACTACCGGGCTACCTTTCACGAGCTGCACTTATTCCGATCCCTGGAACTATGCTATGCCTGAATTTCTCTAATTCTCCGGTAGAAGTCGGAGCTCTGCTGATATATTACTATAAATATGCCTAGGCGGATACACGGGCCTGATTCTCGGATCGTTCTTTGGATCGTATTTTATGTCGAGATCGTATTATAGACGTACGATCCCACCTTCCGATCGTATATCGTACCTACCGCCTAAATATCGTACAAATACGATCCAGATCGTACATCTGGCAACTCTGGTTCAAGAGGGAATGGGGGTTATATGCGTCACAGTGTTCAGCGATATCTAGATACACGATATTTAGATACGGATCTAGCTACGTTTTTAGGTACAAGATACTATTGTGGGTAAAAGATAATAACTTTTTTCAGGCGAACACAGATAAATAAAAATCTCTTACACATACCTTTTTTCCGTATCTGTTTGCAAAGAATGTATCTTATGTATCTAAATTATTGCCCTTTGGTATCTATATTTTTTGAGGGGCTATATCTGCGACGTTCCTTATCTCTATCTTTCTTGTTTTGGTAGTTATATTTTAATACATCGATAAAAAGATATACCACGTACAAAGAGTGAAAACGAACGTAATTATGTTTTTAGTTTGAATAAGCATTATCTGGGTTTCTATCAGGCATCTCTTCGGGGGGAATGTCTACCTCCCGGGCGTTAAGAGCTTGCCAATTCCCACACACGTTTATCTGGTAAAAACCACCTTGAGCCTAGTTACCTTCCCCGAGGAAACGTTTCTGAGAGAAACACTGAGCATTATTAACGTTTGTAGCTTGCGGGCCCCCAAAAATCACTTTTCAAGCGGTCCCCACTCGAACTAAAGGGTAATTTTGGTCGAGGCCCCGTGAGATAACGCTCACCAGCCCACCGGCCCAAGCCACCCCTGGTCAGACTTTAAAAGAAACACCTACTCTTTACATGACGGGCATCGTCGTTTGCCGTCATGAATGTAATTTAATTAGTATTTCGCATAAATGTGTCGGTACTATTAATACGGAAAGTATGGTGACTAACGCTGAGTTCAGTGTTTCTCCATCTTTCCACTACTATCCTATCATAAAGGAAGACGACGAAGCAGTCGACGATATGACGTAGGAGAAGTAAGGTCGGCGCTAGGGCATGGTGACAAAGAGGACTGCCTAGAGCGCCGCACTCAGCGGCACTTATTGGGGGCCAGCATAAATCCGTCAAGGGGGTGGCTGAAGTCTGGACCCGGAACCCCCCTGGTCTACGCCACTTGCCCGCACTTAGGACATGTTTTGGGATCCCGCACTTAGCGGCACTTATTGGTGCGCCCCCTCTTTTTTCCTTCAATTGTGTTGAGAGAAGGGGCCCCTTCTCACTACTTAGGGCCCCGCACTCTCTAATTCCGGGCATGAGGGGGGAAGTTGGACTTCACTTCACGCAAATTCTCACCCACTGGCTTTCTTAATCTACCTATCGGTCGATTTAACGTCTTGACTTAGCTTTGTTGATATTCGGTCTATGCCTGCTCTTCTTTGAGTCAGATCGGGGCCAACTCAAATTGGGGGCCAAATAGGAAAAACTTGGCATTAATGGGAAATGGGGCCAACACGACTGCGTAGCCGGTGGGGCCAACTACTAGCCAGTCCAGCCCTGGCTACTCACAGTACATAGGAATCGTTTTGTATATCTAAACTTTACCTTTTATCTAGATACAGATATTTTTACCTTTAGATTAAATCATTTTTTACTTCGTACTATATTTTAAGTGAATAAAATATCCGATACGCGAATATAACTCTCGAATACGTATGAGAAGGTAAACAGTATAGCACGTTTAGATAATTATAGCTGAACTAGATAAGTATCTTTCCACTAACAATCAACAGATACGCTAGATACTTTAACCTTAGGTACAAATATATTTTACCTAGTATCTTTTATCTTTTACCTAGATACCGAATCGCTGAACACTGATGTGTCATCAAAATTCTCCAGCGCGCCGCCAAGTGAGGCGTTTTAGAACGTATGTCTACGAGCGAGTAAGTCAAAGACCCTATCCCCAAGTATCAACCCGTTGGCGTGGCCGTAACACATATCTCGCACCTGATTAATCAAATGGACGAGCGGACTGTATTGTCCCACCCGTCACAATGGCTCATAACGAGCTTCTAAAAAAAAAAAGTAAGTCAAAGAGAGAAAATTGCGCCAGGTGATAAGATTCGTTATAAACTTATAATACCTACATGGAGCCTTGTAGGAAAACGAAAATTTTAGGTAGGGCCAAGGGCTTTAATTCTTTTTCTCGCGAATATCTAGGTAGGGCCAAACCAATTCTAGGCAGGGCCGGGCCCTACCCCCCCCCCCTGGTGACGGCCCTGTTGAGGGTACTCTTAAAAATTGTTAGAATAATAATTTGTAAACCAACAGCTTAAAGCTCAAACTATTACTTTTTAGTGCACACTCTATAAAGACAGTCACATAATCACAGAATGATTTTGATTGGTTATGGAAATTATTTCCAATTACGTTGTCGCTTATTTTTTTGCTCGCGCTTGTTAATTTTCAATTTCATAAGTCTTATCCGTTAGTCTTAGCTCAAATTTGGTTATTTTTCTAAATAGGCTTAGTGACAAGTTTTTTTTTCATTAATTAGTTACAAAATTATCTGAGTGGTCTGGTTTTTGGAAGTGCAGCCTCGCAACTATGTTGCAGGCTTAGTGGCGCCAAGTTCCAGTTCCAGGTTTAGTTCTCCCATGCGAATAATATGGATGTTCACCATTTTGACTGTATTTTATGGTTCTTCACTCTTCGATGACGAGACAAGGGTTCCCCGCTATGGCCTGACAGATTTGGATGCTACGTATTTTTGGTACGCTACATCGTTGGATTGCTCTCCGGTTCGCCATGACAAGTTATTTGACCTCCAGGGCCGTTTTCGTTCGCTACCATCTACGATTCTCTTCAACGTTGATTGTGCCATTATGCCTTTGATTGCCGTGCGTTTTATTGACCTTTCATGTTGCGGTGATGTTGAAAGCAACCCTCTGTTCGTTTACGAATTCCACACGATTTGACGCTTCCCTATCGATCTCAAGGCCGCCGAAACGTTCCAGCAATGTCACATTTCTTCTCTCCAACGTTTGTAGCTTACGTAACAAAGTTAGGAACTTGACGCTTTTAAATTTGGAGCGCTATGATGTTATTGGTCTCACTGAGACTTGGCTGGACCCCTCTCTTCTGGACTCGGAAATATTTCCCCAAGATTATGTAACTTTTCGTTGTGACCGTCCTTTTTAGTGGTGGTGGTGTCCTTCTCGCTATTAACGACTTCCTCCATCCTCTTCCAGTGGCAATACCTAATCAATTACTAAAAACAGAAGATGGCATTGTCATTGAGGCGATCTTCTCGACTTTTACGTGTGGTACCCGAACAGTTGTGACTGGATGCGTCTACATGACAATTCCATTATACCTGCCACACAATTTGGATTCCGTCAGGGCCATTCTTGTACCCACAATCTTTCAACGAGTGGTCATTTGTTTTAGATGAGCGTATCCCGCCTGACATTCACGTGGTTTCGTTTGATTGGTCAAAGGCTTTTGACTCGCGACGTCAGTTTGCCACAAGCGGTTGATTTTCAAACTGGAGAAAGTTGGTGTTAGTGGAGAAGTTTTGAGATGGTTAAAGAACTTTTTATCCAATCACTTCCAACGCGTTATATATCGTGGTGAATTCAGCAGTTACCGACCAGTTCACTCTGGTGCTCCTCAGGGGTCGATTTTGGGACCACTACTCTTCAACATCTTCGTCTCGGATCTACCTTCTGCATTGACACCCGAGTGTATCTATTTATCAGTACGCGGATGACAGCTATGGCACGCCAAACCGGACAAAATTCTTACTTCACACTATTGTATACTTTTCTACTATATCTCATACTTTTGTCTCACAACCTAGCATACTTTACGCAAACGAGCATACTTTGTACCCGCGAACTATCATACTTGACACTCGCAAACGTTTATACTTCTAACGCGCGAACTATCATACTTGACACTCGCAAACGTTTATACTTCTAACGCGCGAACTATCATACTTGACACTCGCAAACGTTTATACTTCGTACGCGCGAACTATCATACTTGACACTCGCCAACGTTTATACTTCGTACGCGCGAACTATCATACTTGACACTCGCAAACGTTTATACTTCTAACGCGCGAACTATCATACTTGACACTCGCAAACGTTTATACTTCGTACGCGCGAACTATCATACTTGACACTCGCAAACGTTTATACTTCGTACGCGCGAACTATCATACTTCGTACGCGCGAACTATCATACTTGACACTCGCAAACGTTTATACTTCGTACGCGCGAACTATCATACTTGACACTCGCAAACGTTTATACTTCGAACGCGCGAAATACCATACTTGTGACGCTCAAACTTGTATACTTCGTACGCGCACGCTTCTGCGCAAGCGAAGCGTTTTCGCCGCCTTTCCCCTCCAGTCGCTGGCGCGTTATTTGAATCTAACCACTTTACGGCCGGATTTCAAATTTATGCGGCTTCAATATCAGAAGTAAATAAACCGAAATTATAGAAATAGCGCTCAGAATCGGAGGGACAGTAGATACAGGGACGAGAAAGCAGGAAAAAAAAATCAATTTTAAACGTCTTCAGGGGGAGTTAGATGTAAACAAACCGCGTGGTTTACCATGGGCAGTATTATTGATGTTAAATTAAAAATAAAACTACGAGCGTAATTAAAAAAATGCCCATTTGTTTTGAACACTTAAACATCGTCAAGAACCGCTAAAATTAGGTGACCGCCATTTTGTTTGTTCACAACTAACTCTCCTTGCGTTTAGGTCATTTTAGGTGATATATTCCAACGGAGGCCGCTAATATACTTTCTCGTCCCTGTATCTACTGTCCTTGCTTTATTTTTAATACTTTAACATAGCAGAATTTAGGTAAAAAACTATTCGTCCCACCTAGAGGTCGGCATTATCTGACCGTTACCCACTTTTTTATTATTATCTATACAGAAATTTTTTTATTTTTAGTGAATTTAACCGTATTCTAATTTTTCTAATTAGTTTAAATATTAATTATTTAAACATTTTAAAACCCCAACCAAATCAATAAAAATTTTAAAAAAGGCGACGTTTTCGATAAATGTTTTCCTATGGACCAAATAATTCAACCAAATACCGCCAAATGAAAGCCTATTTGTCAGATGATATATATTAAATTTGGAAAGTGGTAAATAACATGATAGATAATGTTATGAAATAGCTTAAATCCCGAGGGGCAGTTCACTCCTCTTTTGAGCGCATAATTAATCGGATTAAATTCGATTAAATGTATTAAATCGTGTTCTACCACAGAACCACCGATACATGTTACAGTTCATTGAAAATTATAAACTCAGCTTCAGCGGAAGATTATATTTATAGTTCTTAAAGTCTACTTTTTTTTACGTATGGAATTTTAAAGGTCAAATCTGGTTTTAGCGCCGAGATAAGATGGTTAAAGGGAATATAACCTGCAAGGCAATCTTTATGGAAGACCCCTTCAATTTTCAAGTTTCCCTCTACAGTGGCGCCAAAATTTTTTAAAGCCAAAGGCAAGAGCGGCCAGAGCTGCAAACGTTGGTGTTCCACACCAAATACCTGAGGTTATATTCCCTTTAAAGGGTAGAACCCGTGGGTGGTTCACCTAGTTAGTTTTTTGTAACTTCGTTTTTTCAGTCATATATTTTTATCTATTGTGTGTTTAGCGTATTTAGTTTTTAAGCGAAATAGTTCATTTATGAAGAAAATTTCGAGTTGTATACATCGTGCTCTTACATTTATTTTGGTATAGTTTTTAACTGGGTCGTCATTACTTCGTACTAGAAAAATTAGGGGCCCTTGGGCGCCGCATAAACCAAATTACCGCTGACTTTCTTTTTTGCCTTACGCAGAGTACGAAAGTTCCCAAAAAATCTCCCGGAGAATGGGTTATTCATATACTTTCTATTGGATTTGAGATGCGGGACCCAAACTTAGAATACAGATAAAGAAGCTGAAGTCTGACGCTATGCTTAAACCTTTTAACCCGCGCCAAGGGTTAGTGAGCGTATGCGAATTTTCTTCGTAGTTCTTATTGGATTTCAGATATGGAGCTCGAATGTGGAACTAATATTACAGCCTTGGCCGACTTGTTATTCTTATTTCATCTTCTTCTGTCATTGAAAATTTCATTTTCCAGGCATATTTATGTCTATTATTTGTTAAGTCACGGCAGAAACACAACGACTAACTGTTGGTTGGCTTACGGCTAATAAAACACCATAATGAGACCTAACCCTAGCAAAGGTAATATAAGACGAAATGGTAGAAAAGACTATATTAGAAATAAAATAGAGGTATTTCGGCAATATATGCCTTCATTGCCGAGATATGATTGCATATATTGCCGAAGTACTGTGATTTATATCTACGAAAAACATGCTATTTCAAACCATTTTGTATTGCATTTCTTATCTTATTTAAACCTTTCAAGCTGCCAATTAACCATAAAAAATTAACTTACTTTAGTGTCGGATGGGAATATAGTACTTCTAGAGCCACAATTTTTATTTGCTGTGGCTGGGGCCTCGAGTAACGCTTTCTTGAAAATATGTATCGACAGTCACATCTATCATTAGTCGGTGGCGTCACCTATCTTTCAAAGAAAATATATTTTTTAAATATCGTCTGCTTATACTCTGCTCACGCTTAAATAATGATCACCGCTATAGCTTGCGGTAGATGACGCCA